>NC_141136.1:183079383-183686050 GCF_053477565.2 Lygodium microphyllum | reverse complement strand
ATCCCAAGGAGGAGTGCACATTTTCTGACAAGTTACAAGAGTTCATGGGCATGCGATGGATGGAGTGCCAGACCAATCGACCACTTGGAAGGCACTACCCAATCTATATCATCAATACCAGAGGAGGAGACAAGCAGCCTTCCCGACTTTACTATAATCTTGGAGCCTGAGATGAAGGCACTACCCAATCTATATCATCAATACCAAAGGAGGAGACAAGCAGCCTTCCAGACTTTACTATAATCTTGGAGCCTGAGATGGTGGCAATGACCAATGCATTGATGCCCATGGATGTCGGGACAATTGATCCGCTTAGAGAGGAAGTATCCATACCATTATATGATGGGTGCCAAGTATCTCACCTAAAGACATTTCTTGCACTCCTAAGTGTGCAAGGAAAATACGGGTGGAGCAATGCGAGTGTGACCAAGTTGTTTAGGTACGTTCTATTAGAATATCAAGATCTTGCTACTCTTTAGTCAATCTATCTTTATGTGTGTGACCGACATTAGTTGGATATAACTGTACACGTATGTGGCATTCAATAAGTTAGTGTAGTCAATGACTTAACCACAGTTAGTCTTGGTTAGTCATACTTATGTGTGTAAGTCTCTTTCAATTAGTATGATGGAATAATAATAGAAGAAAAAAAACAATGAGCTGAGGCTCATCTTCTGCTCCACTCTGTCTCTCTCCCTCTATTTCAACATGGTATCAAAGCTTGAACGCCTAAAGCTTGAAGGCTTGGCAGTGGCCATTTGACATCAAGACATCAGATTTGAAGAAAACATCATAAAAGGAGATTGTGCCTCTAGCCCATTTTTTTATAGAAGATATATCTTGCTATAAAAATGGTTTTTGGAGAAACGACCCATGGTACTTGACCATTTCGACGTGATCTACAACTTTGTAGAAGAAATTTTTTTCAAATTCTTCACAGATTTTGAGATATTTAGCACAGATCTGTGCACACTGCTTGTTTACTATAGTAAACAACAAGTGATTCCAAGGCACTGGTGGCTTTCATCCTAAAAATGTATATGCCCTTATTATCATGCACTTGAGCATGATATTGAAGTGTTAAATGCTCAGTTTTGGAGCTTATTTGCAAGCTGGAAACAATGAACTGGTTGCTGTCCTGAATTTGGAAACAATATACTTACAGGGTTGAAGTATCTATGATACTTGTTTGCTAGTGACAAATGCTTGGATCATACCACTTGAGTGGTAGATGCTTTTTGGGATATTGTGAGTGCTGAAAGTCCAAATTTTTGGACTGATTTGTTGCTGGTTATACCATGGTATTGACTGGTTATTGTTTGTAGGAAGGATACCTATCATCTTCACTTGACATACATGCAATATATTTTGATCGGCTAGACATGTATCAACTCCTACATAGAGTGGCAACTGAATGAGATGTTTTAGGGCTGTTTTGAGGCCTGAATACTCTTGTTTTAATAGAGAAAATACTACTGGTTATATAGTGGGCTGGCTGTATTTGGTATTGCTACTTGCATACAATACAAACATTGATACTTGTATGGACATAGTTTGTTGCTGAGATGTTTTGCCACTACCATAGAATGTTTTGAACTCGGTTTATGCTCAGTTGACTGTGTTTTTTCATTGTTGGAATAGAGTTTACAGTAAGCAAGTTGTTAGGAAAAGTGTCTTGAATTGTAGAAAATTGTCATGAATAGCAGGAAATTGGTCCTGAACTATAGGAAAACGAGTCAGATACTTACAAGTTGCATACATCACTGAATACCTAAGCTGCAACTATGGCAAATGCTCAAGGCACTGACAATATCACTCAAATTTTGGAAGAAAAGATGGACAACAAAAAAATTTCTTTATGGAAGTTCCGTATGAAGAAGTTTTTGGTTGGCATAGGTTATTGGTACTTATGTACAGGTGATGAGGCTAAACCTGAAATGCATGAAAGGAATCCAAAAAATGACCAGAAAAGGGCTTATAAGCTATGGACTGAGAGAGCATGAAAGGTGTTACATTGGTTTTCCTTATGTATATCAAATGCTATGGTTATATAGATTATTGAATGCAGTTCTCCAAAGGATGCATGAGACATACTCATGAAGAATTATGGAAATGTAACACATGCAAGAAAGATTTAGCTGAAGCAACAGTTCAATAACATGTCTAGGAATGGCAAAAGCATTTAGGCCTACACTACAGAGATCAAGAACATAGCGAACCAGCTTGCCACCATTGGATCTTCAGTGTCTGAGGATGATGTGATTGGAGTGACAACGAATGGACTTGGCAAAGAGTATAAAGCATTTGATATGCCTATTTCTGTGAGAACTGAATTCCTTGATTGGGATGAGCTGATTTCTTTGCTACTACATGAGGAAGTTAAGCTTGGGCTGAATACAAGTTCTAGTATGTCTCAAAGCAGAGACACTATTCTTTACTCTAGCCAACGTGTTAGAGGCGGTAGAGGTTGTGGTTCTTTTCGAGGTCGAGGAGACACTCGAAACACTTATGGATAGTATCAGCAGAATGCCTGTGACAGACGATTTTTGATGCCGAGAAGTGCTTTAAAAAATAGCCAAAACTTACGAATATCCAGGGAAAAATAGACTTCGTCAAAGGCGGCGGTGGCAATCAGTACAATTTTAAGCGGCAATGCCTAGAAATGCTTAAAAGAGCCACTGGACGGCGGTTGGAGAATTTTCATAATTTTTTGGTGCGTAGGATGAGACCTTGGGAGATGCCCGACAGTGGAGGACTTTAAGACAAACACTCAAGATTTTTCGGATCAAGAATCGGGTTTTGGATGTGGAAGAGGGAGTGCCCAGGAGGCCAAGGCCAAAATGGCAAGTGTGGAAATGGACTTTAGGAGAGCCCAAAGGGTGTGACCCTTTGGGGCTAGCCCAAAATTGAAAATCATGGGGGGGGGGGGGGGGGGATTTGCATTTTTTTCACGAGACAGGGATGAAGGCGCCATGAATCCACGATTTGATGGAAGGGGATATGGCACTTACAAGCAACCCCCCCCAACTGATATCATGGCTGTTCTTCTTTCTATCTTCACTCTCCATCGCTAATCTCCGCTCCTCAATTGGCTGCCTCATTGGGGAGATAAAAAACCAGTCTTTCTCTCTCCTCCCTCTCTCTCTTGCATAGAGGCAATTCATGTGCAAGAAATCAAGAAGAAGAGAGGCTAAAGAATGCTTGTCCAATTGTGATCGGATTGCTTCAAGATGAAGAGGAGGCTGAAGAAAGAGGTTCAACACTGAAGAATGGTTGTTGGTTGGTCTGTGGGCTGCCCAAAAAAATTATTAAAAAACCCGCAACACGCAAGACACACGGTATGCTCCAATTTTATGAAGAATTTTGCTTGTTTTTGTTGTTTCATGGTCCAAATGCTGTTTATATGCAGTGAATTTTTATTTGAACCTTGTTTGCATCATGTTTGAGGGCTGTAACTATAAAAATCCAGAATTTGTGATGATTTAGAGCCGTTATTAATTCTTTAAAACTCATAAAATGTCATTTTTAATAGAAATTAATGGACTTTTTTGATTTTGAGTTGGGAAAAAGGAGTGGAAATGGGATAAACTCAGAGAAAATGTTAAGTTTCAGTCAAAATAATAGGCTAATATAAATAAGTCAGAAAGTACATATTTTTCATGAATAATAAATAGGGAAAATAACAAAAATAGAGAAAATTGGGATTTTAGCGCTCGAAAATTATGGAAAAATAAGATTTATGTGCGTGAATGTTTGGCAAGATTAAAGCATGAGGTTAAGCCTGAGTTTGGCCTTATCCTTTGTGTTATAGTACATGTTTATTGCTTTTTACATACAAAAATGATATAAAACAACCATTTACACCTATGCACCACAGCAACACCTAAACGGTGAGGGGGGAAGGAAGTTTGTGCGACGATCTAATTGATGAAAAGATACAAATTCTTATTTCCCTCTTTGTGCATAGCATTTAGGGATCGTTCCATAATTAAATATAGGTGACTAGTAGCACGGAAGTTTCGGTGCTAGTCCTTAAAGCAGCGCAGCTTGTAACGCTTAGTTAAAATTCATGAAAGAGCTGTTTTCCACACCTCACATGGCTGGTTTTTTTCAATCATAAAATGGTTGTGCACAATCATCATACACCTTGCATCAAGCATGCCATGTGGTATCTCTTGGAATGCATTGCACTTGATTGATAAACTTTGACCAACGCTGAGAGGACAGGAGACCCAAGCTATAGGGTTAGACGGGTGCTTCTGTTGGGGAAAGTTTTGTGAGGAAAATCAAAATCTCCTGGAACGTTGAATTATGAAAGAGTGGAGTTTGTGAGAATGTTATATATGTTGGAGTGACGCATCTTGGGGCCATTCCCTGAGGTGTAGGAGAGTCGCAGTGGAGCCGTGGCAGTCAGCTGAGAGGTGCTTCCCTATGTGTGTATTACGAGGCATTATGCCTATATGTTATGGGATCTCCCTTTGAGGAGAAGGGAAGGTGGAAGTTGGACTACATATTGGATACAAATGCAAAATTGTCATAAGCATTTAGTACAAAGGGAGTTTTAAATGCTCTTGGCCCGCAAAGCCGTGTGGTGGGGTTGTCTATCGTATGCATGAGGTTCAACTAGTGCCATAGCTAGTGCCAGCCCATTTTAGGTCCCATCAGTGGTGTGTCTGCTGGGAGCTGCCTATAAGTGGTGGTTTGCGAATCTTGGTCTTATAAGGGACCCGTTAGCTTTATTATATAGTTGATAGCCACCTTGAAGTGGTGGATGCTAAAATAGGCAGATTATAGTTTCAGCCATGAGCATGATGATGAAACCAAGGAATCCCCGTAACCCTAAAGATACCTTGTCCATTCTAAAGGGTTTAGTGGGATCTTTGGCTAGAAATGTGGCCGATTACTTTACCCTTTGCCCTGCAAGTGACACCATGCTGGAGTTTGGGTCACTATGGGGAAATACCCATGGAGTAATCATGAGAGATAGTCCATGGGAGCTAGAGGAAAGATTAGGGGGAAAAAGTGACGTTAGGATGGCACAGTCGTTTGTGATCCTCAAAAGCGATAAGTTTTTGAAGGAAAAGACCGTGATGTCACTAGTTAAAGTAATATATGCCTATAAGCAGGAGATACCTCCGATGCTAGGGCCTGATGCAATTGGGTTCCAAAGTGCAATATTGTAGATCTATAAAGCATTGGACGATATCTACATATGTGGAAAACCCTTATCAGAAAGGAAGGTTCTATTAGGACCTACCTCTGATTCTAGCTAAACAATAGCAAATGAGGATAGAATTACTAAAACACCAACATCAAGCGATGGAGTAGACTCCTTAGTGCGTAGCATAGGACTCCCTAGGCCACTCTGTGAGTTGGCAGAAAGGGATAACAAGGATGATATGAACCTTCCTACACCAGTAAAGGTAGAAATGGAAGAGGTTGGAGACCCCAAGACACTAGAGTTAGATCATGAATATGAGGATTTTAATGCCCCAGTGCTGATCGTGAAGGAAAGGACTAAATGCCCTCCTCCTTATAAGGATCTCCCAGTGTTTCATGGGCTGGTTAATGAGGATCCGATGGTGCATTTATGAGAATACGGCCTAGCTTGCCTTGGAAGTGGGCTCAATGATATTCATCGGATGCTCGCCTTCTCAAGTACCCTAAAGGAAGAGGCTAGAAAATGGTACTGGAGCCTCCCAAGGGGGTCTATTAAATCCTTTGAGGAGTTGAGTGATCGATTTTTAGATGAATATGAGAAGAAGGTGCCTATGACCCAAGTTTTAGGGCAGTTGATACAGATTAGGCAAGAGTCCTATCCTTCTGTTAAAGAATACGCTAGAGCCTTTGATGATATTCTGAGGCTTTGGCCAAGAAGAGCTACTGCATTGTCAAGTGATGTGCTATGTGAGCTCTTTTTGAGTGGCTTAGAGATTAAGATGCAAATCCAAGTGGGATTGCGGAATCCTAAGTCGTTAAGGGAAGCAAAGATGCATGCCATTGATTATGAGGGACATATTCAGAGATGTTGGGAAAATTTTTGGAGTTTTCCCTACTCAGTACAAGTGCATCCTTGCTTCCAACCATTTCTACGAGGAGACAGCTCACTTATTGATACCAAGGTAGCCTCTGAGAGGAACCTTGGTAGCCAAAATCTCCAAGCAGAAAATGGCAATAGTAGGGATAATATAACCTTTGGGGATAAAAAGATTCCAAGCCCAATAAGTCCCATTAAGGCTTGCAACACTTCCATGAGAGGTAGTTGTGACAGTGGAATTGATAGAACCATTAGGACTACAAGCTTAGATGAGCATTCTATGAGTGGTTCTAGTTGTGGTCCTAGTAAGGCTCTTGAGAGATCTTTCCAATTTATAGATGAATCATGCTTTCGAGTAGATGCTATTCCTTTTAGTAAAAGCATGGTTCCTATGGCTAAGCAGTTGTTGCAGAGTGGGCAAAGGCAAGTAAAGATATCTCGTGTAGAGAAGATGCGGCATGCCAAAGGTTCCTATGGCTAAGCAGTTGTTGTAGAGTGGACAAAGGCAAGTAAATATATCTCGTGTAGAGAAGATGCGGCATGCCAATGGTCCACCTATACTAGGTAATGGTGATAAATCCAATGTGAGTCCAGTGGACCAATGTGGGCAGATGAGGCAGTCTAAGAATATGAAAAGGAATATGAGATGGGTTTGGAGGCCCAAAATCCCTAAAAATACTGTTGGTGTGTCATAGATGAAGGGCCAAGAATCACATGTGGACATGTTTTGATGGATTCCCAAGAGGATGCGACTAAAGGCCATAATGCGGCATCTGACAATAGGGATCGCCACCCTGAGATGCATCTATGTGATGAGTCTAGGCTTGAAGCTCTGTCTAGTTTGGATCGTATCATTAACATATGGAATGGTCCAACTAGAGAAGAGTTGAATGATCATAAATCCATGAATCTCCCTATAGGAGGAGTTACTAAAAAGTTGGGACAAGCGATCCGTTTGAATGATGACTAAGGGGATGAGATATATCAACCTAATGATGTCATTCATTCAGCTCATAGTACCCAAGAAGAGATGGCCATTATTACTGAGATATCAGTAAAAAGGCTTGGGCTAGTGGATCTACAAAGAGTATAGATCAAGCTTTTAGCTGACTTACATGAGTAGCATGAGGCTAGTCCTCATATTTTATGCTATCCTTGGTATCCTGATTAGTTTGATAGGATGTGCTGTATATGCCAAGGAGATCATCTATTGCATGGATTAGAATGAACTATCCTTTTTAGGCCAAGAGGGTCACTTGCTTTAAGTAGTTAATGTCTTATTTCATTAGGCCAAGAGGGCTAGTTGTTTTCAAGTTTTAATAATCTATCTCTTTAGGCCAAGAGGGCCAGTTAGTTTGCAGTGAAATGCTTTATTTCATTAGGTCAAGAGGGCCAGGTGTCTGTTTAGTATGGGTGCAGTTAATTGTTTCTTGTTTTAGTCCTGTGCTAGCCAGGTTCAAAGAAGCGCTTGGAAGGAGCCTTTGTTGCATGGAAGCTTCTCATGGCCCTATCTAGGTGATATCTCTCCTTTACAAGTGCATGTTCTTTCACGTTATATGTATCTGTGTACTTGAAGGGGGTTTTCTTTCTTGTTGGGGACTGGCAATCAAGGCATGAAGTCCTAGGCTTGGGTTCTGTATGTCTCGGGGAGGTTTGAGTAGTCATTGCCTCCTGCAAGGCATTTTCAGGCATTGAAAGACCTGTTTTAGAAGAGAGTTCTAGTGACCTTGTTCTGCTGACCTGCTAGGTGGCCGTTCTAGGAGTTCCTGTTAGTTGTGAGGCAGTTAGAGAAGCCTACTAAAATAATGATGGAAAGAGACAAAACCCTAAAGATCTGAAAGACAATATATGAATATACGGAGGTGTGTAAAAAGGGGTTTTACCCCTATAAAAATAGAAAAGGAAAGAAAGAAAAATCTTTGAGCTATTGTTTATTGCCTTGCGAAGGCCTGGTAGGTTTCTAGGGATGAGACAAGATCCGGGGCCGATGCCTTGTCTTCCTAGGGGTAGCATCTAGCTCGAAAATAAAGAATATAAGAAGGTTGGAGCGAAAATAAAAGTGAGTGTTAGAAAAGGATTCAGTGTTGCCTTGCGAGGGCTTAGTAGGTTCTTGGGTACCGAGACAGGACCCGAGGCTGATGCTCTGTTCTCCTTGGGTCACTATGCTCAGCTCCCTCCTTTTTACATGCCCGAGTATGGAAAAATAAAAGCCTAAAAGAAGAAAAACTGTGCTAAAAGAAAATATTTCTTGATCAAGCTATAGGAGTCCTCGCCTAGGAGGAGCTCGTGGTTGAGTTCTCCTTAGTTAGGTAGACAATTTAGACCACTACTTAGGGCGACCTCTTTGATAGTTCTTTTTAACTTGGCTGTGTTGCAACATTTGGTTAATGACTGGCTTCGGGCATTCTATCAGATTATGTTGGGCCTACTCCTCGTGGATTTCATGCCTTGGTTTTGTTAGGGGGTAGGGTATGAGCTATGATGTGTTGTATTGTGTATTTTTTGTATCAGCTTGATGTTTCTTTTTGTTGTTTATGTGCAAATCTATTTGTGGGATTCGACGGGCTGAGTCGCCCTATCCCGTAGTCGTCAATGAAAGATGACTTTTGATGCCAAGAATTGCTTAAAAAATAGCCAAAAAATACGAATATCCGGGGAAAAATAGACTTCGTCGAAGGCGACAGTGGCAATTAGTACGATTTTAAGCGGCAATGCCCAGAAATGCTTAAAAGAGCCACTGGACGGCAGTCGGAGAATTTTCATAAATTTTTAGTGTGCCGGACGAGATCCTGGGAGATGCCGGGCAGTGGAGGACTTCAAGACAGACGCCCAGGATTTTTCAGATCAAGAATCGGATACCGGACGTGGAAGAGGGAGTGCCCGGGAGGCCAAGGCCAAAATGGCAAGTGTGGAAATGGAATTTAGGAGAGCCCAAAGGGTGTGACCCTTTGGGGCTAGCCCAAAATTGAAAATCGTGGGGGGAGGGGGGATTGCATTTTTTTTGCGAGACAGTGATGAAGGTGCCATGAATCCACGATTTGATGGAAGGGGCTATGGCACTTACAAGCAACCCCCCCAACTGATATCATGGCTGTTCTTCTTCCTATCTTCGCTCTCCATCGCCGGTCTCCGCTTCGCAATTGGCTGCCTGGTTGTGGAGATAAAAAACCAGTCTTTCTCTCTCCTCCCTCTCTCTCCTGCATAGAGGCAATTCATGTGCAAGAAATCAAGAAGAAGAGGGGCTGAAGAATGCTTGTCCAATTGTGATCAAATTGCTTCAAGATGAAGAGGAGGCTGAAGAAAGAGGTTCATCACTGAAGAATGGTTGCTGATCAGTCTGTGGGCTGCCCAGAATAATTATTAAAAAACCCACAACACGCAAGACACGCAGTATGCTCCAATTTTATGAAGAATTTTGCTTGTTTTTGTTGTTTCATGGTCCAAATGTTGTTCATGTGCAGTGAATTTCTATTTGAACCTTGTTTACATCATGTTTGAGGGCTCTAACTATAGAAATGCAGAACACGTGATGATTTAGAGCCGTTATTAATTCTTTAAAACCTGCAAAATGTCATTTTTAATGAAAATCAGTGGTCTTTTTTGATTTTGAGTTAGAAAAAAGAAGTGAAAATAGGATAAACTCAGAGAAAATGTTAAGTTTCAGTCAAAATAATAAGACAATACAAATAAATCAGAAAAAACCTATTTTTTATGAATAATAAATAGGAAAAAATAGCAAAAATAGAGAAAATTGGGGTTTTTGAGCTCAAAAAATATGAAAAAATAAGATTTATGTGCGTGAATGTTTGGCTAGGTTAAAGCATGAGGTTAAGCCTCAGTTTGGCCTCATCCTTTGTGTTATAGTATGTGTTTATTGCTTTTTACATGCAAAAATGATAGAAAACAACCATTTACACCTATGCACCGCAGCAACACCTAAACGGTGAGGGGGGAAGGAAGTTTGTGCAACGACCTAATTGCTGAAAAGATACAAATTCTGATTTTCCTCTTTGTGCATAGAATTTAGGGATCGTTCCATAATTAAATATAGGTGACTAGTAGCACGGAAGTTCTGGCGCTAGTCCCTAAAGTAATGCAGCACGTAACGCTTAGTTAAAATTCGTGAAAGAGCTGTTTTCCGAACCTCACATGACTGGTTTTTTTCAATCATAAAATGGTTATGCACAATCGTCATACACCTTGCATCAAGCATGCCATGTGGTATCTACTAGAATGCATTGCACTTGATTGATAAATTTTGACCAACGTTGAGAGGACAGGAAACCCAAATTGTAGGGTTAGACGGGTGCTTCCATTGAGAAAATTTTTGTGAGGAAAATCAAAATCTCCTGAAACATTGAATTATGAAAGAGTGGAGTTTGTGTGAATGTTATATATGTTGGAGCGACGCATCTTGGGGCCAATCCCCGAGGTGTAGGAGAGTTGCAGTGGAGCCGCGGTAGTCACAGCCGAGAGGTGCTTCCCTATGTGTGTATTACGAGGCATTATGTCTATATGTTATGGGATCTCCCTTTGAGGAGAAGGGAAGGTAGAAGTTGGACTACATATTGGATACAAACGCAAAATCATCATAAGCATTTAGTGTAAAGTGAGTTTTAGACGCTCGTGGCCCGCGAGGCCATGTGGTGGGGTTGTCTGTCATATGCATGAGGTCCGGCTAGTGCCATAGCTAGTGCCGGCCCATTTTAGGTCCCATCAGCCTGGCATGGCACAAATACACAGGGCCATCGTGGATCTAGTGGCTTTATAGGTAGGGGGAGATCACCCCATGGTAGAGGTGGTGGATCTGGTTCATAGCAATCAAATGATCAGTCAAACAGAGATAAGGACTGTCATTATTGTGGCAGATATGGACATATTGCAAAGGGTTGTTACAAGAATCAGGAAGATATGAAGGAAAATGGCAAATTTTATGGGCACTATGCATCTTCTAGCGGTGCTCATGATGAGCAGGTTGACAGATTGTTTGCTATATGCAGCATGTGTCTAAGAATGCATCTAGGCAGAACAGAGATGAGAGATGGTACATTGAATTAGGGGCTTCGAATCATATGACACCCCTTGGAGAATGGTTTGATGAGATGGTTGCAGCTTCACATGGTTATGTGTGTACTGGGGTTGACACCCAACATGACGTTCAGCACACAGGAATTGTTTCATTGTTGATGCCCGATGGCAATAAAAAGAGCTTACATGATGTACTATATGTACCTACAATAACCAAGAATCTTTTGTCAATTGGACAGATGGCAGAACATAATCTGCAGGTGAGATTTAATAGAGATGGATGCTTTGTTGAAGAATATGGTAATGGTTGCAAATTGATTGCTAGAGGCCGAAGAGATGGTAGAATATTTACTCTTGATGCGTCAATTCCAAAATTGAAAGCAGCCATGTTTGCAAATGATGATGGTGGTATACAGGATGTTGAGATATGGCATAAGTGGATTGGCCATGTGAATGTACAAAATCTTAAATCTATGCAACAGAAGGAGATTGTGCTTGGACTGCCTAGTTCAAGTATCATCACTTTGGACATGTATGTGATGCATGTCAGTTTTTAAAGCAAGCACTGTTTTCTTTTATGAGACATATATGGAATAGCTCATGACCCTTGTAGTTGGTACATTTAGATGTATGGGTTTGTCTCATAAAGCTTTGTTTGGTGGTGCTCATTAATATGTATCCTTCGTTGATGATTTCAGCAGGTATACTTGGCTTTACATACTGCAACATAAGGATGATGTGTGTGATGCATTCAAGGATTTCAAGAAGCATGCTGAAAATGAGTTGAGCTGTAAAATTTCATGTCTTAGATCATATGGAGGTGGAGAATATGTGTCTAATTACTTTGACAGGTACCTTGCTAAACATGGGATCAGAAGATAGTTAACTTGAAACTATACACCATAGAAAAATGGTGTAGTAGTAGAAAGAAAAAATAGGGTACTAATAGAACTGGAAAGAGCTATGCTGAATGAGAAGAGTTTGCCAAATGGTTATTGGGTTGAAGCAATAGTGACTGCTGTCTATGTGTTGAAAAGAACCCCTACAGTAGAGATTCATGATGTAACTCCATATGAGAGGTTGTATGGTTATAAGCCTGACATTTCACACTTGAAGATATTTGGTAGCTTGCATATGTGCATGTTCCTAACGAAAAGAGAAAGAAATTGGATTCTCAAGCTCTCAAGAGTGTATTCCTTGGTTATGCACAAGACCGGAAAGCTTACAAGTGTTATGCACCATCTACACATGAGACATTGATTAGTAGAGATATTATTGATGAGCTGGCATCATGGTATGGTAATCCTATTGCAATGGCTATTGATGGATCATCTAGTACTAGTAATGCTAAAAAGACATCTATAGTGAGTACATCTATGAGTGGTCCTACAGGTGTTGGGTCACCTACAGTAAGTTCTTGGTTAGGACGCTTGCAGAGTCATACTCCTACATCCACTGACATAGATATGTTAGTGAGGAGGAGATTGGATAAGGGAAAAGAAAAGATGCTTGAGGATGTGATAGGTCCACTTACAACAGGTTATGAGTCATCTAACAATGGCAATTTGGATAGTGAATTGGGCATTTTGTCTATTATGATTCCTGGAGCAAGGCAGAGTCGTTATGTATCGCCTCATGAGAGGCAAGCTAAGAGTGAGCCACAGTTATGGAGATCTGAGAGAGTCAGAAAACCAATTGATAGGTTTACATACACTGGTTATTCAGCTCGCCTTTATGCATATATGGCTACTGTGATAGGTTACAAAGAACCTACAAAGTTTGATGATGCAGTTACAGATGATAACTGGTGTGCTGCCATGGATGAGGAGTATGTAGCCCTGGCTGAAAATGAGATATGGACATTGGTTGAGTTGCTTGAAGGCAAAGTCCCCATTGGTTGCAAATGGGTGTACAAGGCTAAGTGCAAGTCAGATGGTTCATTAGAAAGCTATAAGGCCAGGTTGGTTGCAAAAGGATATGCACATCAATATGGCCTTGACTATGAGGAGAATTTCAGTCCAGTGGCTAAAAGGGCAACAGTCAGAACTTCCATTGCTTTGGGAGCATGCAAAGGCTAGAAATTATGGCAAATGGACGTCAAGAATGCTTTCTTGAATGGTGATTTGGTTGAGAAAGTATATATGGAGCAGCTTGAAGGCTATGTTCACCCAGAATTTCCTACACATGTATGTAAGCTGAAAAAGGCTTTATATGGACTGAAACAGGCACCTAGAGTGGAATGCTTGGATCAATAATTATTTACAGCAACATGGATTTACATTGGGTGATGCAGATCATAGTTTATTCACGAAGAAGGCTGATCATGGATATGTGTTTCTAGTGGTTTATGTAGATGATCTTATCATCACTGGAGATGATGAAGAGGGCATTCTTGAAATTTAATCATGTTTACATGCTTAATTCAAAGTCAAAGACCTTAATGAACTAAAGCATTTTCTTGGGATTGAGGTAGTCTCTATGCCTCAAGGTATATGGCTGCTAACAGAAGTAGTATGCTCATGACATGTTACAAAAGTATGGTATGGCTAAATGCAAGCCTATGGAGACACCTCTTGATTAGAATGTCAAGCTATAGATTGATGTTAGGAATGACATAGAGAATGTGATCATGTATCAATAGATGGTGGGTAGCTTGATATACTTGACTATTACCCATTCTGACTTATGTTATGTAGTGGGGCTGATTAGTTAGTTCATGGAGAAGCCTCGCAAACCACATTTAGATGCAATCAGGAGGATCATGAGATATATAAAGGGTACTATAGATTATGGGCTGCTTTATGCATATGAAAAATCCCTTGACTTGACAGGGTTTAATGATGCTAATTGGGCTGGTTGTGCCTATGACAAGAGGTCAATTTGTGGTTATGCATTTGGATTGGGCACCAATATGATCAGTTTGGCAGAGTAAGAAACAACCTACTATTGCATTGTCTAGTACAGAAGCTGAGTATAGAGGAGCTGCCTTAGCGGCTTGTGAAGTAGTTTGGTTGATGAAACTACTGAAAGACTTGGGAATATAGCTGGAAAGTAGAGTGAGATTGCAATGGGATAACCTCAGCATGTTATGTTTGCTAGAAATCATGTCTACCATGCTAGGTCCAAACATATTGAGTACCATTTCATCAGAGAAATGGTTCTTACAGGGAAAATTGACTTGATTCATGTGAATACTAAAAATCAGGTAGCAGATGTATTTACCAAGTCACTTAGTAAAGAAAAGTTCATATATTTCAGACAGCTACTTAGAGTTTATCAGATGGTTTGAGCTTGAGGGGAATTGTTAGAATATCAAGCTCTTGTTACTCTTTAGTCAGTATATCTTTATGTGTGTGATCAACATTAGCTAGATACAATTGTACACGTGTGTGACATTCAATAAGTTAGTGTAGTCAATGACTTAACCACAGTTAGTCTTGGTTAGTCACACCTATGTATGTAAATCTCTTTCAGCTAGTATGATGGAAGAATAATGGAAGAAGAAAAACAATGAGGTGAGCTCATCTTCTGCTCCACTATGTCTCTCTCCCTCTCTTTCAACACCTTCTATGTACACTTCGTTGATTTCTTTTCGGTACCATCATTAAAAACAGCTGTGCTTTTTCGAGGTGTTTTATGATTTCTTTTCAGGTTGCTAAAGTATCATATATTACCTCTTTCAAATACCATGCCTGAGTCTCATGATGATGCACGACATGTTTTACGAAAGCTTGGCATGGACTACAACATCATCTATGCATGTGTCAATGATTGCATAGTGCCTCGAGGAGAACATGAGACTATGGAGACATGTCCAAAGTGTGGTGCTCACAGGTATTGATAGGTCTTGCAATGGAAAACCATCCCTCAAAAAGTTATTAGACACTTTTTGCTTATCCCCCGTATACATCACATGTTTCGTACGTCCAACATGGTGAGCTTGACAATGTGGAATGCGTAGAATAGACCCATAGATGGAGTCCAACGAATATCAACGGATTCACGCGCATGGAGTCACATTGACTCTACCTTTCCAGGCTTTGCTCGAGAGCCAAGGAATCTTCAGCTTAACCTTGCTATGGATGGCGTGAACCATTCAATCTACCCTCAACTTCTTACAGTGTGTGGCCTATAGTTCTTGTTAACTACAACATCCCTCCATGACTTTCTACGAAGAAAGGACACCTCATCCTTAGCCTGCTCATTCCTGGCTGCTACAAAGTCAAGAATATGGACATGTATCTTTGTCCATTAGTTGATGAGCTTAAGATTTTGTGGGAGGAGGGGGTTGTCATGGAAAATATGAGCAAGTGAGATGGTCGACAGTCTGCCAATATACGAGCCATTCTCATGTGGACCATGCATGACTTTTCGAGATTCGGGGAGTGCTCAAGTAAGTAGGCTTTTGTTCTCATTGGTAATATCTATCATAGCTCATTCAAGTTTATATTCACTGGATAGAGATGTTGGGACATGTTTGGTTACCTCATGTTATCATGCATGTCCATTGTGTGGGCCATAGTTAGACTCCCAAAGGTCACGAACCATGAAGAAGATGGTATATCAAGGACACACTGCTTTCTTGTTGGAGGGTCATGAACTGAGGGAAGGTTTTCTTGGATGACCTCCAACACAAATCAATGCCCAAAGTTGGTATGAGCTGAAAAGGGTCCACATAGAGTCGCATCCAAATGGAATGTGACGGTTCTCAGTTTTCTATGAGTTGCCATATTGGACCCACTTACAGATCATGGATCCCATATATAGAATGTGGGAAGCTTACTATGGGACCACATCATAAGAAAGAGAGACACTACAAGGGCATGAATGGATTTAAAGGAGGTAGGCAAGATGGAGGTACTTTGGCCACAATCGAGTGTTGATGGTCACTTGCACCTACCTCGCGCTCCTTGGGTTTTGTCCACTAAAGAAGAGTGCATTGTGAACCAAATTATCAAGTCTATCTGCACTGTGACGGGTATGATGCCTTCTCTCAGGTCCGCATTTTCTAAAGATGACCAATTCTTCCTACCAACAAAGGATTCAAATGACACCTTTTCAAGCATTGTATGGGCATGATTGCCATACTCCATTTATCTTTTTGGATCCTACCTTAAGGGTAGAAGCTTCCAAGAAGATGCTTGAGGAGATGGATGAGTAGGTCAAGGCCAATGGACAAGACATTAGAGCCGCCAAGGATAGGTAGAAATCCTATGCAGATTAGAGTTCCTTATCACTGAGAGAATTTAAGAAATCGATTCCAAGGTATTGCGGACCCTACAAGATCCTCAAGTGCCTAGGGCTTAGTGCCTACAAACTCCAACTCCCTAAGAACGTAAAGATTCACAATGTATTTCATTTTAGCCTACTAAAGAAATATGTATCCAATCCTAGCCATGTGCTCAATGATCAACAAGTTGTAAGGCTAAGCCAAGGAGTCCTTGAGCTCTGGCTAGAAAGAATCCTAAATACTAGGGAAAACAGATTGAGGAGTAGAACCCTCAAAGTGTATCTCATCCAGTGGAAGTACTATCTAGAAGAGAATGCCACATGGATTGACGAGAGTACTCTAAACCAACAATATTCCCAATTCCTTTCGAGATGAGGGCATCTCAATTCCATAAGAAGGGAAGGATGTAATATTCCATTGTTTGAATCTTCCCCCCTTTTTAATGATTAAATCATTTGAATTTTATTTATTTATTTAATGCACCCCCTGTAACGCCATCAGCTAGTAGAGGGAGGGGGAGTTGAACTCCATGTCGACGTAGCTGAGGGAAAAGGAGTCGATGTGGCTAGAAAAGGAGGCCAAAGATCATGAAGGCGTTGATTGCAATGGGGGGAGGGGAACATGTGTGCCATCTCCAAACCCCCACTATCTCTCCTCCAGAAACTATTGATTGCATGGTGGGAAGGCAGTTCTAGCCACCTAAATGGAGGAAAAGGAAGGGGGCCCCATGTCACACCCCCTCCCCATAATACCCTTCTCCCCCCTATAAAAATCCCCCCCCTCCTCAAGTAAAAAAATTATCACACCATTCTCCTTTTCCCCCTGCTGCTAAGCTTCAGAGAGAGAGAGAGAGAGAGAGAGAGAGAGAGAGAGAGAGAGAGAGAGAGAGAGAGAGAGAGAGAGAGAGAGAGAGAGAGAGAGAGAGAGAGAGAGAGAGAGAGAGAGAGAGAGAGAGAGAGAGAGAGAGAGAGAGAGAGAGAGAGAGAGAGAGAGAGAGAGAAGGGGCCCAAGGACAATTCCTTACTTGGATGAAGCCTCGAGCACCCTCTCTCCCCATCGACACTTCTCGAGATTCCTCCATCCATTGCCTCTACTTGACAAGGAGACCACGAAAGTCAAGACAAGGCATGGGAAATTCTACACCAAGAAGTCCTCCAAGAGGAGTGAAGGTTGCATTCCTAGTTCCAAAATGGCCCCAAAGCGTAAACTCTCTCAAGTAACTGGAAAAGCCATGACCACAGAAGGAGGATCAGTCAAAGATTCCATCATCAAGACGAATCGGTAATCGCATGTAAACGCTAATTCAACACTCCAAAACCACACACCCCTATCGTGTTTAGCATTTTGAACCGAACATTTAAGCATTTACACCATTAGGAAGAAGTCACACTTCGCATCATGCATAACTCAAAAGGTAGTTGAAAAGGCTTAACAACCATGAATTGCAGTGAATAGATTAAGCATCTATGGGTTGTTGCGATAATTAAGTCAAGTATTAGGTTCGAACTTTTGTGAATGCATCATAGATTGCCAGTATACATAAATATTCCATAAAGGTCACTTGCAGCCAGTAGA
This sequence comes from Lygodium microphyllum, assembly GCF_053477565.2. Classification (NCBI taxonomy): domain Eukaryota; kingdom Viridiplantae; phylum Streptophyta; class Polypodiopsida; order Schizaeales; family Lygodiaceae; genus Lygodium; species Lygodium microphyllum. Next base: position 183,668,180 of record NC_141136.1, on the reverse strand, counting down.
CCATTGGAGAAGATTAACTCCCATTTACAATGAACTCATGCACACTCGCACTTAAATACTTAGGTCATGCCTTATGAATCACATAAGTGCACTAGAAGGAATTTTCATGAATGGGGATCTGCATTGTATCATCAACTCACGAAAGAATTGCATCTAGATTTGCATGGTATCATAGATAGCCTCAGTTGCACCACATAATAGGGATGCATCTAAAAAGGTAGATTTTAAGATGCGCATGTGAAATGCTAAGCTTAATTGCAAGGGCTAGTTTGGTAAATGGAATCTTACATGATAAGTGAAGCTACGAATTAATTAGACTCAACTCGGATTCTAATCGCGAATAGGTCAAGTTGTCCTTATGACCATAGTTTGACTAAGAGTCAACATGCTCTTTGGTCTCTATCCCAATAGCCAGCCATGATGGGTCCAAAACACTCTTGGTTATATCATTTTCAAAATATGATACACCTTGAAGCTTACACAAGAAAACTTGAATGTCGCATCCACAAGAAGAATGACTATTCGCCATGTCACATTTGATGTTGACAACTATTTAGGGATGGTAAATAGGCTTAGTTTACGCTACGAGATAAATGAACACAAGCTCCTACTATCTTGAGGGAAGGAAACCCTAGGGTAAACCTAGAACCTAGAAAAATTCTAAAGTGGAAAAATGGTTGCCAACTGACCAATTGAAATCCTAGACCGGGACCTTAAGATAAGAACCAAAGGTTAGTAACTTAGGGAAGCTACCATCCGAAACTATAGCGTAATTGCTCAACCCTATTACAAAGGAATGAGGTCAGAAAGAGGGTATTCTCTATCCCTCAAAAGATAATGGAAAATAACGCAAATGCAAGAAATACCCAAGAAGGGAAACACTAAGCATTCAAAGACGGTAACTCCAGCCTAGCAGATGTCCTGAGCACTAGCCTTCATTGTTGACTGAGCTTGCAAATCTAGAATTATTGTCTGTGAAAGGAATGTATGATCCAACTCACAAAAGAAATTTGAATAATGAATCAGGTTCAATTCATGGAGGGCGAGCGAAGCCACCCACAACTGGTCGCCAACCCTATCTAAGGGGGTTCTAAATAACCGTGACGAGAACTTAGATCGAACCCACCATAAGAGGTCTCTCCCTGGGTTAGTTTGAATGTAGTAGGATGCTTGGATGCCAAGGGGGGATCTGGCTATAAATTCCCAACCTCCAGGTCCTATTCAAACAATCTACGTGACTTGAGATAGATTCTCGAGGTCCTGTTACTAGTAAAAGGATGGAAACTTGGAGGAAATAAGAGGCATCCTCACAGATTGTGGGATCCGTCCTTTTTGGACAAGATTTGTATCTTAGTTAAGATGCTAATATAAATTTTTCTTCCAAGAAACCTATTTGAGCTATTTTTGTGTCAATGCCATAAGTTACATGAACGAATCGTGTTCCCTAAAAGGCTTAATTAGGGAAGTTGATTTTAAATGTCACACATAAATGTGATAGGACCTAATTAGATAACTAAAGAATACCTATTGAGGGAAGCTAGTGGGGGGAACCCCCGATGGGTCCATCCTATGGAAGGGTGGTCCTAGAGGACTTGGAGGCTTCTCACAAAGTTCTAGAGTCATATGATCTTTAGGTAATAATAAGCTAGAACCTGATTCATGCCATTTTAGGGGACCGAAATGGGAATATGCCCTATGGCAGAGAGGTTGAGTGGCACATCCATCTCGTTTCCCATTCTCTTTGAACCGAATGGTCATGGATCTGCTTCAGCTTGGGTATCTCTGCGTAAATTAGGATGTCCAAGATTCGACTCTAGAACGCTCTTTGGAGACCTTGGCGACTAGGGACCCCGATTTCAGGTCAACCCTAATGGGTTCAGCTCCGAATGTTCCGTTGCGGGGTAGGGACTCGAGAAACCCTAGGCGAAAAACCTCAAAACATTCCATGGGAGTGCCGGGCGGCAATGCTTAGATTCATTTCTCGATGGACCGCTAAGAAACGTGCTTGGACAGCTGTTAGTAGGCACGTTACAGTTGGTATGAGAGCAAACCAATGAATAAAACAACCAAGATAGGAATACATTGGGAAGAGAAGTGATATTTTTCACTAGAATATATTTTTTTATGTTACTTATATGTGGATTGTTGTCACTTCCAAACTTATGAGGCATGGCGCAAGTTCCTTGTATTTCATATCATGTTCAAGATGGCTATGAACTCTTCAAGTTATCGTCAATGATCTGACATGATGGGGATCCTAGATTGACTCTACAACCCTCCACCGCTGTATGCAAAAAGGAAATAGGAAATTATTAACATGGCATTAATATATCTATTGGAAAGAAAATCATTCCACCCAATCTCTATCTATTCCCTAATAATTGTACTTGAGGCTTGTGCTTCTTTATGGATAAATAAGAATTTTATGTTTATTTGAATTTCCACACAGTATTGATGGAAAAATAATCCGCTCATTGAAATAAGTTGCAAATATTTGTGTAAATGTAATCTTGACACAAAGGTTTTAATTGAAAACTAGATACAGCCCCAAACGTAGTACCAGAGCCTTGTTTCCACAATAAGCCCAATAGAGGCACAAGAGAAGAAGTTTATTCTCAAACAAATTAAACCCCCAAAATTTGACACAAAAGGGAAGACTACTGAATCTGATGCCGAAGTATGGATTGAATCTATGGAGGATTACTTCAGTGCAACAGGAACAACATCCGTAAACCAGGCTATGATTGCCAAGCTTAAACTTACCGGCGAAGCTAGGCGCTCTAGTGGAAGCAATGGTGTAAAGACCAAGTATTCACCAAAAGCACAATAACTTGGGATAAACTAAAGGAAAAAATGCAGAGAAGGTAATGCCACTTGCATATAGAACTCAAAAGATGAATGAATTCTTCAAGTCGAAACTATTGGGCCTGTCTCTGGAGGCATGCTACTCAAGATTTGTCTCCTTGTTGAAATACACCCTGACAATGAGTATTTCCCAAGAGGTCTCAAATTTTTGTGATGGGTTGAACCCACTAATGAACACTCGGTTGGAATCAATGCGTCCTTTGGATTTACAAGATGCATTGGCAAGAGTGGGACCTATTGCCTAAGAAGTCCAGCCGAAGCCCATAAATAATAAACCTTGGTCTCACAAAGACCAAAATCTAGGAATGTTGAAAGGTCAATTTAAAAGGGCCCAAAGATAGAGTCAAGGCCAACGGTTGAAGCTGAGGGAAAATGCAATCAGTGACTTTGTCCCCATTCAAAGAAGTGATCAAAGCATGCGATGTTTCCACTATAATAAACTTGGACACTTCAAAATGCAATGTCTCAAACTTGGCGGAGATCATCACCAAGGAAAATCTTCTCCAAGTTTGACTTGAGGTCAAGATACTACGAGATCCGTGTTAAGGAAGAGAATATTCCTAAGATGGCATTCAACACCAGATATGGTCATTTTGAATTCACAATGATGTCCTTTGGATTGACTAATGCCTCTCCCACCTTTAACAGATTAATGCAGAACATTTTTAGACCATATCTTGATGATTTTCTGCTTGTCTTCTTTGATGATACCTTGGTTTATTCCAAGGAAGACGGGGGATCATGAATCCCAAGTTCGCATCGTCCTTGAGACCATGACAACCCATAAGCTCCATGCTAAGAGGAAAAAGTGTGCCTTCCTCATGAAGCAGATCGAATATCTTGGATTTATTGTGTCAAATGAAGGAATCTCTGTAGATCCTACAAAGGTTAAGGATGTCCAAGAGTGACCTCCACCAACTACTATTAAAGAAGTGCGTAGCTTTCTTGGGTTAACAAGTTGGTACAGGATCTTCATTGAGGACTATGCCTTAATTGCATCACCCATCACAAATTTGCTGAAAAAGCAGGTTGCCATCGTGTGGACATCCATTGAACAATCAAGTTTTGATCAACTCAAGCATAGCTTAGTGAAACCACCATTTCTCTACCTCCCTAACTTGAGCAAGGAATTTGAAGTTGTCATGGATGCTATTTCACTTGCACAAGGCTGTGTACTAATGCAAGAAGTGTCAAGAATCGCGTGGTGGAGGGGATTGCTCAAGATGCTGCGCCGAACACACACAGAATGCACAAGGAGAAGCTCACTCAAGAGACAAGAAGAGAGATGGAGGCCAAAACGTTTTCTTGCTGATTTCTTCTTCTTCTTCCACTCTCTTTACAATGTACACAAAGTATAGATAAGATACAACATAAAAGGAAAGTGGCCTACTAAGTCAAACAATGCATAACCGACTACACTAGTCGACTGGCGCTATAACTATGCCAGCTATAAATAGGTGTAACAACCTGAATATAATAAGTAATGAGTCAGTGGCCATGTGGGAGTCATAATGACCACCGACGTGCTAAGTGTAGACGTGTGGACCCATCTAACCAGGCGGTCCATCATCAATGTCCACATGTGTTGAGCTTGTCATCTCAACAAGAAGGTCATCCTATAGCGTATTCTTTGAGGCAACTAAAAACTCATGAAAGAAATTATGCTACCCATGGCTTGTAGCTACTAGCAGTTATTCATGCTCTCAAAATTTGGTGACACTATTTTCTTGGTAACAAATTCTTGTTGGTCACAGGCCATAAGAGCCTTAAATGGATCTTCACCTAGACTGGCCTCAATAGGAGGCAACATCGTTGGATTGAGGTTTTGCAAGAATATGACTTTGAGATCGGATATCAAACTGGCAAAGAGAATGTAGTTGCTAATGCCTTAAGTCACAAGGCATTTCTTAACTCTCTTATTATGGACGAACCCTCAATGGCAAAATCATTGGCAACTATTGTCTCAATGCCTAGCAACCCCATCCTTGAATTAGTAAAGGAGGAAGCTAGCCATGACCCAGAATATCTAAAGATGATGAAGGAAAATTTGGAAAATGACCAAAACCCTAGACTTAAGGTCAAGTATCAAGAATTTTCTATCAATGAGGTACTTGCCTATTTTAATACAAGGTTATGCATACCCTCAAGCAAGAAACTAAAATAGAGAATACTTTGGGAAGCACATGACTCCCTTTTTTCAGGTCATCCCGGATATGCCAAGACCCTCAACATGGTCAGAAAGAGCTACCATTGGGAAAGTCTTAAGGGAGACGTGCTCAAAAATGTCCTTGAATGTTTTTCTTGTCAGCGCATTAAGGCAGAACATGTCAAGATGCCTGGAAAGCTACAACCTCTTGATATCCCCCAAATGAAGTGGGAATTTATTAGCATGGAATTTATTGTTGGGTTAGGCCTCGAGATCCCATCTCGAGTCACGTAGAACACTTGTGTAGGGTCCAGAGGCATTGGGATTTACGCGGCTAGAGCCCCCTTGGCACCCAAGCGTCCTCCTATGACAAGTAATTTCCACGGAGAGACCTCTCGTGGTGGGTTCGGTCCACATTCCCGGCGTGGATTCATAACCCCCTTGGTTAGGGTTTGGCAGTTCGCGGGGGTAGCTAGCGCCATCCTTCCTTAATTATCCCCTTAGGAAATCATCCATAGCTGAAGCAACCAGCTATCCTTACAGTTCTCGCCATGAAAATATAATCACTTGGATATTCATCCAAAACCACAGCCAATCTTTAAGTATCCTTTCGGGAACAATCAAGCTGAAACAACCAACCTAACATCCTTTTTGTTCCCATGGCAATCAGTCATCACAGACCCGGCCATGAAATCATCAATCACACCCCACTTAGATTAACATCCGAAACCACATTAACAAATAGTTGAATGCACAACCTCTTGCTTCAAGGTATCGCAATGCCATTGCATGCACAACCAAAATTTAACTTGGATGTATCAAAACACTTGCTCAAGGAATTTACAACCTTTTCTAAGGTAGAAATCCTTCTAGATCCTTTAAATGATCTAAGTGGTCTTCCCTTTGATCCTGATTTGATCAAGGCTAGCATTGCCCTATTGTTTCAAATTTAGACAAGTTTGGTAGTTTGTACAACATTCCTGTTAAGGTGAAGTTCCTTTCCTGAATACCCTCAGCATTCTTCCTTAGGTCGATTGCAACCCGCAAGATCTGATACCTTGGGAATTGGGGTTTTCCCTAAGTACACCTTTGCTTGTAAGGAACAAGAATCTACATAGTTGAATGCCAATTCAACTCGTGCTTTTCGAGTTATGGACTCGTGATTTGCCCTTTCCAATGACCTTAGCATCGACTAGGTCTTCATAGGAATTTTTCCCTAGATAGTTTACCTATCTAACTCCTAAATGATGTTGCGCATTAAGTCCACTAGGACGTCCTTACCCTAGTATGTAAGTGTCCCCTTCCTGATTTTGATCCACAGGTGTTGAGACATTAACATTTCCACTTGATTCTGTCTGGTTCTTTTCCCCCTGGACGTTTCCTTGTGGTAACTTAGTCCTAACTCAAAGCATTGACTGGTCAACCAAGGCAATGGACAAGCCTTAATCGCAACCCATCCAAGAGCCTTTTATTCTTTTGGTTCTTTACTCATCTCTCTCTAACCAAGTAAAGTTAACACACTTGGCAACACAAGACTTTTCACCTAGGCCTTCAGGATATAGTTTGGATGCATGCGTGCCTTCCATCTCTCTTAGTGAGGTACAATGCAAAATATTCTTGCTAGACTCAACACACTTCCACATGGAGCACTTAAAGCATTAACACATTCCTTGAGATATGCATTCCCCCCTTTTCATATCATGTAGGGTCCTAAGGGTATCATGACCCCTATTCTATGTATGAAATCCAAAAGCCATATTTGTTTAACTTCCTAACATAAATCTACATAATGAATTTTACCTACATCATTCCTATGTTCTTCTATGATATTGCAAACAAGATCCAAGTTCGATGGCAAAAATTAAGCCTTTAGCAAACCTCTATGTAATAGGATGCATTACAATGCAACCTCCAACGCGACCTTGTCTTTTCTTGCTTTTTAATATATGCGATGTGGCTTAAATATAGTTTCATCAAGCAACTATATACATGACAATGCATGCAAATTTCAACATGGAACGTATTACTCTTTGTTAAATCATGTAACTAAACCTCTAAGATGAAAGCTACTATTTCATGTAACAAAACCTAACTTCCAGTCATCATTCATTGTGAGTAAAACCTATTATATTATGTGTGCGAAAAACCATGCAAAATCTATCATAATTTTATAAAAGAACCTGATTTAGTGCCATGGGACTGGGGTGTTAATTCCCGCTTGAGCGCTCTTGTAGCTCCCGCATCTCTCATGACTCTCAGCTTCTTCTTTTCATCTTCTTCTCTCTCTCCTCTTCTTCTTCTTCTTCTCTTCTTCTCTTCTTCTCTTCTTCTCCTTCTCTCTCTGTGCTAACCCGGGGGGGGGGGGGGGGGGAGGGGGCTATGCTTTCCGTCAATGGAAGGAGCCGCTACCTACTATAGTCGTAGCCGGGGGCACTGTCTCACGGAGGGGGGGAGGCTCTTATAAGGTGGGGGGAGAAGACGGCTGTCCGCCGCCACCCAATTAGGGGCTGCATGCCCCCCACTCATTACTCACACACACTCTCTCTCCTCGCCATGCACACAGCAGGGGGAGAGAGAGGGAGAGTAAAATAATTTCAAAAAAATTTAAAAAACATTTGAAAGGGGGGGTTCTCATGGGGGCGGCACGAGGGATATTACAATAAAACTCAAAGTTCATATCCACAAGAAGAATAACTACTCACCACCTCACATTCAATGCTCGCAACTATTTCAGGATGGTGAATAGGCTTAGTTTACGCTTGACTTGCGAGAGGAATGAACACAAGCTCCTGTTATCTTGAGGGAAAGAAGCCCTAGGGTAAACTTAGAACCTCGAAAAATTCTAAATTGGGAAAATGGTTAACCAATTGAAATTCTAGATTGGGACCTTAAGATAAGGACCAAAGGTTAGTAGCTTAGGGAAGCTACCATTCAAAACTATGGCGTAATTACTCACCCCTATATACAAAGGAATGAGGTTGGAAAGAGGGTATTCTCTATCCCTCAGAAGATAATGGAAAATGACGCTAAGGCAAGAAAGACCTATGCCTAGGGCAACGTTAAGCGTTCAAAGATGGGAACTCCACCTTAGCAAATGTCCTGAGCACTAGCCTTCATTGTTGACTAAGCTTGTAAATCTAGAATCACTTTCTAAAAGGGCGAAAACTAGGCGACAAACCTTAGAACATTCAATGGGAGTGCTAGGCAGTGACGCTTAGATTCATTTCTCGATGGACTACTAAGAAACGTGCTTGGACAACACGGCACGTTACAGAGTTACTCGCAATAATGCATGCCTTGAAACTATGGAGACAATATCTATTGGGAAGGGAATTCACTTTAGTGGTAGATCATAAAAGTCTTAAGTGGATCTTCACCCGAGAGCTGACCTAAACATGAGGTGAAGAAGATGGATAGAGATATTGCAAGAATTTGATTTTAAAATCAAATATCGTCTAGGGAAAGACAATGTTGTTACAGATGCCTTAAGCCAAAAAACCTTTCTTAATATCATTGTAGAAGTTCAAAGCTTAAGAACCATATGTATACCTGATAATCCTATACTTGAGCTTGTACACAAAGCTTTTTCTAAGGATAAGGAATATGAAGGACTCATGACTAAGGTACTTCAAGGAGAAAGCTTTGACAAAGAAAGGTCTAAGATTAAGGATTATCATGCTAGCAATGGTTTTCTATATTACCATGATTGGCTTTGTGTCCCAAAAGGACCAAAAGTGAAGACTAAGATTTATGGGAAGCACATGACAGCCCCATTGCAGGACATCCAAGTTATGCCAAGACACTCAACACAGTTCGTAGGAGCTATCACTGGCCAGGATTAAAAAGGGATGTATTAAAGTACATAACTAAGTGCTTGACTTCTCAAAGAGTCAAGGCAAAAAGGATCAAGATGCCTGGAGAGTTACAACCCTTGGACATTTCCACAAATGAAATGGGAGACAATAAGTATGGACTTTGCTGTCGGATTACCTACTGCTGCTGGTGGATATGATTCCATCATGGTAGTGGTTGATGGATTTACAAAATTTGTACACTTGATCCCAGTCAAAACAACCTATAAGTCATCTCACATTGCTTGAGTCTTTATCAAAGAATTATTTAGGTTACATGGATTGCCACAAAGAGCATAATCAGTGATCAAGACTCCAAGTTCACCTCTAAGTTTTGGACTTGCCTATTCCAAGCAATTGGAACGCAGCTATGCTTCAGTACTGCTTATCATCCTCAAACTGATGGCCAAACAATAGAGAGGGTGAACTAGACCATTGAAGATATTCTAAGGTCTTATTGTGGCAAAGAATCAAAATGGTAGATTGAACATTTACCTTTGGTGGAGTTTTCTTATAACACTGCCTTTCAACAAACAATCAAGATGCCACCATTTCAAGCCTTGTATGATAGGCAAGAATGTTGTACACCTCTAAACTTCCTAGATCCCACTCTCAAGGTAGAGTCTTCTAAGGCTATGCTTGAAGAGATCGACCAACAAATCCAATTGATCGGACATGAAATCCAAGTTGCTCAAGATTGGCAAAAGTCCTATGCAGACCTTGAAAGATCCATAAGAAGATTCAAGGAAGGTGACATGGTGTTTCTAAGGGTAAGGCACAAGAGCTCATTATCCTTGGGGAAATACAAAAATCTTAGTCCAAGGTACCGTGGACCATATGAAGTAATCAGAGTTATGGAAAGGCAAGCCTACAAGCTTAAATTGCTACCCCATCTCAAGATTCACAATGTATTTCATGTAAGCCTACTGAAACCTTATGTACCAAACCTGGATCATGTGCTTAATGATGAACAAATAGTCATGCCTGCCCAAGGAATTCTGGAAATGCTAGATACAAGGGAGAAACCTATAATAAGTTGAATCCTAAGAGAACACCTACTACAATGAAAGGATTATCATGAGAAGAGGATGCCACTTAGGTTAATGAGGTAACCCTTATAAAAGAATACCCCACGTTTCTCTCGAGATGAGAACATCTCGATTTCTGTAAGGCGGGAAGAATGTAGTGTCCCCATTACTTAGTTTATTTTAATGTGTGTATACATTCTAAAGAAAATTGATTTATGTTGCACATTTTTAAAAACTAACTCTAATTATGAAATTGACTCTCATTATGAAGATAATTGTTATTATTAATGAGGTATTATATGCTATTTCATGGAAGGAAGACTTAGGAGACCCTCCCAAGACTATCTTATTAAGACTATGTTTGTAGTATAGAAGAACAAAAAGAACTAGCCAAGTGGATAGTCACTTGGCAGTTAAGTGCACTTGGGTGATGACACTGCCAGGATGGGTGACCTCCCAATAAGATTTTCCAATAGGCTAGTGAGAAATTCTCACGTGCAGCCAATGGCACCAACAAAGCTTTCGTAGCCCATTGCCAAGTATGCCAAGGCCAAGATGCCAAGGTCTATACCTTGGTCGCCGCCTTAATTATGAGCATTGGAGTGACGCCGCTCGACGACGACACGTGCGGTGCTTGCCCATGTATTCATTAAATTGGTATCCTTGTGCTACACAAATGGAGCCTCTCCCTGATGTCATCGATGATGTCATCAAAAAATGCTAGAACAAAGTGTTTTCTCTTTATCATCAATGATGTCATCAAAAATACTAAAAAGCAAGCGTTCTCTTTTTGCCCCCCCTCCACCTGTTATTATATAAACAGGGATAGAGTGTCACATTAGATAGACACACAAACAGACACACACAACGATCCATGAAAAAGTCTCTCTGTTGCTATTATTGTGACAAAGCTCTATTGCAATGAGCTGAGCCTCTCTTTCTCTTTCTCTCCACTCTTACGCGGAAGTGTTACCCGAACCCATCAAGCTTCTTCCATGGCTCCTAAGAGACGTGGAGATGATGAGCAAGGTCACACTCAGAGAGTTCCCCAACATGAGGAAGTGGTCACTGCTGCTGCTTAACCCCAAACCCATTCAAACCGAAGAATGAGCCATCCCACAACAAATTGAGGTTGCGGCCATAACCCATAATCACGATGGATGGCCGAATGGAGATAATCAAGCTTAGTGCATTAAAAAAGGATTACTTTTTAAGCTATTAATTCTAAATTTCCTAATGAGGGATAAGTTAGTCCTTTACATAGATTATGATCAATTAGAACATACTTCAACTTACAAAAACATGTTAGTAATATCAATTGCTTTTTAGGAAGGAACATGAAATTGATGGAGGGGATGGATTCCATGCATTGCATTGAAAACTATGTTAAAATGTCTTATGGTTATGATTGCTTTTGGATTTGTGAATGATGAATTATGATTCTTATGATTCTGGGCTTGCACAGCTACAAACAATTGTGGTGGTTTGGGGACATTGGGATTCCCAACCCAATGCTCCCTAACACTCTGTGGAGTGTGGAAAAACTCACATGTGGGTGGGATTACTATGCTCCTGATGGAGATAGGTGTTTTTGGTATTTGATCACTCAAGCACCTGAGAGGGCAAAGGGCCGATTTGTAAGTGCCCCTATTATGTAGGATGGCTCTAGAGGCTCAAGGAAGCTTAGAGGGACTCTGAGCCAGTAAATTCCCTATTGACCGCAGATGGAGTGCGATCACATATAGCCCGATCCCGAGGGATTGGAAGATCCTATCCTAGGCTGGAGAGTGTCTTTTTGCATAAAGATAGTTTTGTATCACTCTGTGGAGTGATGGTGAAATAAAGTATCTAATTTTCAAATTGTTTGTTATGTGCTAAAGATTAAGTTTCATGAACCCAGTTTAACGAAGTAATAAAAGGAAGCTGATTTTATATGTCCAAACAGTGTGGTAGTATGCTTTGCTAATTAGAAAACTAAGCAAATCCATCGAGAGAGGTGGGAGGCTTTGATCATGATGATTGGATGCCTATGGCTGGGTGGACCCAATAAGTCAGGTAAATTTCCAACACTAGATAGAGTTTATTAAATTGTGAACTTTCCAATATCGGTAGGATTAGTTACCAGGTTTTTAACACCGTTTTAAGGAGCCGAAGGTGAGATTTTACCTTATGGGTAGGGGGATCGAGTCACACTCTCCCCCGTCTCTCACTCTTTCAACCAAGTGTGGTGCTAACCTCATTCCTGCCTTTGATTGATTACAAAGTGGTCTTTCTTAGGTGGGCATTAGATTGCAGTTAGGGGTGACTTGTCCATGCTTCCCCTATGAAGTAGAATTGAGACTCCCATGTTCAATTAAGTCCAAGGTTTCCCATGGGGAGACAAGATGGTGATGTGCATAGATATGAATTTTAGTCGACTACTAAGAGGACTCCTCCAAGTCTGTTGGAGGTGGAACCTCACACTGTCGGTACCTTCCATTATGGGGTGGGCTCTAGAAAACCTAGACGATAGACCCACTTTGCATATGTGTTTGAAACTTTTTTAGTAATGGCTTCCTCTAACATAAAGTTGACAAAGGTAGCTTGTTAAGGTTAGCATAAATAAGTGTGAAGTATTCTCACGAGTGCCGAGCGAAACCATCTAGGACAGTTTCCTGATGGACCACTAAAATGTTCTGCCATGGAATTTTTAGGCAGGCACGTGACAGAATTGGGCATACTATCATTTATGACACCCAGTGCAAGGCAAAGCAAGTGTGTGCCACCTCATGAGAGGCAATCACATAGTGAACCACAATTGAGAAGGTTAGAAAGGGTTAGGAAACCAGTTGATAGACTAACATATAGTGGATATTCATCCCAACATTATGAATATATGAGAAAAGTGATGGGATATAAAGAACCTACTAAGTTCAGTGAGGCTATTGTAGATAAAAATTGGTGTGCTGCCATGGATGAAGAATATGCAACACTGGCTAAAAATGAAACATGGAATTTGGTTAGTTTACTTGAAGGAAAAACACCCATTGGCTATGAATGGGTTTGTAAAGTCAAATGCAAGGCAAATGGTTCATTGGAAATGTATAAAGATGGACTGGCTACAAAGGGTTATGCACAACAGTATGGCTTAGACTATGAGGAGACTTTCAACCCTGTTGCAAAGATGGAAACTGTAACAACATTCATTGCATTAGCAACTTCTAAGGGATGGAAGTTACAATAGATGGATGTCAAAAATGCATTCTTGAATGGTGACTTGATTAAGGAGGTGTATATGGAATAGCCTGAGGGCTATGTACACTTGTCTATTCGACACATGTATGTAGGCTGAAAAAGGCCTTATATGGGCTAAAATAGGCACTGAGAGCATGGATTGCTTGTATTAGTATTTATTTACAGCATCTTGGTTTTCAGATGGGTCATGCAAACCATAGCTTGTTTACAAAGAAGACAAAGAATGGTTATGTTTTCTTGGTGATTTATGTGGATGATTTGATCATCATTGGAGATTATGATCATGGGATTGTTGAAATTAAGACATGGTTACAAGCTGAATTCAAGGTGAAGGATTTGGAGAGTTGAAATACTTTCTTGGGATTAAGATTGTGTCTACACCTCAAGGTATATGGCTATTGCAAAAATAGTATGCCCATGATATGTTGCTGAAATATGCCATGATGGAGTGTAAAGCCATGGAAACACCAATTGGATCAGAATGTCAAACTTGCAATTGATGATGGGAATGAAATAGAGAATTTCACTATGTATTGAAAGATGGTGGAAAACCTGTTTTATCTATCTATTAGTCGTCTTGACCTCAATTATGCAGTGAGGTTGATTAGCCAATTTATGCATAAGCCTCATAAGCGACATCTAGATGTAGTCATGAGGATTATGTGGTATGTGAAGGGTACTGCTATTGATTATGGGTTGTTTTATGAGCATGGAAAGTCATTTGACTTGAGAAGTTATACGGATGCTGATTGGGTTGGTTGTGCTATGACAGAAGGTTAACCAGTGGTTATGCCTTCAGCTTGGGTAGTAGTATGATTAGTTGGAGTAGTAAGAAGTAGCCAACCATTGGTTCATCTAGTATAGAGGCATAATATAGGGGTAGCCTTAGTAGCATGTGAAGCGGTTTGGCTTGTGAAGTTGCTACATGACTTGGGTATACAATTAGACAAGAAGGTCACCTTGCATTGTGACAATCTTAGTAGTGTGATGTTGGTTAGCAAACCCGTCTATCATGCTAGATCCAAACACATAGAATTTCATTACCATTTCATCAAGGAGATGGTACTTGCTAGAAAGATTGATCTACTCCATGTGAAGAGATAAGACCAGGTAGTAGATATCTTTACCAAATCACTTGGTAAAGAGAAGTTTGTGCATTTCAAAGGGAGATACTTAGAGTACAACAGTTAGCTTGAGCTTGAGGGGGAGTGTTGAGAATCAAGTTCATGATCAATATCACTGACATGACTGATCTTATCTAGATAACTATCATCTTAGCTGTCACTCTCCATGTGTATTGTAATAAGTGAGTCGATTAGACTCAACCATAGTTAGTGGTACGGTTAGTTAGTGACCTAGTGTGTTTTCAATTATGTGTGACTAGACTTTAGTAAACATTATGGAATAATGAGAAGTGGAGAACAATGAGAGTATACTACTCTTTGTTACAGCTTCATGTTTTCATCTCTCTCTCCCTCTGAACCTTGAACACATATTGGGCTGATGATATCATAGAATTATTTGAAAAAGGCATACTCAACAACCCAATAGAAAAAGCCCAAATTTTGCACCTTATACTTAAAGCACAATCCTATCAATTTATTGCTAGGTAATTGTACCATTTAGGACAAATTGGCTTGATGAGAAGGTGTGTCTGTGAGCATGAGATACAAGATATCCTAGCACAAGCACATGTGGGAGCTACAGGAGGGCACTTTGCTGGAGAGTCTATTTCACCCATAATTTTGTAATCTCAACTATGTCACCCATAATTTTGTAATCTCAACTATGGTGGCCTACCCTCTTCCCCAATATTACCAAATTGTAAAGCATTGTGATCAATGCCCATGTATAAAAGTACCTATCTAAAAAGATAAGATAGATCTCATGCTAGTTATAGCCTAACCTTTTAAGAAATGGAGGATTAACTTTGCCAGACCTCTAAGCCCTGTAACTCAGTATTCACAAGCTACACACGTTATCGTCTCTTTCGACAACGATTGTCTACTTGACAAAATGGGCTGAGACATGGGCCACTCATAAGAGTGGCACTCAAAAAACAATGAAATTCTTATGGAAACATGCAATCTCACAATTCAGTTGTCCCCTTGAGATTGTGAGTAACCAATGTACACACTTCATCAATGAAGTGATCATGCACTTATTATCCACTGTAACATGTCCACTTGTCCACTTGTGGGACACATCTTAGCAGCCCATCAAGAAGAGAGTCTAGAAAGTGCCACCTGGCACTCGCAAGGAATGTCACAGGGTTTACGATCTAGGTATTCTCGATTCTACCCCGAGCAAAAGTATCCGGCCATTCCCACTTAGGACCAACTTAAAGTTAGGGTTTCTTTCCTATCAGCCAAGTCTCTAGGAAGTAGCTAGGGTCGAGCTCCAGATGAACCACTTTGCGTAGGAACAACAGAGTCGAAGCGGATTTATGCTGCACTTGGTTCATGGAGAATGGGAAACGAGAGGGATGTGAAGCTCAACCTCTCTACCCATAAGGCATAGTCCCATTCCACTCCCCTAAAACAACATAAATCGGGATTCTAACTCAACTGACTCTAGGTCTTCACAGTTTGATTATCACGTCTTTTGAGAAAAGTTCCCAGCTAACCAGGACTACCCTTCCGTAGGACGGACCCAAGTCGCGTCCACTGCACTTTCCTCGGGTTTCTTAGTTATCTAATTACCTACCAAATTATGTTTGACATGCAAAGGAAGCTTCCTTAATTAATGAATTTAAAACACCGGTTCCTTCACGTAACTTAGGCACTGACACAAAAACAATATCAAGCAAGTTCCTTTTTCAAATATTTGATCTTTATTTATCATAGTCCTGGAATACATCAAGTATCATGCTCGAAGGCTATCCCAACAATCAATAGGATTGTTGCTCCAAGTTTCACCCATAGACTAGTACACGGGCCTCAAGATCCCATCTCGAGTCACGTTGGCCTCTTGTGCGGGATTCGGAGGCAAGGAATTTATAGCTAGAGCCTCCCCTGGCACCCAAGCGTCCTCCCGCTCCAAGCAACACCCACAGAGAGACCTCTCGCGGCAGGTTCAGTCCATATACCAGCGAGGCTGATAACCCCCTTGGATAGGGCTAGAGGCAGATCATATGAGAGCATACATATTGGTTGTGTACCCAGAAGAGATGAAATCCCTTCAATTAGTTATTGACTCCTCCTAGGTCTCCTTTTCCTCCTTCACTGTGAACAACAACTAGCCTACTACTTCACTCTTCTCCTCTCCTCTCTCTCCTCACTATTCTCCTCTTGTGTGAAGTTTTAATTTGTACAATTGGGCCATCAATTTATGGTTTAAGGATCTATTCAACAACATTGATATTAGAGTAGAGGTTTAATTGGTGGAGTCATCATTACTAGACCATGGGTTCCATACATGCATAAGAATCATCATCATCAAAATTTCCTTCTTTTATAGACCAATTCAAGTCCCCCTTGATCATGCGGAAATGAAGAAGGTGAATTTGATGGAACCTGAACTTCCATAGGAGGGGTATTATCGGCTTTCTTGCTTCGGGTGGGGAATCCTACATGTGCCCCTCTTACTCCCGCATGTGCTCCTCTCATGTGGCACTTTGGGGCCATCGCAATCGAGGCTAGGGCAGGTGGAGGGTGTGCTGAAATTCCCTGCAACTTGGCAGCTTTCCCTTCCCGCAAGGGACTCCCTTCACAGACAACTGTGCCCCTTTACATGATCCGTGGGTGAAGCATCCTTAAGAAGGCACTTTGAAGAAGCTTCTCAAGAAGATTCTTTAACCTTTTTTTTTTTGATAGGGGGGGACCCTGATGGCATCGAAGATGATGATGATGATGATGATGGGGGGGGGGGGGGCATTTTTAGGCGGAGGGGGGGTGGCGTTGCAGATCACGGGGGAGGGGGGGCGGCATTTCCTGACGACGAGGGGGGGACACTGCCTGTCGACGAGGGAGGGGGGGACTCCTTGGCTAGGTATTACAATTTGCTGATCATCAAGTACATGATTCGGATTAGGTAGATACCTTTTCAATAGGCTAATGTGGAATACATTATGAATCTTTAGAGTTGCGGGCAGCTGTAGTCTGTAAGCATTAGGCCCTAGGCACTTGGTGATCTTATAAGTTCCACAATACCTCGGACTTAGCTTCTTGTACTCTCCCAAGGACAGTGAACTCTTTTTAGGGCATACACAAATGAAGACCATATCACCTTCGACAAAGGATCTATCTTGCCGTTTCAAGTCAGCGTAGGCCTTTTGTCTATCCTTGGCAGCTTGAATGTCTTATCTTATTGATTTGATTTGATCATCCATGTCTTCCAGCATCTGTCTTGAAGCTTCTACCCTCAAAGTTGGATCCAAGAAGTTCAAAGGGGTACGACAATCATGCCCATACAATGCTTGGAAAGGGGTCATCTGAATACTTTGTTGGTAAGAAGCATTGTAGGCAAACTCAACCACGGGTACGTATTGAATCCACTTTTTGGGTTTGCGATAGCAATATGCCCTAAGCATATCTTCAATGACTTGATTGACTCGTTCTGTTTGACCATCAGTTTGGGGATGGTATGCTGTACTGAAACACAGTTGAGTTCCAATAACCTCAAAGATAGCCCTCCAAAAGTGTGATGTGAAAAGAGAGTCACGATCACTAATGATTCTTCTGGGTAACCCATGAAGCTTGAATATTTCCTTGATGAATAATCTTGCGATGTCTGAGGCTTTATAGTTCGTCTTGATAGGGATGAGATGTGTGACCTTAGTGAGCATATCTACTACAACCATAATAGAGTTATATCCTCCCTGAACTTGGGGTAAGCCAACAATAAAGTCCATACTAATGAACTCCCATTTCATTTGTGGAATGTCAAGTGGTTGCAATTTCCCAGGCATTTTAACATGCTCTTCCTTAATGCGTTGACAAGATAAACATTCAGTGACATATTTGAGTACGTCTCCCTTGAGCCTTTCCCAAAAATAGCTCTTTTTGACCATATTAAGGGTCTTGGCATAACCAGGATGTCCTGAGAAAGGGGAGTCATGGGCTTCCCAAAGTATCTTCTGTTTGAGAGTTTGGCTTGCAAGGATACATAATCTTGTCCTAAAGTAGACAAGCCCACTACTGATGGAGAATTCTTGATATTTCGTCTTTAGCTTCGGGTCTTGATCCTTGATGGGGATCTCCCTTAGCATTTTTTGATAGACTGGGTCATGATATGCCGCTTCTTTTGCTAGCTCAAGAATCGGGTTGTTTGGCATTGATACCTTTGTGGCTAGAGACCTTGCTGTTGATGGATCTTGCAAAATGAGAGAATTTAGAAATGCCTTGCAACGACTGAGTGCATCGGCAACCACATTCTCTTTTCTAGACCTATATTTGATTTCAAAATCATATTCTTCTAGCACTTTGATCCATCGATGTTGCCTCATATTGAGCTCATTCTGAGTGAAAATCCATTTTAGACTCTTGTGGTCTGTTACTAAGGGAAATTTGTTACCTAGCAAGTAATGTCTCCAAAGTTTGAGAGCATGGATGACATCCAACAGCTCCAGGTCGTGGGTAGTATAATTTCTTTCATGTCTCTTCAATTTTCTTGAAGAATATGCTACGGGATAACCTTCTTGCATAAGTACACATCCTAAAGCAAGTGAGCTAGCATCAGTTACCACTTCAAACTCCTTACTAAGATCAGGAAGTTTCAGGATGGGTACTGATACTAAGCTTTGCTTTAGTTTGTTAAAGCTGGTCTGTTCAGCCCAGGTGACCATACAATTGCTACTTGCTTCTTTAGTAGATCAGTTAGAGGGGCTACAATCAAAGCATAATCTTAGATGAAAATTCTGTACCACCCTGTCAACCCAAGAAAACTCCATATTTCTTTGACAGAAGTTGGTGTTGGCCATTCTAGAACATCTCTAACCTTAGTTGGATCTACTGAAATTCCTTCTGCTGATACAATGAATCCCAGATATTCAATCTGTCGCTTGAAAAATGTGCACTTCTTCTTCTTGGCATAAAGCTTGTGTGCTCATTGTTTGTGTGCACTTCTTCTTCTTGGCATAAAGCTTGTGTGCTCTCATTGTTTTAAGAACAATGCAAAGCTGGGGTACACGATCCTTTTCCTGTTTTGAGTAGACTTGGGTATCGACAAAAAAGATGAGTACGAAGTCATCGAGATAGGGCCTAAAGATATCCTGCATTAACCTGTTGAAGGTAGCAGGAGCATTCGTGAGCCTGAATGACATCACTAGGAATTAGAAGTGTCCATACCTTGTACTGAATGGAGTCTTCGGGATATCTCCTTCTTTGATTCTTATTTGATAATACCCAGATCTGAGATATATCTTTGAGAAGATCTTCGCCCCTTGAAGATGGTCAAGTAATTCATCTATTCTTGGAATGGGGTATTTACTTTTTATGGTTACTTGATTCAACCCTCTGTACTTAATGTATAGGCAAAACATTCCATCTTTCTTCTTTTGGAACAACACTAGAGCTCCCCATGGAGAACTGCTAGAACGGATGGTCTAATAAATGCTTGAATTGCTCTTTCAGTTCGATAGCTTCTGGGATGGTGATGGGACTTGAAATGGGCCGGCACTGGCTATGGCACTAGCCGGACCTCATGCTCATAACAGACAAACACACCCTCACAGCCTCGCGGACCAGGAGTGTCAATCTAATGCTAAAGGACAAACTATCCTAAAGCCTAATTCATGCGTTTATAGTTTCATCATTTTGTAGTCCAATGTTTCCCTTTTTATAAACTCCTCAGAGGGAGAAACCATACACATTGGCAATAAATACCACGATCACATACACGGAGGCAACCTCTTGGTAGAAACACCGCGGCCCCACTGCAGCTCTCCCACATCACAGGGATTAGCCCCTTCATGCGCTGCTCAACATATAAAACAATCGAACAAATTCCACTCTTCATTTTGAATCCAGGAGATATACCATGTGTTCTTACTTAACAGTTCCTTAGGAAACCGACCCTCTATCCTACGGTAAGGGGTAACCTTACGCTCTCAATTGTGGGTCAAATTCCTAAGAAAACAATTGCTATGCAGTCTAGGAGCTTTTCTGTTGATACCATGAACTATGCATAATGCATAATGTGAATGGTTTAGTGCACAAATAGAAGAAAATCAGCATTGTGCATCGTGTGAAACCAATCTTTTCATGATTTCCATGCTAGCGTTTATATAATGAGAAAAGACACCGAGCCTTACGCTCATGCTGCCTTTCCCTTTATTTTAAAACAACGTCCTATAGGCATGATGCAACACATGAACCAGATTTTAATTTATATTTTGATGCTCAACCTCTCCTGTTACCCTACCGTTTAATGTTTTGCATTCGTTGATAGGTAAAAGGGTCGTCTTATGTATATTTCCTTACAAAGAAAGCGATAAACATGAACGGAAACATAGAACCGAGGGTAAAATAAGGCCAACCTCGTGCTTTAACTTCATTATACGCTGCACAAACACACATGTAATTTTCTAAAATTTTTCTTTTACCGTTTCCTAATTTTCTCCCATTTAAAATTCATTTTTCACCATTTTTTGGTATTTTTCCTCTATTTTCTACAATAAAAATTGACTAAAAATTAAGATTGATTGTGGACTGTGGCCCTTAGGTTCTTTGATAGCAAAATTTCAGGTTTTTTTGGTATTATGTCTCATATTTCCCATTTATTTTACAAAAACTCCATTTTTACCCCTTAAACGCATGTTTTTCAAGTTTTATAACATTAATTTCAGCCATATCGCTTATGATTTTCTGTTTTTTAGATCATAAACGATTGAAACTCATAGAAAACAACATCATAATGAATATTCAGCCCATGGGAACAATGTTTCATCAATCAAATAGCATAAAAACTCATCTTTCTTTATAAAAATTTAAATTACCGCTTAGGTGTCGTGTTTCGGGATCTCGGTTTAGGTGCAGGACTGCGGATCAACCCACATTCAATGTCTAGCATCTTCACAATCAGCAATCTTCATGTCTTCATCGATCCGGAAGCAATCCGCGGACAATCTTTCCTTCACCATTCTTCATTTTCCTCTTGCACACAAGAACATCCCTTTAAAGGAGAGAGAGGGAGGAGAGAGAAACACTAGATTTCCATCTCTTCATTCCCACAGCCATTTCACGGGTGAAGGGCGGCAATAGGACCGGCAGAGAAGGAGAAGATCGGGGCTATGATTGATTGTATGGGTTACTTTTAGCCAGAAATCTCCATCTCCATGGCATGAAGCGAAAATTGCACCTGCTACTCCACGCCGTTTTTCATGCCATGCTTCTCTTATTCTCTCCACATTTTGATAAAAAATTTATATAAAATTTGGGGGGGGGGGGGGGGGGGGAGGGGGGTCCAAGCTCCCAAAAGGCACACCCAATTTTGGCCTCTCAAGTGTCCATCTCTTCATATCTTGACCGTTTGTTGGCCATTTCCTCGTCCAGCATAGAAATCGAGCTCTAAAAAATTCTGGGCATCTGGCTTGACATCCCACACTGATTGGCAACTCCTGACATCCCACACGGAAGTCTGAAAAATTATCAAAAATCCACAAGTGTCGCTCGAGCGCCTTTTAAAAGTAGTCTTTCACTTGAAGCTTAAAATCGTCCTAGGCTAGAGCCGCTGCCTTCAATGTTAAATATTTTTCCCCTAAATTCTGGATTTTTTGGAAAATTTTAGGCACATCCCGGGCTCAAAACTCTGCTCTTAGATGGACATTTTGTATGGCCTCTTTGCGATCGGTGCAGCTCCTGGCACAAGTTTGATTTCGTGGTCGACTTCCCTTTCGGGAGGAAGTTTCGTCAGATCTTCAAGGAATACGTCTGTGTATTCCTTTAACCATGAAGGTTATTCTCAAGATTCTTGATTCTATTCTAGCTTATTTAGTTTAATCAGATAGACAGGTGGACCCTTTTGAACACCTTTTATTATCCGTGTTGCTTTTGCCAACTGTAATTTTGGCTTACCAGTCTCACCTTGAGTCGTGACTAGTTTCCCTTCAGAATTGTGGAAGGAAACTTGGCCCTTCCCACAATGGATGTGGGGATCATTGGGTATTAGCCAATCCATTCCGAGTAAACATTCATGGATACCTAGGTTTATTACCCTGAATCTCACATAAGTTGGCTTTCCACCTAGTAGGAATTTCACCTTAGCAGTTTGCCTAGTACAAGTGACCTCATGACCATTTGCTGATTCCACAAGTAAAGTAGGTGCATCTATTGTGGCTATCCCTAATCTTTTTGCACACATTGGTGAAATGAAGGAATGTGTACTGCCACAGTCAATCAAGGTTTTGAAGCTTTTACCTTGATATTTTGATGGAGTTTGAATCACCGAGAATTGGCAATTCGGACCCTTCTTATGAAGAGTGGCATGAACTGTTGCCCTCTTAATGTCAACATCCATGGATGGATCTTCTTCATTGTCCAGCTCCTTGTTGGAAACACTGGAGGTTCTCCCTCTGGCCATAGCGGTGGTTCCTTGGCCATGAGTAGCTCTATTTTGACCTTGGAATTGCCACTGGCGATGTCCTCTGCTAAGCTTGGGACACTCCCTCTTGAAGTGTCCAAGCTCGTTGCAATGGAAGCAACGTGGGTTGCGATCATTGCTTTGTGTTGGAACAAAATTGTTGACAACATTGGCCCTAGCTTTCTTTCTTTGGCCTTGATTCAGACCGTGCACTCTCTTAGTTTGAGCCTTAGACATACCCTTATTCTGATCTTTCTAAGGCCAAATCTTGTTGTTCCGTGGTTTGGTTTGCACCTCCTGTATTATTGGAGTAGCTCAAATGAGTGCATCTTGTAGGTCCATTGGGCGCATTGATTTCAATCGAGTATTTATGGGTGGATTCAACCTAACACAAAATTTTGACACCTGTTGTGTCATATCCATTGGGGGTGCATACTTTAGGAGTGAAATGAACTTCGAATAATATGCTTCAAGGGATAATCCTAGCTGCTTCAAGTCATAGAATTCATTCATCTTTTGAGTGCGGTAGGCAGGTGGCAGATACCTCCCTTGCACAGCTTCCTTAAGCTTATCCCAAGTGACTATCCCCTCCGAGATTATTTGGTCTCTGCACCACTATTTCCACCAAAGTCTCGCTTTGCCTGTAAGCTTAAGTTTGGCGAGCATGGCTTGGTTAGCAGGTGCAGTTCCTACTACCTCAAAATAGTCCTCCCTGGACTCAATCTATATCTCGGCGTCGGCTTGAACAATCCTTCCCTTGCCATCAAACTCAGGTGGCTTAATTTGTTTGAGAAGGAATTTCTTCTCTTGAGCTATAGCTAGACTTAGTGCAGGAGTTAGATTTGGAACCTACGCTTAGGATTGCATCTGAACAATAAGATTCTTTACATTAACATCTTATCATACGTTCTCATATTACTTTAATATGACTAGCATAGCTTTTTAGCTAAGTGATTTAATCACTTAACACCCGAGTTAACATTTATGATCAAGATAGACAATTGTAAAAAGTCTTATTTATTCATGAAGGCATAACCCCCTGAGTACATTTATTTTGGATAAGTAGGATAGGTTGATTGATACATCAGTTTGGGAAAAATAGGATTGTGTTACAATCGGCTACAGGGATAGAATAATAATAGGGAGTGGGGTCATGGATTTTGAGGAAACGATAAGTCATAGGAAGATGAACAGCTTCACGATCTTTAAATCCTCCATCCACTTGATTCTCTTCAAGTTGGTCTGAAGGTACGCGAGTCGGTGGGCTGCTATATAATATATTCCTGAGTCTCCCATCCATCTCTGCTCCTCATACAGAGGCGAAGGATTATAAATGCAGTCTAGAATATTCATCATGCCAAGCCTCTAATGATAATTCGAAGCATGCATTGTAGTCATGAACATGACCTGGAACACCAAGAACTTGCTCCATGCTTCGTGACTCTACAACCCAGCATCCATAAGTAAGTAAAGAAATGTTTTCAATAGAAAACACTGCTCTATTCTAATCACCTTCCCTTGTTTATCCCCTTATTCCCTTTATTTTCCTCCATTAAGTTCCCTTGTAATCTTTAGATCTCATTGGTTCGCTCTGATACCAACTATAACGTGTATGCTTGTCCACTTGTGGGACACGCCTTAGCAGCCCATTGAGAAGAGAGTCTAGAAAGTGCCACCTGGCACTCGCAAGGAATGTCACAGGGTTTGCGATCTAGGTCTTCCCGAGTCTGCCCTGAGTAGAAGTATCCAGTCGTTCCCACTTAGGACCGAGCAGAAGTATCCAGTCGTTCCCACTTAGGACCGAAGTCAGGGTTTCTTTCCTATCATCCAAGTCTCTAGGAAGTAGCTAGCGTCGAGCTCCAGATGAACCATTTTGCATAGGAACAACAAAGTTGAAGAAGATTTATGCTGCACTTGGTTCATGGAGAATGGGAAATGAGAGGGATGTGAAGCTCAACCTCTCTGCCCATAAGGCATAGTCCCATTCTGCTCCCCTAAAACATCATAAATCAGGATTCTAACTCAACTGACTCTAGGTCTTCACAATTTCATTATCATGTCTTTTGAGAAAAGTTCCCAGCTAACCGGGACCACCCTTCTAGGACTGACCCAAGTCACATCCACCGCACTTTCCTCGAGTTGCTTAGTTATCTAATTACCTACCACATTATGTTTCACATCAAGTATCATGCCCGAAGGCTATCCCAGCAAAATCAATAGGATTGCTGCTCCAAGTTTCGCCCGTAGACTAGTACTCGGGCCTCAAGATCCCATCTCGAGTCACGTCGGCCTCTTGTGTGAGATCCAGAGGCAAGGAATTTAGAGCCAGAGCCTCCCCTAGCACCCAAGCGTCCTCCCGCTCCAAGCAGTACCCACGGAGAGACCTCTTGCAGTGGGTTCGGTCCATATACCGGCATGGCTAACAACCCCCTTGGATAGGGCCAGGCAGGTAGTTGGAGGTAACTGAACCTGCCTCTCCCTACAGGCTTTTGACCTGAAGCATTAAGTGTTTTTCCTTGAGCAAAGAAGTTCAAACAATGTACCAGTGTACAATCACAATCATTTCAGTGGAAGCCCATATGACCAACTGCTAAGGTGTGATTCCTTCTTCCCAAATGCTCGCAACATTCGATCCTGGATCGTTCGTGACTTGGAGAGATTCCAAGGGATTGGCAAGATAGGTTGCTTGTTTCCTCTTTTCCTTAGGGTTTGTAGGTAGTTTAATATCTCAAGTAGTCTAAGATGAGGGCAAACAATCCATAGTGTCCTACTAAATTGAGGAGTCTCTTTCAAGTCAAGAGGCCTACATGGTGAGAAGAACCACACAAAAAAAGTGTGCCTTCAAGATAGTCCCAAACAAGTATGGGTAAGGAAGAATAGAGATCATATGAGAGCATACATGTTGGTTGTGTACCCAGAAGAGATGAACTCCCTTCAATTAGTTATTGACTCCTCCTAGGTCTTCTTTTCCTCCTTCAGTGTGAACAACAACTAGCCTACTACTTCACTCTTTCTCCTCTCCTCTCTCTCCTCTATATTCTCCTCTTGTGTTGTAATATTTCCCCAACGAAATATTCAAGACCCTAAATCTCGTGCAAAAGCAGTTCAAAGTAATCCCCCGCAATGGAGGCTGTGACTCAAAAGCCGTAGTTCCACGTTGGAACACCCCTTCAAGGGACAAAAAAAGGGATAATATTTGCAAATTTTTTAATGTATTAACTCCCTCCCATTCAACCATTGCATGGCGGGGAGAGGGAGTATGAGTAATGTGGTGGAGGGGCATGGGGGAGGAGGGCATGCACCCTGCCACGTGTGTGGCTACCCCCCCCCAAAAGCTAGAGGGGATGGAGGAGAGGAAGGAATCGTGTAGGCCGCTGCTGCCACCATCATCGCCAGGACTGCCATGCCGCAGGCTGTTGCCCCGCTGGGCTGCTGCTCCCCTTGCCGTCGTCATCATCATTACCATCATCATCATCACCATCTTCATAATCATTGTTATCATCCTCTCCATCATTCCCAATAATCATTCTCTCTCCATGTCATCTATTTGTGTTCAGAGCTTGGAAGCTTCTAATTTGGAAGCTTCTATTGAAGCTTCCATAAGCCCTATTCCCTCGTGCCTTTCTCAGTGTTTTAAAACCGTGTCTGCAAGGGCCGTGTCCTACTCGGAAGAGAAGATCTCAAACAGAGAGAATTCGAAACGAGTAAGTGACCCAAGGGAGAGTTGCTGAAACGAAATTACCATGTCAATGGCTCCTAAGCTAAAGGCGAGAGGAGCACACATGGGAGCTTCCAACCCGAGTACATGAGTGGACAACGCCTCGATTCTGAATGCCCAAGTTTCGATAATAGTCCCGCATGAAAAGGATGCATTAATCATGTGTTTAATTCTTGTAGGCAAGATTAAATACATTGGGAAATTTATTTACTCATTCAATCTACAAGTTAGTTGCATGACGTGTATTTGAAATTGCTTGGACTTCCATGGTCAAGGGTAGCTGCAATCCTAAACGTATGATGCATAAGTTAAAAGACGCGTTTGTGCATCTCCCAAAGAAAAAGATTTATGAACTTCATATTATGCAAATCACATGCAATTATAGTTATAATTTAGGTTGCGATAAATGATAGAAGAAGGATTAAATCAACCATGTATTCATTGGCATCTCGTCACGAAGGAATGATGCATCCATGCATAGAATATCTTTTATCAAAGTTCGAAATTGGGAAAGGATGCGCTTTCATTAAAAGACTAAAGCCTTGAATTTGATACATATACGTGGGATTTACAAGAAGTAGTTCTGAATGTCAACTAATACCGTTTAGGGGAAGGCAAAGAAAGATCATTGTAGATCTTATAGCTGCATAGAAGGAAGAGGTCTACGGTCTTGAAATCGCATATTTGCATGGAATGATACATCGCATACATCTTGCAGTTAGTCACATCTTTTAGGGGAAAGTACTTGCTAATTTAGAAGAAAGTATTTGCATCTTTAAAGTGAAGATCATCTTTACTCGCGGGTTGTTTGGATCAACTAAGTAATCCGCATATAGTTGAGTAGCTTACATGAAAATCATAAAGGTACGATTAGATTGCATATGACGATCACCTCCAAGTGCTAGGTAGGGTTAAGTTACATTAAAATTCTTCCTAGTATTGCACTTAGGATGCCAACCTAATATTTCCGATCCCAAAGATCCTACCCACATTCTCAAAAATGTTAGGGTTGTCAGATCGGCTATGCAAGAATGATCTAGGGTTCTCACCCTAAGGATTAATTGACCAGATACTAGACTTCCGTATGAATTTAGGAACCCTAGGGCAAAAACGACTATCAGCCTAGTAGGGTCAAGGTTTTGGATTGGGTCAAGAGGATTCCCAAGCCCTTATCTTGATCAATGGTATTCTTGATCAAGAAAGACCGTACGAAGAAAGATATAATCCCACAAGTCAGATACTGACACCTACCTTGTGCAGCAAGTTGCAACATCGCATGGTTTTGTGTCTAAATCACAAAATAGTATTGCCACTCCTTAGAACAAGTTTGGCGAGTTCTAAGTACAAGGCTAATTTTCTAGAGGATGAGTAGTCATCCTGCTACATCACCCTTCCTTGGGGATGATTTGCCAAGTTAGGGGAATTACGAATTTGCCAAGAAAGTAGTTGACCAACCAAGTTAGGGTGACGAGGTTGCCTAGGATTTATTGTCTAAGCTTACGAAACCCTTGGGATCTTGCCAAGTTGCGATTGATCCAAGATCGAATTTTGGAAGAATTGGGGGAGAAGGAATCACACCTTAGCAGTTGGCCATATAAACGACCACTGGAGTTCTTGTGTTTGTACACTTAGGAGCACTGTTTGTACTTCTTTGATCAAGGAACTAATGCCGGAAAAATAACTAATGCTTCAGGTTGAAAGCCTGGAGGGAGAGGCAGTATCAGTTACCTTTGACTGTCTACTTGACCCTATCCAAGGGGGTTGTTTAGCCGTGCTGAGTACGTGGACCGAACCCGCCACGAGAGGTCTTTCCGTGTGGATGCTACTTGGAGCAGGAGGACGCTTGGGTGCAGGGGAGGCTCTGGCCGTAAATCCCTTGCCTCCGAATCCTGCACAAGAGGCCGATGTGACTCGAGATGGGATCTCGAGGTCTGCATACTAGTTAACAGGCGGAACTTGGAATAGCGATCCCTGAGGATTGCTGGAATAGCCTTCGGGAAAGATTATATGATGTATTCCAAAGACTGATAAATAAAGATCAAATGTTGAAAAGGAACTTGCTTGACATTGTTTTTCTATGTTAGTGTCCAAGTTACGTGAAGGAACTAGTGATTAATTGGTTAATTAAAGAAGCTGTTTTTGCTTGTCAAACTAAATGTGGTAGGTAATTAGATAACTAAAGCAACTTGAGGAAAGTGCGGTGGATGTGACATTGGGTCCGCCGTCCTATGGAAGGGTGGTCCCGGTTGGCCGAGAACTTTTCTCAAAGGAAATTGACAGCGAGGTAAAAATGACCTAGAATCTAGAGTGTTAGAGTCCATTTTTATACTATTTTAGGGGAACAGAATGGGACTATGCCTTATGGGTAGAGAGATCGAGCTTCGCATCCCTCTCGTTTCCCATTCTCCTTGAACCAAGTGCAGTATAAATCCGCTTTGACACTGATGTTTTTGCGTAAAGTAGTTTGACGCTAGCTACCATTCTAGGAACTTGACCATTAGGAAAATCCTGATTCAAGTCGGTCCTAAGTGGGAACGATCGAAATGCTTCTGCTTCGTGGCAAACTCAGGAATACCTAGATCGAAAACCCCATGACATTCCTTGGGAGTGTCAGGCGGTGCTTTCTAGACTCTTGTCCCGATGGGCTGCTAAGACATGTCCTGCAAGTGGACAAGGGGACATGTTACAGTTGGTATTAGAGTGAACCAACGGAATCTAATATTTACAAGAAAACTTAATGAGGGAAAGTAGAGCAATGTTGTTAAGAAAATTTCCTTACTTACTTATCAATGCTGGCCTGCAGAGTCACGAAGCATGGAACAAATTCATGGTGTTCCAGGTTATGTTTATGATTGCAATGCGTGCTTCAGATTATCGACGGAGGCTAGGTATGATGAATATCCTAGACCGCATCTACAATCCTTCACCCCTATACGTGGAACGGAGATGGATGGGTGAATCAGGAATTTATTACATAGCTGCCCACCGACTTGCATACCTTCAGACCAACTTGAAGAGAATTGAGTGGATGGAGGACTTAAAGATCGTGAAGTTGTTCATCTTTGTTGAGGCTCACGCAAATGCAATCCTACATGTCGGTGGTCGAAAGGTCAAGCAAAACAAGTATGTATACGAGGGAGTGACTCGAATAATCCCTGCCGATAGAATCAAGGTGTTGGGACATTATGAGAAGAA
Organism: Lygodium microphyllum; assembly: GCF_053477565.2. Taxonomy (NCBI): domain Eukaryota; kingdom Viridiplantae; phylum Streptophyta; class Polypodiopsida; order Schizaeales; family Lygodiaceae; genus Lygodium; species Lygodium microphyllum. The sequence goes on along the minus strand of NC_141136.1, from coordinate 183,638,624 downwards.
TGGGTATCAAAGGGAGGGATACCCCAAGCTTCCTATGACCTATCGATTCCTGAAAATCCATGACCCCACTCCATATTATTACTCATTTCCCATAGCCGAATGTAACACAATCTTATTTTCCCCAAACTGATATGCCAATCAGCTTGTTCTACCTTCGCAAAATAATTGTACTCGAAAGGGCTATGCCCACATGAATGAATAAGATTTTTCTTATCACTATCTGTTTTGGCTGTAAGTGTTGGTAAAGGAGTTAAGTGATTAGGTCGCTTGACTAAAGCTGAACTGGGCATGTAATGTAATGTGAGAAACATCTAGCAAGTTTTTAACGTAAAGAATTTTATTTCCCACACAAAAAAAAACTCGAAACACCTACGGGTATTAATATCGAAAAATTCGCGCATCGAAACGAAGTGCGGAAAGAAGAAAAAGTGTGCAAAATAATGTGTCCGACAAGCCAATCATGAGAAAACACAGTTCCGATCGAGATAGGATGCGTTCACATAGAAAAAACTCCAAAAATGGGCTTGAAAAGGGACTAGGAAATTAATACGGGAAAAAACGTGCGTCAGAATAGACAGTAAAGAGAAAAAATATCTAGAAAAAATGAATTCATAAGGTTGGCACATCAAAACTCAGTTGGGGGGAAATTAGAAGGGGTTCACGTGGAAAAAACACGAAAAATGCATTCGAAAATACTCAGAAAATTTAATAACTAAAAATCCGACAGTCGAAAGAGAGAGGAGGAAAAAGGAAAAAGTGGGGGAAAGGCTGGCAGGACACGGTTGTCAAATCAAACTGGAATTTTGGTGAAAATAGGGCAGGTTCACATGGAAAACTGTGAAAAATAAGCACGGAAAGGACTCAAAACCCGAAAAATTTAATAACGAATCAATCGTGCATCAGAATGACACGGATTAAAAAGAAAAAATGTTAGGGGGGAGGGTAGGATAGGGTTGGCACATCAAATCAGGGTTCCAAAGCAATAAAGACACGTTCACATGGGAAGATGTCCATTTTACGGGAATTACTTCAAAAATTAATACCTTGAAAACCGTCTGTTGACAGAGGGGTTGTAAAAAGGAAAAATAAGTAGTTCAAAGGGACGAACAAGGCTGTAAAGTTGAATTAGGATTTTGATGAACGTAATGTCCGTTCATATGAAAGAAGCACAAAACCAAGAATAAGGGAAAATGGTCAAGAAACAACCCTGAGGACAGGGTGAAATAGAACGGAAGGGTGGGGAAGAGACCCCATCACAGTAAAATGAAATCACGGCATAGATGCATGATCATATCAGCATATATGCATGGGTGTATGCATCATCGACACGCAGTGTCCCCACACTTAAGACCTTAGCAGGAAGGGTAAACCGGATAACAATGACCTAATACCACACATCAAACCAACCACAGATGTCCCCACACTTCATGACCAGTACTGTGAAACAGAAGGTGTAGGGTTAGAAAAACTTGGCCCATATTGCCGAGGAGGAATGTCTACTATTGAGGTTGCATCTGGTGGCATTGTGTCGGCTGGAGGAGGTAACAAGGTATCTTCACAGCACTCATCCAACGTCCTTTATGGTAGGGACCAAGCGGAAGCACCCAGGGAGGTAGCTGGTTGAAGGAATCGCAGGAAATTTGTCGATGAACAAGGGATATTGCACTCAACTTACGATCACTCAAATGGATTGAAAGAGCAGGCACTCGCCGCATGACTAATATCACTCGAAGAAATAAAGATGAAACCCATAGCTCACACCCAGTTTAGGAATCGAGAAGGGAATGGTGCGAAGAGAGTATGCCAAGGTGCACCCAGTTTAGGAATCGACAAGGGAATGGTGCGAAGAGAGTATGCTAGGGTGCACAATTGATGGTGCATCAGTGCATCCAACCCATCTGGCATAGGTGCAAGGAGAAAGGCCAGGGAGCCTTGTAGTGCAGTGTACAGAACATAATGACATGTTGTGCTGATGGCAGAAACCCAGCCCGTGGGTGCATAGGGAAATGAAAACGTACCTGACTCCAATGGTCGCAACGTCCCTCAATCCTCACCTCTCGATAATTGATTGAAGAAACTCAAGTCACACTCAGTCCACCCTTTGTCTCGCGCTCCGTTGAAAGATACATAGAGCAGCTCTTTCCTGAAACCCATTGATGTAATCCTCACAGTCACTTGTGAAGAGGTTGTATGCCTTGTGCGCAATTGATGGTACAACCGTGTATCCCGCCCTCCTGTGCTGGTATACAGTGCAAGAAGGAAGGCCAGGGTGCCTTATAGTGCAGTGCACATGAATAGATCATGCTTTGTGCATTGAGAGGCCCATCTCATGTGTGCAACACTCCATTCAGACATCTCACCTCTCATTTGATTTAAAGGGAAAGACTGGTCACTCACCCCATATAGAGGGCAGCCCATACGCACATCCCCATCCTATTAGGATGAAAGCTCACATCACTCAAAGGGTTGGTGATGAGGATCATGTCAGTTGTTGTTATCATGAGGATCTTGAAGACGAGGCGTACCTAGGGAGGCAACCAACAAGTCTCGTACTCCAATGACTTGTAAGAAGAGTCGTCTGTCAAGAAGGGCAGAGGGATTGATATCATAGAGACAGTGCACCAAGGGAGGTGGCTTTGAAATACTTTTGCTGAAGAGGTTCTGTTGGTGATGAGTCAACTATCCTGAACTGCGGGGTGTTACTACCTTTTCCACAGTCAACTTCCCGCCCAAGGGTGTTTCCACCTTTTCTTGGGACGAGGCCTGTTATGACAGGGAATTTCTTTCTTTGCTCCCATAACAGTTTTGTTGTTTTTTTTTCTCTCTTTTTCTTTCTCTTTTCCTTGTTTTTATTTTTTTGTTTGTTTTTTTCTTTTTTTTTCTATTTTTTCCCTTTTTTTCTTTCTGTGAAAAAGAAAATGGTAGAAATACCATATGTCAAGACCAACCTCGCCACCGTTGTTGGATCAGACGAGAAGAGAACAATGTCAGGTTGAGATGTTTCTACGAGGGGGTAGTAGAACAAAACCGCCTCATGAGGAGAATCATAATGGCTATCAAAAGCACGACAAGAAGGACAGTGCGCCACCCAAAGGGGAAAGGATAGGTCGACTGTGATTGTCAAGATCCCTAGGGAGGGAAGTACTTCTTCAACCGATAGCCATTGATGAGGAAAGAATCATCAGAGGCATCAACGGTCTGCACCTGAACAGAGCCGTTAGGATTGACAACAAGTACCTTGTACGAGCCCATCCACCGTTGTTGAAGCTTGCCAGGAAACTTGCCAAATCTCGAATCATAGGCTAGAACAAGATCACCTTCTTTGAACTCCTTGTGCTTGAGGAAGCTGTCATGATAGGCCTTCCGTCGCACCTGAGTAGTTTCCATGCACTGTAGGGCCATCCGCTGTATCTTGTCCAAGCATTCCAAGTGCAGAAGATGGTGTTGTAGTGACTCATCATCTCCCAAGCGTTCTTTAACTGCCACTCGCAAAGAGGGCAATTCCAGCTCAACAAGGAAGACGGCTTTTGTACCATACACTAACTGGAAAGGGGTCTGTCCTGTAGCTGCCTTATGAGAGGTTTTGTATGCCCAGAGGGCCTCTGTAAGTTCATCATCCCAGTTGGGACGATGTGTGGCAATCGTTCTTATCAGAATTGAGCAGAGGATGCGATTGGTGACTTCAACTTGGCCATTGGCTCTAGGGTAATAAGGAGTGGACTTATGATGGTGGATCTTATACAGTTCCGTCAGCTCCTCCATGATTTTGTTAAGGAAATGAGTACCTCTGTCACTTACCAACTCAAGGGGACTGCTAAAATGGGTGATAATATTCTCGTACATGAACAAAGCTACACTGTTACCATCATCCTGCTTCAGAGCTTTAGCTTCACACCACTTTGTGACATAATCCGTACATACTAAGATGTATTTGTTCTGTTTCCGTCTAGTAGGTTGATCAATGGGACCCACGAAATCAATCCCCCACTTCTCGAACAGCTTTAGGGAAAGAATGGGTTGCAATGGCATGGCACTTGTTTTGGTGGGTTTTTCCATTCTCTAACAAGCATAACATCTTTTACAGTATGCATCCTTGTGGAGGGTTGACCATCGGTAACTTGCTAGCAAAGCCTTCCTAGCTGTCGCTTCTCCTGCAAAGTGTCCACCACAGGGTTCGTCATGGCATGCTTTCAATACTATGCCGATTTCATCCCCTGCAACACATCTTCGCAGCACTTCATCTTTGCCTCTCTTGTACAGTGCACTGCCTAGCAAGGTGTAGGGGGATTCTAATAGAAGCTTCTTCTTCTCACGGCTTGAGATGCCAGAAGGATATTGTTGAGTTGCCAAGAGGTTGGCTATGTTTGCATACCAGGGAGTAACTATTTCAACTAGAAACAAAGAAGCATCAGGAAGGTCTGGATCATCATGTTCCTCTTCTTCTGTTTGAGGGATCCGTGATAGATGATCAGCTAGGACATGGGAACGGCCAGGCTTAGTTACCACTTCGAAGTCAAACTCTTGGAATAGGAACAACCATCTCATCAGTCATCCTTTAACATCTGCTTTGTTCATCAGGAAGAACAGGGCTTCATGATCCACATAGAACTTGAAATGCGTTGACAATAAATAGTGTCGAAACTTCTCCAGTGCAAACACCATTGCCAAGCACTCAAGCTCTGTCACTGTATAGTTTCGTTCCCTATCAGTGACCTTTCGGCTTGCATAATATATCGGTTGATCTAATTTAGAGGGGCCCTTTTGAGATAGGACTGATGCATCTATGTGCACATGGAACTCCTTCATCCAATCAAGAGGTTGTAAAACAGGTGCTTGGATAAGGCACTGTTTTAGGTTATTAAAGGCCTCTTCACAGTCATCAGCCCAAGGGAAATCAGCTTCTTTCCTTAGGAGCTTGTGCAGAGGGGCTGACTTGGTTGCAAAATGTGCAATAAATCTTCTGTAGTAGCCCAGATGTCCAAGAAATCCTCATAATTGCTTGAGGTTTGTTGGTGCTGTTAAGGCCGCAATCTTTTCAATCTTTGTCGGGTCTGTTGCAATCCCTTGTGAAGAGGCAATATGGCCCAGGAGAACTCCTGATGAGAAGCCAAAGACACATTTGTCGGGGTTGAGAGAAATCCCATACTCTCGGCATCTGTCAAAACATTGCTCTAGGTGTCCCTAGTGCTCACGGATCAAGCTATAGACACAAAAGTCATCCAGATATACCTCAATGAAATCATGCAGATGATTCTGGAAGGCAGCTATCATTACTCATTGTAAGGTGGCAGGAGCATTAAAGAGCCCAAATGGCATCACTCTGTAGGCATAGGTCCCCCATTCCGTGGTGAAGGTTATTTTAGATTGGTCCTCTTCTGCAATTTGGACTTGGGTTATATCCGCTGAATCCATCCAAGAGGGAATATAGCTCATGGCCTGCCACTGTGTCCAACAGTTGGTCTGTAAAAGGGATAGGGAAATGATCCTTCTTCATCTTCGAATTGAGCTTCCGAAAGTCGGCACATATCTGAAGTTTCCCATTCTTCTTAGGTACTACCACAATGGGTGAAACCCATTCATTGTTAGCCACGGGATAAATGAACTCTACTTCAAGAAGTTTCAATAGCAGAATAATTAGGATTCATCCACCTTTGTCTTTGCCTTACCGGTTTGGCATCAGGCTTTAGGTCAATGTGATGTTGGTATACTATGAGATCAATCCCCTTTAGGTCTTTATATGACCAAGCAAACACATCTAAGTTCTCTTTTAGTAGATCTCGCAGGACCACTAGTTCTTATTCTGGAAGATTAAGACCCACTTTCAGGTGACGTTCGATACCACCAGTATCCAAGAACATTACTTGTCTTTCACCTTCCACTTCGCGGATAAATGTCCCACGGATTGCTTCTGGATAGAGGTCTGTCTCTTTCAAGAGGGTAGTATCCTCATCTGATGTTCCACTAGAACTAGTGTCCTCCTTCTGAACACATGACCCATTCGTCTGTTTAGGTTGTCGAAAGGGTATCAGAGCTTTGTCTACTTCTGTGTGAGTGGTGATTTCTTATGTACTTAGGTATTCATCTTCTGAGGATGCATCTAGGAATGTCACATAGCACTGACTTGCTAGAGGCCGTGGCTCTGAGGGATTTTCCTTCTATTGGCAAGGGGCATCATCATCATCTTTTCTCTGGACTGAACCATTAGGGCAATAGGAGCCACTGGTGAACTTAATTTTGATGCCTTTAATCCATTGCTTATACAGATTCTGCATACTTTGTGGTCCATTGATCAACCCAAACGGCATCATGGTCATTCCATCCAATACCTTGAGATATTCGGCCTCTGAGGTCTCTGTAGGGACATCAACAAGATCATCCTCTATCAGAGGGAATTCTTCATTTGTACTTTCATAACCTGCTTCATTTTCTTCCTCATCATTTTCATCCTCTTCCTCTGGAGGCTCTGTCTCTGCTTCTGTAGAGGCTTTGTAAGAGAAGAACAGATCTTTTGCCTCTGCATCTGCTTCTACTTCCATCACAGCTTCTGACTCTGCTTCTGGCTCTGGTTATGTATCTGTTACTATCTCTGTAATTGTCTCTGTATCCGCTCTGTCTTTGTTTTGTAATCGCTCTGTATCTGCTTTGCCTCTGTACTATCTCTGCTTTGTAACTGTACTGTCTCTGCTCTGTCTCTATGACTGTCATGTAACATGAAGAACAGTACATCCATGCTTCTATTTCACAGTCAGAGGTGATTTCAGAAGTTAATTCTAGTTGAGGCAGGAGGTATTCACCCATGGACAAGGATTTTACTTCCTTTGGCAGTTGGCTTACAGTGCCCACTGTTAGGGACTGTGCCTCTGTTTTCTTAGGAAATATATGCTTAACAGCCTCTTCATTTCCTGATGTACCATCTGTTACCTCGTTGGAGGAGATAGGTATGACTTCAATGGATGTGGACCCATTTCCTTTTTGTGATCCATACAGCTTTAACACTGCTTTCTTGGGTCCTCTGCCTAGGGTTAGGATTCCTTTGAACCAGTCCGTCTTGGCTCTTGCTTCAAAAAGCCAAGGTCTTCCCAACAGCAGAGGGTATGAGGTCCCATAAGAATTTTGTTTGACCACCAAGTATGTCAGCCAATAGTCTCTTCCTGCAAGGGTTGTTTTTACGTATGGGAGGATGCCCAACGGTTTGACTCTGCTTTGGTCTGCCAATCTGATAAGCCACTGTGTAGGTTGAATTCATTGCAACCCTAAGTCCTTCATTGTCACATTTGTCATTATGTTTACTAATGAGCCTCCATCAATCAATGCATCTGAAATAAAGCACCCTTCTATCCACACACTAATCTCTGGGGTTCAAGGATCTAGGAAGGCGCTAGCCACATCTACTTCCTTTACAGGCTCCGGGGCCTTATTAGTCTTGGTTGTTGTTGAAGGAGCGATCCTTAGTCCACACCTTCTTGTCAAGATACTTTTGAATTTCTTTCGGCAGCTGGGAGACAACATCAGCAACTGTCGGAATGTTGTTTTTGGTTTAAAAGTGTCTAGGTCTTTGACCAAGTCATAACCTTTGATAGGATCCATAGGCTTCTTCAGCCGGCTGGGGAATGGGGCTACACCCATTTTCATCTTTCCTCTTTCTTCTAACAATTGCAGCATCAACACTTCCTCTGTTTCTAGAAGTGCTTCTATATTATCCATCTCCTGGGCCTCTTGTCCCGTCTCTAGGACTGTCTCTATAGCTCTCTATGGCGCTACAGTGCTATGTATTGCACTATTTTGTTCTGTACTGCTCTGTCCCTCTGTTGGTAGGTTGAACTTCATAGTCTTGGAAGAAGAGTTATTTTCATTTTGAACAATTGGTTTCTTCTTCTTGGTGCCCGTAATAGCGGCAACTTCCAACTCGACCAAATTGGAAGTAGGCTCTTGTACCTTCTGTTGGCTATCAGTGGCTTGGCCTTTACAGGGGCTGGACTGGGACAGTCCTTTGCAGTGTGGCCTTCACCTTTACATCGACTACATAAGGGCTTGTAGTCCACAGATCGTCTAGGGTTTGGACTATTTGGGAAGATATGTCCCTTTTCTCCACACCTATAACATTCCACCTCTGATCTTTGACCACCGCCAAACTACCGTCCTCTGTAACTTTGAGAGGGAAACCTCCTTGGACCAAAATTAGGACCAAACTCTCTAGGCTTTGGTCCAATATCCTGTGTTGTCATTTTGGATTCTAGCAAGTTAAATCTTGCATTTTCATCCTTCTGTCTACATTCATGCATCTCTTTCAGAGAGCAAATATCCTCTGTATGGTTCTTCCGCAAACAGTAGGAACATAATGCTCCAGGGATGGTTGGTTTTCAGGTACATTCAGTGGCTAAATGTCCTGCTTGATGACACTTTCCACACCATGCATTAGAGTGCATCACATCTCTTCTAGCTCCCACAGGACTGGATATATTGGCGGTATTCACCTTTAGCATCTATAGCTGCTCTGTAATCACATCTAGAAGCTCTTTCTTGATACTTACAACTGAGTTGGATAAGTAGTCCTTCAGATTTTCACCTCCTAAAGTACTTGTAGTGGGATTTTGGGAAGCATCTGTAATTACTGCATACACTGATTGGGTCGATCCAGAGGGTCCTCTCTTTTGGCTCTGATTTAGAGCTCCTGTTGAGACTTGGGGTTGTTGATTCCAGTTGTAGGGTTCCACTATTGTTGAGTCGCCATTGGAGGAGCTGTTTGAGGCCACTGTTGTTGTGGTTGAACCATCATTTGAGGCACTGTCGTCTGCGGTGACCACACTGGATTAGGTGCATTATACTGCGGCACTGTTTGCATCTGGGGATAGGGGTAGGGAGTTGTCCCTGGGACTGCATTTGGTGGGTATACCATTCCTAGCATGGGAAGAGGTAAGACTCCTCTTCCTGGAGTCATTGACAGCCTTGCTTCAACTTCGTCATACAATCTTGCACCTTCCATTGTAGCTTGCAAATTGACTGGTCTTCTCAATTCCACGAACTTGCAAACTTCTGGTTGTAGGCCTCTAAGAAACACTCCTTTTTGGATTCCTTCGTCCAAATGATGGTTAGTCCATCTCTTCAGGATGGATTCCATCCGTGAGACATAAGCTTCTACTCTTTCTCCAAAGGACTGACTTAGGTTCATGAACTCCTCTTGCATCCGCTCTTCAAAACCTTCACGCCTGAATTTAGTGAGGAAGGCCAACTTCAGGTCTCCCATGTGCCAAAAGTTCCTACTGCTTGTCTCTCATACTGAGAGTGGAATTTTGGTGCCGAGAAGTGCTTAAAAATAACTAAAAATTACGAATATCAAGGGAAAAATATTCAACGTCAAAGGCGGCGGCTCGATCTAGGACGATTTTAAGCGCCAAAGTACTTTAAAGGTGCCCGAGCGACACTTGTTGATTTTTCATAATTTTTCAGATTGTCGTGTGGGTTGACAAGAGCTACCGGCCAATGCGGGATGCCGAGCCGGATGCCCAAGATTTTTCAAAGCTCAATTCGGAGTCCGGACGGGAAAATGGCCACAAAGTGGGAAAGATTTGAAAAGGTGGCCAAAGGAGTGGTGACCTTTGGGGGCTAGGGGGCATTTTATGCCAAACTTTTAGTTAGCATGAAATCGTGGGATGAGGGAGAAGAGGAAAAACGTGATCAGGGAGGCGCCGAAATTTGCACCCCCTTGTTGATCATGCATCATGCCTGCTGTGAGCAACCCCCCCAATTGATCATGGGGCTTCAATCCCCCTTGGATGCCAATCCTATTGCCGATCTTCACTCCTCCAATGGCGGTCTCTATGAAGAATTCTGATTTCAGTCTTTCTCCCTCCTCCCTCTCTCTCCCTTAAAGGCAGATTCATGTGGTGAAGAAGAAGAAGAAGAATGGATGACGGATGCTTGTCCAATGAAGACCGGATTGCTCCATGGTTCAAGAGGAATGAAGATTGCTGATTGTGGATTGTCATGAGCATTAATGGTGGCTAGAAATCAGTCCCGAGATATGACAAATAAAAACCCGCAACCCGCAAAGAACGGTAATCTCATTTTTACAAAGGAAATTGATGTTTTATGCAATTTTCTTCACGAATACTTGTTCCCATGGGATGATCATGCATTATAATGTTGTTTGCAATGTCTTCCAACTTTTTGAAATCAGAAAATCAGAAAATCATAAGTGTTGTGGATGAAATTAATAGTGCAAAACCCGTAAAACACGCGAAATATGGAAAAATTGGGTGTTTTTGAGATATAAATGGAAAATATAATAAGACACACCAACTAATTTTGTGATTTTGCTGCAAATGAACCTAAGGGCCACAGCACACAACTCACTATGTATTTTCAGTTATTTAATATTGCAAAAAATACGAGAAAAATAGGAAAAAACCACTAAAAATAGGGGAAAAATGGATTTTGAGTGCCGAAACTTAAGGGAAAATAAGAACCATGTTTGTGGATGTATGGGGGGTTTGAAGTATGAGGTTTATCCTCAGTTCAGCCCTACCTCTATGTTTTAGTGAGTTTTTATTGCTTTTTATACAATAAAAACATGGAAAATGAACCCCAAACCGATCAATAATGCACAACTAAACGGGTGAGGGGGTAGAGTGTATAAAAAGTGTTTAAATGCTGAATGAAATGGTGAAAAGCTTGCTGGTTTTTATGCATACCATTTAGGTTGGTCGATAATTAAAAATTAAGGACCTAGTAGCATGAGGGTTTCTCGATGCTAGGTTCATGCAACGCCGCATACGAGCGATAGTCAAAATCATTAGAAGAAATGGTTTTCCACATGTGCACCAATGCTGATTTTTCTGAATTGTTTGAGCACATGGACATTCACAATTTACATGAAGCATGAATGATAAGGGTATCAGACAATACCTCCTAAATGCATGGCAATTATTTTCTAAAGGATTGTGACCAATGTTGAGTGAGTAAGGTTGTCCAAGCTGTAGGCTAGACATTGGGTCTAAGGGAAAGAAAGTGAGGTATGGTACATTCCTGGATACGATCAATTGGCACCTTTAGTGGAACTATGTGCAAAGTGTTATAGATGTTTAGCGACGCATCGAGGGGCCAATCCCCAAGATGTAGCAGAGTTGTAGTGAGGTAGCGCCAGTCAGCCGTGGGAGGACCTCCTATGTTTGTACTTCGTGCTATTGGGCAATGTGCTGGGACTCCCTCTGAGGAGTATTAATGGGGTTAGAGTTGGACTACGAGACGTGATACAAACGCAAGATGTTTGGGAAGATGATGTATGTGTCATCCACGCTCTTGGCCGCAAGGCCATGGGGTTGTTGAGTGCATGATAGAGGTCCGGCTAGTGCGTGGCCCGTTTTAGGTCCCATCACATATCACTAAAATGTCATGCCCTTGAAAGTGGTAGGGAATATTTCTAACCAATGCTCATGGGTTCGGGCATTGTTAGCCACACATGCTACCATGAACTCTGCTACATGAAGATCAGGGTCTTCATTATACTCTCCCTTAAAAACTGGCAATGGGACTACATTTGCTAGCATGTCATCAATATTTCCAGGATGAATCTGACTAGAAAGGGGACCTTGAGTCGCCATAGGGACTTCTGTAAAGAGTGCTTCTAGGGCGTCAAAGGAGGCTTCTGCTACAAGCTCGTTCTCAGCTTTGATTTTTGCCTTCTCTCTTCTCATGTATCTCTAGACTCGTTCTAACGCTTGCCTCTTTATTGCATCATTCATCAAGGGGTTGGCTTCAATCAGTTGGTCTAGACTCAATAGGATAGTATCAGAGAGGGCTTCAGTCTCTGGAGGATTCTTTGGCCAACATCTCCTCTACTTCCTTCTTTTCAACATCGCTGAATTCAGCTTTCAAACCACCACAGAGGGGGAGATATTCCATTCTGAAAGTATCAAAACTCATTTTTCTTAGGATCGTTGTTGCATCATTATAATAATGCCAGCTTATGAGGGTTTCAACAGTGTACGTTGTGAAAAACACTCTGTCTACCAACTTCCAGTGGGTTGCTGATTGGACAAACAGAAGATTGTTAGTGCACCAAGCATCCCATGTATCTTGCTGTTGAGCATCCACGAACAAATTCTAACTCTTTTCCTTCTTGTTTTCGTGAACCTCTACAGACCAAGGCTCCTGAAGCTTCTTCACAATCTCCCACTTGATTATGTTTGGAAACTTCTCAATGAATGCCAAATCTTCCATGGATGGTCATTTTCTCAATTTCTCTTTAGTTTGTTCCCAAACAATTTGCTACCAAGATGCAAGTTTCTGTTGCTTCAACATGAAAAGGAAACAGTCCACCACATAGAGCATGCATCATGATGGTGATATGTTTCCGCCATTGTGGGATGAAATTCTTGTGGAAAGTGGCTTTGATAATGAGAAACTCCAACTCTTCAGTGGAAGAAGGAACTTTGCAAACATCCATTGAATTCTCCTCTGCTTGGCAATGCCATTTCCTTCATTTTCAGCCTCTTCTAATGATTGTTGATGGCAATGTTCCCCGACTGCGCACCAAAAACATGGAGCTTCAAGAGGAACACCAAGGAAAAGGGAATTCTCTTGCAAGAAAATCTATCTTATAACATCAACAAGCTTTTATTTTATTCTTTTGATCATCAAAACAAAGAAAACATCAATTGTTCACGCATCATCATAGTAGATATCTCCCACGGATTTGATAGAATCGACCATAATCTTCAACATCTTCATATAATCCATCAATATAAAAAATAACACAAAAGAATACACCATCTTTGAATGGAAATCAATCACATATTATTCATCTTCAATGTCTTCATAGTTTTCTCTCTCAATCTCTCATATACACTTACACTTTTTGATAGAATTGACTATCTCTAGCTCTCTCTCTCTCTCTCTCTCTCTATCAATAGTATATTATATCCTCACTACAATACTCTCATAATAACCCTCAATAATCCTTCTTAGGTCGTGGATGCACCCCCCAATAGGTATGTCTGATATGAAGAGTCACCAGAGCCACTACAATGTCTTTTCACAGCTCACTACTATCATTGTCACTTCAGTCTTCTCTTCAGTCTTCAACAGCTGCTTCTTCCACTTGTTTTAGCTCTTTTGAACTTAGATTCATCATTTCCAAAGGCTAGAAAATTTTCCCAAAGTCACACATACATTCTACAGAACACTTACAGAAGGTCTACATAACATTTATAGTACAGAGATAGAGCAGCTACAATACAGTTACAGTACATCACCAGAGCAAAGACAAAAGGCTCTATAGAAGGTCTACAGAGGGTCATTAGAACCTCATAACTCATAGTCAAACCATTCCATACTATCAAAAACTATTCAATAAGCTTCCAAAAGATCTCAATCTTCATCAATCATCAATCTATGCTTCATACTAAAGAAAATTAGAACAAAACAAAAGCTATACAGAACCAATCAGAACCTCAAACAGAACCTGTTAGAACATTACAAAGCTTCATATCTCCACAGAGAATCATCATGAAATTCCAAAACATAATCAATATCATCCAAAAAACTCTCAAATACTTCCATTAACAACCATACATCACTCTAAATTAATCAAAAATCAATCATTCAGTCCTCAAAATCAATAAAAATCAGTCAAAAATTCAGTCTTTTTCCACTCTCAACACCCATCATGAAACTTCCGGATCTTAGTAAAAAGTTTAAAGTGATAAATGATGCTAGCACACTTGCCTTAGGATGTGTGCTTATGTAAGAAGGTCATCCTGTAGCATACTATTCAAGGAAACTGAAGAGCCATGAGAGAAACTCTGCTACCCACGATCTAGAGCTATTGGCTGTCATCCATACTCTCAAACTTTGGAGACACTACTTGCTGGGTAACAAATTTACCTTAGTGACGGACCACAAGAGTCTTAAATAGATTTTCACCCAGAATGAACTCAATATGAGGCAACGTTGATGGATTGAAGTGCTGGAAGAATATGATTTTGAAATCAAATACCGACCTAGAAAGGAGAATGTAGTTGCCGATGCACTCAGTCCTCACAAGGCATTACTGAATTCTCTGATTTTGCAAGATCCATCAATAGTAAGATCTCTAGCCACAAAGGTATCCATGCCAAACAACCCAATTCTTGAGCTAGCTAGAGAAGAGGCATGCCATGACCCAACCTATCAGAAATTGCTAAGGGAGATCCCCATCAAGGATCATGACCCGAAGCTACAAACAAAGTATCAAGAATTCTCTATCAATAGTGGACTTGTCTACTATAGGACGAGATTATGTATCCTAGCAAGCCAATCACTCAAGTAGAAGATACTTTGGGAAGCCCATGACTCCCCTTTCTCAGGACATCCTGGCTATGCCAAGACCCTTAACGCAGTCAGAAAGAGCTATTATTGGGATAGGCTCAAAGGTGACGTTTTCAAATATGTCACGGAATGTTTGTCTTGTCAACGCATTAAGGCCGAACATGTCAAAATGCCAAGGAAATTGCAACTACTTGTTGACATTCCCCAAATAAAATGAGAATTCATTAGTATGGACTTTGTTGTTGGCGTTCAGGGAGGATACAACTCCATTATGGTTGTGGTTGATATGCTCACCAAGGTTGCACATCTTATCCTTGTTAAGACAAACTATAAAGCCTCAGACATCGCAAGGTTATTCATCAAGGAAATATTCAAACTGCATGGGCTACCTTGAAGAATCATTAGTGATCGTGACTCTCTCTTCACCTCACACTTTTGGAGGGCTATCTTCAAGGCCATTGGGACTCAATTCTATTTCAGTACACCTTACCATCCCCAAACTGATGGCCAAACAGAACGAGTCAACCAAGTCATTGAAGATATGCTTAGGGCACACTGTTGGCGCGAACCCAAAAAGTGGATTCAATATTTGCCATTGGTTGAGTTTGCCTACAATGCTTCTTACCAACAAAGCATTCACATGGCCCCTTTTCAAGCATTGTATGGGCACGATTGTCGCACTCCTTTAAACTTTTCGGATCCAACCTTGAGGGTTGAAGCTTCAAAGCAGATGGTGGAAGACATGGATGACCAAATTAAATCAATAGGATAAGACATCCAAGCCGCCAAGGACAGACAGAAGGCCTACATAGACTTGAAACATCAAGACAGATCCTTCGTTGTGAAGGTGATATGGTCTTCATTCGAGTACGTCCAAAGAAGAGTTTCCTATCCTTGAGTGAATGCAAAAAGCTAAGTCCCAGGTATTGTGGAACCTACAAGATTCTCAAGTGCCTAGGGCCCAATGCTTACAGAGTTCAACTCCCTAAAAACCTAAAGGTTCATAATGTATTCCATATCAGTCTATTAAAAAAGTATGTGCCAAATCCTAGTCACATGCTTGATGATCAACAAGTTGTAATGCCAAGCCAAGGAGTCCTTGAGCTATGGCCTGACAGGATCTTAGATGTTAGGGAGAGGCATTTGAGATCCAGGACCCTGAGAGAATACCTCATCTAGTGAAAAGATTACCCCGAAGAGGATGCCACTTGGATGGATGAAAGTACTCTCAACCGACAATACCCCCAGATCTTCTCGAGATGAGGGCATCTTGATTCCTCTAAGGGGGAGATAATGTAATATTTTTGCAACGAAATATTCAAGACCCTAAATCTTGTGCAAAAGTAGTTCAAAGTAATCCCCCGCAAACGGAAAAACCTTGGGCTAAGTACTCCCTTTGTGTGAATCAACAAACACCAGCCCCGCATTGCATATAGGAAGCCATGACTCAAAAGCCATAGTTCCACATGGGAACACCCTTTCAAGGGACAAAAAACGGGATAATCTTTGCAAATTTTTTAATCTATTAACTCCCTCCCCTTTAGTCGTTGCATGGCGGGGAGAGGGAGTATGAATAATGTGGTGGAGGGGCATGGGGGAGGAGGGCATGCACCCTGCCACGTGTGTGGCTACCCCCCAAGCTAGAGGGGAGGGAGGAGAGGAAGGAATCATGCAGGCCGCTACTACTGTCATCATCACTAGGACTGCCACGCTATAGGCTGCTGCGCCCCTTGTCGTCGTCATCATCATCACCATCTTCATCATCATCATCGTCATCCTCTCCATCATTCCCAATCATCATTCTCTCTCCACGTCATCTGTTTGTGTTCAAATCTTGGAAGCTTCTAATTTGGAAGCTTCATAAGCCCTATTCACCCTGCCTTCCCCGGTGTTTTAAAACCGTGTCTGCAAGGCCGTGTCCTGCGTGGAAGAGAAGATCTTGGACAGAGAGAATTCAAACGCGTAAGTGACCCAAGGGAGAGTTGATAAAATGAAATTACCGCGTCAATGGCTCCTAAGCTAAAGGCAAGAGGAGCACACGTGGGAGCTTCCAACCCGAGTATGCGAGTGGACAACGCCCCGATTCTTAATGCCTAGGTTCCGATAATAGTCCCACATGAAAAGGATGCATTAAGCATGCGTTTAATTCTCGTAGGCAAGATTAAATACATTGGGAATTTATTTACTCATTCAATCTACAAGTTAGTTGCATGACATGTATTTGAAATTGCTTGCACTTCCATGGTCAAGGGTAGCTGCAATCCTAAACGTATGATGCATAAGTTAAAAGACGAGTTTGTGCATCTCCCAAAGAAAGCGATTTATGAACTTGATATTATGCAATTCGCATGAAATGTTAGTTATAATTTAGGTTGCGATAAATGGTAGAAGAAGGATTAAATCAACCATGTATTCATTGGCATCTCGTCACGAAGGAATGATGCATCCATGCATAGAAGCTCTTTTATCAAAGTTCAAAATTGGGAAATGATGCATTTTCATTAAAAGACTAAAGCCTTGAATGTGATGCATATACGTGAGATTTACAAGAAGTAGTTCTAAATGTCAACTAATACCATTTAGGGCAAGGCAAAGAAAGATCATTGTAGATCTTATAGTTGCATAGAAGGAAGAGGTCTATGGTCTTGAAATCACATATTTGCATGGAATGATACATCGCATACATCTTGCAGTTACTTACATCTTTTAGGGGAAAGTACTTGCTAATTTGGAAGAAAGTATTTGCATCTTTAAAGTGAAGATCATCTTTACTCGTAGGTTGGTTGGATCAACTAAGTAATCCGCATATAGTTGAGTAACTTACATGAAAATCATAAAGGTACGATTAGATTGCATATGACGATCACCTCCAAATATCACACTTAGGATGCCAACCTAATATTTTTAATCCCAAAGATCCTACCCACATTCTCGAAAATGTTAGGGTTGTCAAATCGACCGTGCAAGAATGATCTAGGGTTCTCACCCTAAGGATTAATTGACCAAATACTAGACTTTTGTATGAATTTAGGAACCCTAGGGCCAAAACGACTATCAGCCTAGTAGGGTCAAGGTTTTGGATTGGGTCAAGAGGACTCCCAATCCCTTATCTTGATCAATGGTATTTTTGATCAAGATCGTACAAAGAAAGATATAATCCCACAAGTTAGATACTATCACCTACCTCGTGCAACAAGTTGCAACATCGCATGGTTTTGTGTGTAAATCACAAAATAATATTGCCACTCCTTAGAACAAGTTTAGTACAATGCTAATTTTCTAGAGGATGAGTAGTCATCATGCTACATCACCCTTCCTTAGGGCTGATTTGCCATGTTAGGGGAGTTACGAATTTGCCAAGAAAGTAGTTGACCAACCAAGTTAGGGCGACGAGGTTGCCCAAGATTTATTGTCTATAATTTAAGGATACCAAAGGTAGTGACAATTTGGGTCAACAGGGTATAAACCCTAACCCAAGGAAAGGGGTATACAAGCAACTCAGCTTAGGAAACCCTTGGGATCTTGCCAAGTCACGATTGATCCAGGATCGAATGTGCTGGAAGCATTCGGGGAAAAGGAATTACACCTTAGCAGTTGGCCGTATAAACAACCACTAGAGTGCTTGTGTTTGTACACTTAGGAGCACTGTTTTTACTTCTTTGATCAAGGAACTAGTGCCGGAAAAATAACTAATACTTCAAGTTGAAAGCCTGGAGAGAGAGGCAATATCAATTACCTCCGACTATCTGTCTGACTCTATACAAGGGAGTTATTTAGCCGTGTCGGGTACGTGGATCGAACCCACCACGAGAGGTCTTTCCGTGGGTGCTACTTGGAGCAGGAGGACGCTTGGGTGCCAGGGGAGGCTTTGGCCGTAAATCCCTTTCCTGCGGATCCTACACAAGAGGCTGACGTGACTCGAGATAGGATCTTGAGGTCCGCATACTAGTTAATGGGCGGAACTTGGAATAGCGATCCCTGAGGATTGCTGGAATAGCCTTCGGGCAAGATTATATGATGTATTCCAAAGACTGATAAATAAAGAGCAAATGTTGAAAAGAAACTTGCTTGACACTGTTTTTCTATGTCAGTGCCTAAGTTACGTGAAGGAACCAATGATTAATTGGTTAATTAAAGAAGCTGATTTTACTTGTCAAACTAAATGTGGTAGGTAATTAGATAACTAAAGCAACCTGAGGAAAGTGCAGTGGATGTGACCTTGGGTCCGTCCTACTACGGAAGGGTGGTCCCAGTTGGCCGGGAACTTTTCTCAAAGGAAATTGACAGCGAGGTAACAATGAACTAGAATCTAGAGTGCTAGAGTCCCAATTTATACTGTTTTAGGGGAACAGAATGGGACTATGCCTTACGGGCAGAGAGGTCAAGCTTTGCATCCCTCTCGTTTCCCATTCTCCTTGAACCAAGTGTAGTATAAATCCACTTCAACCCTGATGTTTCTACGTAAAGTAGTTTGTTCGTCTGGGGCTCGATGCTAGCTACCATTCTAGGAACTTGACCATTAGGAAAACCCTGATTTAGATCGGTCCTAAGTGGGAACGGCTGGAATGCTTCCGCTTCGTGGCAGACTTGGGAAGACCTAGATCACAAACCCCGTGACATTCCTTGGGAGTGCCGGGCGGCGCTTTCTAGACTCTCTTCCTGATGGGTTGCTAAGATGCGTCCTGCACAAGTGGACAGGGGGACACGTTACATGTGTGCAATTGGGTCATCAATTTATGGTTTAAGGATCTCTTCAACAACATTGATATTAGAGTAGAGGTTTAATTGGTGGAGTCATCGTTACTAGACCATGGGTTCCATACATGCATAAGAATCATCATCATCAAAAATTCCTTCTTTTATCTACCAATTCAAGTCTTTATCCCTCACTTTGTGGTTCCAAGCTTCTCTCTCATATTTAACTCGGGATTGCACTCCTCTTCCCAAGACAACAAACACCCTTTACATTCATAAAATCAAAGGCTTATCTCAAGCCTAGTAATCAAGTTTATATGGGGGGATTGATTTCATATCTATCCACATAGAAGGGGGAGGTATAAAGTCCCTTTCAATTTTAAAAATATATATATTTTAAAGTGAGAGCAACCAATGTAGATGTACTCTATGTGATTTAGCCAAATAGGGAGGGGTTTATCATTTTCAAACCCTCCCCTACAACCATCAATACTCGTGCCATCAAACTATTTCTAAATACACAACCTTTCACATAGAGGGTGCGGGAATTATAAGTACCGTGTGATGCGATTTAAACTTCCTCGAACATTCCTATGATCTTTTTAAAAAAACGATCAATCATAGTAAATTTTCAATACAATTAAGACTACCCTATGGGAGTTTATACTTATTGCACCCTTATCATGCGGAAATGAAGAAGGTGAATTTGATGGAACCCGAACTTCTGCAAGAGGGGTATTATTGGCTTTTGTGCTTTTGGTGGGGACTCCTACATGTGCCCCTCTTACTCCCACGTGTCCTCCTCTCGTGTGGCACTTTGGGGCCATCGCAATCGGGGCTAGGGTAGGTGGAGGGTGTGCTGAAATTCCCTGCAACTTGACAGCTTTCCCTTCTCGCAGGGGACTCCCTTCACAGACAACTGTGCCCCTTTACACGATCCGCGGGTGAAGCACCCTTAAGAAGGCACTTTGAAGAAGCTTCTAGGAAGCTTGTCAAGAAGGTTCTTTAACTTCTTTTTTTTTCTGACGCGGCCGGGGGGGGGACCCTGATGGCGTCGAAGATGATGATGATGATGGGAGGGGGGGGGCTCACCTTTATAATGGGGAGGGGGGTGGTATATGGGGGGGGGGGGGGGGGGGGGTGGGAGGAGACGGCTGTTCACGGCCGCCACCCCTTCCACCTGGGGGGCTGCATCATGCCCCCCCTTCTCTCTCCTTACTCCCTCTCTCTCTCTCTCTCTCTCTCCCCGCTATGCTGTCGGCAAGGGGAGAGAGGGAGTAAAAAAATTTAAAAAACTTGAAAAAAAAGGGGGGGGAATATTACATCCACATTCATGTTCATTCACCATAAATCCTCTCCCTACTACTTATAATAAAACTAGCTAGCTAAAGCATTAGGGCCAAAAATGTTTCAAAAGGGCACTCATAAGAAAATGATTAAGTTGCTAATTAGAAGAGGTTTAGAAGAGAAAAACCCTCCAAATTTGGTTGTCTAGACATGATTAATGAGAGAATATATGATTCATTTAAGAGGTCAGGTATTAAATATCTTCAATCTTTAATGGATGTTAAGTGTCATCTTTTCAGTCTTATTCTCTTGAAATTTTCAAAATCTTTTATTTTTGAATTTTCGCACCAAAAGAAGCCGCTCGTTTGTGTTCCTAGACGTTCATTTTCTACACCTCTCTTTCCTGTGGTTTTTATTTCCTTCTCTATGATATTGTTGTCCTATTTAGGGTTCCCTACCAAAATGTTTACCATTACCTCTTCTAGCAATACAAGTGCAGCCCCACCACACAAGTATAAACTTACTATTCAGTTAGATCCTATCTTGGAGGAGTATACACCATCGAGCATTGCTGGACAAGGATGAAGCACGATTACAAGGAAAGAAGCATGTAGACTTATGGATGGATGGAAATATTATCCTCCATACCCTTCTACATGTAAGTATCCTCCTTTTTACAATATTCATAACTTCATAAGGTATGTTGGAGATGATTGTGATGGGATTCTTGGCTATTGCATGAGGTTATATTCTGCATCTTTTACATTTACAGAACAAATGCATGAAATGAAGGAAGCATTAACATTGGCATTAAAAACTATTTTTTGTTGAGACTCAAGCTCATTTTGTCTTCTGTCAGTTGTTTACCTTAGTAAATAAGGTTAAGTCACACTAACTTAACCATGATTAGATCTAGGTCAGTTAATCTTTGAATGTGGGTTGTACATACAGTTGATTTGTGTGTGTGTGACAGGATGTGGATGATAATAGAGAATGAACTGAAGGGAGCTGTCTGCTACCCTTGGGCCTGATCCTTTGTCTCCATCTCTTTTCCTTCTGAACTCTAATATGGTATCAGAGCCAATGCCGCCATTGTCAATCACCCACTGAAAGGCATAGTCCATCCAGCCACCGTTGCAACCATAGTCAGTGGAGTCACAGCTCACCAGTTCCTGCTCTGACAAGCTCACCAGCTCCCCATTTGTAATGGCATTCGCACTCTCCATTGATCCCACAGATGCGAAAGCCCAGCAGCTACCGCAGCTGCCCTGATCCTTGATGCTTTCGACAACCTCTTTGTCTCTCCAGTCCAAGGCAGTGTTCAGGCTAGTTGTATCACAGGTTCCGACCTTCTTAGATGCGCCGGATCTCGACCCTGCCTGCCTCAAGAAATCAGGCCTGGCACCGAACAAGGCTAATGCCTTAAACTCCTCATTGGTCAGATCTGCGAAGTGGTTCAGGCCAAGAGTAAAATTAGACCCCTTCTGGTTGTGACGGTGGATATAGTGCAGATTCTACCTAAAGATCCCAAACCGCTTCTCCTTCTCTGCGAAAGCCTGTGCAGGGTAGTGCTTCCCATGCTTGGCATTCCAGGCATCGAATAGCGACCGCAGTCTGCTCTCAGACTCTAAGTTCTCTGGGGAATATGCCAAGTGGTCCGCCATAGCCCATTCTATAAGGGCTGTAGCACCGCACAGTGCCACAAGTACTACTACACATCCTAATTTTACAACAGAAGCCATGGAAGTTTGGCGGGCAACCAGTTGAGCTAGTGATTTGTTTACTGCAAGCTGGGCCTTGTGCCTACATGACGTTATGGAAGCAAACTATGGTTATGGTTACCCCTTCTTCCTCCATGGATGGACAGGAGGAGGCGAGAGGAGATAATTAGGTGCTGTATCAAACAAAGCCAAAGGAGACAGGCGGGTGTCTAACCCATATGCCTCCAATCACAGGAGGATAGATGTCAGCTTGCATAATGTGGCACAAATCTGTGAAGAAAGGCTAAATAGAAGAATGTTGGTGGCGTTTTTAGCGAGAAATCCATGTCATGTGTACTTGGACAGAAAGGGTAGCCACATGATGAGATCAGTGTTGCCTTGAGATTCTCACCACACGGTTAGGAAGGCATATGTTGGTTTTTTTGCTGTGCTAGACAGACTAGTGCTTCTTGGTGCTTGTGGTATAAAAAGTGTAGAGCAGTTGGTTTTTCTGTCTTGTATGCACATTGAGCTGAAATAGAGCAGACATCTGAAATGCAGTAGTGGTTATTGGTGAAAGATACTGGCTGCATTACAAGTTTTTTTGCAGTGGGGCTGACTGTTAACAATTTGCAGCAAGCATACAAATATTGGGTCTATTGAGTTATGTATTAACTCCCAGAGATTGTGACATATAACTACTGTGGTTTATGGCTTGGTTGAGCTGAGAATAACCTCACTTGGATATAGAGAATATATAGTTGGTTACTTACAGACTGTTGATTACAAATGGTTGTCCGTCATTGAATGCTGCATATGCCTACATGTCTACTGATCAGACAATGCTACTTGGTTGGAATGCTATTACATTTAATGCTTTGCCACATGTTTAGATATGTATGACATTGTTGTGAACTGAAATTTACTGGTTTTTGCAAAGATGAAGACCTTGAAAATGGCAAACACAGGAGAGGAGGATACTATCACTCAGATAGTTGGTGAGAAGCTGGACTATAACAATTTCGTTCTATGGAAATTCAGGATGTCTAATTTTTTAATTGGAAGAGGAAATTGGGACCTAGTCACAGGTCTTGAAGATGAGCCCAAGCTACCGGAAGATAGACCTCCAACACAGGATCAGTTGAAGGCACACAGGACCTGGTTGAAAAAGGCCAGCAAGGTCTTGCATTGGTTGTCACTATGTGTGTCAGACACAAAGGCTATGCAAATTGCAAATTGTACTTCCCCAAAAGCTGCTTGGGACTTATTGATGAAGAATTATGGGCATGTCACTCATGCAAGAAAGACACAACTGAAGCAAAAATTCAGCCACATATCCAGGAATGGAAGGTCTATTGAGGACTATGTCAGTGAGATCAGATCCATTGCAGAACAACTAGGATCAATTGGAGCTGAAGTTGAGGATGATGATTTGGTAGCCACTACCCTCCATGGACTTGGACAGGAATATAAGCAGTTTGATACTTCCATTTCAGTGCGTCAGGAGCAGCCTGCTGACTTTGATGAACTTGTAGCACTTCTTTTGCATGAAGAAGTGAAACTTGGACTTAATACAAGTTCTAGTGGGTCTAAAAACAGTAGGGACAATGTCTTCTACTCAAATCAAAGGGGTAGAGGTGGAAGAGGAAGATCAAATTTTCGAGGAAGAGGTGCTGGAAATGCATATGCAGCCCGTGGATAGGAAGCTACTGGATGGCAAAATAGGCAGCCTCAAGCAAATAGAGGTGCCTCAAATGCTCGTGGAAGAGGAGGTTATTCACCTAGAGGAAGAGGTACTTGGCAGCAGCCTCAAATGAGTTATGGACAGCAATCAAATGCAAATAAGGATTGCCATTATTGTGGCAAATACGAGCATGTAGCTAAGGATTGCTACAAAAAGCAGAATGATCAGAGAGCAAGAGGGAAGCAACATGGTAATTATGCTTCTTCTAGTGGTATGCAGGAGGATGACAGGTTGTTTGCAATGCAACATGTGAAGAAAGGGTTGCCTGTACACGACAAAGCAGATGATGTATGGTATATAGACTCAGGGGCATCTAACCACATGACTCCTCATGGAGAGTGGTTTGACACATTGGTAGAAGGTGCTCATGGATATGTTTGCACAGGGGATGATATGCAACATGACATTATGCATACAGGTACTGTTCCCTTGATGATGCATGGTGACAGGAAAAAGAGTCTTTATGATGTATTACATGTACCCTCCATAACCAAAAACTTGCTTTCTGTGGGACAAATGGCTGAACAAAATCTACAAGTTAGATTCAATAGAGATGGATGCTACATTGAAGAATATGGTCAAGGATGCAAACTCATTGCTAAAGGCAAAAGAAATGGCAGGATGTTTACATTGGATACAAAAAATTCCAGCATTGAATGCTGCTATGTACTCAAATGAAAATGCTGCAATAAGGGACATTGAGATATGTTATAAAAGGATTGGACATGTAAATGTTCCAAAGTTGAAGAATATGCAGCATAAGCAAGTTGTACTTGGACTTCCTAAGTTCAAGCATGCGGAATTGGGACATGTATGTCAGTCTTGTCAATTTGGAAAGCAATCAAGGCTTCCATTTATGAGGCATGTAAGCACTACTACTAGACCATTACCGCTTGTACATTCTGATGTATGGGGACCCTCACATAATGTATCTCTTGGGGGATCACGTTACTATGTGTCATTCATAGATGACTATAGTAGGTACACATGGTTGTATGTGCTAAAGCACAAGAGTGATGTCATGGATGCTTTTCAGGATTTTAAGAGACATGTGGAGAAAGAATTGGCTTGCTACATCTCATGCTTGAGATCTGATAGTGGTGGAGAATATGTTTCTAAACACTTTGATCACTTCTTGGCAGCTCATGGAATTAAAAGGCAATTGACATGCAGGTACACACCACAACAAAATGGTGTGGCAGAGAGGAAAAACAGGGTGATCATGGAATCGGCTAGAGCCATGTTGAATGAGAAAAGCCTACCAAATGCATATTGGGCAGAGGCTGTAATGACTGTAGTGTATGTCATGAATCGTACACCAACAGCAGGTATACATGAGGTGACTCCTTATGAGAGGCTTTATGGGATAAAGCCGGACATCAGCCATCTTAAGGTTTTTGGATGCTTGGCATATGTCCATGTTCCAGATGAAAAGAGGAAAAAGCTCGATCCAAAGGCAGAAAAGGCCATCTTTATTGGGTATGCACAAGATAGGAAAGCGTACAAATGCTACAATCCTTCCACTCATGAGACATTGGTCTCAAGAGATGTGGTATTTGATGAGCTGAAATCATGGCATGAGAAGAAGATCACTGTGATGAATGATGAGGATGGCTATCACGAGCCTTATGTACATGCAGGTACAAATGAAAGTGCAGAAATTTCTGGGCCTTCTAAAGATGCTACTACATCAGTTAGCCCTTGGACAGGTAGATTGAGGACTTCAGCATCTTTGTCCACTGACATGGGTATGTCAGTGAGGGGGAGAGATGTGGATAAAGGCAAAGGAAAACTTGATGATGTTACAGGGCCACTCACTTGTGGTTATGATTCACCTGGTACTGACAGCTTGGATAGTGAGTTTGGTATTCCATCAGTTGTGACTCCTGGTGTGAGACATAGATATATACCACCTCATGAGAGAGGAGAGTCTCATACTGCACCTCAGTTGAGGAGATCAGAAAGAGTCAGGAAGCCTATGGATAGGCTTACATACAGTGGTTACACAGTGAGACACTATGCATATATGGCAAAAGTCACTAGCTTCAAGGAACCCACAAAGTTTTCTGAAGCTATTTTGGATGATCATTGGTGTAAGGCAATGGATGAGGAATATTCAGCATTGGCTGAAAATCACACTTGGGATTTGGTTGAATTGCCTGAAGAAAAAATGGCTATTGGTTGCAAATGGGTATACAAAGTGAAATGCAAATCTGATGGCACATTGGAAAGGTACAAGGCAAGACTTGTGGCAAAAGGGTATGCACAACAATATGGTCTTGATTATGAGGAAACATTCAGTCCTGTTGCTAAAATGGCAACCGTGAGGACAGTGATTGCTTTGGCAGCATCTAAAGGATGGAGTATGTATCAAATGGATGTGAAGAATGCTTTTCTCAATGGTGATTTGGTTGAGGAAGTATACATGGATCAGCCCGAGGGCTATGCACATCCAGATTTTCCTACATATGTGTGTAGATTGAAGAAAGCATTATATGGGCTGAAGCAAGCACCTAGAGCTTGGAATGCTAAGATAAGTGCATGCTTACAAAAACTTGGTTTTACTATGGGCAAGGCTGATCATAGCCTATTCACAAAGAAGACAAGAGCTGGTTATATAGTATTAGTTATCTATGTGGATGACTTAATCATTACAGGTGATGATGTCACATGAATTGGAGAGATCAAGGAAATGTTACATGCTGAATTTCACGTCAAAGATTTGGGAGATCTGAAGTATTTCCTTGGGATTGAGGTTATCTCTACATCTTATGGTACTTGGTTGTTGCAGAAGCAGTATGCACAGGATATGTTAACCAAGTATGGTATGTTGGATTGCAAAGCATTGAGCACTCCATTGGAACAAAATGTTAAGCTACTTGCAAGTGTTTGAGAATGTCACTATGTATAGACAAATGGTGGGTAGCGTGATTTACCTTACCATTACTAGACCGGATCTTAGCTATTCAATTGGACTGATTAGTCAGTTCATGCAGAAGCCTATGAAGCCACACTTGGATGCAGTGAGGAGGATCTTGAGATATGTAAAGGCTACATTAGATTATGGTCTATTCTATGAGCATGATAAGCCTTTGGAGCTTACAGGATATACAGATGCTGACTAGGCAGGAAGTATCTATGACAGGAGATCTACTAGTGGGTATGCATTTTCCCTTGGTAGTAGTATGGTCAGCTGGAGCAGTAAGAAGCAACCTATAGTTGCACTCTCTAGTACTGAGGCAGAGTATAAAGGTGCTGCACTAGCTGCATGTGAGGCAGCATGGCTCATGAAGCTTCTTGATGATTTGGGTATGCAGGAAGTCAGGCCTGTCACACTCTATTGTGACAACATGAGTAGTGTACTCCTAGCCAGTAATCTTGTCTATCATGCAAGGACTAAGCACATTGAGGTACACTATCACTTCATCAGGGAAAAAGTGATTGCAGGTGACATTGATTTGGTCCATGTGAGAACAGAAGACCAAGTTGCAGATATCTTTACCAAGTCATTAGGTAAAGATAAGTTTGTGCATTTCAGAGAGTTACTTGGAGTCAAGTATCTTACTTGAGCTTGAGGGGGAGTGTTGAGACTCAAGCTCATTTTGTCTTCTATCAGTTGTTTACCTTAGTAAATAAGGTTAAGTCACACTGACTTAACCATGATTAGATCTAGGTTAGTTAATCTTTGAATGTGGATTGTACATAAAATTGATTTGTGTGTGTGTGATAGGATGTGGATGATAATAGAGAATGAACTGAAGGGAGCTGTCTGCTACCCTTGGGCCTGATCCTTTGTCTCCATCTCTTTTCCTTCTGAACTCTAATATTTTTGAGCTAACGGACAAGGTTGATAATCTAGAAAACTCTAATCAGACATTGCAAGGAAAATTACTACACTTGAAAGAAACTCCAATAGGATTTAGATAGAGAAAAAGGCCACTTAAAAATATAATGGACTTGTGTAGTCGGGTGAAGAAAATGAGACTAAATCTTGCAAAGAGATGTGTCTCTAATATTTCAAGTATTAATATTCAAGAGAACAATGAGAGGATTAAGATTATTAAAGAAACCATGACGAAGAAGGACATTATAAGGATTCTTAAATCACTTGAAAATGTAAACTAGAGAATCCAAACTCTAAAAGAATTAGTGAAAGATTTAAAAGGAACAATTAAACCAGATGAAATAGTGGAGACATGTGACAATATGGGTATTAGTCGTAGAGGTTATCATGCTCTCTCTAAATTTTAGTTTACAAATCTTAAATGCCATAGAATAAGTGCATTTGCTTTGCCTCAGCCTCTTGCAGTTTCAATTGCCAAGACAACTATGAATCGTAGGATTCCAAATGTTTTTGGAGAGTATATTCATATAGAAGGATCCATGCCCTATGAAAAACATAAAAAAAGGCCTTTTTTTAATACAACACATTTAATAATATTTGGATTGATCTTAAAAGTTTCCAAATTGCAATGGTCCATATGTATAAATTTACTGCCCAAGAATCTGGTGGTATTTTGAAGTTTGCACTAAAATTGGATGAAGCACAGATTCAAAAGGGACAAAAGATGGAAAGAGTCAGCATCTGTATCATGAATAAGGCATTGGATTATAGTATTAGTAGGGAGCAAGAACAAAAATTTAAGATACAATTCGAGATGGAGATTTGGTGGATTGGTGCGGCCCAAGTACCAACTGAAAGTCATGACATCTTGAAATTGTTATCCTCCCATACATGTATCAAATGTATGGTGTTATCCTCCCATACATGTAAAATACATGTTATCAAATGTATGGTGTTATCCTCCCATGCAAAATACATGTATCAAATGTATGACATCTTGAAATTGTTATCCTCCCATACATGCAAAATATCATTGTATTTATTGCATGGAGAGTTTGGGATCCAAAGAATGGAGTACTTGCGGCCAGCAAGAAGAGCCTCGACTCGAACCTCTATAGATTTGAGTAAGTTCAAAAACATGGATAGCTTATGGGATCCTATTCTCTCAATCTCTCTAAGGAACATTCATATTTGTACATTACATGCAGAGATAAGAATAATTGATAAGTTGCTTAGATTGCATCTTGACTATGCATATTCAATAAAACCAGTATCTTTGTTAGATGACTGCATTGATAAATGTCAGGCTTCATTGTCAAAAATGGGTTTTCATGGAGGTCAGGTTCACTTGATAAAGGATCCAAAAGCCTCAGGGAAAACAAGAGAGGTCTTAGCAGATGTCTTTATGGGGGGTTGCAAAAGCTAGACAATTTCTAAGAAATCATACTGGTAAACAAATGAATGCATTGTGGGAGTGTTAGAGAGAGTTGTGT
This sequence comes from Lygodium microphyllum, assembly GCF_053477565.2. Lineage (NCBI taxonomy): Eukaryota > Viridiplantae > Streptophyta > Polypodiopsida > Schizaeales > Lygodiaceae > Lygodium > Lygodium microphyllum. Next base: position 183,609,554 of record NC_141136.1, on the reverse strand, counting down.
GCAATCACAACAAATGTGGCTAGCACACCACGAATTGCATTCCTATGAATGGAGGTTTGGAGACACCTTGACATATTTTAAAAAATGCTCAGGGAACAAAAGATAGCATCTAACTATTCGGAAGAGTACAAATGTTCAATTGTGAATCTTGTTCAAGCCATCAAGGAATCTTGGGGAGAAAATGATATTACTTTCTACTTGGTAAGATAGACATAAATTTGAACCTTTCTGCTTTGAAAACAAGATTTGATTATTTAAATTGATTATTGCTTGTTGGGTTGCCACAACATATTCTTCTTATTCATGGGCCTTATTTTGTGGAAGAGCAAGGGCCCCTAGCAACTTACAGTAGCCAAGGTATGGAGAAATCTCACTACCAAGCATGCATGTGTCTCTTTTGGAGCACTAGGCATGGAGGAGGAGCAACAAAAACCAATGCCCTTCAAGAGTTATTCACTTGGTTTTTTCAAAGATAACTTCAAAGAACACAATAAATGTGGTGGAATCTAAAATACCGATACTATTTTCAAAATGTTATATACATGGCTAGCTTTTAAGAGCCTTTACATCCTCTTCCTCCTTGGCCCTTTTTCCTCTATAACGTAAAAACTTTCTTCTCTTGTATCTAGCTATGGATTTGATATATGTTTTGTTTGTTGCTAAAACATAAGATGAGTATGCAAGGAAGTATCCAGCCCTGGAGGTAGAGAAGCCGAGACCATAACCAAATATTCGGATGGCTGTTGTCTTTTCCAAAAACATAACCTTGTGTGCATTGTATTTCAAACTTGAGTATCCAAGAAGCCTTGTAAGTGCTTTAACATAAACAATTGGCCATGAGGTCTCCTCTAAGAAAGTGTTATGCAAAACCAACAGACTATTGGGATTAATCCTCGATATGTAATGCCCAAATGCAACATCCTTTAGGAAACTACCACCAACTCTTGATCCTTTGGCTCTTCCCAATAAATTATCCTCATGTGCAATCTCTAACTATAAAAGCAACAACCAGAATGAAAAAAATGAAAAAATGTATGTGATTCCACAAAAACAAAAGAATGCATTACCATTTGATTTTCATCACTCTCAAGTTTGCTTGGATTCCATAAGCTAATTGTTGTCTCCTTGATATCCTTGAGCTCCTTTACATATTTTGACTCCTCCCTTCCAAAATTGGAGATTCCAAGCTTCTCTTGAAATTGGTCAAACTGTTTTTCAACAACTAGTAACTCTCTCTCAGCATCTTTAACCTCGCTTAAACATAGGGAAAAAGCATTTGATGCATCTATAAACATATCATCAGACATTTGAGTATCTAATTGAAGTAATTTCTCCTTGGACTCATTTTCAACATCCACTATGTCTTTTGCACCTACAAATGCCTCTGCAATAACTGCCAAGCAATAATCTTCTCTCAAATTGAAAAGAGTTTGGAGATCATGAAATAATATGTAGTTATTTTCTTTAATTGGGAAAGTAGGCAAAGATGGAATGATAAGGCTTGAAGGACTACCAAATGGCTCATCAACCTCTATTGTGGTTTCTTCAATTATAGTCTCTGCTTTAAATTCAGCAACATCCAGGTCCTTTGCAACTAATGCTTCCATCTGGGTGTCTAGTTGCTCCTCAACATCAACTTCATCTACTATCTCTTTAAGAAGGAAACATCTAGATAATTTTGAGGTTTCTTTATGCTTTTCATCATCTTTTAGAGGGTATTTCACAAGGGCAAATACAATGAATGCAGTAGACTTAAGCATAAGCCTGCATTTTTTTGGGTGTAAAGAGCATAACTCAACTGCATAAAATCTATCAAGAGAATGATAACCACATTTCTTAGTAAACAAGGACTTATCAGTGAGCCTGACCTTCCAACAAGGGTGTGAACATACTCCTTGGAATCCAATTGAACAACTGGATATGCCAACTCTGCAAAATATTCATTACAAAAGTCCTTTGAGAAATTAAGAACTTGATCAAGGTCCCACTCTAGATTGAAAATCTCCGTAGTTGTTGGATAGAAAGTAATGTCGATATTGTTTTCTATGAGAAAATCCAAGAGCTTCTCAAAGACTGTAACATCTATAATTTGAGAAAGCCCTACGACCCTCATAGGAGACTTTGAAGTCTTTCCCTTCTTTGAAGCCTTCCTTGAACCTTCACATATCACTAACATATGAGATGCTATTGAAACATTTGAAGCAACTGACTCCTTTTTCATTGTGGGCTCAAGGACTCTTTTTCCCTTTAAAGATGTGGAGGCAGACATGTGTGGCATTTATGTTCCTGACATCTTCTTGAATAAATAGCTTTGTAGACTACTTGCCTATACAATGCCTATACTTGACATCTTCTTGAATAAATAGCTTTGTAGACTACTTGCCTATACAATGCGAATATGAATGTATAAATCTCTTGAAGTGCAACCCTCGCTCTATGTTGGAAGATTGAATTATACGACACAAATAGAAGCGTTTATGAATCTCAAAACTCCACCATCGCACCATTCCGGTTTGCAAGTCGGTTGGGGTTCTATACATACAACGTGAAAGAAGGAAACATGTGTGAGAAAACCTTGTGCAAGGACTAGTTAATACAATGTGATTAGAGAAAAATCAATAGCTTCATATCCTCCTTCTCGTGCCTTGTGGAAGGACTTTGGAAATTGTAGAAGAACACCTTCCAAAAGTGCGGTGGAGGATGAGAAGCAATGGAAATTGCAGAACTTTGCCTTCTCGTACCGTTTCTTTGTACGTTGCCTTGGGGATGGACTTTGGGAATGTGCTCACTCAGGTATGCATGGAAGAAAACTTTGACAGGGGTGGATGTAGTAATTTCTACAAAAAAGTGGACAAAATGATGTGCAGGTTGGGAATGATATTATGAACGAGGGGGTGACGTGGATTATAGACGGAGTATAGGATATGGGGGCGATGAAGTGGGTGACATCGGGGGAACAGAATTATGGACGGATGGGCGTCTGTGATTAAGAAGGGGATGGAGATGGTGACGTTTGCATCGAGCGGGGCGGTAGAAAGGAAGACGTTTGGCGCAGGAGGAAATCGGGAAGAAAAAGGTGCAAAAACTTTTTAGTGGACTTAAATAGGCGTGAGGGGGGAAGAAGGAATGCTCTAGAAACCCTAATATCAAGGTGAATGAGAATATGACACGTGGACATCAGTAAGCCAAGTATATAAGAACTTCTCATTTGGCCGGAGAACACTCTATTGGAGAATATGAGAATTTCTCATAAGTTTGGGACACGTGGTTAAATCTTTGGATTTGTCATAACTTGAACACTATAACTCTAAATCAAGCGCTCTATAGCTCAATAGATTTAATTTTTCAAGCAGTTTCTAATGATAGGTCACATCATATGGTGTTGAGAAACTTATGGGCATGTTATCCGGGTGCCACCTTTTTAGTATTCAAAAAATAGAAATTGGAAGATTCCTAAACTCAGTGATATTGTGTTGGAGCGCGAATTCAAACCTTACGTCATGATTGTCGTTCATCCAACAAAACCTTACGTCACAACTGCCATAGACTGACAGTACTAATGTATCCGATCGACAGAGGTGCCATACGTCCGCGTTCCTCATTCATTCACATTTTGTTGGAAACCCCCAATATGAAGTGATAAGGGGAAAGAAGAAAATCAAATTCACCTAATTGTGTTGTATTGGGTGAACTTGTGCAAAGCTAGGAAGACGGGTCCAAGGCCTACAACTATCTCAGCTTCAATACGAAGCAATAAGGTTAAAGGAGGATGTCAAATATTCATAATCATGTTGTATTGGAAATCCAAAGCAAGGAGAAGGGGTTCAAGGAATAGCATCCTTTCGGTTTTCATACAAAGCGATAAGGTCAAATGATCAACCTCAGACATGTGCTAGCGTGTTGTATTGGGCCGAGCATTATTTTTCCTTCCATATCACACAAGAGGAGTAAGTCACCTTTGTATTTAGCTTCCTGATCACACCATGTTGATTTCAATGGCTGGGACAAAACAAACTGCAAGAAAGGTGTTGGTGAAGAAATCTTCTGAAGAAGGTGCTAAGCTAACTGTTGAGGAGACAGTTGAAGAAATTGTTGTCCCTGTTACACCAACTGGTGAAGTATGTTCATGTGAATCCTCAAAGAACAAGTCATTTGGTGAGTTTGAGCCCTCAACTTCTCCTCACTCTCAGCTTGCCAAGGAAGCCCCTATGAGAAAAAAGAGAAAGTCAAGATGGTTTTACATACAGATGTGTTTTGCAGAGATCAAGAAAGCTCAAAAGTCAACTAGGCACCTCATTCCTAAGGTTGCATTTTTTAGACTGGTCAAGGAGATATCTAATAGGTTGTCCCTTGTTGCTTTTGTGGATGGCCTCAACAAGAAATGGAAGTTGTATGCCCTCCTATGCTTGCAAGAGGTAGCAGAGGATTTTTTGATAGATTTTATGAATGATACTTATATTGCAGCTGCTCATGCACATCGAATTACATTAATGAATAAAGTCTTTAGTATGGTTAGCAGACTTAGATATAGGTTTGACAAAGTTTTGAAGCCTCTTCCATTGACTAATCAAAAGGCATTTGAAATCCTCAATGTTCCACCCATGAGAAAGTAGAACGAGCCACCAGCACCCAAGTTTGAAGAGGTTACCCATTTGTATCCTACAAGGGTTGCAAGTGAGCAAGAATTTGTCATGGAGGAGAAAAGAAAAGAGTTAATAGAAAATGAGGATCTAATCTGGCAGAGAAAGATTTTGACTCTTGGTCCAGTGAGCTATGAGAGGATGGGGAAAGTGTATGGCCAAATGGTCATGAATGTTTATGTTAGTCCTGAGAAAGAAGACTACCTCAGCATTTCTCCAGAGGATAAGATCCTATTTGAGAAAATGGAAACTCAACTAATAGATTTAGTAGTTTATTGTTGTTTGAGGTAAGGTCTTTCGCTTCTCTTTATTTATAGTGAAATTTTCCAAGGGTCCTTATACTACACTCATTTTCTTATTCATTCTTTACCTTGTATATAGGGCATATGTTGCTTCTCTTAGCATTAATATTGCTAAGAGTATATTTTTTATTGATCCACTTCTCTTAATGGAAATTTTTTCAAAATTTGATTCAAATATTGCAAGGTTTTTTAAGGACTTCGATAGTGTCACAAACCATCATATTTTTTTCCCATATATTGAACGGTACTTTCTTCAACATTCTATCTCTTGATGATTTGTCTTTAGGGTTATTATTGCTCACTTGTGCTTTGGTTTGCAGAGGACACTGGAGCCTAATCTATATCGACATTCCTACAAGAGAGGTCATTTTTATAAATTCTCTTCCAAGAATCCATGGCCAATCAAAGATGTATTGTCAATAAACACTCTTTATTTTATCTTTATTGGATAAAGTTTATAATATTCGCTAATAAGTTAATATGTGCAGTGTTGCTAGACTTGTTACTACCCACTTGGACACTAGCTTTGAAAGCGTTGCTGATCCTCAGAGACCTTTCAAGTTTCTGCTTCAAGAGGTCCCATTGCAAAATGACATACATAGTTGTGGTTGGAGAGTGGTTTCAAATGCTTCGAGGATAATAGATTCAAAGTTACTGAATGTAGAGGGGGTGAATGTAAGTCTCATGTGCTTTATCCTTTTTATAGTGAAAGTCTCTTGCTACTTCAAATAGCTTGTGTGCTTTGTTACAATGTAGAGACTACCCTGAGGCATACATATGGTGGATACGAGAGAGGTGTAATGAACTAGTTTTAGATAGGACAATTACATCGGTGGACCCAGATTCCCCTCTCCCAGCTAAATATTCCAAAGGATAGGAAAAAACGAAGGGAAAAGGCAAGAAAATGGCAACCACCAAGAAAAAGAAGTCTCCAAGGTCCAAACAAAAGGGGCACAAAATGAAGGGTATGCCTAAGCTTTCCCCATTGAAATTCAGTCCATCTCCTCTAAAGCCTAAGGAGAAAAGAGTGCATGAGGTAATTGAGTTCTTCGAGCAACGAAAGAAAACACCTACTAAGAGGAAACTAGTGATGATGGATGAAGTATGGAAGATGAAGCAACTTTTCCAAAGAAGGAGAGGTCTTAAGGATGGAGAAGCTATAGATCAAGGAGAAGATAAAGATCAAAGAGAAGCTAAAGAATAGCCTTATAATTATCAATTTGTTTATTTGTACTGAAGTAACATTCCCCTTGTATATACATCAAGGAGAAGCTAAAGATCAAAGAGAAGCTAAAGAATAGCCTTACAATTACCAGTGTGTCTATTTGTACTAAAGTAACAGTCCCCTTGTGTATACATTTGTAGTGAAATATTCTAACCCAAAATGTAATGATATGTCATATTGATCTTACCCATGAAAGATGATTTTTTGTTCATAGAATCATAGAAACTTATAAAGCTTGTACCAAGTCTTTCCTATTAAATTGTACATCAATTTTGTAACTCATGATATAATGAAATCATTTTGGTCCACAAACGATGATTTGTTATTCATAGAATCATTGCAAAGCTTATACCAAGATTTTATTTAATAGTACTTCTCAATGTGTATAATTCCATGTTTTTGGCAGCAATATTTGTGAGCAAAAGAAAGATTCAAAATTATTTGTACATGCATATTTATGGTCCGAAACTCACAACACTAGGAGGCAAATAGCTCATACAAAATTATTTGTACATGCATATTTATGGTCTGAAACTCACAACACTAGGAGGCAAATAGCTCATACATGATACAAAGCTCTCAACTCTTTTTCCAATTACAACACCATTTACCTTGAACTTATACCCAAGTGTAACATTGTCTAGAAACTCCAAGGTGTCTCTTACATCCTTAAGACTCCACTTTGAAGTAATATTCACCTCTTTTACTTCTTGTTCAGTAACTTGTACTATAAATTTCAATGTCTTATAATCAATATCTAAATCTAAAGGAACCCAAGCACCCAATCTAAGTTTGTATATTCTATAATCAAAACCTATGATAAGAGATTGTTGAGATATATTATAGGATAAACCCAATGATTGAGGGCACACATTGCACCTTATAAAGTCACCTTTGTGGTTAGATTCCTTGACTTTCCAACATAGACCTAAAATTTTGTCCAAATCTTCCTCTAAAAATTTTCTATTTAGCCATGAAACCATCGTATGTTGTAAACTTATTGTTTTAAAGCAAGCTACAAAAACATGCAAGGGGGGTAAAAACCACGATAAGTGTACTCTTCTTAAGATCCTTCCAGGAGTCATAGCCTTTTGAATACCTTGAGCAATTTTGAGTTTAAAACTCTCCATTTTTGCTTCATCAAGCATCTCCCAATCCAAAGATGAGCGGCTTGGTAACTGTAGATCTTCAAGGTATCCATACACACCTGCTCTTGAAGGAACCACATATTGCGCATAATACACAAAAATTCCACTTTCATGAAAAAAACTCATGGTCTCATTAGCATAAATAATATTTGCAAATTCTTTATGAATGGCATGGAATGTTCCGTTGAGGCTCTCCACAGGTTGCCACTCGAAACTTGTTGATGGAAAGATATCTACAACCAACAATCCATTATTTAGCATATCCTTCAAACAAAACCATATACTCATGTATATTTTACAACTCAAACTTATAGTGTGCTTGCTGGGAAAAACATTCCCGTGGAGCCAAGTGCATATCTCTAGCCATGTAAACATGTTGCACCAAAGAAAACCAGCCTTGAGGCATGGTTTTGAAGGCAAAGATACGTCCCTTCCAATGATATTTGATATCCCCTTGTTTTGTTTTTTTCACTATGTGAGAACCCCTGCAAGATGGTAGCATTGTAACCCAATCATTTATAGTAAATGTTTTGGGCTCCCATTCTCCATTTTTGCTCTTGCTATACATGGTACAAGAGTTTATAGAATGAGAAGGATGTCTTGTGGATGCCATGTAAAAGACAACGAGTATGCAGACAATGTGAAAAGAAAGAAACCTAAAGAAAGAGGTCAAGGAGACAGATTAAAAATACTACAAGCACCAAGAACTTTTAAAATTCTCCTGAGAAGGATGTCTTGCGGATGCCATGTAAAAGAAAACAAGTATATAAACAATGTGCAAAGAAAGAAACCTAAAAAGAGAGGTCAAGGAGACAGATTAAAAATACTACAAGTGCCAAGAACTTTGAAAATTCTCCTGATTCTCAAAATGGTCTTAATTAACTTAACTTTGTCATGTCTTTGTTAGAGGTTTTTTCAGCTTTTATTAGTTAATAGGGGCCGTTGGGACTACCAAAACTTGTTAGGGTTTGAAGATTTTGACTAAATAGGAGGGGAGAACCACAAAATGAACTCTACTATCTCAAAAGTAGAGGAGACAAGAATACCATATTTTTGTCCACGTGGCAAAATCTGTTTGGCCCTTTCCTTAATCCATGGATTAACAAAAGTGATGTTTTTAACATTTTTTGGTCCTAATGGCCACCAAAAAAATGCTAATCAATGTGTTGACTAAGACAATCTTAGTTTATTGCAATGACTGGGACAAAAAACTCATGGTATCCTCATGGGCCTATCAAATGGCCTACAAAGCAACATATACATTAATTTGCAAAAATTCCAAATAAAACTCCTAGTTTAATAAACATGTCAACCAATGATACTTTAAAAAGGGCACCCTATGAAACCAAAAAAACAATTGGGATCTTCTAGCAATAGTCTTCCTTAGGGTTTTCAGTCATTAGACTTTTATCCACATGACATCCACCCCCTCAAAACCTACATATCCTCTAGGATGTGCCATATCTCTCAATCTTCAGTGTTCATCTACATTGTTATCCTCTCATCTTTTTCTATTCTAACATGAGTCATGCCAATGTCATGCATATCCCCTTCATAAAAGCGATAGGATCCCTTCTCTTGAGCAACTCTTTCTAGCTATAGGTACCTTCAACTGCTATTATATATGAGCACCCAATCTCCTTCTTCCATGTTTTTGATCAAAATCTATGTTTATTAAACTTGGTCTTTTCACTACAAGCCTCAAGTCTTCTCCCAACTATGGAATCTATAGGGCAAGAAGCTCTTCTCTATGCATTTTTTCTTCCCAAGGTAATATGTCCCATGTAGCAGTGACTTCCTTGTTGGCATGGTTGTTTTCTACCTATACATCAACTCAGTAGGCATATAACATATAGTAGCACGATGAATAGTGTGATTTTCCCACAAAGCATATAGAAGTAACCTTGGCCACTCTTGTATCTTTCCATTGCGTGCTTTTGCTAAAGTCTTGATAATCAATGGGTGTCCTCTTTCACTCTTTCCATTCTCTTTAGGATTGTTTGCCATTGTAAGTGCAAGTTTGATCCCCATCCTAGAGACGAAATCTCTAGCCTATCCAACTTTCCTCCATTATATCGACATATCATATCTTCCAACAAGAATTTGCACACAACACTACTAGCTTTTATTCTCAAAGATCAACCTTCAACTTAGTTTGTGAGGTCCTGCAATGCAAGTATTATATACCTCATCTCATAAACCCCTAAGTATAATCATTACATCCACAACCCACTTATAAGTTATACAGAGTGAGCAAGTAGGATGCAAACTATCATAGTCTCTTAACAAAGAACACATATTGCAAGATGTGTGTCTCCCCACAAACTATAAGGCATCCATATACATATCTTTCCACCAATATCTCTCCTTTATCTTCTCAAACTTATCCCAAACACATCAATGACTAGCCCATACATCTCATGAAACTCCTTCATAATATGTAGTTATCTCAATCACATACTAATCATAGTGGGGTACCTCTTTTATGGTTTGGCTACTTTCATAGAAAACTATTCAATAGTCGTATTCTTTGCTTTTGATTTTCTTAAACTCTTCATCTGTCCACCCTTCCTTTCTTGTCAAAGGGCTTGAGTATTGCCCAATTTGTATCCATCCATCCTTGAATGACTCATCTAAAAAAGTTTCTATTGTGAAGAGACAACACATATATGGTCAAGTGTTGTCCATGCACTTTCATCTCAATCTCTTCATTATCCGCCATCATTTCTTATTCATCTTCATACCTTTCTCTTGAAAGAATATCAACCATTAGATTATCTTTATTTGCTATATGTTGAAATTTAGGATTCATGGACTTGATATAGGAAATACACTAGGTATACAATATGTTTCCACAATAATTGATTCTCCAATATAGTATTCCTTATCACATTTCAAAATTGTAACCACTCACCATAATTCTATTTTTGTTCTATGAATATCTTATTTGTCTTTCATTCAATACTTTAACCCCAAACCTTATAACATATCTATTTCCCTCATCATCATCCTACCCAATGGCCCAACCAATCCCTATAGGACTCATGTCAACAATAATGATAATGGGCCTTCCATCTACATAATCAGCCTTCCTCAATGTACCTATAGTTTGTAGTAATCTCTTTAGCTTTCTCATTGCCTTTGTGTGCATTCTATCTTATTGAAATATTTTCCCTTTTCTCAATAACCAATAAAGAGTATCTAGAATATGTGCAAGATGAGGAATCCATATGAGATAAAACACACAAGCTTCAAAAAATCTCCATACCTCTAAAATTGATGTACAAATCTCTTTCACCCAATCAATGGCATCCACCTTTGCTAGAGATGGCTATCTTCCATATGTATATCTTATTGAAATATTTGCCATTTTTTCAATAACCAATAAAGAGTATCTAGAATATGTGCAAGGTGAGGAATCCATATGAGATAAAACACACAAGCTTCAAAAAATCTCCATACCTCTAAAATTGATGTACAAATCTCTTTCACCCAATAAATGGCATCCACCTTTGCTAGAGATGGCTATCTTCCATATGTATAAAATGTATATAAAATGTATAATCAAGATCTCATTTACCCCAAAGATTAACATCTGTCTTGAAAGAGTAAGATTTGCCTCTTCCAATCTAGTCAAGGTCTTTTCACAATTAGATATGTGCTATGCAATAAATCTCCTACACCTCTTTTCATCCAATTCTTCATCTTTGTCCTCCTTTCCATACCCTTTTATTGGTACACCATCCAAAAAAGGCATACTAAGCTATAGCTCAATCATTTGATACATATATAAGGAGAATACTTGAACGTTGCTATTTTTAGTTTTTAGCCAAAAATTTAACATAGCAAAAATTTTATTCATGGTATCAACACAGGACATCCCGTTATACAATCTTGATGTACATTATTTAGCTTTTAGTAATCCATGTCTCTTTGTGCCTTATTATGCCCTGTGAACATATTATTTTGTAGCCCTATTTAGGCTTTCAACACTTTGGACGTATATTGTGCTACCTACTAAAAATCTAACAATATATATAGAAAAAGCACATTAACCTACTAAATAAGGGGAGAGCCTTTTCCATCTTGCACCATCATAGTTTCATTTTACAATGGTACCTTGCAAAAAACCTATTATCTCACAAGAATCCCCGAATTACTTAACATTAGGAGGCAAAGAATAGTCTCTCAAACTATCATGGTCTCTTGAATGATGGACACAAAAAATAAGAAATAACACATTTCTCTTTCCATCGTGGCTTCTAGTTCTAGCTTATGTTGAACCATCATCCAAAACTTTGGTTTCCATGCAAATTGTCGTAATATACAGTTACCCAAGAGTCATAGGATATGAAGAAAGATCTTAAACTAAGATTTCTTATTCATCTTGGATACCCCCAATAGTAAATTTCACATTGGGACAAGCTACATACAAGCCCCCATGAGCATTATTAGCACCCCTCATCCTCCATCCATGCTCTATATCCATTGGACATCTGTCATTTTCACATAAACTCTTGACCATAACATCAATTTCAGCTCCAAGATCACTTAGAACAATGTAAGGTACCTCAAAATCCCCAACTTTCACTAACATCTTAGTGGTTTCTCTAGCCTAATGATTTTATATATATTGATTTCTAGATATAACCCCTACTATAGCATCATCTTCATTGTAATGCACTTGAAATACTTTTCGTAAAGTATGGCTACAAATTGTTCCAATTTCAACATCAACAAGTACTTTGTTACCATCACCCAATTACATTTTTAACATTCCCATCATCATCATGCATTGCATGTTTACCCTATAAACTTGTCTCTTGTTCTCCTTGAACCATAGCATTCATTGGGTCCCCAATAAATTGCTATTTTCTCTTTATGATATCAATGATCTCCTCATGAAATTATAACTTGGAAATGCCAAGAATCTCACCCAAAGTGAATTTCACTTTACTATTCAAAATATTTTCTTTTAGAACTTTCTTTAAATCAATATGGCCATCTCAATATCAAACAACAATTCATAACTTGCCTATTTTCCTCTCAGTTCAGCATGACTCCATTTGTTCTCTTTTGATTTGTCATCCATAGAATGCTTAAATGAAAGCCTGACAAGACGTGGAGCTTACCTACCACTTTCATTTGACACCCTCTTTGACATTCCTAGATTTTCATCTTCTCACTTCCTCTTTTTGTCTACAATAGGCTTGGCATTCTGAGCTTTGGAAAGATATGCATGGAAAAAGAAAGAATAATGTTCAATTTTGATTTTGGAAAGATATGTATAAATGAAGAAAGAAAGACAGAATCAGTATTTTGAGATTTTCATGAATACAACTATCTCCCTTGTTCAATTCATCTCTAAGAATCCTTCCTTCCTTTGTAGTATGCATCGCATTTGTCCAAAGTTCTATTTTCTTGCTAAGCATACTGACACAACCAGTATCCCTTTTAATCTATAAACCAAAAGGTTGCAGCTTCAAATGTAGCGTATTTAATTTTCATAGTCATGTCATCTACAAATTTCTACATATCACCAAGATTATTACCCTTTCCAAAGTTTGGATTGAGTGGTGATCCTATCTCACATAGATAAATTTGTCACATCTTGAAAGAAAATCACATTTTTATCCAAAGCCTCCTTATATGTCGTGCAATCTTTACATTCATGCTATGTGCTACCACACCAAATACATGTACACATAAAGTGTTCATGAGTCTAAACCCTTGATCTTATAAACCGCCCTTTTTCTTCCAAATTTTCAAGTTTTAGTTCAAGTCACCCATGCATTTTATCAACTCATCCATCACATCATCTTTCACTAGAGTTGCTACAGAAACTAGTTACTTACTTACTAGGTTAGTTTCCTTGCTTGAATATGAAGTCATAACCCCAACATGCATCCTTGCTCTTTTTCTTTGTTGCTTAGAAAACATAGACAAAACATCTTTTACATCTTGACGAGTATGATTATTGCATAAAAACTTAACATGTATACATGTGTACATCAACATATAGACCAAGAACTGAGGATATGGCTTAGTATAAACCCAAATATATTCAATTCATATGCATTAGAATCACTATACATAAGTTTAGACAATGAAAAATGTGTCTCTTCCTCAAAAACACTCCCATACATTCATGAGAATAGCCCAAGATCTAGGCATCCCATATAGACATGAATAACCCTATTCTGGCTCATAAAATACCCTTCTTTTATCTTCAAATACCAATCTTTTCCCCCCTAGAACAACAATAGAGAAAGATACATCAAAACAATCCACAATATCCCTTGATTTAGGACAAGAAAGACCAATCTTTAAGTATATATCACATATAGATCACAAAGAAAACTCCTAGATAACTCTATGAATAACATAGGCTTACACTAAATTTGTGTTTAGATCAATCAGCAATAATGAGAAACAACATATATCAATCCAAAACCACCCAAGAAAATCTTCTTCCTCTTACCTTTAGAGTGTGTTATTTTTGCAAGCTTTTGATTTCGTTCTTTTGTAATTGAAACTAATTTTTCGAGCTTTTTGAAATAACCTTGGATTTCTTCTACAAATGACATTGATATTACAGTTCACTACATAAAGGTCATGCCATACACTACCTCTAGTTTTTAACATGAAGATATATGATATATCATGCATGTATCACCATTTGGGAGCTCCAAAAAAAATGTACACTACCTAAAATAGAGGAAGCAATGGTATCAAATAATCATGACAAAAGAAAATATACCAAACTTTTGCATCATCCAAAAATAGTACAATATTTAGAAAGGTTTCAACATTGCTATCCCATAGTCTTCTTACAATAAAAATGACATGTCACACACTAGTGACGTATCTCTGTACTCTTGCATAAACCCTCCACTTCATCCACTGCATCTTGAACATATATATTAGCCAATCTAGTGGTATTTGGGAAAGGATGAAATTTTCGTATTAAAGCTTGAATTCAATACATTAAACGAAGGGTTTATGGGCATAGTTCTTGATGTAAATCAATGTAGGGTTTATACGAGTAGCCCTAAATTCTCAATCATTATAGCTTATGCAAGGAAAAGAAATGGTCATTGTAAATCTTATAGTTGCATAGAAGGAAAAAGTCTATGAATCGCATATTTGCATGGAATGTTATATCTTGCAATTATTTACATCTTTTGGGAAAAGTATTTTCATCTCTAAGAAAAGATCACCTCTTGTCGCAAGACAATTAGATCAATTAGGTAAATCGCTTGTAATGGTGTAACTCAAATGATGATCACCTCAATGCGCTAGGTAGAGCTAAGCCGCGTTAAAATTCTACGTATTATCGCACTCGAAAAACCGACTTAATATTTCCGACCTCAAAGGTCCTACCCACATTCACAGAATGTTAGGATTAGCTAAACGCCCATGCAAGAACGATCTAGGGTCCTCACCCTAAGGATCAATTGGCCTAATACTAGACTTCTGCAAGGAAATTAGAAACCCTAGGGCTAAGCGTTATCGGCCTAGTAGAGTTAGGGTTGGGTTGGGTCAAGAGGACATCCCGAACCCTACACCTTCACCAAAGGTATTCTTGACCAAGGAATACCATCCGATGGGAGAAATGATCCCACAAGATAGGTGCGACACTTGTCTTGTGCAACAAGTTGCAACGTCATATGATTTTGTGTTAAATCACAAAGTAGTATTGCCACTCCTTAGAACAAGGTTGGCAAGTTCTAAGTACAAGTCTAATTTTCTAGAGGATGAGTAGACATCCTGCTACATCACCCTTTTATGAGGCTGAGTTTCCAAGTTAGGGTAATTATGAATTGCCTAGCAAGCAATTGACCAATCAAGTTAGGGCGACGAGGTTGCCCAGGATTTACTATCTTAGTTTAAGGAACCTAAGGTGTTTGTTAATTTGGGCTAACAAGGTATAAGCCCTGATCCAAGGAAAGAGGGTAAACTAGAAACACAGCTTACGAAACCCTTGGGATCTTCCCAAGTCACAATTGATCCTGGATCAAATACTGGATGTATTCGGAAGGAAGGATTCACACCTTAGCAGTTGGCCGTACAAACGACCACTGGAATGATTGTGTTTGTACAGTTAGGAGCACTGTTTGTACTTCTTTGCTCAAGGAACTAAAGCTGGAAAAATAATTAATGCTTCAAGTTAAAAGCATGGAGGGAGAGGCATCATCAGTTACCCCCAACTGTCTACCTCACCCTATCCAAGGGGCTTGTTAGCTACGCCGGGTACCTGGACTGAACCCGCTGCGAGAGGTCTCTCCGTGGGTGCTACTTGGAGTAGTAGGACGCTTGGGTGTCAAGGGGGTCTGGCCGTAAATCCCTTGCCTCCGAGTCCTACCCAAGAGGCCGACATGACTCGAGATTGGATCTCGAGGCCCGCATACTAGTCTACAGGCGAAAACTTAAAATAGCGATCCCTGAGGATTGCTGGAATTGCCTTCGAGCTGATTATGGAATTGCCTCCAGGCGGATTATGGATTAGCCTTCGGGTTGGATTATATGATGTATTCCAAATACTGATAAATAAGATCAATTGTTGAAAAGGAACTTGTTTGACATTGTTTTTCTATGTCAGTGCTTAAGTTACGTGAAGAAATCGGTGATTAATTGGCTAATTAAGGAAGTTGTTTTTGCTTGTCAAACTAAATGTGGTAGGTAATTAGACAACTAAAGAAACCCTGAGGAAAGTGTGATGGATGTGATCATGGGTCCGTCCTACGAAAGGGTGGTCCCCGTTGGCCGGGAACTTTTCTCAACAGAATCGACAACAAGGTGACGATGACCTAGAATCTAGAAAGCTAGAGTCCCATTTATACTATTTTAGGTGAATGGAATGGGACTATGCCTTATGGGCAGAGAGGTCGAGCTTCGCATCCCTCTCGTTTTCCATTCTCCTTGAACCAATGATAGTATAAATCCGCTTCAACCCTGATGTTTCTACATAAAAAAAGTTCACGCTAGTCAAGTCAATCCTAAGTGGGAACAGCCAGAATGCTTCCACTACGTGGCAGACTCGAGAAGACCTAGATCGCAAACCCCGTGACATTCCATGGGAGTGCCGGCCAACGCTTTCTGGACTCTCTTCCCGATGGGCTGCTAAGACGTGTCCTACAAGTAGACAGGTGGACACGTTACAGGCATGCACACAAATCAAGGGGTAGCTGCATAGTGGTGGGGTGTGTTTTCTTCAAGATGAGGACCCAAGCCTACACACTAAAAAAATGGGGGGTGGCATCCCTCCAATTGTTCACATGCACTCTAAAAAAAGGGGGAGTGGCAAGCTCCCCCCATAATCCGCATGCACAGGGACAATGGGAGGGCTACTAGCCCCCCTTTTTTTGTTTCTGTTGACGATGGGAGGACCTAATTTTGGAGTAGCAACAAGGGCATGAGCTGCCAGTAGGGCCTAGCAAGGCTCAAGCCCACAATACGGGCATCCAATTTTGAAATATGTACATCATAAGGCACGATTTCATGAGTAAGTCATAGATTTTATCATTTTATAATAAATTTTGGTTGGAAATGGTTGGGAATTATTATGTTTTATTGCCAATATTCTAATTTATCATCCATGTTGGATTAATCACAAAAAATGAGTCGTATAGAAATTTTATGCTAAACATGCAAAACCCGAGATTATGTGGTTTAAGGGAAATTATGCAGTTTTTGGGGGTTTTGTCGTGTGTATGCTATTCCTATGGGTTGAAATATGATAAGAAAATAATTCTCACTAAGATCAATCAATATAAACTAGTAAATCAGTGAACATTAGTAATTTTCTATAACTAAATAGAAAAAAATAAGAAAAATGAAGAAATTTAGGTTTTTCGCATCCGAAAAATATGGAAAAATAAGACTTATGTTTGTGAATGTATGGTAGAGCTAAAGCATGAGGTTTAGCCTCAGCTCAATCCTATCTCTATGTTAGACTGAATTTTTACTATTTTTTCAAAAGAAAAATACATCTTAAACCTACCAACGAATGCATAACTCCTAATGGTAGGGAGAAGGGGTTTGTTGAGCGTTTAAAGTATGCTAAATTTTTATTTTTTATAATGCATGTTATATAGGGTTCATTGTTTCTAAAATTAAAAGGTTCTAGTAGCGCAACAAAGCTCGGTACCAACCGTAAGCAACGCAGCAATCGTGTATTAGAAGAAAAACATGAAAAGAATTGTCTTTACACTGTCACATTGCTGATTGGTCATGAATAAACTTGTTTGAGCATAGTAGCCATACACAATCACATTGCATGCACCATGTGGTATCATATCCTAGATGCATAGTACCTATTTTTATGAGCAATAACCTATGCTGAGAGGGCGAGGTATCCTAATCTATATGGTTAGATATTCTGTTCTTTGGGGGATACTCAATGAGGATTATTCATTATATCTTGGATCAATTAATTAAAAGAGTGGAGTTTGTTTTGAATGTGTTCTATGTGTTCACGGTGCATCTTGGGGCCAATCCCCGAGGTGTAGGAGAGCCGTAGTGGAGCCGCAATAATCAATCGAGGGGTGCTTCCTTTGTGTGTGCATACATGTTGTAAAACCAATATGTTTAGAAACTCCCTCTGAGGAGTGGGAGGAAGAATATCTATTAGACTACAAATTGTACAAACATAAAGTTCCTAGACACTCTTGGCCACAAGGCTGTGTGGGGTGGTTTGAGGTGAGTAGTAGAGGCCCGGCTAGTGCCATAGAGCTAGTGTTGGTCCATTTTAGGTCCTAACACAAGGTCTCTCTTGCTTGAAGAAGTTCAAGTATCAATAATTGATGGTTCTTGAATTTCTTCTAGATTGTTGAGGCTATAGAGTGATCTTTCCTCCTCTTAGCATTTACATAACTTGAGACCATCAGGAGATCCTTATTTTAGTGATTTTTTCTTTAAGCTTGGTCTCCTACCACTTGCCACCCCTATTCTTACTTTCTAGTCACTTGACAAAGACTTGAGAGTAAGTCTTAAAAGTTCGAAAATTTTGACCTTCTTACCACTTTACCTTGTACCCATCAGTACCATAGCTTATACTTCACATCCCCTTGTGCAACTAATGTGTCAATGCTTCCTAATGTTGCATGCATATGGTGTGCTTGATGGGTATTGATAGATCACTATGGTGCGCATGGTATTTTTCTATGTTTACAATTTATATTTATCATTTTATTTATTTGGAGTTTGAATGGGTTGTTCATTTATCAACAATGGAAGAATGTCAAATTAAGACACATTATCACTTGGCCTTGGAATAAACTACCCATAAAACTTATGAATGGTACTAAAGAGTTGCACAATCGTCAAGAAGGGTGTGTTGTCATGGCTAAGAATGCAAGGTCGACAATCACACCTAGAATTAGAATATTTTGGCCTTAACCCAAGTCTAGGAAAAAAGGCTTGGATGTCCAAATAAATCAAGTCTAAGTCCAAGTGAGGCAAGCATGAGTCTAGGTGTGCTAGACTTATATCAATCAATCAAGCAAGCTAAGTTAAGATAGTCTAATATACCATGCATGAAAGAAAGTCTAAGTTTAAATAGATTAGTCTAAGTGCAAGCAAGCTTGTCTAAATATAGGCAAGCTATTTTGAATGTAGGCAAACAAGAAGTGTAGGCAAGGTTATAGGATGTTGCTCTCTATCTCCCTATTGTGTCTAGTTTCAGTATAGGTAGACAAGTCCAAGTGCAAGAGAAAAATCCCAATACTCTCTTAACCACACAATCTTGCTACTTTATCCATCTCTTAAACACGTAATTTCTTCAAGCAAATGATTCACAAAGCACAACTAACCTAATGTAAGCAACAAATGAATTCCAAGCACAACATTTCTAATAGTAGATAAATGGTTAACTTTTTGGTGATTTTTCTTTCTCTTGTTCAATGTTCCTAACCTATTTTCATCTATCCCAATGTGTGCAAGAAGGAGATTAAGTCCTCACTATTTTATCCCTTTCATATACACAAGCCTCATATTTTTCCACACAGCTAGAATATGAGTGCCTTGGGAAAATTTACTCCATCGAGAATTGAACCAAACCGTTAGGCTCAATGAGAACAAAATAATGGGACATTAGATGGATACTCTTATTGATTCAAGTCCTCAACTCTCACATTTCTCAATTGTCTCTCACTTATTTGGCTTGTATTCCACCTCTGAATCATTTCAGACTCTCCTCGCACTCCTTCTACAAGTGACAAATGAAAAGATCAAGGTTATAATAGATTTTCCCACACTTAGCTTCCCATGTTGTAGTCCAAAATCTTGAAGCCTCATTGACGGTTGATTCGAGTGATGTGCTCCTCCAATTGCATCCTCAACTCCTACATATACACATCAAGCAACTCCACCACTAAGATAATAATATAGAGAATAAGAAGATGGAGAAGAAGAGGAAGGAGAACATTTCTCCCCAATCAGCCCCTTCCTTTCTCATAAGCTCTCCCTCACGCACTTCTCACTCAACAACTTACCCGACAAGTTATGGAAGCTAGAGGGAAGGAAGAAATGGGAAGAAGGATGTGAAGTTGGTGGGTTTTAGCTTCACTAGTCCCCCCACTCAAGATTAACTCTCTCACACTCTCTCTCCCTCACTCTCAATCAATTGT
This sequence comes from Lygodium microphyllum, assembly GCF_053477565.2. Taxonomy (NCBI): domain Eukaryota; kingdom Viridiplantae; phylum Streptophyta; class Polypodiopsida; order Schizaeales; family Lygodiaceae; genus Lygodium; species Lygodium microphyllum. The sequence continues at coordinate 183,589,610 of NC_141136.1, read as the reverse complement.
ACAATAATGGCAAACAAAAATCTAGGAAAGTAGAGACTCAAAATTCACACACACGAGAAGGAGCTCTCTATTCACATTTGCACATAATATACAATAGGGTCAAGATTACAATTTCCTTCCTTAAGTTGGAAGTTCTACCCCTTTTTGTGCCTTTTAACTTGTACTTCTTTCAAATTGTGCATACAACTTTACTTAATTATTTCTATGTAACTAAAGGAGAATAGAGGTTTCCCATAACCCTCACATCCATTTAAGATCTTCTAATGTAACTCTGGGCAATATTACAATTAGCACAGGAATGAACCCTACTCTCACTTATTGTTTACCAAAATATAATGTTATCCCATCTACAAATAATAGATTGGATAAATTAAAAGTGCACTTTACAGAGATGAGGGATGCCTAGATTAGTACATTTTGGCACTTTGATCATGTCTTATATTTTCTTTAGCTTTATATCCTTCATTGCCTCTTAAAATTAAGACTATAGACCATCACACAATGAAACAAATGCAATAATCAAATCACACTATTGAGATCATGCACAATACATCTATCATATATACATAGACTATTAATCTCACTTACTAAGTATAAAGCTTAAAAACACATCGTTCTTGATCCCTAGCGTATGTCATACATATGTGAGCATTGGCACAACAATCTTTTCAACTCCAAGACAAGAAGAGGACTTATTCACACTTGTCACTATATTCTCCTTATAGGAACTTGCTTAAGTGATGAAAACATCTCTTGCTTGGAAGTGATGTATTTGCAATCATTGGTAACAAATTAACAAATTGGTGAATCTCAAGCAACATTGTATGTCTCTTTTGGTTCTTCAAGTCCCAAAATATGAATGGCCAACTAATGTCTAAAAATTAATTTTCCAACCCTAAACATAACCAAGATAATATCCCACCATTGGACAATACTACAACCATAGGAGGAAATAATCGGCCACTGCATTGAATCTATTTTTTATGTAGAGCATGATATCAAAGCTCTTGATGGAAAAAATAATTCCCCTAAATTCTACACTATTCCCATGCCAATTTTTTGCACTCAAAGCTGTGTAAATTTTCGACCACATCAAATCTATAGTTAATCCTTTGCAATTATATGTGCAAGTATCATCTTTATTTCATGATATGTTTCCCTTAATTTAACAAATGTGTAACACCCCTTCCATCCACACATGGGAACCCCCCTATAATTTCCATTGAAAATAAAGGAAAAAATTTTATCCCTCCCCCCCGTCATCACCAAACAGGTAGTGGGGGGAAGGAAGAAGCGGATGACGGTAGGGAGGGAGAAGAGGTAGATGGCGTGGAGGAAGGAGGCAACATGGATTATGGAGAAGACGATGATGAGGATGATGATGACATTGACAAGGGGGAGGCCACGGGCCTACCACACCTCCAAGCCACGTCAATCAATCCACTGTAGCGCCACCCTGCACTACCACCACCACTCCACTTCGGACCCCCAATAATACACCACCCTCCTTTCTATATACCTCCCCCCCCCCCCCCCATCGTTAAAAAAAGCATGTGACACTACTTCTCTCCCCCCTTGCTTCCGGACTAAGGGGGAGAGAGAGAGAGATAGAGAAGAAGAAGAAGAAGAAGAAGAAGAAGAAGAAGAAGAAGAAGAAGAAGAAGAAGAAGAGAGAAACAGAGAAACAAAGAAACAAAGAAACAGAGAAAGAAAGAGAGAGGGAGGGAGAGAGCCCTTTTGAAGGATCTCCTTCTTTTCCCCTCCTTAGAGGGTGACAATACACAATTACCCTTATCCTGGTGTCCATGAGCTTATTCCCCTCCCATCACGATAGAAGGAAGTCACCCGACATGCCATCTCTTTGATGAAAGAGAGAGAGAGAGAGAGAGAGAGAGAGAGAGAGAGAGAGAGAGAGAGAGAGAGAGAGAGAGAGAGAGATTTATAAGCTGGAAGTATGGCCCCAAAATGAAGGGTGATATGCACAATGGAGATCCCGCGTCCAACAGTGGAGCCACCAATACAAACAAAAATCATTAGGATTAAAACTATGATACCTTGAGATCCATCCGATATTGACTATGTTTATCAATCATGTTTAGGATTGGGCTAGATGCAAACAACATCTCTAGGCCTCAAAGGCAAGGGAAGAACTCAAGGGATTAGGAAACCATGGGATCAAGTAAAAACCAATATTTCTAAACTTGTTGGGAAAGAGGTTGGCGATCAATGTAAGTGCTCAATAGAAATTACATTCTTGCATAGTTGTATGAGGCCTTGGCATGTGTCATAGCCAAAGTGTTAATGTAACGTGTTCACCTGTTCACTTGCGAGACATGTCTCAATAGCCCATCGGGAGGAGAGTCTAGAAAGCGCCGCCTGGCACTCCCACGGAATGTCATGAGGTTTGCGATCTAGGTCCTCCCGAGTTTGCCACAAAGCAGAAGCATTCCGACCGTTCCCACTTAGGACTGTGAATCAGGGTTTCCCTAATGGTCAAATTCCTAAATAGTAACTAGCGTTGAACCCCAGGCGAACTATTTTACGCAGAAACGTCAGGGTTGAAGTGGATTCATGCTGCACTTGCTTCAAGGAGAATGGGAAACGAGAGGGATGCAAAGCTTGACCTCTCTGTCCATAAGGCATAGTCCCATTCCGTTCCCCTAAAACAGCATAAATCAGGATTCTACTATCCTAGACTCTAGTTCAACGTTCCTCGATGTTCATTTCCTTCAAGAAAAGTTCCTTGCTGGTCGATTTCATTTTAGAAAAGTTCCCGGCCAACCACGAACACCCATCCGTAGGACAAACCCATGGCCACAACCACCACACTTTCCTCAGGGTAGCTTTAGTTGTCTAATTACCTACCACATTTAGTTAGACATGCATAAAACAGCTTCCTTAATTAGCCAATTAGTCACCGATTCCTTCACGTAATCTTAGCACTTGACATAGAAAAATAGTGTCAAACAAGTTCCTTTTCAACAGGTTATCTTATTAATCAGTCTTCGGAATACATCATAATAATCCAGCCCGAAGGCTAATCCATAATCCGCTCGAAGACGATCCATAATCCGCCCGAAGGCAATCCATAATCTTCCCGAAGGCAATCCATAATCCACCCGAGGGCAATCCAGCAATCCTCAGGGATTAGTAATCCAAGTTTCCGCCCATAGACTAGTATGCAGGCCTCGAGATCCAATCCCGAGTCACGTCGACCTCTTATGCAGGGCCCGGAAGGCAAGGGATTTATGGCAAGAGCCCCCCTGGCACCCAAGCATCCTCCTGCTCCAAGTCACGTCCAACAGAGAGGCCTCTCACGGCGGGTTCGGACCACATTCCCGGTACGGCTAACAACCCTGTTGGTTAGGGTCAGGCAGACAGTCGGGGGTAACTAATACTGCCTCTCCCTCTAGGCCTTCAACCTGAAGCATTATTTATTTTTCCATCTTTAGTTACTTGAGCAAAGTAATACAAACAGTGCTCCTAAACTGTACAAACACAATCAAACCAGTGGTCGTTTACTCGGCCAACAACTGCTAAGGTGTGAATTATTTTCTCCGAATGTGTCTAGCATCTGATCCGGGATCAATTGCGACCACTGGTTTGAACACAATCAAACCAGTGGTCGTTTACTCGGCCAATAACTGCTAAGGTGTGAATTATTTTCTCCGAATGTGTCTAGCATCTGATCCGGGATCAATTGCAACTTGGCAAGATCCTCAAGGGTTTGTTTGTTTACCCTTTTGTCCTTGGGTTAGGGTCATACCTTGTTAACCCAAATTAACCAACACCTTAGGTTTCTTAAAGTAAGACAATAAATCTTGGCGACCTTGTCGCTCTAACTTGATTTGTCAATTGCTTGCTAGGCAATTCATAGTTACCCTATCTTGGCAAATCAGCCCAAGAAGGGTGATGTAGAAGGATGACTACTCATCCTCTTGCAAGTTAGACTTGCACTAGAGCCTACCAACCTTATTCCAAGGAGTGGCAAATCTATCTTGTGATTAAACCACGAAGCCATGCGACGTTGCAACCTGTTTTACAAGTGTCGCACCTAACTCATGGGATCATTTCACCCATCAAAGGTGTTCTTGGTCAAGAAATATGTTTAGTCAAGATGTGGGGTTTGGGGTGTCTTCTTACCCAACCCAATCCCTAACCTTACTAGGTCACAACACTTGGCCCCAGTGATTCTAGATTCAATCCGAAATTTAGTATTAGGTCGATCGATCCTTAGGGTAAAACCCTAGATCGTTATTGCATGGGCGTCCAATTAACCCAATCATTCCATGAATGTGGGTAGGACCTTTGGGTTCAAAAGTCTCGACTTTGCGACCAAGCGTGATACTAGGCAGAATTTCTAACGTGCTAAACCCTAGCTAGCACTTTGGAGTGTTCATTGTATCAACTAGTTATGCTTTTATGAATCCCTTGAGGGTTATAACATCACAATTGATCTACCAAATCGGTCTACTTGTCTTGCGACAAGAAACGATCTCTTCTTAGAGATGCTAAATTTGTTCTAAGGGTGTAAATAGTTGCAAGACATCACATTACGTGCAAATATGTGATTCATTACTTCTATGCACTATAAGGTTTGCAATAACCCTTTATTTTCTTACTAAAGTCATGACAAATGACAATTTGGAGAATAACTTGCATAAAGCCTACAAAGATTTACATCAAGGAACTATGCCTACAACCTCTTGTTTAATGCAATTGAATATCAGGCTTTCATATGACATGCAACCTTTTCTAAATACAACTTTGATGAATGAAGTTTATGCATGATGATAATCATAAGATTATTGTTGACTTAATCCATTCTCTGGCACTTAATTCATCTTAAAATGCAAGCATATTCGCATGCAACATGCAAGTCCATGGTTTCATTTCCATGCGATGCAATTGCTTGGACAACATCGTCAACGATTATGTCATTCGAATCTACAAGTAGAAAATTACCGAAATGCCTTATGTGCTTTTATTTTCCATGGTCAATCAAGGATGCATTTAAACAATTTCATCCTTTAAACCTAAGCAATTTGCGCTTATGAATTTCAACTTGGAAATGCAAGAAACCCAATTTCACGTCATGCACTAACTCTAGTAAATCGTTCAAGTAGACAATTTTCCAAATGCATTTTGATTAGGCTACGTGAATTAGAAACATGCGTAAATGCATTCTTCCCATGCGAAATCATTCTTTTAAGAACCTGGGCTTGTGGGATCGTAGGAATGTCCACACATATGCTCGGTTGGAGACTTCCGGGCGTACGCCTTGCATCTTTTGTTTTGGGGCATTTACGCAGCATATTTTTTTAATTGCAGTAGCTTTCCTTGGGTTGCTCGCACGTCCTGAAGACTCACAGACCATGGTCTTCCTCTCTCGTGCAGGATCAGGGCCTTGGAGGCTTGGATTTTAAACCTCGGGGATAAACCGTATGCACAAGGCTTAAGGAGGCTCGCCTTTAGAAGCTTCTAAGAAGCTTATGCTTCTCAGCAGAAGCTACATGGAGGGGGGGTAATGATTGGGGAAGAGAGGATTGATGATGATGTTGGCAGGGGATATGGGCGGCAGCCTGGCGCTGTAGGCGGATTGTGTGGCAAAGTGTCAACGGGAAGTGGTGGCACGGCACGGCAGTAGAGCAATAGCCCTTTTCTCTCTCCTGGTTCGTGCCTCCCCCCAAGGCTAAGGGGGAGGTTATCTAGTGTGTAAGGGAGGGGAGGGGGGGGAGATCCACCACGTGGAAGCTTCATGCCTTCCCTCCCTCATGCATCCCCACACCACACTCCTCCCTCTCTCCACTTAACTCACTCCTCCACACACTCCCTCTCCTCCTGCCATGCATTGGCTGAGGGGAGGGGGAATTAATTTAAAAATTTTACACTACTTTAATCATTTATCCATTTTCCTTTATGTAAGGGGTGTTTCTTGTGCGGCTTGCGGTTTTTAAGCCTCGACCTCATTTGCACAATGCAGATGGGCTCATTATTGAGCGTGCGAGGTAAGGACTTTGTCACTATCATTATTCTGTTGCGGGAGATGACCTTACACGGATTTTGCACGGGCGTGTGGTGATCAAGGTTCTTTAATATTTTGAGCGGAAATATTACATTCTCTCCCCCTTAGAAGAATCGAGATGTCCTCATCTCGAGAAGAACTAGGGGTATTGTTGGTTGAGAGTACTTTCATCCATCCAAGTGGCATCCTCCTCGGGATAATCTTTCCACTAGACGAGACATTCTCTCAAGATTCTGGATCTCAATTGTCTCTCCCTAACATCTAAGATCCTATCATGCTATAGCTCAAGGACTCCTTGGCTAGGCATTACAACTTGTTGATCATCAAGTACATGACTAGGATTAGGCACATACTTCTTCAGTAGGCTGATATGGAATACATTATGAACCTTTAGGTTCTCAGGGAGTTGAAGTCTGTAAGCATTAGGTCCTAGGCATTTGAGGATCTTGTAGGGTCCACAATACCTTGGACTTACCTTTTTGCATTCACCCAAGGATAGGGAACTCTTCTTTGGACGTATGCGAATGAAGATCATGTCTCCTTCAGCGAAGGATCTATCTTGACGTTTCAAATCCGTGTAATCCTTCTATCTATCCTGGGCAGCTTGGATGTCCTATCTTATTGACTTCATTTGGTCATCCATATCTTCCAGCATTTGCTTTGAAGCTTCAACTCTTAGGGTTGGATCCGAGAAGTTTAAAGGACTTTGATAGTCGTGCCCATACAATGCTTCAAAAGGGGTCATCTGAATGCTTTGTTGATAAGAAGCATTGTAGGCAAACTCAACCAGTGGCAAATATTGGATCCACTTTTTGGGTTCACGGCAACAGTGTGCCCTTAGCATATCCTCAATGACTTGGTTGACTCGCTCCGTTTGACCATCGGTTTGGGGATGGTAAGCTGTACTAAAATAGAGTTGAGTCCCAATGGCTTCGAAGATAGCTCTCCAGAAATGTGATGTGAAGAAAGAGTCACGATCACTAATGATTCTTCTAGGTAACCCATGCAGTTTGAATATCTCCTTGATGAACAACCTTGCAATGTTTGAGGCTTTATAGTTTTTCTTAACAGGCATAAGATGCATAACCTTGGTTAGCATATCCACCACAACCATAATGGAGTTGTACCCTGCCTGAGCTTGGGGTAGGCCAACAACAAAATCCATACTAATGAATTCCCATTTCATTTGGGGAATGTCAAGTGGTTGCAACTTCCTTGGCATTTGACATGTTCAGCCTTAATGCGTTGACAATACAAACATTCAGTGACATGTTTGAGAGCATCACCTTTAAGCCTCTCCCAATAATAGCTCTTTTTGACTGCATTGAGGGTCTTGGCATATCTAGGATGTCCTGAAAAAGGAAAAACATGAGCTTCCCAAAGTATATTTTGCTTGAGTGACTGGCTTTCCGGTATACATAATCTCGTTCTATAATAGACAAGTCCACTATTGATAGACAATTCTAGATACTTAGCCTGTAGCTTCGGGTCTTGATCCTTGATAGGGATCTCCCTTAGTATCTTCTGATAGGTTGGATCATGGCATGCCTCTTCTCTAGCTAGCTCAATTATTGGGTTGTTTGGCATGGATACCTTTGTGGCTAGAGATCTAGCTGTTGATGGATCTTGCAGGATCAGAGAATTTAGAAATGCCTTGCGACTGAGTGCATCGGCAACTACATTCTCCTTCCCAGGCTAGTATTTGATTTCAAAATCATCTTCCTCCAGCACTTCAATCCATCAACGTTGCCTCATGTTGAGCTCATTCTGGGTAAAGATCCACTTGAGACTTTTATGATCCGTCACTAGGATAAACCTGTTATCCAACAAGTCTTGTCTCCATAGCTTGAGAGCATGGATGATAGCTAACAACTCCAGATTGTGGGTAGCATAATTCCTCTCATGGATCTTCAGTTTCCTTGAAGAGTATGCTATAGGATGACCCTCTTGCATAAGCTCACATCCTAAGGCAAGTGTGCTAGAATCAGTTACTACTTCGAACTCCTTATACTCAGGTCTGGAAGTTTCAAGATAGGTGCTGATACCAAACTTTGCTTTAGTTTATCAAAGCTAGATTGTTCAGCAGTTAACCATACAATCGATGTTTGCTTCTTCAGTAAATCAGTCAGTGGCGCTGCAATCAAAGCATAATTTTTTATAAAGACCCCGTACCATCCTTCAATCTAAGAAAACTTCATATTTCTTTGACAATTGTTGGTATTGGCCATTCTAGAATGTCTCTGGCCGGGTCTACTGAGATTCCTTCTGTTGATACAATGAATCCCAGATATTCAATCTGTCACTTGAAGAATGCACACTTCTTCTTCTTAGCATAAAGCTTGTGTGCTCTCATTGTCTCAAGGACAATGCGAAGCTGGGGTTCATGATCTTCTTCCTATTTGGAGTAGACTAAGGTATCGTCAAAGAAGACGAGCACAAAGTCATCAAGATATGGCCTAAAGATATCCTGCATTAGCTTGTTGAAGGTGGCAGGTGCATTCGTCAACCCGAATGACATGACCAGGAACTCAAAATGTCCATATCTTGTACTGAATGCCGTCTTTGGGATATCTTATTCCTTGATCCTTATCTGATAGTATCCAAACCTGAGATCAATCTTGGAGAAGATATTCGCACCTTGAAGACGATCAAGAAGTTCATCTATCCTTGGAATAGGGTACTTGTTCTTAATGGTTGATTGATTCAACCCTCTGTAATCAATGCATAGCTGAAGCGTTCCATCCTTCTTCTTCTGGAACAGCACTGGAGCTCCCCATGGTGAACTGCTAGGACGGATGTAGCCTTGATCTAACAGTTGCTTGAGTTTCTCCTTCAACTCAATTGCTTCTGGGATGGACATTCTATATGGCCTCTTTGCAATTGGTGCAGCTCCTGGCACTAGCTTGATTTCATGATCAACTTCCCTTTGAGGTGGAAGTTTTGTCAGCTCTTCAGGAAATACAACTGCGTACTCCTTTAGCCATGAAGGTTCTTCACTAGACTCCTGATTCTGATCTAGCTTATTAAGCTTAATCAAATCAACAAGTAGTTCCTTTCTAACTCCCTTTATTATTTGAGATGCTTTGGCCAATTGAATCTTTAGCTTTCCAACCTCTCCTTGAGTTGTGACCAATTCCCCTTCAGAGTTTCAAAAGGAAACTTGCCCCTTTCCACAATGAATGTGGGCATCATTAGTTTTAAGCCAATCCATTCTGAGCAAACACTCATGGATACCTAGGTTCATAACCCTGAATCTGACCGAAGTCAACTCCCAGTAAGAATTCCACCTTAGCAGTTTGCCTGGTACAAGTGACCTCACGACCATTTGCTAATTCCACAAGCAAGGTAGGTGCATCTTTTGTGGCTATTCCTAATCTTTTTGCACAAGCTGGTGAAATAAAGGAATGCGTACTGCCACAATCAATCAAGGTTTTGAAGCCTTTACCTTGATAGTCCGATGGTGTCTGAATCACCGAAAACTGGCGATTCGGGCCTTTCTTGTGAAGGGTGGCATGGACTGTTGCCCTCTCAAAGTCTGCTTCCATGGTCGGGTCTTCTTCATCACACATCTCCCTGTTGGCAACACAGGCAGTTCTTCCTCTGCCTCGGGTGGTGGCTCCCTGGCCACCACGGGCGGTTCCTTGGAATGGTCTTTGATGTTTTCCTCCGCCAAGCTTGGGACATTGTCTTTTGAAATGACCGTGCTCGTTGCAATGGAAGCAACGGAGGTTACGGCCTTGGGTAGAAGCAAAGTTATTGACATTGTTGGTCCTCACTTTCTTCCTTTGTCCCTAGTTTTGACCTTGAACTCTCTTCGCCTAGGACCTATACACTCCTTTGTTATGATCCTTATAAGACCAAGTCTTGTTATTTCTTGGCCTGGTCTACACCTCCTGAATTATGGGCACAGCTCAAATGAGTCCATCCTGAAGTTCTATTGGGTGCATTGTTTCTAGGCGGTTTATAGGTGGCTTTAATCCAGCACAAAACTTCGACACCTATTGTGTCATATCCATTTGTGGCACATACTTCAAAAGAGAGACAAACTTTGAATAGTATGCATCAAGAGATAAACCAAGCTGTTTTAGCTCATAGAAATTGTTCATCTTCTGCGTGCGGTATGCAAGTGGTAAGTATCTTCCTCGCACATAGCTTTTCAACTTCTCCCAAGTAACGGACCCTTCTGAGATCCCTTGGTCTCTGCACCACTGCTTCCACCAAAGTCTGGCTTCGCCGGTGAGCTTCAGCTTGGCGAGCATTGCTTGGTTAGCAGGTGCAGTACCCGCCGCTTCAAAGTAATCTTCCATGGACTCGATCCAGATCTCCGCATCAATTTGGATGGTCCTTCCTTTGCCGTCAAATTTCGGTGGCTTGAAATGCTTGAGAAGAAACTTCTTTTCCTGAATCACGGCCGTACTTGGTGTAGGGGTCAAATTAAGGATCTACACTTGAGGTTGTGCCTGGGCATTGATATGCTTAACGTTAACAACTCGGTAAACGTTTCTCACACTACATTTCATACCCAATTGAGCTCTTTGCCAAGAGACCTCAACTTTTTTTTATCAATACTCACAGTCAAGACAATCATTGATAAAAAGAGTCTTATTTCATTCATATGGGCATAGCCCTTTCGGAGTACAATATTTCTTGGATAGATGGAACAAGCTGATATATTAATTTGGGGAGAATAAGGTTGTGTTACATTCAGCTATGGGAACTGGGTAATAGTATGGATTGGGGTCATGGATTTTCAGGAATCGATAGGTCATTGGAAGATTAGGGTATCCTTTTCTTTGGTACCCGTTCTTCTCGTAACGTCCCAACACCTTGATTCTTTTGGTAGGGATTATTCGGGTCACTTCCTTGTACACATACGTGTTCAGCTTGATCTTCCAACCTCCGACATGTAGGGTTGTATTTGCCTGAGCCTCAACAAAGATGAACAGCTTCACAATCTTTAGATCCTCCAACCACTTGATTCTCTTTAGGTTGGTTCGAAGGTAAGCAAATCGATGGGCAGCTATGTAATAAATTCTTGAATCACCCATCCATCTCTGTTCCACGTACAGGGGTGATGGATTGTAGATGCGGTCTAGGATATTCATCATATCGATCATCTGTCGATAATTTGAAGCATGCATCACAATCATAAACATGACCTAGAATACCAAGAATCTGTTCCATGCTTTGTGACTCTGCAAGACAGCATCGATAAGTAAGGAAATGTTCTTTACAGCAACATTTTCTTTACTTCACCTTATTAAGTCTTCTTATAGATATTAGTTCCTCGTCGGTTGGCTCTGATACCAACTGTAACATGTCCACCTATTCACTTGTTGCAGGACAGGTCTTAGTAGCCCATCGGGAAGAGAGTCTAGAAAGCACTGCCCGGCACTCCCACGGAATGTTACGGGGTTTGCAATCTAGGTCTTCCTGAGTCTGCCACGAAGCAGAAGCATTCCGGCCGTTCCCACTTAGGACCGACCTGAATCAGGGTTTTCCTAATGGTGAAATTCCTAGAGAGTAACTAGCATCACGAACTACTTTACGCAGAAACGTTAGGGTCGAAGCGGATTCATGCTGCACTTCGTTCAAGGAGAATGGAAAACGAGAGAGATGCAAAGCTCGACCTCTCTATCCATAAGGCATAGTCCCATTTCGTTCCCCTAAAAATGCATAAATCAGGATTCTAGTATCCTAGACTCTAGGTCAATGTTCCTTGCTGTTCATTTCCTTCGAGAAAAGTTTCCTGCTATCGATTTCGTTTGAGAAAAGTTCCCGACACACCGGGACCACCCATCTTCTGTAGGACAGACCCATGGCCACATCCACGCACTTTCCTCAAGGTAGCTTTAGTTGTCTAATTACCTACCACATTTAGTTGGACAAGCATAAAACAGCTTTCCTAATTAGCCAATTAGTCACCGATTCCTTCACATAATCTTAGAACTTGACATAGAAAAACAGTGTCAAACAAGTTCCTTTTCAACACATTATCTTATTAATCAGTCTTTGGAATACATCATAATAATCCCGCCCGAAGGCTAATCCATAATCCGCCCGAAGGCGATCCATAATCCGCCCGAAGGCAATCCATAATCTGCCCAAAGGCAATCCAACAATCCTCAAGGATTACTAATCCAAGTTTCCGCCCGTAGACTAGTATGCGGGCCTCGAGATCCAATCCCAAGTCACATCGCCTCTTGTGCAGGGCCCGGAAGGCAAGGGATTTACGGCCAAAGCCCCCTTGGCACCCAAGCGTCCTCTTGCTCCAAGTAGTGCCCAACGGAGAGACCTCTCGCGGTGGGTTCGGTCCACGTTCCCGGTACGGCTAACAACCCCCTTGATTAGGGTCAGAGGCAGACAATCAAGGGTAACTGATATTGCCTCTCCCTCTAGGCCTTCAACCTGAAGCATCATTTATTTTTCCATCTTTAGTTCCTTGAGAAAAGCAATAAAAACTGTGCTCCTAAACTGTACAAACACAATCAAACCAGTGGTCGTTTACTTGGCCAACTGCTAAGGTGTGAATCCTTTTCTCCGAATGCGTCCAGCATCCGATCCGCGATCAACTACGACTTGGTAAGATCCTCAAGGGTTTGTTTGTTTACCCTTTTGTCCTTGGGTTAGGGTCATACCTTGTTAACCCAAATTAACCAACACCTTAGGTTTCTTAAAGTAAGACAATAAATCTTGGCGACCTTGTCGCTCTAACTTGATTTGTCAATTGCTTGCTAGGCAATTCATAGTTACCCTATCTTGGCAAATCAGCCCAAGAAGGGTGATGTAGAAGGATGACTACTCATCCTCTTGCAAGTTAGACTTGCACTAGAGCCTACCAACCTTATTCCAAGGAGTGGCAAATCTATCTTGTGATTAAACCACGAAGCCATGCGACGTTGCAACCTGTTTTACAAGTGTCGCACCTAACTCATGGGATCATTTCACCCATCAAACGGTGTTCTTGGTCAAGAAATATGTTTAGTCAATATGTGGGGTTTGGGGTGTCTTCTTACCCAACCCAATCCCTAACCTTACTAGGTCACAACACTTGGCCCCAGTGATTCTAGATTCAATCCGAAATTTAGTATTAGGTCGATCAATCCTTAGGGTAAAACCCTAGATCGTTATTGCATGGGCGTCCAATTAACCCAATCATTCCATGAATGTGGGTAGGACCTTTGGGTTCGAAAGTCTCAACTTTGAGACCAAGTGTGATACTAGGCAAAATTTCTAACATGCTAAACCCTAGCTAGCACTTTGGAGTGTTCATCGTATTGAATAGTTATGCTTTTACGAATCCCTTGAGGGTTATAACATCACAATTGATCTACCAAATCGGTCTACTTGTCTTGCAACAAGAAACGATCTCTTCTTAGAGATGCCAAATTTGTTCTAAGGGTGTAAATAGTTACAAGACATCACATTATGTGCAAATATGCGATTCATTACTTCTATGCACTATAAGGTTTGCAATAACCCTTTCTTTTCTTGCTAAAGTCATGATGAATGACGATTTGGAGAATAACTTGCATAAAGCCTACAAAGATTTACATCAAGGAACTATGCCTACAACCTTTTGTTTAATGCAATTGAATATCAGGCTTTCATATGACATGCAACCTTTTCTAGATACAACTTTGATGAATGAAGTTTATTCATGACGATAATCATAAGATTATTGTTGACTTTATCCATTCTACGGCACTTAATCCATCTTAAAATGCAAGCATCTTCGCATGCAACATGCAAGTCCATGGTTTCATTTCCATGCGATGCAACTGCTTGGACAACATCGACAACGATTATGTCATTTGAATCTACAAGTAGAAAATTACCTAAATGCCTTATGCGCTTTTATTTTCCGTGGTCAATCAAGGATGCTTTTAAACAATTTCATCCTTCTAAGCGATTTGCGCTTATGAATTTCAACTTGGAAATGCAAGCAATCCAATTTCACGTCATGCACTAACTCTAGTAAATCGTTCGAGTAGAACGCATTTGAACTAGGCTACGTGAATTAGAAACATGTGTAAATGCATTCTTCCCATGCGGAATCATTCTTTTAAGAACCTAGGCTTGTGGGCTTGTAGGAGTGTCCACACGTATGCTCGGGTTGGAGACTTCTGCACGTGCGCCTTGCATCTTTTGCTTTGGGGCCATTTATGCAGCATATTTTTTTAATTGTAGCAGCTTTCCTTGGGTTACTCACGCGTCCTTAAGACTTACAGACCGTGGTCTTCCTCTCCTGCGCAGGATCAGGGCCTTGGAGGCTCGGATTTTAAACCCCGGGGATAAACCATATGCACAAGGCTTAAGGAGGCTTGCCTTTAGAAGCTTCTAAGAAGCTTCTCAGCAGAAGCTACGTGGAGGGGGGGTAATGATTGGGGAAGAGAGGATTGATGATGATGTTGGCAGGGGATATGGGCAGTAGCCTGGCGCTGTAGGCGGACTACGTGGCGGAGTGGTGACGGGCAGCAGCGGCACGGCACGGCAGCAGCAACAGCAATCCTTTTCTCTCTCCTGGTTTGTGCCTGCCCCCAAGGCTAAGGGGGAGGTTATATAGTGTGTAAGGGAGGGGGGAGATCCACCACGTGGAGGCTTCATGCCTTCCCTCCCTCATGCATCCCCACACCACACTCCTCCCTCTCTCCACTTAACTCACTCCTCCACACACTCCCTTTCCCCCTGCCATGCATCGGCTGAGGGGAGGGGTAATTAATAAAAAAATTTTGCACTACTTTAATCGTTTATCCATTTTCCTTTATGTAAGGGGTATTTCTTGTGCGGCTTGCGGTTTTTAAGCCTCGGCCTCATTTGCACAATGCGGATGGGCTCATTATTGCAGTGTGGGGTAAGGACTTTGTCACTATCATTATTCCGTTGCGGGAGATGACTTTGCACGGATTTTGCGTGCGCGTGTGGTGATCAAGGTTCTTTAATATTTCGAGCAAAAATATTACAGTTAAGAAAATTTTGCATAGAATTGCTTAGATCCCAAGGGGGGGAGCAAATGTGCGATGGGAATGTTATCATGACTATTTTTGCAATGTTTGGGAAAGAATCCAATTGTTTTCGTTGGTTGATCAGACAACACTATAAATGCTTTTACAATTAACTGGATTGTGGTTTGGATGATTATTCCAAGTGCTTGTGATTGTTGGAAAATTCATGGTAGGTGTCTGTGATGACAAGTTGCAATGGGGATAAAGGAATGTCTTCTTGGAAAATGATATCAGGGATGATCGTCTTGATTGTGTTTGATTCTTAATTGGATTAATTAAGGGAATGATATTTTTATGCGGGTTGATCATCTCCAAGGTCACGCCACATTTCAACCCGAGAGGGCACTACTCAATTCATGGGCCGAAGGTTGGGTGGTGAAAAGGCCAATCACGGAAGTTGTATCTCACTCCTAGGTCACTTCGGGTCAGGTGGAGCTCTGGACACCCCTTGCCTAGTCCAGAACAGAGTTGAAGAGTGTCATGATCCCACCGTCTATGTGGCATTGGAAGATCCTATTCTAAATAAAGGATGGAAATTCTGGTGCCATGTAATTTGGACCGGGTGCTTCTGTTGGATAGAAAGGATACATAATTTTGCCTATATGGGCAAGAGACAAAGATTAATGTGAAGATAAGTTAAGGAATTTGTTTGAACATTTTTTTCAAAGGCTTTCTTGCTCTGTAATCGTATTGTGCCGTAAATTACGTGAACAACCATGTTTCCTAAAACGGCTTAATTAAGGAAGCTGATTTTAAATGCCACACATAAATGTGATAGGACCTAATTAGATAACTAAAGCTATCAAGGAAAGGGGGTGGGCGGAACCCCCGATGGGTTTGTCCTACAGCTAAGTGGTCCCAGAGAACTAGGAGGCTTCTCATAAGGTTTTACCATCATTCGACCTTTAGGCATTGCTAGGTTAGAGACCGATTCGTGCCGTTTTAGGGGACCAGAATGGGACTATGCCCTACAGGCAGAGAGGTTGAGCTGCGCATCCCTCTTGTTTCCCATTCTCTTTGAACCAAGTGTGGCATGGGTCTGCTTCAGCTCGGGTATCTCAGCGTAAAGTAGGATGTCCAAGACCCGACGCTAGAATGTTGTCAGGAGACCCTAACTACTAGGAACCTGGATTTCAAGTTAATCCTAGTGGGTTCTGGCTGCAAACGTTTCGTTGCAAGGTGGGCAGACTCCAGAAACCATAGGCGACAAATCTTGTAACATTCCATGGGAGTGTCGGGCACCTTTGCTTAGATTCTTGGACCACTAAAAATGCGCTTGGACAAGGCACGTCGTCGTGACGCTGCGCGTCTACCACTACAAACTTGAGGGCAAAATTTTGTGCCAAGATTTTGAACTTTTAAGTCAGTTCATTATGAGTTTGATTTCTATTGTGTGTATCTTTTGTGTTTGCATGACACCCGAGCACATGTAGATAGGCTAGGCACAAATTCCTCAATGCATTCATGATTTTGTGTGGAGCATCGCTCGATTGATTACATTGCATGGAACCTAATTTGCATACTACATGAGTGATTAGGCACAAAGTTCTTTCCCAAAGCTTGTTCTTGATAGGGCACAAGGCATGGGAAAACTGATTCACAAAAAAAAAGGATTCTGTTTTGAAGAGGGAAAGATTGTAATGATCCTTTGCTTTGGATTTTCCCCATGTTGCTTGAAATTCGGATGATGCCAACTGGTCTCTTCAAAAGAAAACTTGGTTCAACATTAGCAGCCTACAAAGGCTAAAAGATCAAATGGAGTATTGCTACATTTGACACTTATATTCTTCGTTAAGATGATTCAGTATTGACGAAAGCTCGTTAGGAATACACATATCTTGGTTAATGGTCTTCCTTGAACGTCCGGTCTACTAAAGTGCCTTGCGTAATATGGACTGATAATTGGTTGAAGCATTCTTCACATGACTATGTGATGTTGTGACATCTCAAGTATAGATATTGCCAAAAGTTGTATTGATCTTAAATGGGCAACAAAATTGAGTGGTTGACAAAACATCTTACCCTATTAAGACAGAGAAGCTTTTAACTTATGAACCATGATCTTTGCATATGTAGGAAGAGTCTCACTATGATTCAGTGATCCAAAGCCGTACAGTTAGACATCCTATTTGTCAAGGTTTTACTCGAATTTGTCTAAAAAAGTTGAGGCAGACTTCGTGCAGCAATTTGACTCTCTGAGCATGGTTTTAACACTGTTCGCATCTCGAAGTTGTTCCCCACATGATTCCACACAAGTATTGCTCAAGGCGGCATAAATATAGTTTTGGGAAAAATTGACACAAGACAAATGGAGAATGGATCATTGCATCAAAAATTGAGGTTCAATACTGGAGCATAAAGTAGGGCTTACTTTCTATAACAACAGCCAAAACAAGCACAAGGGACGACGGAAATGCCATGATTGCATGTGATGGCCTATTGCGACAGAAAGATGTCGTGATGAAGATGGCATTTTACTTATGAAAAGCAAAAACCAAAATAAGGGATGCTTTTAAAGCTTCCGATTGGTGGTCATTGATTTCATGAGCAAGGAAGTTTTTAAAAGGTGGGGTAAACAATTCTAAAAGGCGAGGAGGCGCGATGACATGATGCTTGCTACGAAGAAGGAGATGAGGAGGATAATGAAGATCAATGAAAGCTCGGACTGCAACATCCGAGGACAAAGCTCGAAGCGGACGGAAGGACATGCAAAGTGGATGCTGCTACGACAGAGGAATTATGCCGCCAAGATCGGAAGACAAAGCTTCCTCAGGAGTCGTCGACGTCGTAAAGCTGCGACAATGGAAGGGGAAGGAGAGCGGATGAAGACGATAAGGAGGACAGAAAGCCGAAGTGGTGGGTGAGCTTGGGCGGAAGCGAAGGGAAGAATATTTCTTCTCTTCTTTTCCTTTCCTGCAGTTGTACTACTGAAAAGGTGGTAAGCGACAAAAAAGATGCTGATCATGAAAATGAAGCCGACGACAGCCGCCTCTCCGACTCCTGCGTAAAGCCAAGATGTTGAAGAGGAGATGGACAGATTGGAAGGGTGGCAACGATTGATGAGGAAGATGCCGAATACAATCTGCATCATCGATGGTTGGAGTTTCAACCGACCAGCTTCGCGGTTTCTATGGAGGCCGAGGCAAGACAAATATCATTATCCAAACTCAATGTTTTGAAATTTGAAGGAAGCTAAAGTCAAAGAGTAACGCATTTGAGACTTTAGAGAGTGGCCTTTATTATGGTTCTTTTGTAGCCAATCGTGAGTTTTTCTCGAAATACAGTTTATTCGATTATAAAGACAAACTCTAGCAATCATTGAGATGAAGGAAGCACCAAAAATACTTCCAAATTTCCTCTCTTGTCATCCATATTCTTGGCATACTCTCTCTTATGTCCAAGTTTTGAAGATCTCTACCATTACATGTCCCTGTACTTGACATTTGGTCTTGCTGCAAGATTCTTAAATTCTCCAATAGACTTGCTCATATCTTCTTCAACATGCTTATATTCAAGTGTTGTGCCTTTAAAGATATCAAAAAGGAGGGAAATTTGAAGAACACTTCTATCTTCTTGTTGAACAGTCTTCCAAAGGGCATTGAGACAACAATGTATCCGTTCACATTGCTAGATTTATGAAACCTAATCATTCTTTTTGCTCCATGTAATCATCTTGACTTGAGGACTTAACATTATCTTTTATTCCCATCTTTCTTAGTGTCCCTACATCGAGCGACATTCACGAAACCCCCCCCCCCCCCCCCCCCGCACGAATTCCGTGCGACACCTGGTGAACCCGACATGAAAGCATTGCTTCTGATTGTGTCGAGCTAGAAGACTCTTCAAATACTCCACCCACTTCATCTTTGAGTGCTTCTTTCTTTTTTACCAATGAGATGAAGAATTTATTGCAAAATCTATCTTTGGTTATTATAATGCAGAATCAGAAAATGCAGTTATCTATACAACAGCAGCAGCAGCAGTTACATCAACAACAATTGAATCAACAACAAATGCTACATCAAGAACAAGAGCATGCACATGGAGCAACCAAAGCGATCAAAGCCGTGGTAAGTGAATGCAAATTATTTGATGGCTGGAATGTTTCAACTTATCTTAAAACATTTGAAAGTCAGATGCACTTCTTTGGAGTTCCTACCAACTTTGTGCAAGATTTGAATTGAAATGTCTTCAAGAAGGCGCTCAAAGATGAATATTTCTTGGAGGATTATGGTATTGCTACTCAGAAGACATTCAAGGAGTGGGTCTATTAGCCCAACAAAGGACTTGTTGCTTTCGAGTTATTATGCGAGTTTGAAGAACGTTACAATCAGTTGGATGCACTTGAACAAAGAGCCCTAAACTCAAAGAAAGTAAAGTTGTTCTTGCAGGCAGTTGATCCTGCACTTCAAGACGAGTTGGGAGAGCTTCTTGAAGGCCGTACATAGCCTATGGGATTGAAGACGGATTGGCAAGATGCTGTTGATGTGGTCTCCACATTAACGAAGAGGCGAAGATGGAAGGCTTGCCTACAAAACGGTATGCAAACTCCCCTAATGATGTCTACTCCTACCTCCACTTCTCCTATTCCTCCGTCCACGTACTCTCCTACTTCATATCCCATGTCTATGCCTACTTCTGTACCTATGCCTATGCATATTCCTGCGGCAGTTGTCAGGCCATCTGCCAAACCAACTGTCGAAGACATGGTAGAAGAAATTTCAAAGAATTTGAAGGATCTTCAGATAAAGATGGCCATAAGAGATCAACAACCACTTAACCCATGTCCAATTTCTGTTCCATCCTCTTCTACTCCTATGAATTCTTCCAAAAATGATCATGTTTGCCATTGCATATGGTGCAATAGTCCAAACCATGAGCGCAAGGACTGTCAAGACTTCAAAGAGGCAAAAATATTGAAGTTGGTGGTGTGGAAGGATTGGATGATATGTTGCAAAGACATAGAGCAACCACTCAAAACGAATTTTGGAAAAGGAGGTATGAAGAAATTATTGGAGGAAACTCTCTTACGTTCTTCTTATGCAAAGCAAGAGGCGGCAAGAGAAGCTGTTGCCTATGGTCTTCAATTGGAGCAGTTATCGAAAGATAAGCCTCCTTTATGGTCGTATGCACTGCATGCGGAAAAGAAAGGTAAAGCTTCTTCATCTGAACTTTCATTCATAGGAGATGTAATTAGAAAAGGAATCGGATGGAATGATCACGTAGATGTCTTCTCTATCTATGCTTATATTGCAAAATCTCAAGGATTTGAAGCGCTTGTTAAAGAAAACCCCAACTTATCACCTGTATCTGAGAGAAAAAAATACTACTAAAGGAAAACTTCGTTATTCATTAACTCATCTAATTAATCATTTTAAAAAACCATAACAAATTTTTAAAGGATATAAGAGGTTATCTTCAGCTTTCTACCATAGGCTTTGCATCTACCAGCAATCTTTTGAAAATAGCTCTCGAACAAATATTCGCAACCAACACGAACTCATCACAGAAGAATGAGAGAGAAGAGGGAAGGGGAGAAGAAAGGTAACGGCCGCGAGAGAGGGGGGGGGGGGGGGGGGGGGGTAAAAATAATTATTTTTAAATAATAATAATAATAAATAAAATTGTTTGGTTAAATAAATAAATTATGTAAAAGAAAGGCGTGCCCCCGTCCCGCGCACGTGCGCGGGGCGAGGTAAAAAAAATTTGCCATGGCAGGATCGGAATGGCATCAAGATGTCGGCACGGGGTACGCGTACGCGACTGGGGCGTGTTGAGACGCATAAAATCGAAAACAAACGCATTCACACGTGGGACGAGTCGCGCGAGACACGTCAAAACAAGGAAAAATTAATATCTCACAATTCGATCGTCGAAACGAAAGGACGTAAAAACAAAAAGTGTGCATGACGGCAAGGGAAAGACAGGAAAAAAGTGCAACGGGGGTTCCGGGGGGAAGACAGGGCGTTCACATTCAAAAAACACCAAAAATGGGTCCAAAAACGCAAACGAAAATTAATATCGAAAGATCCGTGCATCGGAACGAAGTGCGAAAAAAAGGAAAAATGTGCAGAAGAACGTGCCCGATAACTCTATAGCGAGAAAACACCGTTCCGATCGAAATAGGACGCGTTCACAAGGGAAAAACGTAAAAAGACACACGAAAACAAGGTCGGAAATTAATAACAAAAGATCGGTTTGCCGGAACAGGAGGCAGCAAAAACAAAAACTGTGCAGGAGACAGATTTTCACAGGCCTGTCATGTTAAAACGCAGTTACGATAGGGTTAGGAGGCGTTCACGTGCAAAAAACACCAAAAAGACACTCAAAACACAGTTAAAAATTAATAATTAAAAATCCAAAAGTTGAAATAGGGTGGAGGAAAAAGGAAAAATGTAGGAAAAGTCACGGTGGACACGGCCGACAAGTCAAATTGAAATTCCGATGCAAACAGGGCATGTTCACATGGAGAAATGTCAAAAAGAATGACACAGAGTAAAAAGGAAAAATGTTAGTGGGAAAGGGTAGGGCAGGGCTATGATGTCAAATCACGGTTCTGAAGCAAGAAAAGCGTGTTCACATGGAAAACCATCTAATGTATGCAAATCCCGTCAAAAATTAATAACTCAAAAATCGGGCATCGGAATAAGGGTAGCTAAAAAGGAAAAGTGGTCAATTCGAAGGGAGAAACAGGGCTATAAGTTTAGATTGGAATTTGGGGGAATGTAGGGTGTGTTCAGAAGGAAACACGACAAAATAAGAGAAAAAGAGAAATGGAGGAGGAATAGCCCCAAGGGAGGGGTAAGAGTGGACGGGTGGATAGGGAAGGGACCCCAGGAGTGTAATAGAAAGTCGTGGCATGCATGCATGATCAAAGCGAGGCATATGCAGGGCAGTATGCAAGGTAGACGCACAGGGACGCGTCCCCACACTTAAAACCTTAATGGATAGCGTTGGCCGAACAACAGGGACCTAATACCACATGACAGGCCATCCACGAACGTCCCCACACTTAAAACATGAACATCACTGACAACACAAGGTATAGGGTTAGAACAACTGGACCCATGTTGTCGAGAATCAAAGTTGGCTATCGATGGCACGTCTACTGTCGTTGTGGACTGCAAGTGGTACCAAGGTATATTCACAGCACACGTCCTTCATGGTAGGGACCACGCAGCAGCACCCAGGGAGGTAGCTGATGGATGAATCGCAGGAAATACGTCGATGATAAGGAATGTTGCACTCAACACACAATCACTCATATGGAATGAAAGAGCAGTCACTCACCCCATGACTAATATCACTCGAGGAAATCAGGATGAAAACCTATATCTCACACCCAGTTGAGGAAGCGACAAAGGAATGGTGCAGAGGGAGTATGCCAGGGTGCACAATTGATGGTGCATCAATGCATCCAATCAGTCTGGCATAGGTGCAAGGAGGAAAGCAAGGGAGCCTGTGACGTGTAGTGTAGTGTATAGAACAGGGTGACGTGTCCTGTGATGGTGCAGAAACCCACCCCGTGGGTGCATAAGGAAAAGAGAACATACCTTGCACCAAAGGTCGTAACGTCCCTCAATCCTCACCTCTCGGTAATTGATTGAAGAAAATCGAGTCACACTCAGCCCACTCTCTGTCTCACGCTCTGTTGATAAATACAGAAGGCAGCCATGTCCTGAAACCCGTTGATGTAATCCTCACGGTCACTTGTGCAAAGGTTGTATGTATTGTGCGCATTTGATGGTGCAACTGTGCATCCCACCCAGTGCCGGCATACAGTGCAAGAAGGAAGGCCAGGGAGCCTTATGGTGCAGTGCACAGAAACAGATCATGCTTTGTGCATTGAGAGGCCCATCCCGTGCGTGCAACACTTCATTCACACTTCTCACCTCTCATTTGATTTGAAGGGAAAAGACTAGTCACTCGCCCCACCCTCTGTCTCACTCTCTGTTGATAGTTATAGAGGGCAACCATACTCACTTCCCCATCCAGTTAGGATGAAAGCTCGCGTCACTCGATTGTTTGTCGATGAAGATTGCGTCGTCAGTTGTTGAAAAGGCGTACCCAGGGAGGTAGCCATCAGATCGAACGTTGTGTTACATAGGACATGGCGTCTGCTAGAGGACTGTCAAACGCTCTGCAGAAAGGCACAGGACACAGCGTACCAAGGGAGCCAGCTTCGAAACTAGATCCTGGGGATGTCAACTGATGAATCCACTTTCTGGACTGTTGGGTGTTGCCACCTTTTCCACAGCCAGCTTCCCGCCCAAGGGTGTTAACCACCTTTTCTTGGAACGAGGCCTGCTATGACAGGGAATTTCTTCCTTTTCTCCCATAACAGTTTGTTTTCTTTTCTTGTTTTCTTTGTTTTTTTTTCTCTCTCTTTTCTTTTTTCTTGTTTTTTTTCTTTCTTCTTATTTTTCCCTATTCCTAAGGGTGTCTCTACCTTTTCTCGAAGAATAGGTCGGCATGACAGGGACCGAAGTCCTTTTCTCCCATGATCGATTTTTTTTTTTTCCTTTTTTTTCGAATTAAGCAAGGGAATGGTGGAAATACCATTTGTCAGAACCCACCTCGCCACTGCCGCTAGTGGAAATAGAGGATAAGAGATCAGGGCTGGAAGGTGGGGCTGAGGGGACAGAGGGTTGCGTCCACCTCATCAAGAGTGGCTGAAGAACGGCTATCAGAAGTAGCATCATAAGAGTTACAGGGTCACGCCAATGGGGGAAAGGATCAGGTGACCGTGATTGTCAAGATCCCCAAGGAGGGAAGTACTTCTTTAGACGATATCCATTGATCAGGAAGGGATCATCAGAGGCATCAACGGTCTGCACTTGGACAGAGCCATTAGGGTTGATAGCAAGTACCTTATATGGGCCCATCCACCACTGTTGGAGCTTGCCAAGAAACTTGCCAAATCGTGAATCATAGGCTAGGACCAAATCACCTTCTTTGAACTCCTTATGCTTGATGAAGCTGTCATGGTAAGCCTTACATCGAGCTTGAGTGGCTTCCATGCACTGTAGAGCCATCCTGCGAGTTTCATCCAAACATTCCAAGTGTAGGAGACGGCGTTGCAGTGAATCATCGTCCCCCAAACGCTCTTTGATAGCCACTTGCAAAGAGGGCAATTCCAGTTCAACAGGGAAAACAGCTTTCGTACCATACACCAGTTGGAAGGGTGTTTGTCATGTTGCTGCTTTATGGGAGGTTTTGTACGCCCAGAGGGCCTCTATAAGTCGATCATCCCAATCGCGACGATGTGCGGCAATCGTTCTTGTCAGGATTGAGCAGAGGATGCGATTGGTGACTTCGACTTGGCCATTGGCTCTGGGGTAATAAGGAGTTCACTTGCGATGGCAGATCTTATACAGCTCTGTCAACTCTTCCATGACTTTATTAATGAAATGAGTGCCTCTGTCGCTTACCAGCTCTAGGGGACTGCCAAAACGGGTGATGATATTCTCGTACATGAACAGGGCCACACTGTTACCATCATCCCGCTTTAGGGCTTTAGCTTCATACCACTTTGTGACATAATCCATACATACCAGGATGTATCTGTTCTGTTTTCTTCTGGTGGGAGGATCAATTGGGCCAACGAAGTCGATACCCCACTTCTCGAATGGCTTCAGAGGAAGGATAGGTTGCAGTGGCATAGCGTTGGTCTTGGTGGGTTTCCCCATTCGCTGATAGGCATCACATCGCTTGCAGTAATCATATGCATCCTTGTGAAGGGTCGGCCACCAGTAACCTGCTAGTAGAGCTTTCCTGGTTGTAGCTTCTCCTGCAAAGTGGCCCCCACATGGCTCGTCATGGCAAGCCTTCAAAACAATCCCAATCTCATCTCTTGCAACACATCTTCTGAGCACTTCATCTTTGCCTTTCTTGTACAATGCACTGCCTAACAGGGTGTAGGGGGCTGATTCTAACATAAGCTTCTTCCTTTCCTAACTAGAAATGCCATGAGGGTATTGTTGGGTTGCCAACAGATTGGCAATGTCTATATACCAGGGGGTTACAGTTTCTACCAGGAATAGGGAAGCATCAAGGAGGTCTAGATCATCCTGCTCCTCGTCTGCAGTTTGTGGGATACGCGACAGATGATCAGCCAAAACATGAGAACAACCAGGTTTGGTAATTACCTCAAAGTCGAACTCCTGGAATAGAAGGAGCCATCTCATCATTCTTCCCTTCACATCTGCTTTGTTCATCAGGAAGGACAGGGCCTCATGATCCACATAAAATTTTAAGTGGGTAGACAGTAAGTAGTGGCGAAACTTATCTAGGGCAAACACCATTGCCAAGCACTCCAACTCTCACTGTATAGTTCCGCTCCCTATCAGTGACCTTTCGACTTGCATAATAGATGGGTTGATCTAATTTGGAGGGGCCCTTTTGACATAGGACAGCACCTAGCCCTTCAACTGATGCATCAGTGTGTACGTGAAACTCCTTCATCCAATCAGGAGGTTGCAGGATGGGTGCCTCAATCAGACACTGCTTCAAAGTGTTGAAGGCTTTGTCACAATCTTCTATCCAAATAAACTCTGACTCTTTCCTCAAAAGCTTGTGCAAGGAGGTTGCCTTTGTTGTGAAATGGGCTTTAGTAACCCACATGGCCTAGGAATCCCCTCAACTGTTTGAGGTTGGTGGGTGCTGTCAGAGCTGTGATCTTCTCAATCTTTGCAGGGTCTATTGATATCCCTTGTACAGAGACAATGTGGCCCAACAGAACTCCAGAATAGACCCCAAAGATGCATTTGTCGGGATTGAGGGAGATCCCATACTCCCGGCATCGGTCAAAGCATTGGTCCAAATGATCCCATACTCTCAGCATCGGTCAAAGCATTGGTCCAAATGATCCCATACTCCCGGCATCGGTCAAAGCATTGTTCCAAATGTCCCCAGTGTTCACAGATCAAACTATAGACATATAAGTCATCCAAATATACCTCAATAAAGTTATGCAGATGATTTTGGAATGCGGCCATCATGACTCGCTGGAAAGTAGCAGGGGCATTGCAGAGTCCAAACAGCATCACTCTGTAAGCGTAGGTCCCCCATTTTGTGGTGAAGGTTGTTTTGGACTGATCTTCTTTTGCTATCTGCACTTGGTGTATCCATTGAATCCATCCAGAAGGGAATAAAGCTCATGTCCTGCCACTGTGTCCAATAGTTGGTCTGTGAAAGGGATAGGAAAGTGATCCTTCTTGGTCTTGGAATTCAACTTGCGGAAATCCACACATATACGAAGCTTGCCATTCTTCTTGGGTACAACCACAATGGGTGAGACCCATTCACTATTTGCCACTGGATAGATGAATTCGGCTTCCAGAAGCTTTAGCAGCTCTGCTTTCACCAATGTGGAATAATTCGGGTTCATTCGCCTCTGTTGTTGCCGTACTGGCTTGGCATCAGGCTCCAAATCAATATGATGCTGACATATTGTGGGATCAATCCCCTTTAGGTCTTTGTAAGACCATGCAAATATGTCAAGGTATGATGATATGGATTTTTCTTGTATTGATGATGTTGATGATGGGGCTAATCTTGCAGCCATGCATGCTAATCATGTTTGTCATGTGACTACTTTGGAAAGCTTTGATGAGTCTATGTATATAGGAGAGTATTTGTAGATTGGTCGTTATTTGAGTACAATGTCTAGACAGGATGGATGGACTTATGCTGACTTCAAGAAAATTAGAAGAAAAGCTTATGGTTTCTTCTTATGAAGTGGGCTAATTTGGAAGCAACCACGAAAGCAAGAAAGACAGCCATTGAGAGTTGTTTGTGATAGAGCTTCACAAGTGTGTATCATGAAAGAATTCCATGAAAGTCTTTGGGCTAGACATCGAGCTGTATGGGCGACCTATGAGAATATCAAAGAGCGCTATTGGTGGAAAGGCATGTATAGAGATATCTCATAGTTTTTTAAGACATGCCTTGATTGTCAATTGTTCCCTTCTGTGAGGCATAGAGATGAGCTTCATCCTACCTACCTGCTATGTATTTATTACAAGTGGGTTCTTGATTTGATTACTATGCCTATTGGTTTATGGCAGATGTGCTACATTTTTTTGGCACGAGAAGATCTCACAAATCAAGTCGAAGGAAGAGCATTACGAACAAAATCTACATCAGTGGTTTGTAAGTTTCTTTTGGAAGATGTTATTTGCATGTATGGATTTATTGGAAAAGTTACTACAGATAGAGGTGAGTTGGATGGTGATGAGGCTAGGGAGTTTTTTTCTCGCCTTGGCATTAAACTTGCTTTGACTTTGGCATATAATCCAAAAGTCAATGGGAAGAGCGAAAGAGGCCATCCTTCAATTGTGAAAGCCTTGGCCAAAGCATGAGGTGGATGGGTTCAAGAGTGGCCTAGGTTATTCATCCTTGACCTTCAATCCAATAGAAGAATGTTGATCGGTAATAGTTTTAATTTTAGTGGTGTAAGCATGTATGCTTCTGCCATTTCTATCCATGCTATTAAACTACTACTTCAGCTATATTTTCTTGTGTGTGTTAAATTTCCATAATTTTTCATTAAAAACTTCCATGCATTCTTTGGAGACCAACAATCAGTGATCTACATGGCCATAGCATCTGATACACATAATGAGAACCAATGTATGACTTTACTTGCTCTATCCATCCACTGTCTATGAGCTCTATGTTGTTGCTTAGGAATCAGATTTCTATCTCGTTTTGGTTTAGCTTCATCTCCAGGATATAAGTCCCAATAACCTCTTCCAATGAAGAAGTTCTGCATTCTAAACTTCCATATAGAAAAATTCTTATTATTCAATTTCTTCCCCACAATATGGATAATATTGTATGTACCCGTTGCATTTTCCATGATGTTGAAATCAACTATTCAAAGTAGTAAAGTGGCTATTTTCTTAGGCAATAGCAATGCCTTCAATAATCTGCAAACACCTATCACAATTTACTAACTGTAACTACAAATATTTTGCAACCAAGATTCCAACAAGCATCAACTACTCAAGACATATAAGATCAAGTAAGATGGTTGTAGTTCGGTTGCAATCCACTATGAGCATGCATTTACT
The DNA here is from genome assembly GCF_053477565.2 of Lygodium microphyllum. Lineage (NCBI taxonomy): Eukaryota > Viridiplantae > Streptophyta > Polypodiopsida > Schizaeales > Lygodiaceae > Lygodium > Lygodium microphyllum. Next base: position 183,561,504 of record NC_141136.1, on the reverse strand, counting down.
GCTCAGAATGACATAAACTAGAGATATTTGTCACAACCAATAGCAATGTAATCATGCTCCAAAATATCAAATGCAACTCAAGTCTATAGCTCAAAGTGTTCCGTAAACATAGCAATATGTGTACATGACAATCAAGATATCAATACATCTAATGGATGTACTCGAATGTCATCAAAGTGCTTTATGCATCACACATCCCAAATAAATGCGAGATGTATAATGTATTACAGTAGTAAAATGATAGTTAAAATTGAGCACAATAGTATATTACAGTAGTAAAATGATAGTTAAAATGTATTACAGCCCGATGCTACCAAAGGGAGGGTCACCAATCTTAAGACATCACCATAGTATATTAGCTTCAACACATCCATATAAGCATAAATAGTTGCACAGATCTCATGCAAACATGAAGGAGATCCTTATCAAGAATGTTAAAATATTGAGGATGAATGCTCAGGTGGATCACTGATGAGCAAATAAACAATCATAATGAGGCATAAGTAATGACAAAAATACCATATAGGGGAATATGGGAATTTCCCATAAGTTTGGGACACATGGTCAAATCTTTGGATTCGTCATAACTTGAACATTATAACTCCAAATCGAGTGCTCTATAGCTCAATAGACTCCATTTTTCAAGCGCTTTCCAATGATAGGTCACATCATATGGTTTTGAGAAATTTATGGGCATGTTATCCGGGTGCCATCTTTTTAGTATTGAAAAAATGGGAATTGGGAGATTCCCAAACTCACTAATATTGTGTTCAAAAAAGAACAACTGATATTATCCAAGCATAATGCAAGTACAATTGAATGAGAATGATAGATCAAATGAGTGTGGGTATGAGTGCCTTTTATAGACTTACAGTAGGTGGTATTGGTAGGTGGAAAAAGGTGGAAAGGGACCATGGTATTCACCAACTGTGGTTTTAATAAACCATGCATACATGACCTAGTCTAAGGCTTTATTTGCAATGTGATTCTTTGCCTTGTTGTTCATTACAATGAGGCTATAGTGGGTGTGATTGCACATTTCTCAATACCCCCCCTCAATCACAACCAAGAGATACACTGAGTATACAAAGGCTATCATGAGTAGAACCTTGCTAAGTGTAGACATGGAAAGACACAACCATATAAATCTAGAGGCTATCACAAGGCCTTATTAAGTGTGTAGAGGCTATAGTGTGCAAAGGTTACATCAAGAGTACAAGAGCTTATGGTAAGAAATGGCAAGTACACATTTAAAACCTAAAAAAGTCTATTAGAAAATGAGCTACGAAGGAGGGACTTGACATATGATTCTTGATGCCAAGAAGTGCTTAAAAATAGCCAAAAATTACGAATTTCAGGGGAAAAATAGACTTCGTCGAAGGTGACGATGGCAATCAGTACAATTTTAAGCGGCAATGCCCAGAAAAGGCTTAAAAGATTCGCTTGATGACAGTTGATGAATTTTCATAATTATTTAGCATGTCAAATGATACCTTGGAAGATGCTCAACAATGGGGGACTTCAAGATGAATGCCTAGAATTTTTCGGATCGTAATTCGGACACCAGACGCGGAAGAAGGAGTGCTCGGGAGGCCAAGACTAAAGTCAAGTGTGAAATGGACTTAAAAGATGCCAAAGGTTATGACCTTTGGGGGCTCCCTTTAGGGGGCACCCCCAAAATTTTCGTGTGAAGGGGGGAGGCCGTTTTTTTCGCTGCCTGTTACAGGGAAGAAGGTGCCATCAATTTTGGGGAAAATTGAGAGATGGGGTCTGAAAGCAACCCCCCCAACTGATCTTGGGCCTGTCCTACTCTTGATCTTCGCCCTCCATCGCTCCAGTCCGCTCCTCAAATGGCTGCTAGTTCAAGAGATCATATTTCAATCTTTCTCTCTCCTCCCTCTCTCTCCTGCAAGGGGCAGTTCCTGCATATGAAAAAGAATGAAGCTCGGTTGATGAATGCTCGTCCGGCGTGGTACCAGATTGCTTCCCAATCGAAGGTGGGCTGAAGATGGAAGTGTGGAGGTGGGTTGAGCATCAAATGGGCCCTGGTTTGCAGACCTACAACAAGTTTCAAAACCCGAAATAATAAAAAATACACAGTAATGAAATTTTTACAAAGAAAATTGCTCTTTTTTCGCATTTGATGAGGTTAGCAATGTTCATATGGGCTGAAAATTGATGGACATGTTGATTGCTGCTGGTTTTAGTCTTTCATAGTAAAAAACTCAAAAAATATACACTTAAAGTGGGAGAAATAAATGGGGAAAACCCAAAAAGCATGGTTTTTAAAGTAAAAATGGGATTTTTGGACTTAAAATGGGAAAAGCATGAAACAAAACACCAATAAAATCTACATGGTTGCTATTTAAGGACTCAAGAGCCACATCTCTAAAATAATGCTAATTTTATTCTATTTTTATTGATAATTAATAGGAAAAAAATAAGTAAAAATGCTCTTTAAAAGGAAAAAATTTAAGAAACGGATAAGAAAAATTATGAAAAATGATGGATATGTCTGTGAGTGTATAATGAGGATAAAGCATAAGGGTTTGCCTCAGGTTTTCCCTGTTTATATGGTTTTGAGAGTATTTACTACTTATTTTGTGCGAAATACACATGAAATTACCCTTTTACCTATCACCGCAAGCAAAACTCTAAACGCTAGGGAGAGAGGGGAGTTTGAGCATTGAAATATGTTGTGAAATCTGATATATTTGCTGGATTATTCATATAGGATGATGTTACGTTAAATAAAAGGAAGTACAGCACGAGTGTAAGGCTCAGTGTCTTCTCTCATTATAGCAATTATGTGTTAGTGTATGGAAACATGAAAAGAATGGATTTGCACAATGCAGGAGGCTATTTTTCAATTGTTTGAACACTTAATCATAAACACATTTTCATCAAGCATCATTAAATGGCATCAATTGCAAACTCGTGGATGCATAGCACTTGGTTTCTTTGGGACTTGACCCACGTAGAGAGAGAGCAACCCGGCTGTAGGTTTAGACGATGGGTCGAAAGGGGATGGATAAGTGAGGATAAGTGCATTCCTAGAACGTTAAATATATTGGCACTAAGAAGGGAGTTTTTTTCAAATATGTCTATGTGTGGAAGCAGCGCATCGAGGGGCCAATCGCCAAGATGTAGGAGAGCTATGGTAGGGCCACGACAATCAGCCGGTGGGGTGCCCTTGTGTCTGTGATATGTGGCATTTATTGCCGACGTAAGTGTAATCTCCCTCTAAGGAGATGGAGAATAGGGAACATTCGTTGGATTACAGACTATAAATGTGCATTGATTAGTGTTTAGGATAGTGTATCCCTCAAGAGACGTTCCTGGCCCGCGAGGCCGTGTGGTGGGATTGTCTGTTGAGTGCGTGAGGTCTGACTAGTGCCATAGCCAGTGCCAGCCCATTTTAGGTCCCATCAGTGGTGTGTCTATTGGGACCAGCCAACAAGTGGTGGTTCTCGAATCTAGGGTTTCTAGGGACCAAACAGTTGGTTTATGTCCTTTAACAAGGACTGTCAATACGAAATACAAAAGGCAGAAAGTGCTGAGAGCGCTAGATAGTAGTTGGAGATCGTAAGTCGTTATTCTCCTCAAAGGAGTAGCCCATTGCACATAACAGGCAGTGGTTCTAGTAACCTAAGTGTTACGAGTAGCTCTTTGAGTGCAAGTGGAAGTCCTAGTGCTTCCCTACTTCCAGCTAATCAACCCACAACAAGTGGGGGTGTAGTTTTACCTACACAAACTCCTGTTATCAATCCGGTTGTAGCCATGGCACAACCTATCGTAATTCTAGCAGGGACATCAAATTTGCCAGTATTAGGAGTATCGTTGCCCATTTTCCATGGGTTAGCAGAAGAAGATGGAGAACTCCACATTAAGGAGTTTCAAACACTCATGTGCAATTATCGAATCCAAGACGAAGGACACCTAATGATGTTCTTTAACATGACCTTAAAAGGAAGAGCGGCAATATGGTATCATGGTCTAGAAGCCAGAACCATAACTAGCAGTGCCCAATTCTTTACAGCTTTTCATAGAGAGTTTGCCCCTGAGAAGGGTGGACAACATTGGTTGCATGTCTTGAATGTAACACGCCAAGAGCCAAATGAGAATGTCTAGGCCTATACCAAGAAATTAAAGCAAGTTCTTTGTAAACTAAGTACTTATATCCCCATTCCAGTGGCTGCCCAGTTACAATATTCCCTACATGGATTGGATTTTAATATCCAGGTGCAGCTGAGTAGTGTTGCTTTGGCCGACATTGACATTGTTATTACCCAAGCAGAAGGAGTAGAGTCACGCTGGCAAGCAGCTTATGCAGCAAGGATAAATTGGAATGCTAATAACTTGTCCTTGACTAATGGGAGTCCAGGGGATCCCATGTCAAACGCGAATGGGAGAGGAGGGATCATGCCAAATTTGCCTATGTTACTAGCTCCTCCTAGCATGACTGTGCCCATGGCTAGTCAAGTGGCCTCACTAAATAGTGGGGGCCAAACAATGAATCCTAATGTTGTCCTAGTAGGTCAATGGTCAATCCCTAATCAAATGGTTAGGCCCATGGGATGAAAAACTGACGATCGCGGCTACGAGTCGAGTGGCTCTAACGTCCTTGGTGAAGTTAAGGATATGATGAAGCACTACACCGACATGATCTCTGAACAGTATCGACAAATAGCTATGGATGTCAATTTCCTTAAGAAACAACAGAATTTGATAGGGAGTCGACGCCCTGAAGAGAGTGGCCCCTCAAGATTTAGCTATAAGTGGTGTGGTGGCCAACATTTCCCTAGGAATTTCCCGAATGTCAAATGTGATATTTGTGAAAAGTCTGGCCACTTAGCTGCTACCTATTGGAGTAAGATTAGTTCTCTCCAACAAGGAAGTAAATAACCTAGTCCAGTTAACCATCGCACACAAGGGAATAATCTCCTGCAAGATGAGGTACCAAGACAAATACTACAACGAGGAAAAGCTATTGTAAAGGAGTTGCCTCATGGCAGTGGAGTTAGCCTTATTGAGGCTGTATGTGTCAATGATGCAGAAACTTCTAATCTACGAGCCGTAACAAGAGGGCAAAAGATTAAAGAGAGTGATAAAGGAACTGTAAAACATGTCAAGGAAAACCCTAAGCAGGAGGCTAGGGAAAAGCGAGTCCTGAATCTGGATATGGAAGGTGGACCTCTAAGGCCTGTTGATAGTAAAGTGGATCCTGAGAAGGATAGAGAGGTGCCAAGAAAGAAGACAAAAGTCAAAAAAGAGGCACTAAAGCCGGCTGTCCAATGACCAAAGGAAAGAATGGTTTGGCATGAGAAGAGAACTTTGGCTAACTACCATGACTTTGACATAGCAAGTTCTCTTTGCGAAGTCAAACCAAATGTGAATCTACTACAATTGATTAAACTTTCTCCAAGACTACACAAGGAATTCAAGAAAATCCTGCATATCGGGTATATAGTAGAACCTTTGGGCATAGCTAGAGTGGGAGAAGATTGATTTAATCATGCTAAAAAGCATTGCCCTGGGGTTCCAGCGTATGTGGATGGAATATTAGTGGAGCACGCTATCGTGGACATTGGATCCTCCGTCAATATCATAAGTTCAAACTTGATGGAGCGGCTAGGTCTCGAAATTCAAAAAGATGGCTCCACGCTTCTTAGGATGGTGGATGATAGTCTAAGACAACCGGAAGGTTGCATCACTAAAGTCCACGTTACTATTGCAAGCGTTGAATGCTATCTGGACTTTAGGCTGATAAGATTTGCAGGACGTCCTAGCTATCGAGTTTTTCTAGGAAGGCCCTGGATTTTACGAACAGATTGTCAAGTTGATATACCTGCTGGTCGAGTGATTCTAGGTCGAGGTGCCCATCATGTAATACTGCATGCTTACCTTGAATCTCCTCAGAGTGAGAGAGTTCCTTTATCCTCCACTGAACTAGAAACAATAGATGATCCATCTAATAGTGAGATATCATCGAGTGATGGATCTAAGGAAGGGTCCACTACAGAGGACATTTATTAGATAACCTTGAATGAGCTGATAGATCCTCATGATCAAATAAGAGACGCGGACGTTATTGAGTTGGATCTTGGTATGCCTAATGATTCGCAGCCAATCAAATTGGGTTCTATGCTCAGTTTGGAAGAGAGAGCGGACTACCTATCCTTGATTCAGAAGTTCTGCGACAGCTTTGCTTGGGGCTATGACGTGGGGCTATGACGAACTAAGGGGTATTTCTCCCAGTCTAGCTGTGCATACTATTCTTGTAAAGGAAGGTACCTGCCCTGTACGTCAAAAAGTAAGGCATATGCCTTTTGAATTAAGGGATGGGTTATTCGAGGAACTACAAAAGTTGCGGAAAGTAGGTTTGATCTTCCATGTTCAGCATATTGAATGATGCTCACTAGTTGTGATCATGAAAAAGAAAAATAATCTGATCCGACTTTGCGTAGATTTTAGAGAGTTGAATAAGCAAATTGTTAAAGATTACTACCTGTTGCCGTTTATTGACCAAATTTTGGATCAACTAGTGGGTAGGGAAATCTATTCGTTTATGGACTACTTTGCAGGGTATAACCAAATGGCGATTGCTGAGCAAGACAAGCTAAAAATGACATTTATTACTGTCTTTGGTACCTTTGTGTACCATGTGATGGCATTTGGGTTATGTAATGCACCAGGTTCATGGTAGAGAATAGTCGACAAGACCTTTGGTGACATTTCCCCTGAGAAGTTGAAAGTATTCATTGACAATCTAGGGGCAGCCACCGTAAGGGATAGACAGTTCATTATCTTACGGAAGTGCTTTGAGCGTTGCAGACAATTCTGCATAGCTCTCAACCCACGGAAGTGTACCTTTGAAGTTCCTTATGGGCTCTTGTTAGGCCATGTGGTCAGTTCTGTAGGGATTGCAATTGATCCTTAAAAGATCAAGGCCATAGTCGCCATGAGTCCACCGCGTACTCCAAAGGAAGTACATAGCTTTCTATCATGGGTAGGGTATTATTAGAGGTTTATCAATGCCTTGGCAGAAAGAACATTGCCACTGACGAACTATTGTCCTTTAATTGTCAATTTTCATGGAGTGATGCTTGCAAAGTATCTTTTGACGATATAAAGCAGAAGCTTGCCAAAGCACCTCTTTTAAAAACACCTAAAAGGGGTGAAATGTTCTATATATTTTCAGCAGCAACTATGTATAGTATCAGCTATTGTTTGGCCCAAATTTGGGGGGAAAAGTGGTACCATCCGATAGCTTTTGCTAGTCTGAAGTTGGGCATATCAGAAATTAACTACACCTATATGGAGAAGTTGTGCCTCGCGATGGTATTTGCGACCAAGAAGTTCAGGCACTACATTCTTTATGAGGAAGATTAAACAGCAGGCATTGAAATTTTCCTTGATCACTTTACAAAGTGGTCAGAAGCATAGGCGACGAGGTAAGACAATGCAAAAGAGACTGCTAGTTTCCTACTTGAGCAAATCATCTGCCATTTTGGTCCCCAAAGGAAATAGTATCAGACTATGGAACTCATTTTTTGAATAAGATAATTAGGAGCATGACTGAAGCATGGAGCATTAAGCATAACAACACGACCCCCTATAATCTGCAAGCCAATAGGCAGGTTGAAAGTACCAATAAGAAGCTTGTGGGTATCCTATCCAAGATAGTCTCTGAAAAGAAATGGGACTAGGATACAAAATATATGTGGTCGTTTGGGCGTATAATACGACGTTTAAACGAGCCACTAGCCACACCCCATTCAAATTAGTTTACGGGGAGGAGTGTGTCTTGCCCTTAGAAATTGAGTTGTTGACCATAAGATTTGCAATCAATCATTCTTTGGGTGATGAAGTTGCCTTATTTAAGCGGTTTACGACTATAGCCCACTTGGACGAGCTCAAATTGCAGAGTTTGTTGCACCAGGAGGTAGCTAAACGTCAGATAAAGCGATTGCATGATCTGAAGGCAAAGAAGTATACCTTTAAAAAATGGCAATTAGTTCTATATTACGATGTGCGTAGGGAGCTATTTCCAGGAAAGTTAGAAGCTCACTGGGATGGCCCTTACAAGATAGTTTGGATAGGTAAAAATAAGTCCACGGTTTTATTAGTTGACCTACAAGGAGTGAAATTTAAGAATAAGGTTAATCTTAATAAGATTAAACCTTATTATCTCTAAATATGCTAATGCGCTAAATGCATTGCAGGTCCACTAGAGCTGATTTGAGACCTGTGGGAGAGTGTAAACTGGTCGATGGGACGGTTAATCCCTTATTTGGAGCACCCATATCTAGAGCAATGATATCATCAGGGGAGGCTTATCTAGTGGATCAAGGGATACAAAGTGGTTGAGTAAGAAGACGGTACCTTTGTGTTGAGTATCCATATTGAGTTTAATGAAGAAGGTGGAATGGAGCCGTCAGTTCATCCTCTAAATATGTTGAATGTTGATCATCATACTTATGAATAGAGGAGTTCCTGATGGCTGGCTGTGTAAACCCCTTGTGGACGTGCATGTTATACTTTGATGGAGCATCGAGGGGGCCTCATAGAAAAGGGAGTGTTGGAGTAGTTATTCGAGATCCCCGACGTAGAGTTACAATGAAATTAGCTGCTTATCTCGAGGTGGGATTCACTAATAACATGGCAGAGTATAAAGCCCTAATTATGGGATTGAATATTGCCAAGAAAGGTGGCATTCGGCAGTTGTTAGTAAAAGGGGATTCCCAGCTAATCTTAAATCAACTTAATGGGACATATACAATCCGGAATCCTCTCCTTCATATGTATCATTGAACTGCTATAACCCTACTTGATGAATTTGAGAGCATATCTCTTTAGCTCATTCCACGTTATTGGAATCACTTTGCAGATTCATAAACTAATCTTGCTTATGAGGAGGATCTCTTTTTCAACTGTGGTCCTAGTCGGATGTTGTTATTGATAATGAGACGGGACCTGGTCACTTGTGGGAAATGTTATCAGACCACGCGTTATATGGCAGGCGATGGTGGATATGGGTAATGAGAAGAGTAGCCGAGATCCATCTACCACTATTATCTTGGACCCATAGGTTGATTCAACAACATGTTATGCGTACGCCTCTTGCTGTATATGCTGGAGGTATGGATCATAACTTGATGCATTGAGTTTAGGACTGAGCGCCATGTCTTTCCCCTTGAAGTGGAGCATGTGTTTGTATATCTGCCTTCTTCCAAGGAGGGATCTATATGAGCAAGTTTGCTTGATTTCATTAGGCCAAGAGAGCCAATTGTTTTTAGGTTTTAATGATCTATTTCCTTAGGCCAAGAGAGCCAGCTACTTTAAAGTTCGTAATGTTTGTTTTCTTTAGGCCAAGAGGGCCATCTAGTTTGCAGTGAAATGTGCTATTTCTTTAGGTCAAGAGGTCCATTTGTTTGTTTGGTGCGGGTATAATTAATGGTTTTTGTTTTAGTGATTGCATCATACACGTTCACGAAGTCGCTGGAGGGAGCCTTTGCTGCAAAGAAGCTTCTTGTGGCCATTCCAGGTGGTTTCGTCCCCTTTTCGAGTCTTTTTCCTTAAGAAAATAATGATATATGTGCATGTAAGGGTTACTTTCTTTTGTTTGTTGGGGACCAGGACTCGAGGCATGAAGTCCCAAGATTAGGCTCTGTGTGGCTGGGGGAAGTCTGAGTAGTCATTGCCTCCTACAAGGCATTGGCAGGCATTGTAAGACCCGTTTTAGATGGGAATTCTAGTGACCCTATTCTGTTGACTTGCTAGACGGCCGTTCTAGGACACCTATTAGTTGTGAGGCAGTTAGAGAAGCCTACTAAAATCATGATGGACAGAGACAAAACCCTAAATATCTGAAAGACAATATATGAATATAGGGAGGTGTGTAAAAATGGGTTCTAACCCCTATAAAAATAGAAATGGAAAGAAATATAAATCCTTGAGCTATTGTTTATCGCCTTCTTGCGAAGGCCTGGTAGGTTTCTGGGGACGAGTCAAACCCGCGGCTGATGCCTTGTCTTCCTAGGGGTGGCATCTAGCTGGAAAAAAAAAGAATAAAAGAAGATTGGAGCTAAAATAAAAGTGAGCATTAGAAAAGGATTAAGTGTCGCCTTGCGCGGGCTTGGTAGGCTCTTAGGTACTGAGACAGGATCTAGGGCCGATGCCTTGTTCTCCTTGGGTCACTATACTCAGCTCCCTCCTTTTTACATGCCCGAGTATGGAAAATAAGAAGCTAAATACCCAATGTGCTAATAGATAATATTTGTTGATCAGGCTATAGGAGTCCTCACCTAGTAGGAGCTCCTCGTTGCGTTGTCCTTAGTTAGGTAGGTAATTCAGACTACCACTAAGGATGACCTCTTTGATGGTTCTTGTTACCTTGGTTGTGTTGGAGCAGTTGGTTAGTCACTAGCTTTCGACTTTCTGTTAGATTATGGTAGACCTGCTCCTCGTGGATTTCATGCCTTGGTTTTGACAAGGGGGTAGGGTGAGAGCTGTGTTGTGTTGTGTTGTGTATCTATTTTGTATCAGCTTGATGCTCTTTGTGGTTTTGTTTATGTGCAGATTTGTTCGTGGGATTCAACGGGTTGAGTCGCCCTATCCCATGGTCACCAATGAAAGATGATTTTTGATGATGAGAAGTACTTAAAAATAGCCAAAAATTACGAATTTCAAGGGAAAAATAGACTTCGTCGAAGGCAGCGGTGGCAATCAGTATGATTTTAAGCGGCAATGCCCGAAAAAGGCTTAAAAGACCCACTTGACGATAGTTGATGAATTTTCATAATTATTTGGCTTGTCAGATGAGACCTTGGGAGATGCTCAGAAGTGGGGGACTTCAAGACAAATGCCCAAAATTTTTCGGATCGTAATTCAGACACCGGACCCGGAAGGAGTGCCCGAGAGGCCAAGACTAAAGTCAAGTGTGAAATGAACTTAAAAGATGCCAAAGGTTATGACCTTTGGGGGCTCCCTTTAGGGGGAGCCCCCAAAATTTTCATGTGAAGGGGGGGGGGTGTTTTTTCCCCCTGTTGCAAGGAAGAAAGCGCCATCAATTTTGGGAAAAAATGAGAGATGGGGACTGAAATCAACCCCCCAACTGATCTTGGGCATGTCCTACTCTTGATCTTTACCCTCCATTGCTCCAGTCCACTCCTCAAATGGCTGCCTGGTTCAAGAGATCAGATTTCAATCTTTCTCTCTCCTGCAAGGGGCAATTCCTGCGTATAAAGAAGAATGAAGACCGGTTGATGAACGCTCGTCCGGCGTGGTACCAGATTGCTTTCCAATCGAAGGTGGGCTGAAGATGGCAGTGTGGAGGTGGGTTGAGCATCAAATGGGCCCTGGTTTGCAGACCTGCAACAAGTTTCAAAACCCAAAATAATAAAAAATACACAGTAATGAAATTTTTACAAAGAAAATGGCTCTTTTTTCACATTTGATGAGGTTAGCAATGTTCATATGGGTTGAAAATTGATGGACATGTTGATTGCTGTTGGTTTTAGCCTTTCATAGTAAAAAACTCAAAAAATATACACTTAAAGTGTGGGAAATAAATGGGGAAAACCCGAAAAGCATGGTTTTTAAAGTAAAAATGGGGTTTTTGGACTTAAAATGGAAAAAGCATGAAACAAAACACCAATAAAATCTACATGGTTACTGTTTAAGGACTCAAGAGCCACAGCTCTAAAATAATGCTAATTTTCTTCTATTTTTATTGATAATTAATAGGAAAAAAATAAGTAAAAATACTCTTTAAAAGGGGAAAATTTAAGAAACGGATGAGAAAAATTATGGAAAATGATGGATATGTCTGTGAGTGTATAATGAGGATAAAGCATGAGGGTTTGCCTTAGGTTTTCCGTGTTTATATGGTTTTGAGAGTATTTACTACTTATTTCGTGCGAAATACACATGAAATTACCCTTTTACCTATCACCGCAAGCAAAACTCTAAACGCTAGCGAGAGAGGGGAGTTTGAGCGTTGAAATATGTTGTGAAATCTGATTTATTTGCTACATTATTCATATAGGATGATGTTAAGTTAAATAAAAGGAAGTACAGCACAAGTGTAAGGCTCGGTGTCTTCTCTCATTACAGCAATTATGCGTTAGTGTATGGAAACATGAAAAGAATGGATTTGCACAATGCATGATGCTATTTTTTAATTTTTTGAGCACTTAATCATATACACATTTGCATCAAGCATCATTAAATGGCATCAATTACAAGCTCCTTGATGCATAGCATTGTCAAGATTGTGGGAGAGAAGGAAGGAGTCTCACTTGTAGCTTTCTTACTTGCACAATGGGGGAATACACACACAGGTGGAGGCTGAAAACAGTTTTCCTCTTCTTAGTTGTGTAAGCCAAAAGAACTCTAGTACAAGGAAATAGAAGAACCCTATATATGGGTCTCAAACCAAACTCAACTAACTAAAGTGGCATACTAACTGAGCCACGAACTAGAGTAGATAAGGATAGCTATCATATAGCTATTATTCATGGGCGGTGTACCAACCGCATCTACACAACTGACACGTCGGTGACATAAATGCACAACGGTCACCCTGGCATATCACGAGTGGAGCTCAATATCTCAATACTCCCCCTCGAGCTCAATCCCAATTCCTGCACACCAAGCAGGTCTCTGAACTTGTGCAGCTTCTCTGCGCCCAATACCTTCGTAAATATGTCAGCTACCTGATCCTCTGTGCTGACATAAACTAGATCAATAAGACCTAGTAAAACCCTCTCCCGCACATAGTGATAATGCACCTCAATGTGCTTTGTTCTAGCATGATAGACTGGGTTATTTGCCAAGTGTATGCTACTCATGTTGTCACAATAAATGACAACTGGCCCATCTGTAGGCTGATGCATATCATAAAGTAGCTTATGCAACCAAGCTACCTCACATGCAGCCATTGCTGCACCCCTGTACTCAGCCTCTATGCTGGACAAGGCAACTGTAGGCTGTTTCTTGCTGCTCCAAGTGACTGCAACACTCCCAAAAGAGAACACATATCCACTGGTAGATCATCTACCAGAAATGCTACCAACCCAATCAGCATCAGTGTATCCATGCAACTGTATCTGAACCCCAGTCTCATAAAATAGTCCATACTGCAATGTGGACTTCACATACCTGAGTATGCTTCTAGCCGCATCCAAATGAGGTTTCCTTGGAGCCTGCATAAAGTGACTTACCAATCCAACAGCATAGCTCAAATCTGGCCTGGTAATAGTCATATAAATCAAGCTTCCTACTATGCGTCTGTACATAGTATGGTCTTCTAGAAGCTCACCTGCATCTGCGCTCAACTTCACATTCTGCTCCAAAGGAACTGAAATAGGCTTACAGCCTGTCATCCCATATTTGGACAGCATGTTCAATCCATACTGCCTCTGCAAGAGCTATATCCCACTTGGTGATCTAATCACCTCAATGCCCAAGAAATAACACAGCTCTCCCAAATCCTTCATCTCAAACTTCTGCTTCAATAGCATTTTCACATGAAGGATATCTTCATCATTGTCACCTGTCATAATCAAATCATCAACATAAATGACAAGTAGCATAATACCTTTCTCTGTTTTTCTCACATAAAGTGAGAAATCTACCTTGAAAATCTGAAAGCCAATAGTGACAAGATACTGTCCTATCTTGTCAGACCATGCTCTAGGTGCTTGCTTCAAGTCATACAAGGCTTTCTTCAACCTGCAAACAAACTCAGGATGAACAGCATGCACATAACCTGGTGGCTGCTCCATATAGACCTCTTCTTGCAAATCACCATGCAAGAAGGCATTCTTTACATCCATCTGATGTAAAGACCATCCCTTTGATGCAGCCATAGCAATGACTGCTCTTACGGTTGCCATCCTTGCAACCGGGCTGAATGTTTCTTCATAGTCAATGCCATATGTTTGTGCATACCCCTTGACTACTAATCTTGCCTTGTATCTGTTCACAGAACCATCTGCATTGTGCTTCACCTTATAAACCCACTTACAGCCAATTGCATTCTTACCTTTAGGCAAAGATACCAATTCCCATGTAGCATTTGCTTCCAAGGCATCCATTTCTTCATCCATGGCTTTCTCCCATTTTTATTTTCCCATGGCTTGCTCAAAAGAAGTGGGTTCTGGTTCCTGTATCACTTTGACCATATATGCATAGTGAATGGCTGTAAATCCATCATATTTCAGCCTATCCACAGGATACCTAGCTCTTGTAGACCTGCGCAAAATAGGTTCACTCCCAGGTGCTCTCAAAACATCCTTGGTCTTCCTTACTTCAGGTGTAACAATAGAAGGAATACCCAACTCATCATCAATGCTCTGTTCTGAGCCACTGGATTCACCATCCACATAAGAGTGACCTGCATTCACATCAAACATGGGCTGATCAACCTTCTCTTTTCCTTTTTGTGATACCTGTATACCACTATCTGCATTGCTTTGAGAAGATTCTCCTGATCTCAATCTGCCTGTCCATGGCGAAGAATGTGAACCACTGCTAGAGGATGCTCCAGGTCCACTAATATTTTGTGACTGCTGTGGCGAATTCTGTGCAGCATTACCATTTTGTGCATCTACATCATCAATCACATTTACTAGTTTATACCATCTACTCATCTCATCAAAAACAACATCTCTGCTCACTGTAAACTTACAAGTAGAAGGGTTATAGCATCTACATCTATACCCTTTTTGCTGTAGAGAGTAACCAATAAAGATGCACTTCTCAGCTTTTGGATCCAACTTGGATCTCAACTCATCAGGCACATGTACATAGGCAATGCAACCAAAATTTTCATATGAGAAATATCTGGTTTCCTACCACTATACCTCTCCTCTGGAGTCATCCCATGTATTGCTGCAGTGGGAGTCCTGTTCATTATGTAGACTACTGTAGCAACTACCTCAGCCCAATAAAAATCTGGCATGTCTTTTTCATTGAGCATGGCACGAGATACCTCTCCAATATGCCTGTTTTTTCTTTCTGCAATTCCATTTTGTTGTGGGGTATGACTACATGAATATTGTTGCTTTATGCCATGCTCCTGCAAGAACCTTGCAAACTCATTTGAGAGGTACTCTCCCCCTCCATCTAACCTTAGGCATTTTATTTGCAGGCCTGTTTCTTTTACAACCATGGCTTTAAGAGTTTTGAAATGCCCAAAAACTTCACTTTTCTTTTTCATAAAATACACCCAAACTTTTCTATTATAGTCATCAATAAAAGTGACAAAATAATGACAGCCTCCAAGAGATGCAGCTTTAGTAGTCCACACATCAAAGTGGATTAATTCCAATGGCTTCTCACTCTCTTGAACATGTCTAGGAAATGGTTTCCTTGCCTGTTTTCCAAATTGGCACGCTTCACATACCTTATGCATTTTTGCAACCTTGAATTTAGGCAATCCTGCAACAATATTTTGGGCCTGCATTGACTTAAGTCGATATACATTAACATGACCAATGCGTTTATGCCAGATATCAATATCTGCAACTACACCGGTCCCATGTGCAAACATTGCTGCACTCAATTCAGACATATCTGTATCCAACGTAAACATTCTGCCCTTCTTCTTTCCTTTTGCTATCAAGCGACCTTTATTTTTCATATCCTCAACAAAGCATCCATGAGGATTAAATCTGACCTGCAAGCCCTGCTCAACCATTTGACCAATAGAAACTAGATTCTTGGTGATATTCGGGACATGAAATACATCGGACAGGTATTTCTTTTTCCCATCCTGCATAGACAAAGGAATTTTTCCAATCTGCACAATAGGATGTGCAGTATCATCACCAGTCTCCACAAATCCTGGTTTTTCCATTTTCCTTGCATCCTCCATCCATTCTGCATGACCTGTCATGTGGTTTGATGCACCTGAGTCAACATACCATACATCATTGCTTTCTTCTGCACTTGTCACAGAATTGTTCATGTGCTGCACCATAAACAAATGCTCATTTCTGTCATCACCTTGTCTACTAGAAGATGCATAATTCCCTTGTTGCAATTTTCCATTCATGACATCATTCTGCTTTTTATAGCAGTCTTTAGCCATATGACCCATTTTACCACAGTAGTAGCATTCAACATTACTGTTTGCATTTTGGCATCTTTGCCATCCACCACGACCTCTTTGGCTCCCCCTGCCTCTAGAGTTACCATGTCCTCCTCCATAGGACTGGTTTTCTTGAGTTTACTGCATATTCTGATTTCTACCACGGTCTCCAAATCGGCCTCCTCTACCTCTGCCTCTACCTCTTCTAGCATTTGAGTAGAAGACAGCTTCTTTTGAAGTTCCTCCTAAAGAAGATGCACCACCATTTCTCTGCTCCTCAGAAATTAGAAGAGCAATCAACTCCTCAAAATCAGGAAATCTTTCACGGACAGAAATGGATATTCAGAACTGTGCATAATCCTTTCCTAGACCATTCAAGGTCACTGAGACTAAATCATCATCTTCCACTGGCGACCCAATGGAAGCAAGTGCATCTGAAATCTTCTTCACCTTCATGTGGTAGTCATTGATGCTCATACTTTCTCTTTGCACATTGTGCAACTCTTGCTTGAGCTGCATTTTCCTGGCTTGCGTATTTGTGCTATACATTTTTGACAAAGTATCCCATGCCTCCTTTGGCATACTTGCATCTTGAATATGCACAATCATAGAGTCTGAAATGCTGATAGACAGCCAGTAGATAACTTTCCTGGCTCTCTCATGCCATGCTTTAAATGCCTGCATTTGCTGTTGATTGGGAACATCAGGAAGAACTGGTTCTTCTTCATTTCCTGCAACAAATTCCCAATATCCTTTTCCCATAAGGAAATTCGTCATTCTAAACTTCCATGCTTGGAAGTTGTTCTTGTCAAGCTTTTCTGTGACAATCTGTGAGAGAGAATCAGACGCCATTACAGAACACTGCAAAAAGTTCTGTCACTGCAAAGAACACAGCTTTAGCCTCACAAAGGCAAATCTACAAAACTGACGAAAGTGATATTTGACCACACAGTCACTTCCTAGTGACAATTTTGCATCAACAGGCAACAAGGATGATTCTGTAACTCCCAATGTCTCTGCGCACAAGCATACGATGCAATTTCTACAGTAACTTTTTCACCGACCTGTATGAATGTCATGTTCCCTACGATGGACTTTGTAAGAAAGCATCAATTAGATCAAACAAAAATTGGGAATTGACACTTGCATACCCTACAATTGGATAGGCAACAAGCAATGAATTGTTATGAAAAATAGATTGTGAAGAGAAGGGAATGGTTTACTACACAATTAAAGAAGAAGAATCTTGCAGAGGGAATGCTGCTTATGAGATATGGCAGTAGCTTGGACTCCACTTTTCAAACCAAGTTTCGAGTTAGATGGGAAGGACCTTTCCTCATCAAGAAAAAGTTTGAAAATGGCACTTACTTGCTACAATATTTAGATGGGACTGGTCACAATAGTAGAATCAATGGGTTCTATCAAAAGATATATACCTACAGAATCCTATAAATAAAGGGGATGTAGGTAATGTACATACTATACATAAAGTAGGTTGCTTCCAATTTACTGTTTGGGGAAGATTTAGTTTTCTGAAATCTAGTGTTGATCAGATTGTTGTAAATGATGGACATCATATTCAAAGTGTGCTTTGACACCTACTAAAGGTCTCTGTCAAGTTTTGGTATTGATTCGAGTAAGAATGTGAAAGTTATGGTCTTGTAAACGCCCCGAACAACGTAGTATGCTTAACAATTATGATATTCACTGGTTTTCGAGATTTAATATAAAAGAGAATGAACACTTAAAGCTGAAAATGAAAATTACTCACAAAATTACAGCCATGAAAACGTAAAAGTAATAGAGACAAGATTGAGGGTTGAAGATGGGCAACCCCCCCCCCCCCCCCCGAAGGAATGTATTTCTGCTCAACCCAAGTCCCTTAGGGAAGAGCTCAGTTACAATCAACCTGAGAGTGAGAAGAAGTAATTCTCACTCTCACAAGATCATGCAAAGATGTACAAACACACATGCATTATCTATTATGCAATTATAAGAACTGATTTCTTTATAGTATGAGAGAAGAAAAAGGGGAATTCAGCCTTTCTCCATCGTTGATCAATAGTACATGGATAGGGCTTGCTTCTTGTAGCTAAAATGGAAGAAAGAGCTCGAGAAGGAGGTGCTGTAATGAATTTACAGGCTTGCTGTCTTGTAAAACAGCAGTGATAGAAGAGGGAATATGGAGGAATTTGATAATGGAGAAGTGGGGGATGATGATGGGGATGGATGGGGCCAGTTTTTGGCTATCTGTGGGTGCTGTACATGAGTTTACAGCAAAGAAAAATGATGTTGAATGAAGAAAAACGAGCTCTTATTTATAGGAGAGGGGAGAGCTAGTACAAAAGGGGAAAGTGGAGTAGCACAAGACAAGTGTCCAGCCACATGTCATGAGATGTGACAAGTGGTGGGACACTTGGAAACTTGTGTGACAAGTGTCTTGACACTTGTCTCTTCTCTATGGCCTTCCTTTTTGGGTTGAATACTGTCAAGAATAGAAACAACCAAATTTACAAAAGCATAGTCAGAGTACAGAACTTACTATTTTTAGAATGACATCCCTATTTTTTAAGGACTAGCATTTTTAGGCTAATTCGAGGCTCCTAAATTTTAGGGACCTCCTAAAATTTAGGGATCTCCTAAAATTTAGGGACCCCCCCCAATATGGGTGTCATATGAAAGCTTTTTCCGTGTACATCCCAAAAATGGTATCCGAATCTTCATGTGACTTTCCTATGCAAAGAAATGTGCATTTCAAGCTTTCAACCCACACATGCACATTATACAAGCATTTCATGATCATGCCATCTTGTTGATTGTAACTGTTTGTTCTGGTGGATCTAGCCCACACTTCAAGGTATCAATCCTTTCTGTGTGCGAGTCTAACCCTGATATGTGTGAATTCTAGTCACAGGCGCCCAATCGGGTCATATAGGTGGAAGTGTGAACTATCTTTTCTCTAACCCACCGCGTGGGTCCACCATAACATGTGACCACTCATCAGTGGCTAGCTCCAATGCACTTTTCTTTATATCTAATTAGTGCAAAGGAAATAAATTTAATAAATCATTATATAGACAAATTAATGAAAAAGGATACAAATTCTGTTTCTATAGAGTTGTGATAGGTCTTTGGAAGGTCGATGTTTGAAGTGGATTGCATGCAAAAATTTAGCACTATAGGCTGTGTAGAGCTGTTTTAGAATAAGAAAGCAAAGAATTTAGCTCTGATCTGTTCTAAATAGTTATAGGTTGGAAAGAGAGCTACAACTTTCCTTTTTGAAGCTTGGTGATCTGAGGACTAGTTAGAAAGTTATGAACTGTCCTGTGTAGTGCTCTATGAGGTAGATTTTCAAGAAAAGAAGTTCGTCTTTGTTAGATGTTTTCAAAGCTTTTAATAAAGTTTTGTTCACACTTAGTGTTCCAAACCAGGGGGTGACTAATCATGGTGAGTGAAAATGAGTGACTGGGGACATGATGCTGCATGAATTCAAATGGGACAGGACATGCAAATATCATTTTTGTATCCTTCTAACACTTACCTATAGTAGGAGTCGAGTTGATAAATGCAAATCCCAAGTGGTATCATGCATGTTCGACACATGGTTGTGATATTTCAGTTTTGAAACACGTGCCTCATGCAAGAAGAGAAGAAAATGTGTTCTCGCTTCTAATTTTAAGTCCGTGAGTGGAATTTTACTTGGCAAGGGGCATGTTTGCCATCTAGCAATTAAGGGGAAGCAAGGGGCAACTTGGAAAAATAATGGAAAAATTAAAAACATGAATAGTTTTTTGAAAAAGAAGAGAACAGAAGTATTTGACACAACACAACATGTGTGTGTGTGTGTGTGTGTGTGTGTGTGTGTGTGTGTGTGTGTGTGTGTGTGTGTGTGTGTGTGTGTGTGTGTGTGTGTGTGTGTGTGTGTGTGTGTGTGTGTGTGTGTGTGTGTGTGTGAAGAAGAATCTTGCATGGTGAAGAAGGGAGAAATCTAAAGCTTAGAAGAAGAAGAACAATTTGTCAGAAGAAAGACATCATGAAGCTGAAGTTATTTGGAGCTAAGGAGTAGGATGGCAGGGTTGCTGAAGTCAATGGGCTGGTGCGAGTTCTCAATTTTCAAATGGTGGTAATAAGAGTCTTATTTTTGTCTTTTTTTCTTCTACATCTTTGTGGGGAAGATAGTTCACATATCAATTCTGATGTATGGATATGAGTGAAAGACAGCAGATGGTTGTTTTTCATCATGTTGTGATGTATGTTAGTTGTTGTGTGAGGCTTCCCATCAGCAAAGAAGAATGGAAGTAAAGGATCTCTCCATCTGAAACTGGGTATATGGCTGGGAATATGTATTATGGGAAGATGTTGAATGCATGGGTTAGATTAGTGGAAATTTCAAAGGATTTGCAGCCAATAAAATAATGGATCTGAGTTCTTTAAGTTCAAAGCTCTCACAACTCTTCATCAATGCAAGATATGTTGAGATGTATCTACGGGTATGCTAAAATGACAATCTGAAGTCAAAGAATGTGTCTTCCCATTTGCAAGCTTGTGCTTTTGGAACATAGTAGTTGTGTTTGTTGTATAGAGCATGTAGAAATTTAGGATTGCAGATTGTGCAAAGTTGTTTCAGGGCAGCATATCAAGGAATTTGACTTTGAGTTGATCTGAAGAGTTATAGATTGGAAAGAGAGCTACAACTTTCATTTTTGAAGCTCGGCAATCCGTGGTTAGAAAGTTATGAGCTATTTTGTGTAATCCTCCATGAGGAAATTTCTGTGCTATATGAGGAAACAAATGAATTCAACATCATCTACGTCAACAACTTGGTTTCCCATGAAATTCATCATGATTTTCCATTGCTATATCAGTGTAAACTCTATTTTGATGCAGTAATAGAATGTCTAAAACAATGAAACGGTTGTAGCCGTTGAATTAGCATGAAAATTTTCCATATAAAGCTTTGGTTACCTCTTTATTTGGATCGTATTTATGTGTGCTTTGAGAAAAGAAGAACAAAAAGGATCTACACCTAGTTTTACACTGATTGAGGCAACCACGCTTTGTGGGGCAATTTACTGCATGGGGTTGCCATCTCTAAAAAATAGGAGTTGTGTGAATCTAAAATCTTGTGTTGTCAGAGTCTCGGTCATGGTTTTTTCAGCGTCAAATTCTCTCTAAAAATCGTAAAATCTAAGCCTCAATTTTTAAGATGCTTAAGTGTTGAGTTGAAGTCTTGGTGAGGAGTGAGTGATCAAGAATTTTGGAATATGTTTTTAGTAGTGTTGTTTCATGGGTTTTGTTGAGGTGAGATCCTCGATCTTTATCCTGTGGTGTTTTCTTAGGGGTTGTTAGAGGCCAACTACCCAGTTTACCTACCAACATCTCTTATGACAAAGAGGACAACCCAATTCTGATGGATTTTAGACCCGTACTGGTGATGGCATTAGATCGGGGAAGGGATAGAGGCCTATGAGGACAAAACCAAGAACCAATCACATGCTAGACTTGCAGCCACCTAGGGCACATCTCATCTCATTGCCCTAAAGGAGAGCAAGTCAATAAAGAAAAGGCCGACCTAAGATGCCCTGAGTGTGGAATCACTCATTTGTATGCCGAGTGCTCTAAATGGAAACCATCGACCAGTTCAGCTATCATGCCATCCGTACCTTTGGGGCTATTTAGAGTCGAGACACTTGATGGTGAGGCCACTCCCATCTCGTTGAATGTCATGACCAAGGCGTAGACAAGGCAAGATGACATTTCACTACCTGGACCTAGCAACCTTGACACAACCTCCATAAGAGGGAAAAGAACTCGTAGGAGGAGAAGGAAGAGAGCTAAGACACAAATCGCACTCAAAATTGATAGTGCCACTATGTTACCAAAGGGGAAGCAAGTCATGGATGTAGAAGCAGAGACATTTGCTCCTAAGACAACAGAAAATGGAAGTGCCAAGGCTAGAGAATATCCCAATCGAAGGCACCAATTAGAAGTGGTTGATAAGGTCAAGGAGTAGGTGAGAGAATCCCAAGCACACCTAAAAGATGGAAAACCATCATGGAAGATGAAATCCATGACCTCTCTACTATGAGGACATCGGTCTCACCTACTCACATAGAATCCAGAGAAGCTTCTACATCCCATGCAACACCACAAAGACAAAGCCTAGGCACCATAGGCAGGCAGACTACCCAAGAGCAATGGCAAAAGAGTGTAGAGCATAATGAAAGTCAAGTGGCTAGCATTCTACTTACAACATTGATATCAGCCCCTACAACTTTACCGATAGGGGATCTACTTAGGCAAAGTCCCTCATTAATGGTGGCAAGGGTTAAAACAATTGGTGGAGGGATCTAATGAGTCAAGAGTAGCCAGCTTACATGAACACAATGCGGTCACTCAGATACCCAGCCTAACACTAAACTTAGTGCCTAGGTCCTTACATGTGGATGCTTTCTAGGAGGACATAGACATGCATTCACTTCTACCAGTGGTAGCATTAGAAGACATCACAAGAAAGGGAATCGTAGGATACAAGAGCAAGAGTCTGTGTGCTTAGCCATGCAGTCATGCAGGCTTGGGGCAACCCGCCCCAATGGAGATAGCAAGGTTTAACATCACACTAGCTAATGGTATGAAATTTAAACCATTCTTTAGAGTATTGAAGGACTGGCCTTGAAAATAGCAAGTGTCCAGTTCTCCGTGAACTTCATAGTTATGAAGGAAGTAGACTATGATACATTGCTAGGCAAACCTTGGATGGGAATGCACGAGTAGTTGAAGACTAGGGTAATGGTCTTATATTCCTAGGTAACAGATTGGAGGCAATAAGGGTTGAGATGGATACCTGGAAGACCCCACCGATTGAATTAGATGCCATCTCCTCTATCTTGAAGAGGGCTCACAAGCCAAGAATTCGTATGGGCCATTAACAAATTATATTCCTTATCTTGAAGACAAGCGAGCAAGATTGGATGCATGTGCTATAGACACCATTGACCTATTGTTTTCAAACAAAGAAGAGGATTATAAGCAAGCTGTAAGGATAGCAGGTGAGTCACGTAAAGCCACCACAACCCAACTCTACCGAAGGGTGAGATCCCACCTTTAGCACCACTTTGCATGATGGCCAGAGGCCCTAGTGGATGACAAAATGCTGCCCCTTTCCATATTCCTTCTAATAGGCTTGAGCTCCAAGGGATTCTTGAGTACTTGATGAGGAAGCTGGCTAGTAACCCAACCGGCAATCTCAAGCCACTCCCCAAGACCTCATGGATGAGCAAAAATGGCAATGGACCAAGGTGCACAGCCTAAACCTCATGTACAATTGGGCACTGACCATCACAAATGAAAATAGAACTAAGAATAGAGACCTAGACAATGACGAGTAGTTTAGAATGTAGTGATTCAGATGATGAGTATGAGGACTACTGCTCTGCAAATGAGGAAAGTGAAGAAGAGGCCGAGATGATAGAGTATGACACAGATGGTCGATTGATCAAACAAATAAGAGTAGACTCCAAGCCGTGGAGAGCCAACTCTTTTAGAATTAAAAGAGGAGTCTTCATACCTAAATGTG
This sequence comes from Lygodium microphyllum, assembly GCF_053477565.2. Taxonomy (NCBI): domain Eukaryota; kingdom Viridiplantae; phylum Streptophyta; class Polypodiopsida; order Schizaeales; family Lygodiaceae; genus Lygodium; species Lygodium microphyllum. The sequence goes on along the minus strand of NC_141136.1, from coordinate 183,537,829 downwards.
TTTGCACTTGGTTGGATCACTTAGGCATGGTAGACTATGAGCAAGTAGGGCTAGTCCATCCAAGTGACATGCCTCTCTTTAGAATAGAACCAGCCCTCAAAGTTGCAACTGCCAAGGGAGACTCCTTTCTCTAGTGAGGGTTGCAAGTTTAACTCAAAATTGGAAGTAAGGTCCAAGAGAATTCCAAAGATACCCCGACCACCTAAAACCAAATGCACCAAAGGGGGCTTGCCAGTCCATCTAAGGCGCAGACAGTTGAAGGAGGAAACGAGAGGACAATCAAAGGACAAATAGCTACTTTTTCTTCTAGAGTTTTAATTTTCTATGGTAGTATGCAAGGGAAAGCATCATTACATGGTTTATTACATGTCCCACATACCTACAGGAGAAGCTATTGGATAGGGGATTGTAGACGACCTACCCACCAATGCGCACTTGTTTAGCATGTCCAACGAAAGAGACTTATTCAAGGAGCAAACTTAATGCCATATTGGGCAAATGGCATAATCGAGATCTTAGAGCATGGATTACCTACAAGACCAATTGAAAAGGCCATGCTAATGCGCCTTATCCTCAAGATTTAGCCCTATCAATTAATTGTCAGCCAACTCTATAGATTGGGATATGATGGCTTATTGTGAAGATGTATGTGTGAGCATGAAATGCATGATGTGCTAACTGAAGCACATGCTAGAATCATTGAAGGGCACTTCAATGGAGATACCACAACCTGCAAGAAGGTGCTACAAACTCAACTATGGTGGCCCACCCTATTCCGCGATGCTGCCAAATTTGTAAAGCATTGTGTGACAAGTGCTAAAGGATCAAAGTCCTTGTTGTAAAGATAAGATGGAGTTAACCCCAATCATAGCACGACAACCCTTTGAAAAATGGGGAATCAGCTTCATTGGGCTGATCAGTCCCACACAACACAGTACTCCCAAGCCAAGTACATCATAGTAGCCACAACTGACTATCTCACAAAATGAGCTGAAGCTCAAGCCATCACAAAGAACAACTCTAGGACTATAGCTAAGTTCCTTTGGGAGCAGGTAATCTCACAATTTGGTTGCCCCATCGAGCTAGTTAGTGGAGCAACCAAGACATGCACTTCATCAATGAAGTGATTTCTCATTTGATATCCACATTCCTAATCATCGATAGGAAATCATCACCTTACTACCCTCAATCCAATGGTCAAGCAGAATCCACGAACAAAATCCTAGTGAATGTCGTGACTAAAGTGGTCTCTGCCTCGCACATCAGCAATTGGGATAACAAGCTCATGGTAGCACTATGGGCCTATAGGACAGCCTATAAAATGGCAATGGCGCAAAAACCCTTCAGGTTAACCTACGAGACACAGAAGGGATCCTACCAATAGAGTTTTTTGTTCCAAGCTTGAGAGTCACAATACAAGAGAGATGGGATGGAAATGAGGCATGGACAAAATGCCTAGTCGAGCTAGAACGTCTTTCTGCGACTACCTATGCACTAATTTGTGAAAAATCACGGTGCAAGAGTTGGTTTGACAAGCATATCAAACAGCATGACTTTAGATTTCTTGCACACAAGCTTGTAAATGGAGGCTGATCCCCTCCTATAGCAGGAACAAAGTCTCTACCACAAGCAAGAGCTTGAAGAACTTAAAAAGCTAGCCATCCACTGACTCTTTTCTTCTACATAAATGGTATGCTCTCCATCTTCAATGGGAACAAGAGGACTATCAAATCATGACCAATGCCGAGGAGAGACATGCCATCAAAACCACGGAGTATGATCCAACTTATGTAGCTCCTACCTTCTTCAAAGTATTGGCCATCACCTATAATCGACCCTTTGAGGATCATGTTATGGTCCACCCTTACTTGGATGACATCATCCTGAGTGAGGAAGAACAGCATGTTGCTAGCCGAGTCAACTCAAGTGATTTCCTAGACTAATGTCCTAACGTACATTACAAACATCGGCATTAAACCTCAGGACATGGACTGCCATGTTGCCTTAGAATACATCCCACAATTTGATGCTTGGCTCCTGAAAAAAGTAAGCACTACACCCACGCGCTTAATGCCCTTAACCCTTCATCCTCCAATCCTAAGAAGAATTTGCATCATTCCTTGGGGGGGGAATAGGAGTAAGGTGGAAAAGAAAACCTCAAAGCAACACAAGTGATAAAGCATAAAAAGGAGGAAGAAATCAAGAAGAAAACTTTAAGATCGAAACTTGAAAGCAAAAAGACGGATAAGGAGATCTTGCACTTAAGAAGAATATTTAAGAAATTCTTGCTTGGAATTTACAAACTATTTGAAGCAAAAATTTCCATTCTATCTTTGAAGTCCCTTTGTCTCATTGTGTAAAGTTGCAATCTTTTTGCCTTTGTGTTGGAAAATGGCCTTGTAAGTGAACTAATAGAAGTTGTTGTATCTTGGTAGGAACCCAAAATGGCAGCACAAATTCCATTCTCAAAAGGAGAGCATAATAGGTATCGGTTACAAGTGTAGTGAGCTTACCTTCATGCTCCTTCAACTACCACGTCATGTAAAAATGGCACCCATTCACATTGTACTTTCACCCATGCCCATCTACATTTACAAATTACATAGGAGGGATCCTAGCGCTCCCTTACGTGGCTATTTTTTTGGATGACCACCAACTCTCCCTGAACTACCACGTCAATTTCACCTAATATCCATGGCTCCATGAGCTCGTACAAATTCAAAAAAGACCATTTGAAGAAAGGGAAGCAAGGAACGCGGCCGATGGAGAAAATGATGTGGTAGGAATTGGTGAAACCCTTTTTACAGCAAACTTGAGAGAGGTAACATCTCGTTGGTTTTGAAAAATAATAATATTTTATAAGGTTATCGCTATATTTGGCTTTAAAAGATTACAAACACATTCTAAAGAAAATGCATATGAGCTATCGCTTAAGAAAATAGTCTAAGTAATATAAAAATTAACTATTCAATGAAAAGACTCTTTCACTTGGAAAAGGATTTTATGCATGCCATTAAGAAAATATCTTAACTATGGTTTATTTTTTTATATTTATTGTTATTTCATTAATGACATATGTCATCGTAATAATAGAAAAAAGGTAGACGGTGTTAGGGAAGGGAATATTTTATAACTTTTTCGTGAAATTGATTATCTCTATTTCATTTTGCTAATGATAAACAGACGCATATGATTTTTATAATAATTTATAGAAAATCATTTAGATAATATCATGAAATAATCAATGCATTAAATCAATAGAAAATCGTATAAGAAAATGTATACTAAATGCACATAAATTAGGTGCGTAGTAATATAATTCGATGTCTGAAAGATGAAAGAAAATTTGCACTTATGATTTTTGCATTGTAGAACAAAGTTTTTGGAAAAACAATCAACATTGCACTTAGGACGTAGCTAAAAGAAAATTGATCTTTCCAAATAACATTGAAAGTTCGGCAAATGGTCAGACATTGTCAATTAAACCATAAAATATGAGTAGAATAAAATAAAATTTATTTTTTTACTGAAAACGCATGCAATGTTAATGTTAATGATTATATTAGTGAGAGCGTCAATATCATGAGTTGGCCATGGATGAATCAGCGAGAAAACCTAACCTAAAATATCGAGAATGTTGAAGAAAAAACAACTATGAAATACTCGACAACCCTGAAACTAACAGTATCAGGAAATTAAATAAATATCAGAAGTCTATAGGACTTGTTGGACATTGATAAGAATTTGTCAATACAAATTCTAAAGTCTAAACAAACTTGGAAAAGTATTTGAAATCCTTTTAAGGGTAGGACAGTGAATGAATTTCTTGCCATAGGTATAAATGACCATATTCTCTTTTAGGACAAAAACACCAAATTTTCATATGGATAAAATAGACTTTAGATTCGCAAAATAACCTACGGATCTCCAAAAAGAGTTGCAAAGTAGAAAGTGAAACCCTAAAAATAAGGTGGGACCTTAAAAGAGAAACCCTAGATTTGGGTGGGACTGCTTCCTATGTTAAAAACACTTGTTGTTGTTTCTTTTTTATTTATGCATGCATTGATGGTTACATAGGAAAGATTGATTATGCTTTCAGCAGTTAGATCTGATTGTGAATATATATCCAGGATAATAGCAGGAAAGATTGTGTTATGCATCCCCCATGGCTAGCTGCGAAACACTGCTCCAAGGGGGATTGTTTTGTACCATGGTGACGAGGAGCTTTGGACTGTCAGCCCCAACAGCGAGAGGTCGCTTGTCAGTGAGGAATCCATTAGGTAGGAGGAGGTGGAAGTGCCAAGGGGCTCTAGCCGTAAATCTCTCGATCGCTCCTAAGAATTGCCTGACCCTCACACGAATTGGGATGGGATCCTAAGTCCCCGTTACTAGTGAAGGGACGGAAATCTTGGAGGGTTTTTTTTCTTCTATGCAAACAGAATGGATTTTTTGGTGAATTGAGGTTTATCTTCTACGTAGGCAGAAGGGGAAAACCATTGTAGATAACTTTGTGAAATAATAAATAAATATTTTTTGCCAAATTATTATTTTCTATGTCTTTGTGTTGTGCCATAAAATTATGCAAAGGAACATGTGATAACGGGTTAATTAATGAAGCTACTTTCATATGTCATATCTTAATGTGATAGATAATTAGAACACTAAAGAAAACCATTTGTGGGAAGCAGGTGGGTGAGATCCCTAACAGATCCGTCCTACGGATGGGTGGTCTTGGTAAGCTAAGATCTTTTCTCAAGAGATTGAACGAAACATTAATTAGGAAAAATAAGGTAGAGCCAAGTGTTGACTTAAGGTCTTAAGACCTTGATTTCTAGGCATGAAAGCCTTCACCATTAAACTTTGATATATGCTCCAGTTCAGTCATCTTAGAAGGAGGTCCTACCATGAGAACACTCGGGCAGTGTCTATCCTTTTACAATGAGATTGAGACTTACAAGGAATCGGATCAATAAAATTTCAAATCATTACAAACTAAGAATAGCCTTTGAAGTAGTTGAAATGAAATCATAAGATGAGTTATTCTTGACTAAGCTAGAAACCCTAAGTGCCAAGAAGCACTAGTTGAGTATCAATAGATACTATGTCTTGAAGATCTTGATATTGGGCTTGATGTTGCTGGGTAATTTTTGAGCTTCCTTGGGCACTTCCAAATCTACAATAGACTTTAGAGTAATTTCAGAGTGATCAAAATCATTATTGATGATGGCAGTGAGAAAAGAACAAGGTTGCCAACCTTTCAAGTTTCTGGCTATGGCTTCCTCTGTTAGGATTTCAGACAGCCCTAGTTTTTTTGTCACTGCAAGAGATAGACAGAGCCATTCAAGCCAATACTTGGGTGGAAGATAGCCTATATTATAGTCTTTGAATGCCCCATATACGTAGGATAAATTGTAGTCTCCATAGGTAACGTGGAATGTATTGCTATCATCAGGCTCAAATCTAACAAAGATGATGAATTTGTGTAATGCTGCTGTGAGGAAGGGCCAATGTCAGGGTTTATTGTGCCACAATGAAAATCTTGAATTGAGGATGATATCTTTCAAAGAAATGTTGCAAGGATATGGTCTCTATTGAGAGATCCAGCTCCTCCACCAGAGCAGGGTGCTGCTAGCTATGGTAGATCAAATAGGGAACTAGTGATTTGAGTGGAAGGTGGAGTCACATAGTGGTCTTGAGTTCACCAAAGGTAGTGAGAGATTGAGAGAGTAGTGAGGAAGGTTATACCATCCCCGCCATGGCTCTAATACCATGTGAGAAAACATGGATCATGGACATGGCTACGGAGATTGAAAAACAAAGAACAACCTCATGGAGACATAGACTAGAGCAATGACAAGCACACAAGTGAATGAAGTTCCAAGATTAAGTGTTTGGACTCATAACCACATTCTTGTGTGTATAGATACTGACATTGACTCTTGACTGAAGAACAAAAGTACAATAGCATTGCATTAAAAAGTGAACCAAGTACATGTCTTTATATCTTTCTAGCTTCTCCACTCTCCTCACTATGCTTATGGGATACAAGTCTCCTCATTCTACAGCATACATAATTTGACCTATTTTCCAACAAAAGGTGTGGTGGTTGTGCCAAAACTTCATTAAGGTTCCCTGAATCCTAACCAAGTTGCTAGAAAAAAAAGTGTTGCACTCCATGAACCAAGGGTAACTACAATTACTCTATTCAGACAAGAAGCCCTTGTGGGACACCTCCAATGGAGCTAGCTGATGCATTGAGACCTCAATTGTCAAATTAGGATCCCGAGCTTGCAGGTTGATCCTCATGGGGACAGTCGATACCTTCTGTTACGGGGTGGAATTAGGGAAACCTAGACGATAGACCCCGTTCATTCTCACGAGTGTCAGGTGAAGCTGTCTAGGATAGTTCCTTGATGGACCACTAAAATTTGCTACTAGGGAATTGTTAGGTAGGCACTTGACACGTGGTATCAAAGCATAATTGAAATTAAACATATCTATGGTTTTTAAGACCAATTGTGCTAAGTAATAATCATCCTACTAATTATTAAGGGATAAATATTTCATAAAATAATGAAGCCTAGAACCATTTCCTTATTTTTCAAGCAATGTACACATTTGCGCTGAACTCCACTGATGATGAGTGGAGAAGAGAAATAATAAGGATACTCGATCGCCTATATGATACATCAGCTATGAATCGTGAGAAAGAAGATGGTTCTGGGATGAGCATTACTATTATATTGAGGCCGATTGATTCTGTGAAATTTTAAAAGTAGTTGAGGCATTTATATTTTTTCAGTCCAGAGAAGGAATCCACTTATGATTACGAGTGGTCGGCAGATACGTCTAGACCATTATGTCTATGACAAGGTACTAAAGGTAATCCCAGCCAACAGGATTATAATCCAAGGATGTCGCAAGTATCGAGATTACCATATCCATGGTTTTCTAGATCTGCCATTTCCACAGTATAGGTTTCTAGACATAGGTAGCAATTGGCCTACTTTCTTCTACATGAATGTAAGTGATATCCATCCCTGAAAAAGAAAGATATAATGATATCCTGTTTTGGAAAATTTTACATAGCATCTAGCATATCCTATCGATGTTGATGTATCTCTACTTGTAAACATCTTGTAAATATCCCTTATTTGTAAAAATCGTAGCATATGGCTACTAATAAATAAAAGATAACAGTGGCTAGATTTTGTAAAAATTTTCTATTGGCCAATCATTGTTTTACAAAACTAGTAAGGTATGTTAATGTGGAAACAAAGCTAAAAAGTTTAAGTGTTAAACTAATTTATCAAACTTATGATAACCCAAGGTACTATAGCTATTGCTAGTCCGATTGAAATTCAAGAGAAGAAGTATCTCCTTAAGTAGGTAAAGCCACCAAAATTCACTGGCAAGGGCAAAGACGTTGAACCTAAGGCAGCAGAGATTTGGATTGAGACCATGGAAGACTACTTTACTACTACATGAACTACCCCTGCTAATCATGCTATGATTGCCAAGTTGAAATTGACCGGTGAGGCACACTTATGGTGGAAACAGTGGTGTAAAGACCAAGGACTTGTTGAGATAGCTATTACTTGGGAAAAGTTGAAAGAAGTTGTGTGTGGTCTTGATATTTGCCACTAGCTTATCACACACTAAAAATGAATGAGTTCTTTAACTTAATACAATTGGGAATGAGACTGAAGGCATATTATTCAAAGTTTATCTCACTACTTAAATATGTGCCTTCCATGACTATTGCTCAACAGGTGTCTAAGTTTTGTCACAGATTGAATGCTCCTCTCAACACATGCCCTGAATCTATGTGCCCAACTGATCTACAAGATATTTTGATTCGCACAACACCTCTTGTTCAGGAGATTTAGTCAAAGCCAAGGAATAATAGGCTTTGGAATCAAAACAAAGGGACTCCACAGGGCAATGTTAAGTGACCCCAAGGTCAGTGTCTGCCTGGTCAAGGAAAGAGGGCCAAAACAAAATGCAGTCAGGAACTTCATACCTATGGGAAGTAATTCAGGAATACCTAGGTGTTTCCACTATAATGAGCCCGGCCACTTTAAAAGACAGTGCCCAAAGCTTGGCCAAATTTCTCTCCAAGGATAGTAAGAGGTCAAAAAAAAGCTTCAATTGCAAAAGGAAAAGCATTTATTGTAATTCTTAAAGAGCTTGAAGAAGAGGGAAACCCAACTATGGAAGCCGATATGGAGAGGGCCTCAGTTCACGCCACCCTCCATAAGAAAGGCCTAAATCGCTAGTTTTTGGTGATTCAACCACCAACAGAATATCAAGGTAAGTCTTTTAAAAATCTAATTGACTATGGAAGCACACACTCATTCATGTCACCAAAGTGAGCCAATAAATTAGGTATAGACACAATACCTGCATCTAGGTTGCTTGTGGAACTTGCTAATGGAAAAGAAATCTTGTCTACTCAGCAAACTTGCAAAGTGACATTTAACTTGGGAAGAAATCTTTCTAAAATGGGATTTAGAAACATGAATTTAGGGGCCTATGAATGTCTATTGGGTATGGACTAGATGCACATATTCAGTGGAGAAAAGGCCATGTGATTTTTCAAAACCTAAAGGGGAAAAAAGTGATGACCCAAGGTGAGGCAAGAAAACCCAAGGTTCAACTAGCCAAATCATCTCACATAATAAAAGGGTTAAGAAAAGGATTACTTGTGTATCTCATAAAATTAAATAGGGTTGAGTAGAATAATCAAGACAAGGGAGAGCCATATTGGCTGAAGAAATATGATGTCATCTTCCTAGAAGAGCTAACAGAATTACCACCTTGAAGAGAAGTTGATCAGACTTGAACCAAGAGCCACTCCAATCGCTAAGAGTCTATATAAAATATCTATCCCTAAAGCAATTAAGCTGAAAGAGCAGCTCAAGCAGTTATTGGATCAAGGATACATCAAACCCAGTAATTTGCCATGGGGAGCACCAGTACTGTTTCAAAAGAAAAAAGATGGAACTCTCTGCCTTTGCATTGATTACCAAGGTCTAAACCATGTAACAATCAAGAATAAGTATCCAATCCCAAGAATAGATGAGCTACTTGATAGGCTACAAGGGGCAAAAATATTTTTCAAGATTGATCTCCGACCTGATTTATTACCAAATAAGGATCAAGGAAGAAGATATCCCCAAAACTACCTTCAATACCATATATGGTCATTTTGAATTTCTTGTAATGTCTTTTAGTCTAACTAATGCCTTTGCTATATTTAACAGATTAATGTAGGACATTTTTTGACCTTATCTTGATGAGTTTGTCCTAGTCTTCTTTGATGACTGTAAAAATTACATGGCGCAGCGAACAAAATTTGAGAAAGAGATAGAGATAGAGAGTACACAACAAATAAGAGGAGAATTAGAAAATTTCTTTAGCTCCAAACAATTGATACAGAGATGGCTCTGTCCACTCATGTGCTTCCACAGTGAAGCTTAGATGGCGATCTAGACAGAAGATAGGTGAAGAGCTTAAGGCTGGCTGGAACAACTCTAACTAGGTGAAAGATAGATTATCAATGGCTGTGAAGGGGTTTAGCTTTTATGGCCCATGAGAAGGAAAATAGGTCCGCATGACCGACCTACCCTATGAGCCTCCACTGGTCGACCAGGGAATATTTCAAGGAATATTTTCTTTACCGTCGGGCCGGGGGCCTGGGGCGGTGCCCCTAGACCCCCACTAGGGGGGTTGCTAGCCACCCTAGGACCCCCAACCAGGGGCCGCTTCCGCAGCCCCCAAACCCCAAAATAAAGGCCCCTTTCAACTCCCTTACCCCGCAACTTGATGTAATGTGCCTCGAGTTGCTACCAACTTAACTACTCAGTCAAACCCAAAGATTAGACCCACAATGGTCACATTTTTTCCATCTGGTCACATAGACCTCATTTGATATACAAGTCAGGACTCAACCAATGTCCGGGCTCACATTTGGCTTCTCCTCATGATGGGGACCTTACAGCTTTGAGCACCATGGATCATTGGTGGCACCTTATGAGGGTGGGGCATTGAGCATATCTAACACCCCCCCCCTCAATGTCCACCCATATGTGAACTATCTCCTCAGCCCAATGCCGAGTCTCTGAAGATGAACTTGAAGTAGATCCTTTGTAAGTGCTTTGGTAAAGATATCTGCTCCATTCTCCTCTTTTGGACAATAGACCAATTCCACTATCCCATCCTCCATTAAATCATGCACATAGTGATACTTGTTCTCTATATGTTTGGTGCGTGCATGAAACACTGGATTTTTGGCAATGACAAGGCAACTATGATTGTCACATCTTAGCATAGTTGGTTCTTCATCTTGCACTCCCATATGCCATAGGATCCTTCTCAACTATACTGCTTCACATGTAGCAAAACAAGCTGCCTTGTGCTCTACTTAATGCCACTGTTGGCTGCTTCTTACTAATCCAAGAGAAAATTCCTAAACCCAAAGAGAAGCAATAACCGGAAACCGACTTCTTGGAATCACTGTCTCCTGCCCAATCTGAGTCAAAATTCCCCACAAGAGAAGTTCCGGAACTGTATGTGATACCATAGTCAAGAGTCTCCTTCAAGTATCCGAGCACCCACATCCCAACCTTCCAATGACTCTCATGAGGTTTGTTTGAGAACCTGCTCAAAACACCAACAGCAAAACTGATATATGGTCTGGTATTACACAAGTAGATCAGACTGTCGACCATCCTCCTGTACCTCCCAATGTCTGCCAATGCTGATGTATCCTCAACCGATAACTTTGCATTCACCTCCATATGTGTAGCTATCTCCTTGCACTCGGTCATGCCAAATGCCTTCAAGATCTCCCATGTATACTTCTTATGAGAGATGAAGATCTTTCCTAGCTCTTTCCAAACTTCAATTCCCAAACAATAGTGTAGCAAGCCCAAGTCTGTCATTTCAAACTCAGAACTCAAAGCCTTTCGAGTTTGGTTGATCATATCTTCATAGTCACCTATAATAAGAAGGTCATCCACATATAAGAAAATCACTACAGACTTTTCACCATCCCTGTAAACACACAAGTTAGCATCTGAGGCACATCTTTTGAAGTTTAAGCTTAAAAGAACTTATATATACGTTGGTACCATGCTCTGGGGGCTTGTTTCAGCCCATAGAATGTCTTCTTCAACTTACACACTTTGTTCTCAGAATGGGGGGCCTCAAACCCTGGTGGCTGAGCCACATACACCTCCTCCTTGAGGTCACCATTTAAGAACGCTGACTTAACATCCGTTTGGTAAACTGGCCACTGCTTATGGGCGGCCACTACAAGTACTATGCGAATAGTGGTCATTCTGGCAGTTGGGGCAAATGACTCTTGAAAATCAAACCCTTCAACCTGTGAAAATCCTTGTGCAACCAGTCTAGCTTTGTACTTTTCTAAGGTACCATCAGCCTTGTACTTTACCCTCCAGAGCCACTTGGTGCCAACAATAATCTTCCACTTTGTTGGTTGATCCACTAGCTCCCAAGTGTCATTCTTCATTATGTTGTCATACTCGGCTTGCATAGCTACCTTCCATGCTGGATCTGCAAGTGCTTCTTCTAAGTCAATTGGCTCCTTTACTTCTCTCATAATCTCATCCATCAAGGCCATATTGACTATGTGAGTAGAAGCCCTCCTTTGCTCCTCTATTCTCTGAGACCTCCTTGATCCGTCTGCCTTCTCCTCAATAGATGTGGGCATAGGATTATTGTGTTCATAGAGCTGCTTCACCCAACATGGCAATGGATTTTTCGATGGGGTGATGTCAGGTTGGTGAACTTTTTCCTCATCATCTAAAGATGATGCTTCCTCCTCCTTAAGGATAGGAACAGCTCTCGGGACAGGTTCATAGTGGACTACTTCTTCAATTGATGATAAAGTGGAAGAACTTGCATTCTCCTCCTCCACTCTCCTCCTCCACTATATGTAGCTGCTCCTTAAAAACCACATCATGGCTTGTGATGATCTTCTTTGCCTCTTGGTCATATAATTTGTAAGCCTTCTGCTCATCACTATAACCCAAGAAGATACATTTTTTGCTTTTTGGTTGTAACTTGTTTCTCTTCTCATCTGGAATATGTTGTCAAGAATCGCGTGGTGGGGGAACTTGCTCAAGATACTGCGTCTAACACACATAGAATGCACAAGGAGAAGCTCACTCAAGAGACAAGAAGAGAGATGGAGGTCAAAACGTTTTCTTGCTGATTTCTTCTTCTTCTTCCACACACTTTACAATGTACACAAAGTATAGATAAGATACAACATAAAGGAAAGTGGCCTACTAAGTCAAACAATGCATAACCGACTACACTAGTCGACTGGCGCTATAACTATGCCAGCTGTAAATAGGTGTAACAACCTTAATATAATAAGTAATGAGCTAGTGGCCATGTGAGAGTTATAATGACCACCAACGTGCTAAGTGTAGATGTGTAGATCCATCTAACCAGGCGGTCCATCATCAATGTCCGCATGTGTTGAGCTTGTCATCTCAACACTCCCCCTCAAGCTCAACTGCATCTTTGCAACTCCAAGTAAGCTTCAAAAATTTTGAAGCTTCTCTCTACCCAATGCCTTCGTGAAGATGTCAGCCATCTGATCATGTGTGCTAACATACACCAAGTCAATCTCACCTACTAGTACCTTCCCTCTCACAAAGTGATAGTGTACCTCAATATGTTTTGTCCTGGCATGGAACACATGGTTCCTAGCCAACTGTATATTGCTCATGTTGTCACAATAAATGACAACTGGACCTTTCACCTGCACATCCAAATCAGCTATTAACTTTTGTAGCCATACTACCTCACATGCTGCAACAACAGCACCTCTATACTTAGCCTCTGTACTCGACAAGGCAACTGTAGGTTGCTTTTTGCTACTCCAAAAAACTATTGCACTACCAAGAGAGAACATGTATCCGCTGGTAGATCTTCTATCAGCCAAAATACCAGCCCAATCTGCATAATGTAATGTAATGTGGACTTCACATATCTCAATATGTGTCTGACTGCATCCAAATGTGGCTTTCTAGGTACTTGCATAAACTGACTCACAAGACCAACAGCGTAGCTCAAGTCTGGCCTTGTAATGGTCTTGTAGATCAAACTCCCCACTATCCTCGTGAACATAGTAGGGTCTTCTATCTCATCCCCAACATCAACACTCAACTTTACATTCTACTCCAACAGATGAAAGTGGTTTGCATGCTGTCATACCATACTTGGACAACATATCCAAGCCATACTATCTTTGGGATAGCCATATACCATCATCACATCTAATCAGCTCAATGCCAAGGAAGTATCTTAGCTCACCTAAATCCTTCATCTCAAACTTCTTCTTCAAAAAATCCTTGACTTCAGCAATCCCACTATCACTATCACCTATAATAATCAAGTCATCCACATAGATGACTATGATGACCAAACCTGCATCTTCCTTTCTCACATAAAGTGAGTGATCAGCATCAGAAACATAGAAGCCAATATTAACAAGATACTCTCTGATCTTGTCAGACCATGCTCTAGGTGCTTGCTTGAGCCCATAGAGCGCCTTCTTCAACCTGCACACATACGTGGGATGCTTTAAATCTTCATAACCTACTGGCTGATCCATATACACTTCTTCCTACAAATCACCATGCAAGAAGGCATTCTTCACATCCATTTGCTGCAACCTCCAACCTTTGGTTGCTGCCAAAGAAATCACACATCTGACAGTTGCCATCCTAGCAACTAGACTAAAGGTTTCTTCATAATCTATGCCATATGTCTGGGCATAGCCTTTTGCAACCAGCCTAGCTTTGTACCTACTAATAGAACCATCTACATTGTGCTTATTCTTATAAACCCACTTACATCCAATAGCTTTATTGCCCTTTGGCAATGATACTAGATCCCAAGTCTTATTGGCCTCTAATGCAGCCATCTCCTCATCCATTGCTGCATCCCAATGAGCATGACCAACAGCCTCCTCAAAACATGTGGGCTCAACATCCTCAACTAGTTTCACCATATAAGCATAATGGTGAGCTGCATAACCTTCAAAACCAAATCTTTTAACAAGGTATCTCACCCTGCTAGACCTACGTACCACTAGATCACTCAATGGAGTCTTTGCATTAATGCGTGCTCTCTGCACACCTGGAGTCCTCACTGAAGGAATGCCAAGCTCATCATCCAATCTCTTTGAGCCACTGGAGTCTCCATCAAGAACTGCATCAATGCCTTCTGACACTTTATTATTTCTTTTGTCTTTACCTGTAGTGCTACTAGATGCACCTTAAGATGTAGAGGTACTCCTTAGTATCCCGGACCAAGGACTACCAAATGATGTCTCTGGTCCACTAAGAGTCCGTGATTCTTGCTTTTCAGCCTGCACATGAGTGGCATGATCATCATCATCATCATCCAATGCATCACCACTAGATGCATACCAACTGCTCATTTCATCAAAGATGACATCCCTACTCACTCTGAACTTACCTGTGAGACAGGGTTATAACAATGATACCCTTTCTGCTCTAAAGAGTATCCAATAAAGACACACTTTTCAGCCTTTGGATCCAGTTTCTTCCACAACTCATCTAGCACATGAACATACGCAATGCAGCCAAACACTTTCAAGTGCGATACATCAGGCTTCTTGCTAGTAAAGCATTCTTTAGGAGTCATACCATGAATTGCAGATGTGGGAGTTCTGTTCATAATATAAATATCAGTATGAACAGCCTTAGACCAAAAATGCTTAGGCATATTCTTTTCAGCCCCATCAAGGCACGTGCAACTTCTGTAATATGCATGTTTTTCATTTTTACAACCCCATTTTGCTGTGGGGTATACCTGCATGTAAACTGTCTCTTTATCCCATGAGACCTCAGAAAAACACTAAACTCATTCGAGAGGTACTCTCCCCCTCCATCTGAAAGCACTTTACTTTCAAGCATGTGTCTCTTTCAACTGCAGCCTTGAAAGTTCTAAAGTGCTCAAACGCTTCACTCTTTTCCTTCATAAAATATACCCACAGCTTTCTAGAACAATCATCAATGAATGTGACAAAGTATGAACTGCCTCCAAGAGATACATTTTGTGTAGGCCCCCAAATGTTTGTATGCACAACATCAAGGATATTTCTGCTTACATCTCTGTCATGTGAAAAGGGTTGTCTTGCCTACTTACCAAACTGACATGCTTCGCATACCTTATGAAATTCTGCAACTCTAAATGTAGGCAAACCTGTAACCAACCCTTTGGACTGCATTAATTTCAGCCTTTGTACATTTGCATGTCCAATGCATTTGTGCCAAATTTCAATATCTGCAACAACACCTTTTCCTTTAGCATACATAGCAGCATTCATAGTAGGAATTCCAGCATCCAGAGTAAACATACGTCCAACTCTACTTCCCTTTGCTACCAACCTGCACTTGTCATTAAAGTCTTCTACAAAGCAGCCCTTTGCATTAAATCTGACTTGCAGCCCTTGCTCTACCATTTGACCCACTGACACCAAGTTCTTTGTAATAGATGACACATGTAATACATCTAAAAGATTCTTTGTCTTACCATCATGCAAGGACAAGGGAACTTTTCCAATATGTGAAATTGGGTGGCATGAATCATCACATGTCTGCACATAACCTGCATTTTGCAAATCCTGCATCTCTCTAAACCATTCTGCATGGCTGGTCATATGATTAGATGCACCTAAATCAACATACCAAACATCATCATGTGTTCCCTTTCCTGTAACAGCATTCAGCATATGCTGCGTAACAAACAAACGTTCATTTTTGTCTTCATTCTGTCGTGAAGATGATGTATAGTTTCCTTGCTGCAACTTACCACTGCGGATATCATCTTTCTTAGCATAACATTGGGCTGCAATATGACTTGTTTTTCCACAGTAGTGACACACAATACCAGAGTTGTTAGAACCCCTGTTCTACCATCCACCTCTTCCTCTAAAGCTCCCCCTACCTCTAAAGTTACCACAACCTCCTGAAACCTACATATCGCCAAATTGCTGATTCAATCTGTTTTGCTGGTTGTCACTACCACGTCCTGTACCATGGCCTCTTGAAGAGAACCTGCCATGTCCCCTTCTTGAACTAGAGTAGAAAGCTTGGACCTGCTCACCAATTTTTTCAGATGTCTCACTCTGCATGTTGATCTCTTCAGTGATCATAAGGGAGACCAACTCATCAAAATCTGGAAATGTCTTTCTAACATATACAAAAGTTACAAAAGACTTCCAAGCCTTCTCATTGTTAAGTCCACCTAAGGTAGATGACACCAAATCATCATCATCGAGCATTGCATCAATTGCTGCCAAGGCATCTGCAATGCTTCTTACCTTCAGTGCATACTCATTGATAGACATCTTCCCTTTCTTCAATGTATTCAACTCTTGCTTGAGTTGAATCTTTCGTGCCTTTGTATTTATAGAAAACATACTTTCAAGTATGGTCCAAGCTGCATATGAATTCTCTGCATTTCTAATGTGTCCCAGCATATTATTGTCAATTACTGCAGACAGCCAATACATGACATTTTTATCTTTTGCATTCCATTCCTTCCGTGCCTTTGTCTCTTCTATAGTTGGAGGATCACTCACCTCCGGCTCCTTTTCTTCACCTAAAACAAACTCGTAGAGGCCTTTTCCAATAAGGAAGTTTGTGACACGAAACTTCCATGAAGGGTAGTTGTTCTTGTCAAGCTTCTCAATGATGCGGCTTCCACTGTTCTCTGCCATTATCACAAAATTAATGCCAACAGCAAACAAATCTTCTGCAACCCTCGACCTGTAGTGCACAATAATACACCAGACAGCCTTTTTCATTGTCTGCTCAATAATACATGCAATCTGCAACTAGTTTGCAGATAAACCTTGTGTTTACTCACTGGTAAACACCTTTGAACTTCCATATCTGAAGTCTGTAACCTGTGCACCCACTTTCGGTCAATACAGTCAAAGTCACAGTGTACCCTAAAACTGTTGTCCGCAACATTGCGCGCGTGCACCAAATCTCACTGCAATCTGAGATTTTTGCTCGACCCTGCTTCCGGTGCCTCCACAGGCACTATCCAAGAGAGAGAGTGGAAGAATGGGAGAGCTTCTTACCCATGGCTTGCTTGCTCGAACCTTGCTTCTTCTCCTTCACTTCATCCTTCAAAATCAGCCTCTCTCAGTGGCGCGGCTCTGATACCATGTCAAGAATCGCGTGGTGGGGGGACTTGCTCAAGATACTGCGCCAAACACACACAAAATGCACAAGGAGAAACTCACTTAAGAGACAAGAAGAGAGATGGAGGTCAAAACGTTTTCTTGCTGATTTCTTCTTCTTCTTCCACACACTTTACAATGTACACAAAGTATAGATAAGATACAACATAAAGGAAAGTGGCCTACTAAGTCAAATAATGTATAACCGACTACACTAGTTGATTAGCGCTATAACTATGCCAGCTGTAAATAGGTATAACAACCTAAATATAATAAGTAATGAGTCAGTGGCCATGTGAGAGTCATAATGACCATCGATGTGCTAAGTGTAGATGTGTGGACCCATCTAACCAGGCGGTCCATCATCAATGTCCGCATGTGTTGAGCTTGTCATCTCAACATATGTGCATAACATTCACATCCAAACATTCTGAAGTGTGAGACATATGGTTTCTTACCTGTGTAAGTCTCATGAGGTGTTTTTCCCTTGAGAGCCTTTGTATAGCTCTAATTTAAAATGTAGATTGCAATATTAACAACTTCAGCCCAAAAATGGTTAGGCAATCTCTTGCCCTTTAGCATGCATCTTGCCATCTCCACAATGGTGCGATTCCTACATTCCACAACACCATTCTATTGAGGTGTGTGAGGCATCGTCAATTGACGCTTGATCCCTTTGCTCTTGCAAAAGTCTTCAAACTCCTTTGAGTTGAACTCACCACCACCATGTGTTCTAAATTTCTTCACACTTTTCCCTGTTTCATTCTTAACAATTGTTAGCCATTCTTTAAACTTACCAAAAGCTTGGGCCTTATCACAAAGAAAGTACGCCCATATCTTCCTACTGTAGTCGTCGACAATCAACATAAAATAAGAAGATCTCCCCAAGGCTCGTGTAGGCATCTTTTCACACAAGTCAGCATGCACCAACTCTAGAGAAGCATGTGCTCTATTCTTGCTTTCTTCTGGAAATTCCTTTCTCTGTTGCTTGCCCATCATACAAGCTTCACATGGTTCCTTCAATTCAGTCATTGCAAATAGGTGAGCAACCATACCTTGCTTGTGCATCTCCTTCAACACTGCAAATCCAATGTGTCCAAACCTTTCATGCCAAAGCTTACTTGTGCCCACTCCAACGGTGGCTGTACAAGCACTTAGCTCATATAGGTTGTTCCTTCTTTCTGCTTTGCCAACAACTTTGTCATCACTGTTAAGAATTTCTACACCTGTCTTCTTGAACCTCACTTCATGACCAAGATGAGTTATGGCAGCAAACTGATAACACATTTCTCCTTATTTCGGGAACATACAACACATTTGAAAGCTTTTTGACATCACCATTTGCAGCAACAAATGAAATAGTACATGTGCATGTAGCAGGGCATTTTGTATCATTTCCAACCATCACAGTGATGGATTCTTGTAGAGGCTACATAGAACTGTATAGACCTTTCTTTTGGTCATGTGATAGGAGACCCCACTATCCAACACCCATGAGTCACTGGGGCAGATTCTTCTTGCACCGAGGAGCACACCTCCTCAATGGTCACCATGAATAACTCCAACTCTGCTTCAGCTGTATTGGCTCTCTTTTCCTTTACTTTTAAGGATACCATTCTTTTCATCAGCCTTCTTAACACGACAATCGGTGATTTCATGTCCTTTCTTCTTGCAATAGAAGCACTCTCCTTGAAACTTCTTCTTACCGCCCTTCTTCTTTTTGTCACCATCATTTTTGGTGGAGGAACCACCTTTTCCTTTTGCATTGGCAGAGAATGTAGCATCTCCAATGTTGCTTCCTTCTCGGGCTTTGAGCCTCAACTCCTCCTCTAGCAATAATGCACAAAACTCCTCAAAACTCAAAGCTTGAGGTCTCACTTGAGTATTAAGGGTAGTTACTAGTCCATCAAACTTTTGTGGACAAATCTGAAGACACCTCCGAGCTAGCTCCACGCTAGTCTTTTGTATCCCATCACCACTCATCTAATCGTGCAGATTCTTAATCTGAGTGATGAATGCTTCAATTGTCTCTCCTTCAGTAAACTTCTCCGTTGCTATTTGATTCTCCAAGTTTTGAATCCTTGTTTGGTTTCGTGTTTCATTCTGACTCCTCAGTACATTCCAAGTCCCTGATGCTTTGGTTGTGTGCTAAATCAAAGTCAAAACACTGTCAGAACAGCTTGTAACTAAGGCACACAATGCATCTGCATTCCTTCATTTCCAAGGTTGTAGAAGATCTGCATTCGGAGGAATCATCACACTAGGATTTGATGGGTCGGGGGTAGACTGTGGTTCTACATCAGTCCCCAGCACAGTCTCCAAAAGCTCATAAGAATCAAGGATAGTTGTAATTTTGAACTTCCACAAGGTATAGTTTGTACCATCTAACTTTTCTTCACTGAAGGTTGGCGGACGAATCCTCAGTGTTTGAATAGCTAGTACAGTAGCACCACCTCCTACACTGCTTTCTAATGTGTCAGAACCGCTTCCGGAAGATGACATTATTCCTCTTTGGTGTTGAAGCCTTTGCCTCTTGCGCACTCTTCAACCCCTAGAGCCCCCTGGGCTCTAATACCATGTAAAAATCACACGGTGCAGCAAACAGAATATGAGAAAGAGATAGAGATAGAGAGTACACAACAGATAAGAGGAGAATTAGAAATTTTCTTTAGCTCCAAACAAGTGATACAGAGATGGCTCTATCCACCCGTGCACTTCCACAGTGAAGCTTAGATGGCGATCTAGACAGAAGATAGGTGAAGAGCTTAAGACTGGCTGGAACAACTCTGATTGGGTGAAAGATAGATGATCAATGGTTGTGAAGGGGTTTAGCTTTTATAGCCTGTGAAGGCAAGTAGGTGGGCATGACCAACCTACCATATGAGCCTCCACTAGTCAGCCAGGGAATATTCCCTTTACCGTCGAGTCGGGGGCGCTGCCCCCAGACCCCAGCTAGGGGGCCTGCTTCCACGGCCAGGGAATATTCCAAGGAATATTTTCTTTACCGTCGGCCAGGGCGGTGCCCCCAGACCCCCACCAGGGGGATCGCTAGTCCCCCCTGGGACCCTCCAACCAGGGGCCACTTCTGCGGCCCCCAGACCCCAAAATAAAGGCCCCTTTTAACTCCCTTACCCCGCAACTCGATGCAATGTGCCTCAAGTTGCTACCAACTTAACTAATCAGTCCAACCCAAAGATTAGACCCACAATGGTCACCTTTTTCCCATCCAATCACATAAACCTCATCTGATATACAATTCAAGACTCAACCAATGTCTGGGCTCACATTTGGCTTCTCCTCATAATGGGGGCCTTACAACTTTAAGCACCATGGATCATTGGTGGCACCTTATGAGGGTGGGGCATTGAGCATATCTAACAATGACATCCTTACATACTCCAAGAAAGACGAAGACCATGAGCTGCAATTGCACATTGTGCTAGACACAATGAGAACGCACAAACTCTATGTGAAGAAAAAGAAGTGTGTATTTTTCCAAGACAGATGGAATATCTCAACTTCATAGTATCTACTAAAGGAATCTCTGTAGACCCAACCAAAGTTAGAGATGTTCAAGAGTGGCAACCTCCAATGACAATTAAGGAAGTGAGAAGTTTTTAGGGCTGATTGGATGGTGTAGATTTTTCATCAAAAATTACGCCCTAATAGTTGCACCTATCACTGATTTGCTAAAAAACCAAACTACTATTGTATGGATGCCCATTGAACAAGTCACTTTTGAGCAGCTCAAGAAAAGTTTGGTAACAACACCCATTTTAAAGCTACCTAACCTAAGTCAAGAGTTTGAGGTCGTAATAACAGATGCAAGTTCTCTTGCATTAGATTGTGTGCTTATGCAGCATCAAGGTCATTTGATAGCCAATTCCTCAAGGAAACTAAAAATCCATGAGAGGAATTAGGCCACCCATGATCTCGGGATGTTAGCTATGATCCATGCTCTCAAATTGTGGTGACACTATCTGTTTGGAAGCAAGTTTACTTTGGTCACTAACCACAAAAGTCTCAAATGGAACTTTACTCAACCTGACCTCAACATGAGGCAACATCGGTGGATTGAAGTCTTGCAAGAATTTGATTTTGAAATCAAGTTCAGACCTGGAAAAGAGAATGTGATTGTTGATGCATTAAGTCATAAAGCTTTTTTGAATGCACTTATCATGGAAGAGCCATCTAAAGGAGAGACTTTAGCTACCATGATATCAATGCATAGCAATCCAATCATTGAGCTAGCCAAAGAAGAGTAGACAAGGATCTTAAGTATTAGCTAATGTTTAGAGATATCCTAGTTAAGGACATTGATCCTAAGCTGAGAGTCAAATACCAAAATTTCACTGTGGATGATAGACTTGTCTATTTCAGGACAAGGCTCTACATTCCCCTCAATCAAGTGTTGAAAAAGAAGATATTATAGGAAGCCCATGACTCCTCATTCTCATGACATCTTGGCTCTGCAAAAACTCTTAATGCAATCTCAGGAAAAGTTACTACTAGGAAAGACTGAAGCATGATGTACTCAAATATGTTACTGAATGCCTAAGTTGCCAGCGGCGAGTGAAAGCTGAGCATGTCAAAATGCCAAGAGAGCTCCAACCATTCGACATTTCCACATATGAAATGGGAGTTCATCAGTATTATGAATTTCGTAGTTGGCTTACCTTCTGTTCTAGGAGGGTATAATTCAATCATGGTGATTGTGGATATACTGACAAAGGTCATTCATCTTATCCCAGTCAAGACTAACTATAAAGCTTCAGATATTGCACGGGCTGTTTGTGAAAGAAATCTTTAGGCTTCATGGATTTCCTAAACAAATACTTAGTGACCATGATGCTCTGTTTACATCACATTTTGGAGAAGCCCATTTGAAGCAATTGGAACCTAGCTTTTCTTTAGCACAGCTTACCATCCCCAAACTGATGGTCAAATAGAGGGGGTTAATAGAGTCATTGAAGATATATTGAGAGCTTATTGTTCTAGAGAATTGACAAGGTGGATACAGTATTTTCCCTTAGTAGAATTTTCCTACAATGCGTCGTATCACCAGAGTATTCAAATGAATCCATTTCAAGCATTGTATAGGCAAGATTGTTCGACACCACTAGATTTCTCTTATCCAACCCTAAAGGTTGAGGCTTCTAAGAAAATACTAGAAAACATGGATGATCAAGTCAAAACTATCAGACAAGACATCCAAGCTGCCAAAGAACACCAGAAAGCTTATGCTGATCTAGGATAGCAAGAGCAT
Organism: Lygodium microphyllum; assembly: GCF_053477565.2. Taxonomy (NCBI): domain Eukaryota; kingdom Viridiplantae; phylum Streptophyta; class Polypodiopsida; order Schizaeales; family Lygodiaceae; genus Lygodium; species Lygodium microphyllum. The sequence goes on along the minus strand of NC_141136.1, from coordinate 183,515,300 downwards.
ATCTTCCAAGAGGGAGACATGGTTTTCATCTGTGTGTATGCCCAAAGAAGAGTTCTCTATCATTGGGAAAGCTCAAAAAGTTGAGTCCAAGGTATTGTGGACCATACAAGATTGTCAAATGCCTAGGAGCTAATGCTTACAAACTACAACTTCCTAATCATGTGAAAGTCCACAATGTATTTCACATTAGTCTTCTGAAAGCTTATGTGGCAAATCAAGATCATATTCTTGATGACCAGCAAATTGTAATGACTAGTCAAGGAGCCCTTAAACTCAAGCGTGATAAGATTCTAGATGTAAAAGTGAAACCTCTGAGAAACACAACCATTACAGAGTATCTTATCCAATGGAAAGACTATATTAAGGAGGATGACACCTGGATAGAAGAGATAGCTTTAGAAAAACAATTTTCCCAATTCTTTTTTAGATGAGGACACCCCAATACCTCTAAGGATGAGATAATGTAATACTCCCACCACGGCGCTTCATATCAAGAAACAAATTCGGGCTTGAGACATTTTAAAAAAATTACTCGTCGAGCTATCACATAAGTGACTGCACATAATTTTCTTAATATCAAGTCTTGCATTAAATCAATTCTATAATCCGATATGAGAAGATGCCTCAATGTTCCCAACCAATAAAAATCAAAAATGCTCGTAAATAATATTACAATGACTTGATCATAATTTTTTCCGCATTATATTTGATTTAGCATTCCTGATTCCATTTAATGCATCAAAGATCACATTGATTTCGTAACTACAAGACAAATCACAAAATCCTTAATTGGTAGATGAACAACGCACAAGAACAAGCATGATATTGAGTAAATTAAGTATCAAAGAGTATGACATGACTTCATAAACTAGATAAGTCATGAGGTAACTTGGCCAAAAACCACCAGATGAAGTCGTTTTGAAGAAAAAAATATTTTTTAAAAAATATGTCAAAATTCATGACATTTTTAATGCCTAGAGGGAGAGAAAGTATTTTAAAATCATCCCCATGCCACCATCCAATAGGTAGGCAAAAATGCATTTTTAATAAAGCTCACTTGGCTCTTGACAAGTAGCCAAAAGAATGAGTTGACTGCATGCTCCCTCTCATGCTTATAAATACACCCCCTCTCTTTCATAAAGAAAGTAAGAAGGAAGACCTCCTAATGATGGAAAATTTTCTCTACTTCTCTTTTCCATTGTATCTTAAGCCTTCAAGGAGGAAAATACCCCTCTTCTACCTCATTTCCATTTTCTCTACCCCCTATTATGCCTTCCTTCCATACAATCATATCACTTAGCAAAACGATAGTGAAATTTTTTTGGATGACCACAAACTCTCCTAAACTACCACGTCAATTTCACCTAACATCCATGGCTCCACGAGGTCATAGAAATTCGAAAAAAATCCATTTGAAGCAAGGAAAGCAAGGATCGTCACTGATGGAGAAAATAACGCGGTAGGAATTGACAAAACCCCCGTTACAGCAAACTTGAGAGAGGTAGCATATCGTTAGTTTGGAAAAAAATAATTTTTTATAAGCTTATGGCTATATTTGGCTTTAAACGATTATAAACTCATTCTAAAGAAAATGCATATGAATTGTCGCTTAGGAAAATAGCCTAAGTAATATAAAATTTAACTATTTAGTGAAAAGAATCTTTCACTTGGAAAAGGATTATATGATTTTCATTGAAAAAATATTTTAATTATGATTTATTTTGTGACATTTATTATTATTTCATTAATGACGCATGTGATCGTAAAACAGAAAAAAGGTGGACCATATTAAGGAAGGGAATATTTTATAATTTTCTCTTGAAAGTGACAATCTCTATTTCATTTTGCTAATGATAAATGGATGCATATGAGTTTTATAATAATTTATAGAAAATAATTTAGATAATATCATGAAATAATCAATGTATTAAATCAACAGAAAATTGTATAGAAAAATATATACTAGACACGCATAAATTAGGTGTATAGTAATATAATTTGATGTCTGAAACATGAAAGAAAAATTACACTTATGATTTTTGCATTGCCTACAATAAATTTTTCAGTAAAACAATCACCATTGTACTTAGGACATAGCTAAAAGAAAATTGATCTTTCTAGATAACGTTGAAAGTCCAAACATTGTCAATTAAACCATAGAATATGAGTAGGATAAAGTAAAAATTATTTTCTTGTTGAAAGTACACCTAATGTTAATATTAATTATTATATTAGCGAGAGTGTCAATATCATGAGTTGGTCCATGTATGAATCAACGAGAAAACCTAACCTAAAATATCGAGAATGTTGAAGAAAAAACAACTATGAAATACTCAACAACCCTGAAACTATTAGTATCAAGAAATTAAATAAATATCAGAAGTCTATAGGACTTGTTGGACATTGATAAGAATTTGTGAGTACAAATTCTAAAGTCTAAAAAGTTTTGGAAAAGCATTTGAAATCCTGCTAAGGGCACGACAATGCATGAATTGCCTACCATAGGTATAAATGCCCATATTATCTTTTAGGGCAGAAATACCAAATTTTTCATATGGATAAAATAGACTTCAGATTCACGAAATAACTTGTGGATCTCAGAAAATAGTTGCAAAGTAGGAAGTGAAACCCTAAAAATAAGATGGGACCTTAAAAGAGAAACCCTAGATTTGGGTGGGGCTGCTTCCTGTGCTAAAAACACTTGATGTTGTTTCTCTTTCATTTGTGCATGATTGATGGTTGCACATGAAAGATTAATTGTGCTTGCAGTAATTAGATCTGATTGTAAATATATAATCAAGATAATAAGAGGAACGATCATGCTATGCCTCTCCCACAGCTAGCCGCGAAACCTTGCTCTAAGGGGGATTTTTTCTACCGCCGCGACGAGGAGCTTTGGACCCGACCCCGACAACGAGAGGTTGCTTGAGGAATCCATTAGGCGGTAGGAGGAGGCGGGAGTGCCAAGGGGCTTTGACCATAAATCTCTCGATCGCTCCTAGGAATTGCCTACTGACTCTCACAGGAATCAAGATGGGATCCTAGAGTCCCCGGTACTAGTGAAGGGACAAAAATCTTGGAGGGTTTCTTTCCTTCTACACAAACAAAATGGTTTTTCGATGAATCAAGAGGTTTATCTTCTACATTGGCAGAAGAGAAAAATCATTGTAGATAACTTTGCAAAATAATAAATAAATATGTTTTACCAAAAGATTATTTTCTCTGTCTTTGTGTTGTGTCGTAAAATTATGTGAAGGAACATGTGATAACGGGTTAATTAATGAATCTTCTTTCATATGTCATAACTTAATGTGATAGGTAATTAGAAAACTAAAGAAAACCATTTGTGGGAAGCAAGTGGGCGAGATCCGTCCTATGAATGGGTGGTCCCGGTAAGCTGGGAGCTTCTCTCAAGAGATTGAACAAAACATTAATTAGGAAAAATTAGGTAGAGCCAAGTGTTGACTTACCTAGGAGGTCTTAAAACCTTGATCAGTAATTATCTTAGGGGAAAGGTGCGATGGATGTGCCAAAACTTTGTTAAGGTTCCCTAAATACTAACCAAGTTGCTGGAAAAAAGTGTTGCACTCCATGAACCAAGGGTAACTGCGATCACTCTAGTCAGATGAGAAGCCCTTGTGGGACACCTTCGATGGAGCTAGTTGATGCATCGAGACCTCAGGTGTCAAATTAGGACCCCAAGCTTGCAGGTTGATCCTCATGGGGATGGCCAGTACCTTTCGTTACAGGGTGGACTCTGGGAAACCTAGACGATAGACCCCGTGCATTCTTGCGAGTGGCGAGCAAAGCTATCTAGGATAATTCCCCAATGGACCACTAAAACGTGCTGCCAAGGAATTGTTAGATAGGCACCTGACACCCATACTCGCAAAATTACAACCAACCTTATCTAGGGAATAGGCCACCAAACATTTTCGAGAGGGGAGCCCTATTGGCTCTCCCAACACCTAATGATACTAAACCGTCCATTCTTAGGATGGAAATAAATCCCATGGGCATCTCCTAGTGATATGGACCTTTCATAACCCATCCACCAAAGCGATGCTGTAGTCCACTATGTGGAGGAGCCAAATTATGATGAGCCCTATGTAAACCCTTACATCTTGTACAATGAAGAGGGCAATCCAATCCTCATGGATTATTGACTAGTGCCGGTCATGGCGCTAGGTAGAGGCAAAGGCTTTGGGGGGGAAAACCCAAGAACTAATTTCTTGTTGGAAGTGCAATCACCCAGGACACATCTCCTCACCCCACCCCAAATAGGAGCAGGCTAATCGAGAAAAGACCAATCTTAGATGCTTAGAGTGTGGAATCGCTCACTAGTTTGCCAAATGCCCTAGGCAAAAGCCACCCTCTAGTGCGGCGAACGAGCCATCAGTACCATTGGTGCCGTTTTGAGTTGAGACATTTAACAAAGAAGACACACCTATCCCATTACACGTCATGACTCAGGCACAAACAAAGCAAGGCGGCATATCACTGCCTAGACCCAACAATCTAGGCATAGCCTCAATAGGGAAAAAGAGCCATTGGTGAAGGAAGAAGAGGATGAAGGCCAATATCACACTTAAAATGGAGGGTGCTACAACATTTCCCATATGAAAGAAAGTCACTGATGCAGAAGTAGAGACATCCACTCTAAGGACTTTTGAGAATGGGAGTACTAGGGTGGGGGAGTACCCCAACCCAAAATGCTCGCTTGAAGCCATAGAGAATGTCAAGGAGTGGGTGAAAGAGGTCCAAGAGCACCTTAAGGATGCTGAGCCCACCATCTTGGAGGATGAGATCAATGATCTCTCAAGTGTAAGCACACCATCTTTGCCTCCATGACCAAAGTCGAAAGACATGTTTGTACCACAAGCAGTGCCACTTAGACAAAGTTTGAATGCCACATGCTAGTAAACGAATCAGGGCCATTGGCTAAGGAATGTAGGCCTAGAAGAAAAGCAAGCAGCGAGCAATCTTCTTACAATGCTAGTGACCACCCTAGTGACTCTAAGCTTAGGAGATCTAGTTAGGCAGCATCCAATACTATGGCAAGAACAACAAAAGTGGGTTGAAGGACCAATGGAGCAAGGGGCAACTGATCTACATGATCATGATGTGGTAACTTAGATACCCAGTTTGGCATTGCACTTGGTACCCAAGTCCTTACACGTTAACGCTTTTTGGGAGGGCACAAAGACGTATGCAATCCTACTGGTCCTAGCATTATGAGATACCACATGAAAAGGGATCGTGGACACTGGAGCAAGAGTCAATGTGCTTAGCCTTGCAGTACTCTAGTCTTGGGGTAACCCACATGTCGAGAGTGCTAGGTTTAATGTTACACTAGCCAATGGAATGAAAGTCAAGCCATTCAAAGTGTTGAAGAATTGGCCATTGAAGATCACAAGTGTCCGATTTTCCATAAACTTCATTGTCATGAAGGGAGTGGATTATGACATCCTGTTAGGCCAACTGTGGATATGCAATGCATAAGTCATAGAAGACTAGGGCAACGGTCTGATCTTCCTAGGCAACCAAACGAAAGTGGTAAGGGTAGCGATGGACACTTGGAAGACTATGTGAGTCAACCTAGATGCCATCTTAGCCATGCTAAAGGGTGATGTGCAAGTTAGAAAATCATATGGGCCACTCACCAAGTATATCCATTGTCCTAAGGATGAGCGATATTGGATACATGTGCTAGCCACAATCGATCTACCATTCTCAAATAGTGAGGAGTATGAGCAAGCCGCTAAGGAAATTGGTAAGCCTAGTGACATGCCCCTAGTACCAATCTATATGATGGCAAGGAGATCATATAGAAAAACCAACATTGTCAAGGTACGAGTGGCCACCGTCACAGAAATTGAAGATGAAGATGAGGAAGTGGTGGCACCTGCCTACCTACACATATCAGTGACTACCCAAAAGACACATGTCTTTGATGCACTCATTGACAAGGAAGCTAACTGTAACATCCTTACACATGATCATTGGACCCTCATTGGTCAGCCCCCCAATTGTAGCCTCTATCAACACTAAACTCAATCCATTTGAAGGACAGTCCTACTCACTACTAGGAAAGTGCAAAATAGCGGTCTCTATTGAGACTGAAAGTCTACCTGTGATCTTCTATGTGGTGCCTAACACTAAGACCACTCGTAAGAAATCGTTGTTAGGATGCACATTCAAGAAACAAGTGCCCTACAATGTCAATTATGAATTATAGCACATTCACCTTGCCATTGGCAATGTTCGGATAGTGATAGCTTTCAGCAAGGACAGCATAGCTCCATCAAAGCTTGCAATGCCACCGATGGAGAAACCTAATGCAAGGTCTAAGGAGGGGGGTTGTAACTTGACCCATCTTGTAACTTGACACATCCAAGACCATTGAGTAGGAGCTCAAATGGGTGCCTAAACAACATCCATAGCTGCCCAGAAGCCAACCCTCACAAACCTGTGACCATAGAATATCATATCCTAGGCCTAGAAGGCAAAGCTAGCTCTACCGAAGTAGACAAACAATCAAGCCACGATGAGAATCCAAAGACCTATTACGCACTCAAGGCTACTACGAAGGCAAACCAAGTCCAAGAACAGTGGTACGTGTGCTCCTCAATCCAAACCCTCCAACCTACCTCCACAAAGTGGTGAGCCAACCAAAGCCGTGACCAATTGGCCCTAGGTTAATTCAACCTAACACTTATAGCGTCCCAATTGCTCCATAGACCAAGAGTAGTATATCCATCGAGTCACTGGACCAATTTATAGTACAAGTGGCCAAAAAACTCCCCATTGGACAATATCCCAGAAGACAGGCATCAATGGTTGAGCTATCCAACTCAACCAAACCTCAACCTCCCGCCACAAACCTCAAAAACCCTCCTATAAGTGTAGATCTATCCTTACAATGGCCATGGACCTATCTACAAACACGGAGGACGATTTAGTTACCTGCATCAAATGCTTTGATGCCACATTCACCACGCTAGCTAGGAACTATGAATGGCTATTGGACTTAGGCCTCCTCGATAAGACATTAGCAATGGAAGTGCACTCCTTACCATGCACTTGGGAGAACTATGAGTTCATATTCATCAAGATTCTTGAGGTAGCCAAGGAATTTATTGACAACAATGAGATCTCTTGAGATCAAGCTTTCACACAATGGTTGATCCCATCATATTGCATGAGCAAAGTCGTTGCAACAGGCCAAGAGCTAGAAGAGCTAACAAAGCTAGCCGACTCTGACTCCTTCTTCTTGAGGAAATGGTATGCTCTCCGACTTCAATGGGAGTAAGAGGGCTGCCAAATCATGACCAACATTGAGAAACAACGTGCCATCAAAACCTCAGAGTATGAACCCACTTACGTAACTCCAATCTCCTATAGGTTGTCAACTACCATTCGTAACTAACCCCCAGAAGAGCACCTCCTAGCCCACCCATATGTAGATCAAATTCTCACTAAGCAGGAGTTACGCATTGCCAGTCGAATCAACTACAGTGACTTCCTCACGAATGTTCTCACCTACATTATTCAAGTAGGCATCCGTCCTTTCGACATGGACTGCTATGCTAATCTAGAATACAATCCGAACTTCTATGCTTGGCTCATGCAAAAGTAAAACACCAAGAGCACACATTGAATGCCCTTGCTCTCTCAAACCTTAATCCTAGGAAGAATTCTTCTCAATTCCAAAGGGGAGGGGGTAAGGTGAAGCAAACATGTAAGATGAATGGTGAGGCAAACATGTAAGATGAATGTAAGACATGTAAGATGAATGAAACCAAAAGCATAAAAGAATGCATGAAAATCAACTTGTGATTGAGGAAAAGTAACAAAAATTTGTGAAAAATCATGGAATATTTAAGAGAAATTTTATCTTTCTTTAATTGATAATTTCAGTTATCGCCTACATGCCTTTCTGCAAAAATGATGTGAGAATACTAATGGTGAACTATGGTATTATGATAGGTACCTACAATGGCAGGTTAAGAGAAAAGCAGCAAAATTTCATTCTTAGAGGAGGAGCAAGAAAAGTACAGTCTCTCATTGGAAACAAGGGCTTACAATCAATTCAAATTTAGGCATATCTTGAATTCGGAAGACATATCGTGGAGGAGCTAGTCATCAAGAAATTGGTGAAGTAGTGCAAGCTGCAGAAGTATGTGGAGAAGGTGGGTCAAGTCATCGATTACGAGAAGTGCACGGAATTCCTTCGGACCTTCAACAGGAAATGCAACACCATCACGGTATATCTAGACCGAAAAGGGTAAGCCCAAAAGCACAGAAGAATGAAGAAAGAGAAAATAAAGGAACAAGGCAAAGAGAATAAAAGAGAATTCCATGAAAGCTAAGGAGGAGAGAAAGAGAAGAGTTGATGAGAAAGATGCGGAGCTCAGGAAGAAAGAGGAAGAAGACATAGCCTTGGCCATCTACCCCTCAATGGAGCAACCTTCAAGGCAAGAAGATCTGGTTGCCATGAGTCCACCCATACACGAAGGTCCAAAGCACCCAAAATCTTTGCCACCTCTAGTAACCAAGGGTAAGGACAAGGGTCTAACCAACCCCATCCCACCCATCCTACTACCCACCACCCCAATCATTGTACCCACCCAAGACTCCTCTACCACAATGGATGCCAGCAATCTTGTGGCATGGGTGCAGTTCTTGGTCAATAAAGAGGCAACTCAAGGTGCAAGTGCAGGAACCCCTGTGATGGGAGCAAAAAGACAGGAAATTGCAGATGCAAAACCCAGATACAAGATCCCAAAAGGCAAAAGATAGAGGCGTCTGCAACCACTGGTCCCACTGCACTGTTGTTGTCTACAAACTACAATGACTACATACAGGAACTCCTATCACAGCTGAAGCAAGCAAAGGAAGACAAGAAAATAGTTGTAGCCAAGCTCGAAGCCAAAAGGGAGACGATGACAACCACTCAATTAGAGAGAACCCGTTAAGTGGCCATGTATCAAAGAGAGATCAAGGAGCTAAAGGAGAAGCTTGAGACCAAGGGAGGAGAAGAAGAGAGGTGGCAAGCAAAACTTGCGGTAGAAACACAAAGCCTCATGATCCCACAATGCAATTTTGATGAGCTGGTGGTGCTATATAAAGAACTGCAAAAGGAAAATGAAAATATTCAAGATGCCATGGAGCAGCTAGCAGTAGTAGAAGAAGAGAGAAGGCGACGGCACCAAAAGCCTATAGAAAATCTGGAACAAAGGATAGCCTCAAAACTTGGAGACCAACTGCACTTGGAAAGAGAAATCAAGGAACAAGAGAGAAGGCTAGGGAATTAGCCTCATGTAGGCACAACAAAAGCCTAGAAGTAATGAAGAAAAAAGTAAATGAATGGATAGACAGGAGCAAAGAAAAAGTGAGTGACATTGTGCCGGCTAGCCCTTGCAAAAGGCAACAGGGTGTTACCAAAGAGCAGGGCAGAGGCCGCACATGTAAATTTGGAAGCCTAATGATGCACCTTTCTCCACACTCTTTTGGACGCCACACAATTTGAGGAAGAGGAGGTCATTGAGTCATTAAGGAAAATGCTAGAGATCGCCCACAATGATCTAAGACATGAGTTGCATGTCCAACCACAAATTAGAGAGCCCAAAGAAGCAAAGCCACCAGAGCATAGGGGAGATGAGAGGCAAAGGCCGACCAAAGACACAGTGCCAAGTTTTGAAAGGAGGCAGCAAGTTGAGGGTCCTTAGTGGGAGGTTCTTAAGACAAGACCCTACTTCACAAGAATGCTGCCTCCCATAACTCTTTTTTGACCTTAACACTGGCAAGGATATCTATGAAATGGCTAGATCAATGAGTGGCAAAAAAAAATGCATGTAGTTCAAACTCACCGCACCTAGGGGTCCTCAAGTTAGAAACGTTTGGTGGCTTTGGTCGGTTGTTTTTGTCCCTAACCTCGTAGCCCATTTTGATTTCCCACTTCATGCTTAGGGCACCTCAAGGGTAGGACTTTCAGGCATGTCCCCTTAAGCTGGGCATCACACCTATAACAATGCGTGAACTGTGTCCTCAAGTGTGGGACAACACTGAGGCTTACAACCCAACTCCTAGTTCCACTAGCATGAGCATAATGCACCACACAGTAAGGTACACACCCCCAAATAGTGCACCTTCTTTTCTTTTCAGGTAAATACAAATGCTCAACCCACCAACTTCTGTGAGGTGCCCGCCCATCAGCTTTCCAGGCACTCTTTTAGCGGTCTATCGGGAAACGAATCTAAGCGTCGCTGCCCGGCACTCCCAAGGAATGTTCCGAGTTTTGTCGCCTAGGGTTTCCCGAATCCGCCTCGCAACGGAACGTTCACGGCCGAACCCACTAGGATCGACCTAAATTTGGGTTCCTAGTTGTCAAGGTCTCCTGTTAGCATTCTAGCGTCGGGTATTGGACATCCTACTTTACGCAGAGATATCCAACCCGAAGCAGATCTATGCCACACTTGGTTCAAAGAGAATGGGAAACGAGAGGGATACGTTGCTCAACCTCTCTGCCCATAGGGCATAGTCCCATTCCGGTCCCCTAAAACGGCATGAATCGGGTTCTGACCTATCAATATCTAAAGGTCGAATGACGATAAAAACTTGTGAGAAGCCTCCCAGTTCTCTGGGACCACCCTGCCATAGGACGGACCCGTCGGGGATTCCGCCCACCCGCTTCCCTTAATAGCTTTAGTTTTCTAATTAGGTCCTACCACATTTATGTGTGACACTTAAAATTAGCTTCATTAATTAAGTCTTTTAGGGAACAAGGTTCGTTCGCGTAAATTATAGCACAGACACGAAAACAGAGCAAAGCAATCTATTGACAAACAAGATCAAACAAGTTCCTTAACTTATCTTCAAGTTAATCTTTGTCTCCCGCCCATACAGGAGAAATTATGTTTCCCTTCTGTCCAACAGAAGTATCCCTTCTGCCCTGCAGAAGTAACTGGTCCAATTCACATGGCACCAAAACTCAATCCTTTATCTAGAATAGGATCTCCCAACATGCCCAGATGTTGGGGGCCACGGAGGTCTTCAACTCCATTCTTGACCTAGCAAGGGGTGTCCAGAGCTCCAACTGACCCACAAGCTGTCTAGGAGCGAAACATCATTCCCGTGGTTGGCCTTTTCACCACTCGACCTTCGGCCCATGAATCGAGCAGTGCCCTCTCGGGTTACTACGCAGTGCGACCATGGAGGTGATCCACCCGTACAATATATCCTTCCTTAATTAAATCCTTTAAGAATCAAGCACAAACAAGGAAATCAGCCTAATATCATTTTCCAAGAAAACATTCCTCTAATCCATGGCGACTTGTCATCACAGACCCTTGCCATGCATTTACCATAAATCACAAGCACTTGGAATAATCATCCAAACAATAACTAACAACCAATTGAATGTAAAAACATTTAGGATGTTGTTCGATCAATCAACAAAACCAATTGCATTCTTTTCAAACAATGCAAGAATAGACGATATAACATTTCCATTGTATATTTGCTCTCTCCCTTGGGATCTAAGAGCAATACCATGCAAACATGTTCTTAACACTTCCTTCCTTCGGCTAGGGCATATGTTAAGGGTTCAAACACTATTCATGATGTAAGTTCTATAGGTCACTTACCTTGATTGATAACCCAACCCTGAATTTGGATTGGTAAAAGTCATCCTTATCCAACGGATCTCAAGATATCTTAGTTTTAACCCTTATGATTAATTTCTTGTACTAGCTCTTAGTCAAGTCATGAGGCAAATAGAAATTTATCCTCAAATATCAAACATGTTATAGGCATAACATATAAATACTTGATAAGATAAGTGCGAGATGATCTCAAGTAATTAGACTCCTAGGCTCTTAGGCTAAGTACTTTTGAAGTATCTAAACTTTAAACTAGTACTTCTCTATTCATGATTCTTAACGTCATATTCTTTTAGCAATCAGGCTAGTTATAACCCTTGACTATACTTTAATCTAGCACTTGTATGCCCAATCTTTTAATGTCGTTCTTTTGACGACTATGCCATTCACAACACTTGACTGATTCTTCCTTGTAATTGCTCTACTAGCAAATAAGTCATATGTAACTAGGTGCAATTATCTTCCCTTGATATATGCACTTCACAAACTCCATCTTCCGAGTAGGCGAGATGAAATTTATCCTTTCCCATGACCTATTCTCATGCAATAGTATGGGGCCTAACGTATCTCATATGAGAATCAAAGCAAGCATCTATCAATTTGAAAATACATTACTTACGACCGAAACCGTAGTTGGATTGACAGTGATGCCTTTGCCCGAAGCCTTGTTGCTGGTTGCAGGATTGTCATCCGCACGTGACATTCTTTGCTTGGAGGCCATCGTCCACAGGTAGACTCAAGAGATTAAGAAGGTGGAGTAGATTCAAGATGGGAGAGCGTAAGAGAAGATGGTTAAGTCAAGGATCGAGATAGAGGGAATTGAGCCAATTCTCTTCCTTGCAGCCTCTCGGGGTGACTCTTCTCTTTCTCTCTCTCTCAAGCTCTCTTTCAAGCTCTTCCTCACAATCTCTTGGAGGAGTATCCTCCTCTCTACCTCTCTCTCGCAACCTCTCGGGGTCTCCTTATGCTTCTTATGCCTCTCCCATGCCTCATATTTATAGTGAATTAGAGAAGAGGGCTTGTGGTTGAGAAGTGGAGCGCTTTGTGGAGGGGGATCTTGGAAATATCAGTGATCTGATGCTCAGATCATAAATCTGATGGTTCCATTGGCTCTGAAAGGGGGGTAAAACTCCAAGACACTTGGTTAGAAAGCTCTCAGTTCACTCTTTCTTCTTTTCTCTGTTCGAAGTGCTGTCTACTGCCTGTAAACTGCGATCGCGGCTGCGCGCGATTTCGCCAGTCACTTCTCTTAATTTTTCTTTTTATAAAATCTTCAAACTAACTAAAATATCACTTGTCTTTTCTTTTAAATGACATCCAGTTCAAAAATCTCCATATCTTTTTCTTTTAGGATAATATCTAAAATATCTAAAATACACTAGTTTTGTCCAAATTCTAATGTTTTTGGACCTTCTAAACTATACACATGAACTTAGTGATTAATATAACTCATAAGTCTCGTTCACCTTGTAATTTACGTGAAGGGTAGCTACGGTCTTTGCCAATTCGAGAAAAATATCGAATTTACGACTCTTGATTTTTCTAAATAAAATATTTTAAATTAAATACAAATTATCAATAATTAATGTTAGTTAGTTTTTACCTTAGTTAGTCTTTAGTTAGTAATCTTACTAACTTATTAATTGACTAACTAACTTACGAACCAACCAACTAACTTTTATTGTGCAGAGATATTACAATTTCGGAGACCCCATCATCCACTCAATTCACTCTCGGCCCCCACCACCTCAACTGGTTGATTAGTTTCTTCCCAAGACCAATCCCTACAAAACCACATCATCATCAACTTACACAACCGCTATTGCACGACATGTCACCATCATGCAGCTAAAACAAAGCAGAGGAAGACCAAGGAAGCCCGAGTCAAAAAGTGAATGAAGAAGCTCATTCTGCTCAAGCAAAAAAATGCTTGTCAAGGATGAAGGATTCTCTCTCAAGGATGGAGAAAAGCACCAAATATTCTAGCAAGGCTCTCTCTAGGATGAAGGAGAACCTCTAAGGGCTCTCGCAAGGAAAGTGTGAGGCATAATGTAATTCATTTTATAAGAAGTACCAGGTTTCCTCCTACACAAGTGGTAAAGTCTAAACGGACATAGGTGAAGGGATAATGCAACTTGAAGGGAATAGGAACAAGCCATGCTAAGATCACATTGTAGCAACCTCGGAGGGTGAGAGGAGGAATCCATCCAACACCATTGTCAATTTCAAAGACAAATCCACTCACCCGCCAATGTTCAAGGAGGATTCGTCCAACACCATCTTAAATTTTAAAAGACAGATCTACCCACCCGCCATTCAACAAGAGGGATCCATCCAACACCATTTGGAATTTCAAAGGACCAATCCACCCACCATTAGTGTTAAGGAGGGACCAACCCCAACACCATCTTCAATTTCTAAGGTCAATCCATCCAACACCATCCCCCGCAAGGGCTTGTATACAAACTCAAAAATCCATCTAGCAACACCTATCCCACCTTCCAACTACTACCCATCAGTGCCATGGGACAAGGCACTCAACTAGGAGGGGGGTAATGTTAACCTCAACACAAGAAAAAGTGGAAAAAGTAAAAAAGTGCAAGTCGGGAGAGCTAAAAGAGACAGCCCCCAAAATGAGACACAATGAAAGAAGCAAGAAGGGAAACGACCAAAAGCACAAGGCAAGCCTCAAAATCGAAGTCAAAGGCAAATGTGCATTTTTAAATGCAAGGCGCCCCTGAAACTTTTGTAAAAGAGTGCCAATCCCTCGTGTGCAAATTGTAAGGGTAGACGAGCAGTAGAAAGGAAGCTAAGAAGATAGGAGAACAATGGGAAAGAGGGCCTAGGCTACGACCAGTCATGTAAGAAAGGAGATGACTATCCAAAAGGAATTAGGGTTTTGTATATAAACTCAAAAAGTTAATGAGAAGCTCATTATTTGGTGTATGGAAAAGTGGGCTCATCTTCTTCTCTTCTCCTTCTTTCTTGTGTGTACTTGAGGGACAGAGTATGAGAGTGTGAGGTAGTGAGTGTGTGAGGGTGAGGGATCTTGGAGGTGAAGCTCTCCATCATCTCCTCTCTTCTTCTCTTCTCTTGTCTTGCGCGCGGCTATGGAGGATATAGCTTGGAGGTGGAGGCTTGAGGATGCTTGAGCTTGTATCTCAAATCGTGGAGCTACCGGTGTGCTTGAGGGAGGAGGCAACTCATTTGGGCATCGAGGTAAGCTCATTGCACCCTGGTAGGATCAAAGGTGCATTGGCTATGTGAAAGATACCCATAGGTGTTCGCTTGAAATGCTTGAACAATAAATAGTCCGTGGGTCTTGGCAATTGAGCATGAGCTCACCTCTACAAAGGCAAGGGTGGGCTTTGTTCATCAAGCTATCCCTTAGTGCCATCAAGTTGCTCAAAATTGGGCCCTTCTTCCCTTGGTGGTTCTTCTTGGGCCGTTGTGGTTAGCTGCTCTTGGTGCTCTTACTCTCCAATTCCAAGATGCTTTAACTCTTCCCTCGATAGCCCTACTTGCATTAGAAGTTTCCTTTGTTGTGGGCTATTGTTAGTTCTAGGGGTGTGCTCTTGGAGCCCATACCTTATGGCTCTCCTTGAGATCTCCATCTTCCTCTTTAGTCCTTCCATGGAGTCCTCATCTCTTGTCTGAGTTATATGAAGCATTGTGTTTAGGAAGGTGTGTTGTTGGACTTCTAGCCCTGTCTCCACTGCTTCACCCCTTACTTTCTCTATGATTCTCCCACTTTTTGCTAAGAAAAGGCATTCATCTAAGTCTCTGACCCTTCCAAGATTCTTCTCTTCCTAGGCCTCACCCTTCTCCTCCATATTTCCTTGGCTCTATCTCTCCAGCTCTTATGATAGCATTGTCACCACTTTCTCTTGTTCTCCCTAGATTGCCAACATCTTCACCTTGTCTTGTTTTTGATCATTTAGCTCGTGTTTTAGTCATTCCTACTCTTGGAGGGTCCCAAGGAGTCAATTTTTTCCCACTAGCACCTTTTTGATTGACACCTCATCTTTCTATGCCCTAGCCTCTTGCAATTCCTTTAGCAGTCATTCTTGCCATCTCTCCTTATGAAACTCTACATGGGCCTATGTCTTCACCCTTTTCAACTCCTCTCAATAAGCTCATCTTTGAGGTTCTTTAGTTATTCAAATTGCTCTTGCATGTCCTTTTGGCCCTATATGAGGCTTGAAAAGTCTACTTCCAATCCCATTTCTCTCTTTACCCTTTCCACTTGGAGTTCCTTTGCACTCTATTCTTCCTTCTCCACCTCCATTTTCTTCCTTGCTTTTAGTTCCTTCTTTAGATCATTTACCTACCTCTGATAGATGTTTATCTACTTCGTCTTCTCTAGCTAGTAGGATGCAAATGCATCCTTCTCAACCTCTAGCTCTGTCACATAGTGGATTTTCTATCTTCCTTCATCTTTTCGAGTTGGCTTAGGAGCTCGTACACATATTCATCGTAGTTGGTTGATGCCGGTATGGTTAATGCCATGGACATTGTCGATGCTTTGACCTTGGACTTCTTTGTGTCTTTTCTAGACTTTTTGCCAATAGTACCCTATGTGTCCTAAGAACCATTGAACTCCCTTATAGTTCGTGGGTGGTGATAAATCAACAATGACTCTGAATTTGGAGAAATTGGTGGCAATGCCATTCTTAGATACCACTTTCCCTAGGATACATCTACATTTTACCCAAAACTGGCACTTCAAGGGGTTCAAGGAGAGATTATACAGCCTAACCACTCAAAGATTGCTCAAAGTTTATCCAGGTGTTCCTTCCAACTGGAGTGAATAGATATGCCTCCAATTCTTGCCTAAGCATGTCTTTGAATATGACACACATGCGGCATTGAAAGGTAGCTAGTGCATTTGTCAACCTAAATGGCACAACTATGTAGGCAGACACAACCCATTCCATCACAAATGTTGTATTATACCTATCGTCGGGGTGTACATGTACCTAGTTACAACTTGAGAAGCTGTCTAGGAAACATTAGGTCTCTTTTCCCACTACTCTCTTGAGCATGTGCTCTGTGTATGGTAGTGGATAGTTATCTCTCTTTGTCGCAATATTGACTTTTTAATAGTTTATGCACACTCAAATTCTGCTATTCTTTTTCAAAACAATCACTATGGGCGATACCCAATCCGTGTGCTCAATTTCATAGATGAATCCAACCTTCAAAAACTTATCTATCTCCTCCTTGATGGCATGTGTGTGCTTTGGATTCATTGAGCATGGCTGCTATTTAACTAGTGTTGCACCAAGAGTCATCAAGATGTTATGGGTCATGACCCTCAAATCAAGTCTTTTGAGTTCATCTCAAGTAAATATGTCTATGTACTCTCATAGGAGAGCAATGAGATCAGCCTCCTCTTGCTCACTTAGGTCATCAGCTATGAACACGAATCGAGGCTTTTCCCCTTTCCTTGCCAAGTTGACTTCCTTAACCTTAGTAGGCCCTTCTATTGGTTCATTAGCTTGTCCTTGCCTCTTAGCTCCTAAGAAGATCACTACCCTATTGCCCTTTTTGATCCTCGTGAAGTGCTTAGGTAGGTCTTGGGGCTTCCATTATTCTTTAGCCTCCGACCCCTTTGGCTACTTTCTCTTTTCCTCCTTCAATTGCATGCACCTTTGGTGGATTGGTAGGTCCCCCTTGTTATGTTTGGTCTTAGGTGGTTGAGGTATTTTTGGGTCACTCTTAGAGCTCACTTTCAACTTGGAGTTAAACTCACAATCTTCACTAGAAGAAGGAAATTCCCTTGGTGGTTGCAACTTTGATGTCGATAATGTTCTGGAGTGGTGCGGTACTTGGTTGAACTAATTTAGCTTGCTCGTATTCTATCACTCCTAGGTAGTCTGATTACTCCGATTTGAAAAATCTTCTTTTGATCCTAAAGATATTGGCTTTCCATGGCTTGATTCTACTCATATCTATTCAATCACTTGGTCATCCATGTCATACTCTATTGCCTTGGCCTCTTTTAACTACTCATCATCTGAATCATTACCTTCTTCTAACTACTCATCATCTCCTAGGTTTCTATTCTTAGTGATCTTCTCATTTGTGATTAGTGCCCAATTGTATGCTAGATTTAAGTCGTGCACTTTGGTCCACCACCACTTTGGCTCATTCATGAGATCCTTGAGGGGTTTGAGATGAGCATGTGGGTTATTTGCTTTGGGTTATTTGCTAACTCTCTTGCCCAGTATTCAAGGATCCCCTGGGGCTCAAGTTTATTAGACGGAATGTGGAAAGGAACATGTATTGGTTGTCTACGAGAACTCTTGGCCATCATGCAAAGTGGTACTGATGTGGCAGGGTCTTATCCTTTGACAGATGAGATGTTGTGGCTTTATGGGACTCATTGGCTATCCTTGTAGCCTACTTATAATCATCTTCATCATCTAAGAATGGTAGGTTGATGGTGGATAGCACATGCATCCAATTCCGCTCATCCTTTGAGGCAAGGGATATACTTTATTAGTGGCCCATAAAAATTCCTAACTTGTGAGTCTCCTTTTCGAGATAGCGGAGATGGCATCTAGGTCGATCTGTGTGGTCTTATAGATACCCATCTTGACTCTTAGAGCCTTCAATCTATTGCCTAAGAATATGACACTAATGCCCCAATCTTTTATCACTCGTGTGTTTTGTATCCAAGGTTGACATAGTAGGATGTCATAATCCACTCCCTTCATGACTATGAAGTTCATTGAGAACTGGACTCCCGCTATCTTCAAGGGCTAGTCTTTCAACATCCCAAGTGGCCTAACTTTCATTCCATTGGCCAGCGTGACATTAAACTTTGCAGTCTCCACTAGTGGGTTACCCCAAGCCTATAGGATTGCATGGTTGAATACACTAACTCCTTGTCCTATGGCTATGGCCCCCTTTCTTATGGCATCCCCTAATGCTGTGATAGGTAGGAGTGCATGCATTTCGATGCCTTCCTAGAAAGCATTCACATTTAAGGACTTAGGAATTGAGTTTAGGATCAAGGTAGTTATCTAAATGGTTGCATCATGGTCAGGCAAGTTAGTACCTCCAAGCTCGTTTGGTCTTTCTGCCCACTGCTTCAGCACTTTCCATAAGGTTGGATTTTCCTAAGTAGTTCTCCTAAAGGCAAAGTCACATGGTCTGATAATAACGTCATGAGAAAGTTTCCAATCGCCTACTTTTCATTAGGCTCTACACTCTTTTGCCAATGATCTTGGGTAGTTTGCCTACGTGTGGCGTGTAGGCTCTATCTATGCGATGCTACATGGGGTGTGGATGCATCTCTTGATCTTAATCGAGTAGGCAAGATTGGTGCTAGAGAGCTCATTGATCCTATCTTCAATAATGGGTTTTGCATCCCTTTAGGTGCACTTGGGCTTCTCTCACCCACTCCTTGACCTTATCAACCACTTCTAATTGGTGCCTTGAATTGGAATATTCTCCAATCTTGGCACTTCCCTTTTTTGTTGTCTTAGGAGAAGATGTCTCTGCTTTTGTACCCATGACTTGCTTCCCCTTTGGTAATATGGTGGCACTATTTGTCTTAAGCGTAATATTCACCTCATCCCTCTTTCTCCTTCTTCTATGGCTTTTCTTCCATATTGAAGTTACATCAAAGTTGCTAGGCCTGGGTAATGAAATACCGGCCTACTTTGCCCGTGCTTGGGTCATGATATTCAGCAAAATTGGCATGGCTTCGACATTAAGTGTGTCAACTTTGAATAGCCCTAATGTTACAAATGATAAGACATATAAGTGTGTGTTCCCACACTTAGGGCATCTTAGGTCGGTCTTGTCTTCATTGGCTTTGCTCCCTTTTGAACAATATATTAGAGAATTTGGGAATCTCCCAAGTTCCACTCTCAAATAAGGGGTAAAGATTGGTGGACCATGTGGCTAAATCTTAATTTCTTATTTGAAAGTGGGAATTGGAGGGAAGGCTACCTATGTAGTATTTAGGGTAGACTTCACCTTCAAATAAGGGGACATTATTTGACCATGTGGCTGAATATTAGTCATACTAGGAATTCCCAAACTATATGAAAATCCCCATATTCTCTAGCATAGTGTTTTTGGGGCATTGAGATGAGATATGCCTTGGGTGACCACAAGTCCAGCAAAATGCGATGGGTTCTTGGTTCTGTCCTCCTAGACCTCTATCTCTTTCCCTACTCAACACCATCACCAGTACTGTTTGAAATCCATCAGGTTGGGATTACCCTCTTCATCATACAATATGCAAGGGTTCACATATGCTTCATCCTTGTTCGGCTCCTCTATGTAATGTATCAAAGCATCGCTTGATGGATGGGTCACAATGGGTTCAAGTGGTCTAGGTGTCCCTATGGAGTTGATATCCATCCTAGGGACAGTTTATCTTGAATCATTGGGTGCTAGGAGAGCTAGTGGAGATCTCTTCTTCTTCTTCTTCTTCTTCTTCTTCTTCTTCTTCTTCTTCGTCTCCTTCTTCTTCTCCTCTCACCATCTCTCTCTCTCCTCACCTCTCTCTCTCTCTCCTCCTCCTCCTCCTCCTCCTCCTCCTCTCTCTCTCTCTCTCTCTTCTTCTTCTCTCTCTCTCTCTCTTCTTCTTCCTCCTCTTCTCTCTCCTCTTCCTTTCTCTATGTCCCTCTCTCTCTTGTTCTTCTTCTTCTTCTTCTTCTTCTTCTTCTCTCTCTCTCTCTCTCTCTCTCTCTCTCTCTCTCTCTCTCTCTCTCTCTCTCTCTCTCTCTCTCTCTCTCTCTCTCTCTCTCTCTCTCTCTCTCTCTCTCTCTCTCTCTCTCTCTCTCTCTCTCTCTCTCTCTCTCTCTCTCTCTCTCTCATTTTATGGGTTGGTTAGTTGGGTAGAGAGAGAAAGAGAGAGGGAGAGGGAGAAGTAGGTTAGTTATGTTAGTTAAGTAGGGGAGGAGAGAGAGAGTGGCTTGACTATATTGGTTATGTTACTTACTGAATTAGTTAGTTAGTTAGACATAGAGAAAGAGAGAATGGTTTATATATCTATCAAAGTTAACACCTGCTTTTTATCTAGTATGGAGGCTTCTGTAGAAAGTAAGTAAGAATATGTGCATAGAAAATGTGTACAAAATGTTGTACTCAAGCATATTGGAGGGCATAAGAGTTATAGTGGTTTCTTGAGGATCATTCGTCGCTTGGATAGGATTGACAAGCGAGTGAAGACATTGTCTCGACATCAAAAGACTTCAATTTCTCTTGGTGAGAACATCGATGACCGTCTGTAGAGGATTAAGAGAATATTGGAAGAGAAATATAAAGGAAATATTGTTGATGGAGTAATGATACAAGAGGCGAGTTAGAAGAGATAGGGGTTGACATTTGTGAACACATCCAAAAAAATTGGTGGTTGTGTGCTAGGTCTTTGGATGATCAGGGGGAGAGAAGCTAAAAGACATTATTAACAATGCAGGTCGTATAGAGAGGATGGAGTGTGTGAGTTAATTGCACACAAGAATGAGAGCTCGGCTACATTGGAGAACATTGCTCTTAATGTGCAATTTACTTCTTTGAAAGTTTATTTTAATAGATTTTCGACAATGTTAACGCAAATGAATCACCACGTAGGCTCATTGCCATAGTTTGCTTGGATATATGCAATTTTTGCATGACATATGAAATGAGTTTTTGATGAAATATCCATTTTGAAGCACATTTTCTAACTCTTACGGATTATAATACTATTTTTAAGCCATTTTGATAGTACATTCTTCCCTTTGTCTCACTCTCGATTGCTAATCCTGTGACATGGTCTCAAAGTTCTTTCATGTTACTAATGCCCTATTGTTCCTTTTAACCAATGTACCTTGAAGCTTATGTGGCAGTAAATAGTTTCATTATATCAAACATGGTGGATACAATTGGACTAAAATGCTCCCATTACTTGGTTTAGATACATAAAATAGTTGAACCTTGAAGATGTTGGGACACAAAAATGACTTCATAGCATGTTTTTGTGTGCAAAAGTAAATGTGTTGCTATGTTGCTCATGCTCATTTCTTCTTAAATGAGCAAGTCTCTAGGTGTTCTAAAGGTAGGTAATGATATAGCAATGAGTTTCTGATATTCCCTCTTAGTGCAAGTACTATAAAGGATAGAGTGTGTAGTTGATTGCCCACAAGAATGAGAGCTTAGTTTCACTAAAGAACATTGCTCTTGATGTGTAGCTTACTTCTTTGAAAGTTTATCTTAATAGATTTTTGGCAATGTTAACACAGATGAATCACTATGTAGGCTCATATACAGTCTCTGCACGACATTTGAAATGAGTTTTTGATAAAAATCTTCCTTTTGAAGCACATTGTCTTATGTATTATAATACTATTTTAAGCCATTTTTATAGTGCATCTTCCCATTGTATCGCTCTCGATTGCTGATGTTATTACCTGGCCTCAAAGTTCTTTTTTGTATTGATGCTTTGTTGTTCCTTTTTAACCAATGTACCTTGAAGCTTGTGTGGCAATAAATAGTTTCATTAAATCAAACATGGTGGATACAATTTGATTAAAGTGCTCCCATTACTTGGTTTAGATACATAAAATAGTTGAAGCCTAAGGGTGTTTAGGACACAAAAATGACTTCATAGCATATTTTTTTGTGGAAAAGTGATGTTGCGCTTGAAAAGTGGGGTCAAGATTTGCAATTGAATTTGTTGTTAAGAAGTTGTATGCTTAGGCTCTACCACTACATTCTTCAATAATAATGTATTGCTATATCACTCGTGCTCATTTCTTTTGAAATGAGCAAGTCTCTAGGTGTTTTGGAGGTAGACAACAATACAACCATGGCTTTGTGGTATTCGCGCTTTGAAGTTAATCATGAGCACGTGTCTTTACTGGCTATTATGCCTTCTATTTGTTTTGTTTTGTTACTTGGCTAGGGCTTTTTTGGTAATGATGTTTACTCCTCAAAATGTAGTGTTGTGGGATGTTCTTATTACGGATGTACTCATCAATGATAGGTCACATGAGCCATTGAATTGTTTATCACGTTGTGTTGAATAGTCTTCTTGCAATTTTGAGACTTTGATACCTTCCCATCTATGATATGTTATTTTCCCTCAATAATATATATTTTTATAGGTGCATATGAATGGACATCCATTAGCAAGGCCTTTGGGCAATGCTTGGCTACTGAGCATCATGTGTGCATGGTACTCATGCATGGCCATATATGCATGTATTTATACATTTAAGGTTTGTGGTTATGAGTGTGTCTTATTGAGATGGCAAGCTCAACATGTGTGAAAATTGATGATGGAATACCTTGCTAGATGGATCCGCACGTCTATACTTAGCACATCGATGGTCATTATGATCCTCACATGGCCACTGACTTATCACTTATTATATTAGTTTGTTACATCTACTTATAGTTGGCATAGTTATAGTACCAGTCAATTAGTATAGTCAGTTATGTATTGTTTGAATTAGCAAGCCACTTTCCTTTATGTTATACCTTATCTATACTTTGTGCACATTGTATTATGTGTGAAAAAAGATGAAGAAATCTATAAGAAAACGTTTTGTCCTCCATTTCACTTCTTGTGTTTCTGAGTAAGCTTCCTCTTATGTATATGGTGTGTGTTTGGCGCCCCGGCTCAAGCAAGTCCCTCTACCACGTGATTCTTGATATGATATTAGAGCGGCATCACTGAGAGAGGCTAGTTTTGAAAGTTGAAGTGAAGGAGAAGAAGCAAGGATTCGAGCAAGCAAGCAACAAGTAAGAATCTCTCCCATTCTTCCACTCTCTCTCCCAAAAGTAGGGCAGAGTAAAAATCTCATATTGCTATGAGATTTGGTATGCAAGTAGAGCATTGTATATTCTATAAATGCACGCTTTAGGGCTTTGTCACTACTTTTTTAGGCATCTAAGGCTTTTTCAATCCCTATTTTAAAGCCGCAAGGTTGCATATAATATCAATTTTAGGGTACGCTATGATTTTAGCTATATCGATTGAAAGTGGACGCACAAGTTACAGATTTCAAATTTGTAATTTTTTATGTATTTTCCAAGAAGCAAGCATAAGTTTTATATGTAAACAAGTTGTAGATTACATATACTATTGAGAAATCAATGAAAAAGGTTACTAGGTGTATTATTGTACACTTGTTGTGAAAGGTTGTAAAAGACTTGCTTGCTATTTTGTTTTTTTTAATTTGAGAATGGTAAAAATTTGTGAAAATCCCATCATTGAGAAGCTAGACAAGAAAAAATACTCTTCATGAAAATTCCATATGACGAACTTTCTCATTGGAAAGGGCCTATATAGTTTGTTTCATGTGAAGAAAATGAGCCAAAGTTGAGTATTCATGTGACTGCATATGAATTAAAGGTGTGGAAAGAATGGAATCCAAAAGACAAAAAGGTGATGTACTAGCTATCTATAGTCATTGATAATACTATGCTGGGATATAACAAGAATGGAAAAAAATTGCATGCAGCTTGGATAATTTTTTAGAACATATTTCAGTAAATATAAAGGCACGAAAGATTCAACTCAAGCAAGAGTTGAATACCTTGAAGAAAGGAGAAATGACTGCTGTCAATGAGTATGTCTTGAAGGTGAGGAGCATTGCACATGCTTTTGTAGTGATTGATGCAATGCCTGATGATGATGATTTGGTTTCATCTACTTTGGGCAGCCTTAATAATGAGAAGGCTTGGAAATAATTTGTTACTTCTATATATGTATGAAAGCCATTTCTAGATTTTGATGAATTGGTCTCTCTCATGAATACGGAAGAGATCAATATGTAGGGTGACTCATTTGAAAGAAATAGTGAACAGGTCCAAGCATTCTACTCAAGTTCAAGAAGGGAACATGGTAGATCCTCTTCGAGAGGCTGTGTTATGGGATGTGCTAGTGATAACCAATAAAATAGGTTGAATCAGGAATTTGGTGAAATGCAAGTTTCACCAGGCTATGGAAATTTTAGAGATGGGGGGAGCTCTAGAGGAAGAGGAGGATGGCAAAACAAAGGTTCTAGAAATTTTGCTATTGTTTGTCATTATTGTGGCAAAACATGTCATATTTCCATCCATTATTATGCTAAGAAGGATGATATCCGCAGTGGTAAATTGCAGTAAGAAACTATGCATCATCTTCATGACAAAATGAAAATAAAAATGAGTATCTATTGGTTATGCAGCTTATGATAAATGTTGTTACAAGAAAAGGAACGCATGATGATGTATGGTATGTCGATTCAGGTGCATCTAATCATATGGCTAGTCATGTTGAATGGTTTGGATAGATGTATGACTTACAAAATCCAAGTTATGTGTAGATGAGTGATGATTCGTGCCACCCAATTTCACACATTGGAAAGGTTCCTTTATCTTTGCATGATGGCCAGACAAAGAGTCTGTCTAATGTATTACATGTGTCATCAATCAAAAAGAATTTAGTGTATGTTAGCCAAATGGTAGAGCAAGGATTGCAGGTTTGATTTAATGCAAAATCTTGTTTTGTATAAGACTTTAATGATAATTCTAGGTTTTTCACAAAAGAAAGTGGAGTTGGCCACATATTCACTTTAGATACTTGAATTCCTTCAATGAATTTTGCTATGTATGCTAAAGGAAAAGGAATGGTTGTAGATATTAAAATATGGCATAAACATATTGGATATGCAAATGTGCAAAGCCTGAAATTAATTTAATCCAAAGGATTGGTTATAGGATTGCTTGCTTTTAGAGTTGCAAAAATTCATAGAGTGTATGAAGCATGCCATTTCGATAAGCAAGCAAGACAACCCTTTTCACATGACAGAGATGTGAGCAAAAATATACTCGATGTTGTGCATACATATGTTTGGGAGACTACACAAAATGTATCTCTTAGTGGTAACAAATATTTTATCACATTTATTGATAATTATTCAAGAAAGCTATGGATATATTTTGTGAATAAAAAAAGTGATGTATTTGAGCACTTCAAATCTTTCAAGGTGACTGTTGAAATAGAAACAAGCTTGAAAGTTAAGTGCTTGAGATCAAATGGAGGGGGAGAGTACCTCTCTAATGAGTTTAGTGGCTTATTGAGGCCTCATGGGATAAAGAGATAGTTTACTTGTAGGTATATCCCACAATAAAATGGGGTTGCAAAAAGACAAAATAGGCATATTGCAGAAGTTGCATGGGTATTGATGGCTGAAAATGCTAAAACATTTTTTGTCTAAAGTTATTCATACTATTGTATATATTATGAACATAACTCTCATAGCTACAATTCATGGAATGATCCCCGAAGAATTATTTATATGCAAGAAGCTTGATGTGTCACACCTGAAAGTATTTGGTTATATTGCATATGTTCATGTGCTAGATGAGCTATGAAAGAAGCTTGATCCAAAGGCTAAAAAATGTGTTTTTATTGGACACTCTTTAGAGTAGAAAGGGTATCATCATTATAATCTTGTTCACATGTGAGTTCAGATGAGCTACAAAAGAATCTTGATCCAAAGGCTAAAAAATGTATTTTTATTGGATACTCTTTAGAGCAGAAAGGGTATCATCATTATAATCCTATCACAGGTGAGTTCAGAGTGAGAAATGACATTATTTTTTATGAGACAAGTAGTTGGTATGCATTTACTGGTGATGTATTAGATTATGATAATGATCATGATAGCTATGTACAAAAAGAAAAGAAATAATCACAGAGCCTTAGTGGACCAAAAACATCATCTGGTACTACACCTATAGTTAGCCCTTGATTTAGGAGACTAAAAAGTAGCCCCACATCTTCATGTGGATCTACAAGTTTGCATGTAAAGACAAAGAGAAGAAGAAAGTGTTGGATGGTAATCATGCATCTACCAGCTATTTGGAATTTGTTAGAGATTCTAGTGGTTTAGAGAGTTTGGACGATGAGCTTGGTTTTCCTTCAATCAAGACAGTAGGTGTACAAAGAGCACATAGTAATGTAAAGGCTCCACTGAGTGACCTAGTTGTATGCATGTCTAGTAGGGTCTGATACCCTGTTAAAATATTTGGTTTTAAAGGTTATGCAACTCACCATTATGCTTATACGGTGAAGGTAGTTGAGGATGTTGAGTCCACTTGTTTTGAAGATGTTGTTGGTCATGCTCATTGGGATGCAGCAATGGATGAGAAGATGGTTGCATTAGAAGTCAATAAGACTTGGGATTTGGTACCCTTGCCTAAGGGCAGGAAAGCTATTGGCTGTAAGTGGGTTTACAAAAGCATAATGCATATGGTTTGATTTAGAATGTATAAGACTAGGCTAGTTGCAAAAGGCTATGCTCAAACATATGGCATAGATTATGAAGAGACATTTAGTCTAGTTGCTAGGATGGCAACTCCTAGATGCATGATTGCTTTGGCAGCATCCAAAGGTTGGAGTTTATGGCAAAGCGGATGTCAAGTATGCATTCTTGTGTGGTGAATTGCAAGAAGAGGTGTACATGGAGCAACTATCAGGTCATGAGGATTTAGAGCATCCCCATATGTGTGCATATTAAAGAACGTGCTCTATGGATTGAAGCAAGCACCTAGAGCATGGTTTGACAAGATCGGAGAGTATCTTGTCAATATTGGCTTTAATTTTTCTTACTCACTTTATGTGAGAAAGGTAGATATAGGTTTGATCATTGTAGTCATCTATGTCAATGACTTGATTATTACAGGTGACAATGACAATGGAATTGCTAAAGCTAAGGACTTTTTGAAGATAAAGTTTGAGATGAAGGATTTGGGTAAGTTGAGATACTTTCTTGGTATTGAGATGATCAGATGTGATTATGGTATATGGCTATTCCAAAGGCAATATGGCTTGGATATGTTATCCAAGTATGGCATGATAGCATGTAAGCCTCTTTCCATACCATTGGAGCAAAATGTGAAGTTAACTTTTGATGTTGGGATGATATAGAAGACCCTACTATGTTCAGGATAGTAGGGAGTTTGATTTACATGACTATCACAAGGCCAAACTTGAGCTATGTTGTTGGCCTTGTCAATTA
This sequence comes from Lygodium microphyllum, assembly GCF_053477565.2. Classification (NCBI taxonomy): domain Eukaryota; kingdom Viridiplantae; phylum Streptophyta; class Polypodiopsida; order Schizaeales; family Lygodiaceae; genus Lygodium; species Lygodium microphyllum. The sequence continues at coordinate 183,487,618 of NC_141136.1, read as the reverse complement.
GTTTATGTAGATGTCTAGAAAGCCTCATTTGGATGCAATTAGATGCATATTGAGATATGTGAAGTCCACTTTACATTATGGACTTTTTTATGAGGCAGGCAATGATATACATGTGTTTAGATACACAAATGTAGATTGGGCTGGTAGCATGTCAGAAACAGAAGATTTACTAGTGGATTCCTGTTTTCCCTTGGCAACACAGCAGTTGCATGGAGCAACAAAAAGCAACCTACAGTTGCTTTATCAAGTACAGAGGCTGACTATAGAGGTGTTCCTATGGCAGCATGTGAGGTGATATGGCTATAAAATTTATTGGGTGATTTGGATGTGGAAGGAGATGGTCTAGCTGTCATTCACTGTGACAACATGAGCAACATACATCTACTTAGGAACCCAGTGTTCCATGCTAGGACAAAACACATTGAGATGCACTACCACTTCGTGAGAGAGAAGGTACTTGTAGGAGAGATTCACTTGGTATATGTCAGCACCCATGATCAGATAGCTGACAATTTCACAAAGGCATTGAGTATAGAGAAGCTTTAAAGCTTACTTCGAGTTGCAGAGATACATTTGAGCTTGAGAGGGAGTGTTGAGATGGCAAGCTCAATACATGCCGACATTGATGTGATGGACCGCTTGGCTAGATGGATCCACACATCTACACTTTGCACATCGATAGTCATTATGATCCTCACATAGCCATTGACTTATCACTTATTATATTTAGTTTGTTACATCTACCTACAGCTAGCATAGTTTAGTGCTAGTCAATTAGTATAGTCAGTTATGCACTATTTGACTTACCAAGCCACTTTTCTTTATGTTGTACCTTATCTATATTTTGTATACATTGTATTTTGTGTGAAAAAAGAAGAAAAAACCAGCAAGAAAATTTTTTGGTCTCCAATTCTCTTCTCGTGTTCTTGAGTGAGCTTCCTCTTATGTGTATGGTGTGTGTTTGGCACACCAGCTCAAGCAAGTCCTCCCACCACACGATTCTTGACATGTATGTCGCTCATGTCTTGGATACCTTTGAGATTTTTTTGTTGTGTGACTCTTACATTCAACATCAAGGAAAAAAAAGCAAGTTTCATAACAAATGGAAGATATTAGACAATCTAATTTCATACCGAGATCAATTTCATGCCATCAACATGGAGGAAAGCATTTGAGAGGAAAAATATGGCCATAGAGTATAGGGAAGTGATTGGAATATTCAATAATAAGAAATATTATGGAAGATAATGATAATAATTAGGTTGACATGTGCAACAAAGTTCAGGTTTTGGGATTTTGTTTATTAAAAATTTTAAGATAGGTATTGGTAATTTCGCTTGCATTCTTGGGGGTCCTTGCCAAAGGGGGAGGAATTAGGCAGGGAGACAAGGTTCTCCTAATCTACTACTATATATAAATAGGATCAATTCACAGTTGTAGATATTGGTTGCCACCTTGTTTCATATAGCCATTTATTCTTACATGGTCAAGTTAAACCAAACCTCTTATATGAGCTCCACTCTTCATGCCACCTTGAAATGTCTCAGTGGCCCATGTTGACATGAGCTATGATACAAAAGATACAAAAGAATGATGAGTGCCTATGAGTCACAAGAAGACTTGCATAACAATGAAAATGGCTACTTAAAATGGAAAAACAATAGTTGTTGTTTAAACACGAAGGCAAGAGTAATCAATTTGAAAGCATAGCTATGAAAACACAAGATACAATGACACTTAGAAGGGTTTAACCATGCCACTCAATAGCTATATTCTTACACTCAACCATCTAGACATGAGCAATAGCAAACTAGGGCAAGGTCAAACTTGGCTTCTGGAGCACTCATACAAGGTGGGGAAGATGATACACTTGAAATAGCATATAGAATTACCAAAACCAAGAGAGTTGGACTACTAATACCATGTGAAACAAGTATAAAGTAATGCAAGAAAAGCAATGAAGTTGTTGTATATAGAATGAATTGAAAAGAAGAACAAGAACAAATGAGTTCAAAGATTGAACTAAAGAAATGGATCTCAAGTACTAAAGCATGAGAGTATGTACAAGCCCACATAGGTTGTGGAACTAGTTGAGCACTCATAGACTCCCTCCCTCCCTCCAAACTGATGTAGCATGCCAAGATAATATGGAGGAGAACATGAATGGACTATAATTAGGCTGAAATGGAGCAATAATGAACACAAGTAATGGCTCATGAAATTCATTAATTGTCGATTGTTTACGTACTAGCTTCAAAAGGATCAAGCTCTTGGTGATACAAACTCTACAAGTATGCACCTTGAGATGCCTAATCTTCTTTAAATTTTGGCTTGATATGAAGCTTTTTCAACTCGTCTCTCCTATAAAAAATTTGAGATATTATTTGCACCAAATATATTTGAAGTTAGCTAACTTAGATATGTAATTGGATAGTTAAAAATGGTTGTGATCACGTATTCATCTATGGCATTTGAAGTTGAAAGAGATTTTGAGAGAATGAGAAATGTTGCATTTTGTAGATTTTTTTGTTTATCACACTTTAGCAAACAAAGTGAAAGTCTAATATCTTTGTCCATGGCATTTTGCAACTTGGCCATTTTTCAAGTTACGTATCCAATGTTGAAGGGCATAGTAAGAGAAACTCACTTTTGCAAAGCCTAGCAATAGGTCAACAATCCAACAAAAAACAATTTAATATTATACAAAGTCCAAGTCCACACTACCATTTCCAAGTGAGAGCAACAAAGTTTCTCACGACCAACTACAACATGGTTAATTACAAATTTCGATCTAAGGCACAAATTAGAGAAGGAGGATTTGGTCCTCTTCTCTCTCCCTCCCTCCCTCCCTCCCTCCCTCCCCCCCCCCCCCTCTCTCTCTCTCTCTCTCTCTCTCTCTCTCTCTCTCTCTCTCTCTCTCTCTCTCTCTCTCTCTCTCTCTCTCTCTCTCTCTCTCTCTCTCTCTCTCTCTCTCTCTCTCTCTCTCTCTCTCTCTCTCTCTCTCTCTCTCTCTCTCTCTCTCTCTCTCTCTCTCTCTCTCTCTCTCTCTCTCTCTCTCTCTCTCTCTCTCTCTCTCTCTCTCTCTCTCTCTCTCTCTCTCTCTCAACACATAAGTTTTGGCCAAGGGGGAATCTAAAAGGAGGAGAGGAATAAGAGGGAAACTTTGAGGAGTCGACAAAGAGGACATGGAAGATGCTTGAGATAAACTTCCATCTCTATCATCTACATGAGATTGCAACAATGAAGAATGATTTTATACAAACAAGGAAGCATTGGAAAAGTGAAACTATTGCTAGATTTGGACTGATTTTGCAACATTTGATAGCTATTGGAACATTTCACTAAGTTATAATTGTGATGGTTTAACTTATTTTCTCAAGAAGCAATACACTAGATTGATTTAAAGGAGCATATTCAAATCGAGGAGTCAAGTACTTATTGTTTTTATCCCTCAATATGTGTATTTCACATACAATATAAATGAATTGCATGGAGGCATTTGATGCATTTGATCATCATGTATACCTTGCAATTTATCACAAAGTGAGCTATGTACTAAAGAAGAACATGCTTCAATTTGTTGTCATTGTAGATGTGTATCTCTAAGATGCCCAATGTCCTCAATAGCATTGTCATGCTTACAACTATTTTAAGTCTTGAAGTTAACAACTCTTTGTTGCATTGTATGATAATGTATGTTGTGAGATGCATAGTGTACTTAGTAACAATTGTAAGGTTGAATAGGCTATGCAAGAAGAACATGCCTTCAGTTTTTAAGTTAGTTTTCATTCATTATGATCATGCATATAAATGTGTCTTCTCTTTATGGACCTTGAAATTAGTTAGCATGAAAATTGTGTGGAGTTTTAAGTCAATGAGCTTTTGTTAATTGCAAATTTAGATCTAAGGCACAAATTAGAGAAGGAGGATTTGATCCTCCTCCCTCCCTCCCTCCCTCCCTCCCTCCCTCCCTCCCTCCCTCCCTCCCTCTCTCTCTCTCTCTCTCTCTCTCTCTCTCTCTCTCTCTCTCTCTCTCTCTCTCTCTCTCTCTCTCTCTCTCTCTCTCTCTCTCTCTCTCTCTCTCTCTCTCTCTCTCTCTCTCTCTCTCTCTCTCTCTCTCTCTCTCATATTTTTAAAAAATGTGACCAAGATAGCCATGAATGCTCTAGCATAATTTTCTCATGGTCTTTTTAGGCCACCATTCTAAACACTTTTTCAACCAAAAAGAAAAAGGAAAAAAGAAAAGAAACACAATGTTATTGCGTACAATTGTGCACCCTTGTTTCTTCTCTCTTAAAAGAAAAATACCCCTTTTTTTTACAAATGTAGCTAATGATTACTTTTCCAAATCTTTTTTTTTTGGTTTTTTTTCATTTTTATCTTTCTCATTCATTTTTTAAACTCTTAAAAACTAGAAATCTCAAAAGTAATCTCAAAGAAATGATCTTCAAAGCAAAGCAAGCACTAAAATCATGACAAACAATGGTATACATGTATGTATATGTATGCGCACGCGAGCACGCACATTTGACAAAGATGAGAATATAAAAATATTATCTTATTATTTATTAATTAAACATATTATAAATTACTTAATGGGTGAATTACTAATCAATTATTTGTTAATTAATTGACTAGTTTTTAATTATTCATTCATCAATATATTAATTAGTATTTCATTAATTCATGGATTAGTTATGTTATTTTTAACTAATCAGCAAAGTAATGAGTTTATTAATCTATTGATTTTTTTAATTTTTAATTTTTATTTCATAAATTCAATCGATTTTATATTTTTATTACTATTTCATAAATTATGTATTTATTATGATATTATTTATTTCTTTCTTTAGAAATTAATTATTAATTATTAATTATATTTTACTTAGCAAATCATTAATTGATTACTAATTTCATTTTAATGAAATGATTTTTTTATTTAGTAATTCATTAATGAGTAGTAGTCAATGGTTAATTAGTTAAGTAAATAGTCTATTAATTAGTAATTCATTCGTTAATAAGTTATTTTTAATTACTATTAATTATTAGTCATATTAGTTCTTTAGTTAATTGTAAATTATCATTAATTATTACTAATAATAATTTATTAATTAGTATTAATTATTGTAGTTTCAGTAATTAGCTAGCAATATATTCTTAAATTAGTAATAGTCATTTTCTATTTAATATTAATTAGTATTATTTATTACATTAATTAGTTATTACATAAATACTAGTTAACTATTTACTTGCACTAATTAGTAATATTAGTAATAGTTACGTTAGGATTAGTAATATATTATTAATTAGTAATACTAATTTTCAATTATTATTATTATTAGTTTTATTATATAAATTAGTTGGTTATGCTAATTACTAATTAAGTAAATACTACTTAATTATTTAGCTATATAAATTAGTAATATAAACTATATTGAATTACATTAATTAATATTACTTTAGTATTTTTTCATTAACTAAGTAAGTATCTAAGTGATTGTTAAGTATTTATTACTTTAATTTAAATTAGGGTAGTTTAGTTATTAGTGCATTAAAATATATGATATTATGACATTGAAATTTAACTAGCTATGTTTATATATGATATTATGACATTGAAATTTAAATGGCTATATTTATATATGATATTATGATATTAAAATTTAACTAACTATGTTTATATTAAGGTCTAATAAGTTACTAATTTTAATGTAACTACTTATTTATATTTTTATTAAAATTTAATTATTTTAATATGTATATTAATTTTTAATTTATATCATTTATAATTATTTGTAATTAGTAATTGGTTTATCAAACTTAATATTTAATCGGTAGCTTAGTTATTTTAATTAGTTTAACATTTAGTTAGGTGTTAGGCTTAACGGGTTAGTTTAGTTTTAGTAGTTTGTTTTAGTAGTTAATATTTACTAGTAGTTTTAGTTGTTGTGCTTTTAGTTTTAGTAGTCAATATTTATTAGTAGTTTTAATAGTTATACTTTTGGTTAATTAGTGGTACATGTTAGTTTTAAATGAGGGGGTTAGATGTTAGGCTTTGGGGATTAATTTTAAATAAAAGGCTATTTAGGGATTAAGAGAGTTAGTTTTAATTAAAGTATTTAACTAATTAATCATTACATGTTAGTTTTAATCAAACTAATTAGGTTATAAGTGGGTTAGTTAGGTGTTAGATTTATGGTGTTAGTTTCAAATAAGTAGTTATTTATCATTAAACAAATCACTATTAATTATTCTTATTTTTAGCATGAAACTAAAAATTATTTTACTTAAAATTAATATAGCTTGCTCATTTGCTTATGTCTGATCAGTGTAGGCTTACGGTTAGCAAACATGCTACATCTATACTACTTTAATATTTGAGCTACAAGTTTGGGAGGCGCCAAAGCACTAGAGAGCTCCCGAATCTACAACTCCCAAATCGAAGCAAATTTGAAGTGGTGATGGAAAAGGTGGAAAGGTGAGAGTGACGGGTGGTGAAAATGAGACTCATGATTGCTCTCTCTCTCTCTCTCTCTCTCTCTCTCTCTCTCTCTCTCTCTCTCTCTCTCTCTCTCTCTCTCTCTCTCTCTCTCTCTCTCTCTCTCTCTCTCTCTCTCTCTCTCTCTCTCTCTCTCTCTCTCTCTCTCGCCACCCATGGGCCACAGGCCTAGGAGCGGGGGGTGCCTAGGAGTCGCCACCCAAGAGTGTGCATACAGGAACAAGGTTTTAGGGCCACCATGGGGCTGCCACTAGGCTTCCTTCACGCTATCCTCGCCATCGGGCCCGAGGGCCACTGTGGGGCTACCACTAAGCTTCCTTCAGGCTGTCGCCATCAGGCCCGAGAGTCACATAACAAGAGAGAGAGAGAGAGAGAGAGAGAGAGAGAGAGAGAGAGAGAGAGAGAGAGGAGAGAGAGAGAGGTGTGTAGCACAGAGAGAGAGAGAGAGAAGCTGCCCAAGAGTAGCCCCAATCCCCGTCGAGCCATTGCCATTATCGTCAGGCTGTGCTACATCAGTGACCACCCACGAACTGTGCAATAGAGAGAGAGAGAGAGAGAGAGAGAGAGAGAGAGAGAGAGAGAGAGAGAGAGAGAGTGTGTGTGTGTGTGTGTGTGTGTGTGTGTGTGTGGGAGTGAGAGAGAGAGGGGTGGTGAGAGGTTGGAGAGAGAGAGAGGGATTAGTGAGTGAGTGAGTGTGTGTGTGTGTGTGTGTGTGTGTGTGTGTGTGTGTGTGTGTGTGTGTGTGTGTGTGTGTGTGTGTGTGTGTGTGTGTGTGTGTGTGTGTGTGTGAAGGGGATGGTGAGAGGTTAGAGAGAGAGAGAGTGTGTGTGTGTGTGTGAGGTGGTGAGAGGGCAAGAGGGGGGTGGTGAGAGGATGGAGAGGGAGAGGGAGAGGGAGAGAGGTTGGTTAGAGAGAGGGGGGGTAGGTTAGTTGGAGAGAGAGAGAGAGAGAGAGAGAGAGTGTGTGTGTGTGTGTGTGTGTGTGTGTGTGAGGTGCAGAGAGAGGGGGAGGTTGGTGAGATATAGAGTGTGTGTGTGTGTGTGCATATGTGTGTGTGTATGTGTGTGTGATTAGAGAGAGAAAGGGAGAGAGGTTGGTTAGAGAGAGGGGAGGTAGATTAGTTGGAGAGAGAGAGAGAGGGTTAGTGAGAGTATATTTGTGTGTACGAGGTGGAAAGAGGGAGAGGGGGGTGGTGAGACGGAAATAAGGGGGGTGGAGAGATGTTGGTTAGAGAGAGAGGGGGGGTTGGTTAGGGAGAGAGGAAGAGGGATTAGTTAGAGAGGGGGAGGGAGAATGAGTGTTATAGAATCCGAGATACACACTCGACTTTCTTATATACTTAAAATATATATGGCGAATATTATGTTGGCATAGAGGGAGAATAGATGAGAGAAAAGAAAGATGTAGAGAGAGGTAGAGAAATTGGCAACACACTAGGGACTGGAAGATGGGCCAGTCCCCCCCCTTGTGGAGTTATATTATTGACAAGGAGCAAGCTCATCCGTTGCACATAAGCCAATTCTTACTTGTAGATCTTGGAAACAAGATCACGGTTCCTTGCACGGTATACAACCGGCTAACACTTGCACAACTTGGAAGTTGGCACCTTCTGAAACTTCTTGAGTCTCCTTCTCTCCTACACAATATGTGTAGGGCTCTCCTCTTGGTGCTTGATTTCAGCAGAGCTTCTGTAGAACTTGCACCTTCTCTTCTCCTCTTGGAACTTGATTTCAGTAGAGCTTCTGCAACACTTGATTTCAGCAAGGCTTCCATAGCACTTGCACCTTCTCTTCTCCTCTTGGATGCATGCAAAGTGATGCTTCCTTCCTTACACCCAAGGAGAGCCTCGTCTTTTATAGGCTTTCAAGAGCTTCTCTTCTTGGAGAGAGAGTTGAGTTTATCTTCATGCAAGATGTGGTTGTTCCACTCTGCAGCACTAATTTTGAGATATCTCTTTGTGCATTGTTTGGATAAAAAAACGTCCAACACAAAAGTTGTAGATCTCGTTGTTTTTTATAACTCTCGTGGCCTGTTTTTAGAGATCATCTTTCTATTGCAAGATATTTTAAAATTAGATTTTTCAAAAAAATATCTTTTTAAACTGTACTCTTAACTTGTGGTCCATGCGACCACCTTGAGTCATAGATAAGGAGAGTTTATTAGATTGTCTTGGGCCTCAACCTTAAGATTGAATTCCATACAAAAGCTTGTGTCATTTTAGACCTTAGAAAGAGAAAATCACTTCTCTCCTCACTTCCAAAGGATCAGGTCTCTCGTCTTTCTTAGTGAAAGAATTCCCTCTCTCGCCTTTCTTAATGAAAGAAAAGACCTCAAACCTTGACTTGTAGGGGAGAGGATGACCTCAAATGAATGCAATGCTCATTACACACAAGTAAACATTCCCAGGCGTCCCTGGATGCACACATAAATACATATACACAATGCTAATGCCTTCCTCTTCTTAGAACTCAATCCATCTTCATTTATGTGTAACTCCTTCGTTCTTGTGTACACTCTTACACTTGGAAAAAACTCCTTTCCCCCTTCATAACTTGTACTACTTGTACCAAATATCCGCGTCACAGTGCTCTGATCACCCCATTAAGTGATGCGCTAGGAATACTTGTCTCTAAATGGTCTCATGGCCATTCTAGATCATCAAAAGAAAAGTGAGTCATTAATTTATTGACATGAATTTATTAAATAGAGAATGTGTAATAAGCAATCAATTTAGTGACAACGGGTGAGATTTGTTATTATTTATTTGTATTGGTTTATTTGCTAATCTTTAGTATTGTGGTTGTGTGTCTGTAGGCAAATGGGTTTTGCTTGCAAGGATTTGTATTAAGTATGTACAATGTGGTGTCTCTTTCTTGAGGTTTACATGGAGCAATTTTGATAATCCAGCGATGGTTTTTGTAATCTATATTTAATATTTGACCTTAAATATTTAATTGTTTAAATATTAATGGTGCTTTTAACGTGCGCGTACATATATATTGAGCTATGCCTTTGATAGAGTGTATTGATAACAAATTCTATGGGCATCCAATAAACATGGGGTGTTCGCATCGAGCAATTGGCAAAGACTATGAGTTTCATATTCGTAGGGGTGTGCTTAGCTCCACTAGGTGTGAACGATGGCAAGTTGCCAAGCTCAAGGCTTAGAGAGGGGTTTTAGAGCATGATAGATCCATTTGTAGGGGTGTTGAAAACATGCCTTTTCATCGAGAGATTTCAAATGGTCATCATGAATTGGGCCAATGACAACAAGGCGGTTGCAATGGTTGAAAACATAAGAGTGTGAAAAATCATGTGATTATTGAGTTGCAAGTTAGTAATGTTTCAATGTTTAGCCAAGATGGAGGAAATCATAATGAAGTGGTTTATGGGAATAATGAGTCGGTTGAACAGCATGTTGATGTGGATTTGACTATGGTGCATATTGATCGTGTTGTGCCTAATATTTTAACATCAATCGATGGTTGTGATGTTAGGAATTGCTACAATGTGGAAATTTCCATGGTTAATGAGTCATGTGTTTATAGTATTGCAAATTTTGATTTCTAAAATGGTGGGTTGTGCTCCATCTTGCATACTTTGCCTGCAACTAATGTTCATCCAACAACAATGGTATCATTATTTCAAGAGCTAGATGTGCATTCCATGGGGAGTCTTTCTGAAATGTGAGAGGTGTTTAGCTAAATTCTGGAGATACAAGGCTCAATACAAGGGTCAATTTCGTTTGAAAAGCATTGTTGTCGGAATGGAAAAGTAATGTTGCCACCATTACAATGTCCACTGCAACCATTGCATGATTTGTTGCATGGTATGCACCCTTAGAGTAAGATATTTAAAAATAATATAGAAGCACACAATAGTGCTCTTGCATCTGTATCCATCGGAGCTAATGTTGATGAGTTGTCTATTGTCAGGAATGGTTACACCTTTAGAGTGCATGGCTCTATCTATCACCATATAGGTCATCTACTTCCTATATGCAACATCGAGAAAGGCCAAGGTTTGCACAGCTCTATCTTTATGATAATAAGCACGAGTTGCTTAATCATTTCGGAGTCATGCGTGATTTGTTACCAAATTTTCTTAGGGAGTTGCAATCTATGATGCATCGACACAATGTATATGTAGTACAAGATTTTTGGTCTATGGGTGTGTAACTGCAAAATAATCTCGTGTGAGAGTTAAGAATGAGTATTTTTTGTGTTTAAAGAACCAGTAAACAGTACTCCCAGCTCCTACGGTAAAATCGAGGTTATTGCTATCATATGTGAGGGGGGGCAGGTGATGAGAATACTCTTGATCGTCGAGATATTCATGTTTACATTCAGAGTGGCCGATGGTTGTTATTCCAAACTTGCATAGAGCATATATGCCAATGCTATATGTTCTCCTTTTCCAATGGATGATGATGGCTGGCATATAAAGGGTCCCTATAGTGATGTCAATGTTTCTATTAACATACATGAATTATCCAATAAAAATTGTATACCCAGATGCAATTTTATGCATTTCAACTTTATGTGCATGAAGATACTGAGGTGTGCATATTGCGCGATGGTTGACTATTGCAACAATTTATTGTTTATACTTATTGTAGTATAAGTAGTGCAGGTTGACTTGGTGTTGTCATAATCAGTTTTAGTGTTGCGATCCAAGGCCTATAAAGGCTTGGCAAACATGGTGGGGAAAATGATAATGGGCTAGTCCAGATTGTTGGTGCCTCTGTTGGTAGAAGGATAGTTTTGCAATCGTCGTTTATGAGGGGGCCAAAGCACATGTACCAATTGTATCAAGACATGCCATGGCTATAGTGCGATGCAAGGGGAAACCTAAGCCTTTTATAACAATGAAATGTAATCCAAAGTGGTTGAAGATAACTAATGGTTTTTTGCTTTGTAAGGAGTGCCTATGACTGTCTGGATTTGACTACTCACGTGTTTCACAAAAAACATGTTGATTTTATGCACATGTTATTGCGAAGAGACTTCTTTGGAAAGGTTGTAGGCTATGTTACTATAATTGAATTCCAAAAGAGGAGACTACCACATTCTCATACTTTGCTAATTTTAGAGCAATCTTTCAAACCTTCTGAAGCATGTCACTATACGATAGAATGGTTTATGCTAAGTTGTTTGACAGAGTTAAGTTTCTAGCCTTATTTGAGACAATTTCAAAATGCAACATTCATGGCCCTTGTGGACAATTGCACCCCAAGAGTCCTTACATAGAAAAGGGTAAATGTACTAAAGGCTACCCGCGAAAATTAGTGGGGTCGACAATGGTTGATAGTTCTGGCTATCCCATCTATTAAAGGTGAGATTATGGAAACACAGTGATCATAAACATTAATGTTATTGGTAACCAATGAGTTGTTCCGTATAATCCTTTCTTGAGTAAGAAGTATAATGCACATATCAATGTGTGGAGGTGTGCTCAATAGTGGTGGCTATTAAGTATTTGTATAAGTACGTGTATAAGGGGCATGACCATGCAACCATCAAATGTTCTACTGGTGTTGATTCAATGCAAAATGGTGGCAGTGTTCATGAGGTGGATGATATCCAGAGTTATTTGGATGCATGATATGTTTCTACCTCTGAGGCATATTGGCAGATCTATGATTACTCATTGCATATTGAAAAGACTGGGACATACAACAGATTGCAAGTGCACTTACCTGGTGAGAACTATGTGGTGTTTCAAGATGCAGATAATATATCTAATTTTGTGAAAAATGAAGAGCTCTAGAAGACTACTCTTACTAAATGGTTTGTATGCAATCGCGTTCATCTAAAGGCTAGAAGTTTCTGTTATCAGGACTTCCTAATGTACTAGGTGTGTAATGCATGACATAAGATATGGACAAAGAGAAAGTGTGGGAATACATGTGGTCGGACGTATTTTGTGGCACCTACCTATGGTGAGCTTTACTATTTATGCATGCTTTTAATAGGGTGTCAAGGGTGTACTTTTGAAAATCTGTGTCAAGGGTGTACTTTTGAAAATCTATGTATTGTTGACAATGTGGTCTATGATACTTTTAGGAATGTTTGCATTGCAAGGGGTATGTTGGAGAGTAATAATGAGTATGCTATGTGCTTGGAAGAAGCTGCCTCCATGCTAACCAGTGCTCAACTTCATACGTTGTTTGTTGCAATTTTGGTCTTTTGTGAGCTAGCTCGACTTGCCCAATTATGGGAAAGATTTTTTGTGCCAATGGTAAAGGATATCCTACATAGATTGCAACTATGATACGTGCACGCCTCTCCTGGTGTTCTATAGTAGTATGAGGCATTTGACATGGCTTTGCTACATCTCCATGACCTTTTATGCCATATAGAGTGAAGACTCTATGATTTTGATGGGTTGCCATAACCTCATCAGCCAAACTCTCAACTACATATGCTAACTCCCTTTTGCAAGATGAGTATGCATACAGCACATCTGAATAATGTAGGGTTTATGAATCTATGGAGCAATGTTAAATGATGAATAGAGAATTGCATTTGGTGTAGCTATGGATAATGTTAATGCAAATGTTGGAAATGTATTCTTTTTGGATGGCCCTAGTGGATTTGGAAAGACTTTCTTATATAAGTGTTTTCTTGCAAAGGTGCGCAATGGTGATCATATAGTGTTGGTTGCAACATCGTGCGACATTATTGCCTTACTCCTGTAGGGTGGTCATACAGCTCACTCACGGTTTAAAATCCTAGTAGACTTAAATAGTCGGTACATCTCTAACATTCATGTTCAAAATGACCTTGCTCAATTATTACTGAGACAGTTGAGCCTTATTTTGTGGGGTGAGACTCATATGGCCCATTGATATGCCTTTAAAGCAGTTGATAGAACTCTAAGAGACTGTATGAGCTATGATATGCCATTTGGTGGAAAGGTTATTTTATTTGGAGGGGATTTTAGGTAGCTCTTACTAGTTGTGGTGAAGGAAACACACGAGGATATTGTTAACGCTACACTATGTTACTCTCATTTATGGCATTATGTGGTGCGCAGATCGGATGCTGTACGCTCGCGTAGTGAATGCCAGAAGGTTCCCAAGAACAAAAGAACTCTACTTTTTGCACAAAACTCAAGGTAAAAAGCATGCACGACATGAACAAGAGACCAATTGGGTGCAATCTCCCCCATGCCTTGTGTGAGCGCTTCACAAAGCATGTATTTTATGTATTAATCATCTTCAAGCTCAAATAATAGCCCAAATTACAAAATAGCAAGCTTTTGGCTTTTGAGTTTGCTTTAGAACAAAATAGAAATAAAGCTAATGGGAAGCAAATATAATGTCCAAGTACAATAACATAATCGTGCGCCCATGCGCATACAAAATAATAAACAAATATCCAACGCCTCAATAAATAGGCGCGACAAAATATAGGCGCCATGCCTAAGGTATGCGCCCATCAAAATATAAGTGATAACTCGAATACTCGCTATCCTCCAATGCTTTCCTCCGCCACTACTGCTATCTCTACACATCAACTGAAGCATTCACGATCGTTAGTAAAATAATACAATTAAACCAACAAAAGTGAATACCTAGCAGTCTTCAGCTACATAAATAAATCAACTCGTTAGAAATCAATCCTAACCTTAATTTATTACGAGTGCGCACTCTAAACTCATAAACGTTTATTAATTTAATATGCATTTTGCGGAATCACCCGCTATGGAATCACCCATGTACACACTAAATTAATGAAACGCCCGAAAATGATAGACGTCCCCATCAACTTCTCGCACAAAGAATCCACTTTCTGTATGAGCCCCGGTTAACAAAGTTTACGGAATCCACCGTAAAACCTTACGGAATTTACCATGAAATATGCCTCCTGGCATCATACCCCCGGGGTGGGATAGCAATTGACCTCAATTGCTATTAGCTCAATGTGGAGCTAGCAGAGTGGGGAAAGCATTTAAGTCTCTAGCATACATCCATTGGGCTTCCTCTATAGGATGGTTCTTAAACTTGACTAAATATCTAGAATATCTTCGGCCAGTTCTAGTGGTCATAAAGTCAGTATCTATGATAGCTTCAGATTCAAGTATTTCAGTCTCTTCATCTAACAAAGGTGGGTTTTCATAAACAAGGTGTACAGGTAATTGGCCTCTAAAGGGTCGTAATAAACTAATGTGAAATGTGTTGTGAATTTTCCAGTGAGATGGTAATTCTAACATGAATGCATTGTCATTAATTTTGTGAATGATCTTAAATGGTCCATAGAATCTAGGTGCTAATTTCACAACTGGGTATTTGTCTTTGACAATGAAATGTTTAGTGCATGGAAAAGAAAAGATTATTTTGCATGATGATGGTAGTACTCATGATTTTATTTCTGCAAATTTAGTGAAAGAATTGAAATTACAAACTGTTCCTACGCATCATCACATTAAAGCAGCATTCTTAGGCACAAGGTATAATGGAACACAAGAAGTGCATGACTTAGAAATTCAAATTGGTCAATACACTGAAAGAAGGAATTTTCTAGTTGTACCATTACAGTCCAGTGATATTATTTTAGGTATGCCTTGGCGTCATCAACATAACCCTGATATAGATTAGTCCACACATTCAATTAATATTAAATTTTAAGGAAAACATATTACATTGTATGGTATGCATGCATCTACTGCTTTTCCACTGCTTTCTCATACTCAAGCTAAATGTGCATTACACAAAAGTAGTAAATCTTATCTCATATGGGTGAATGAACTGCAAGTTAAAGAAAATCATATGCACCCTAGACATAAAGAATTTCTTGCACACTTTAAAGATTGTTTTGCAGAAGATCTACTACCTGGTTTACCTCCTTCACGTCCAGAAGACCACAAAATAGATTTGATTCTTGGTACACAACCACCTTGTAAAGCACCATATAGGCATAACCAGATAGAGCAAAAAGAAATTCAAAATCAAGTTGAGGAATTACTAAATAGAGGATTGATTAGACCTAGTAGTTCTCTATTTGGTGCACCTATTTTGTTAGTAAAGAAGAAAAATAATACCTATCGTATGTGCATTGACTATCGTGCTTTAAATAAGATCACTGTAAAGAATAGATATCCAATTCCTAGAGTCGATGACCTTATGGATAAACTGCAAGGTTCTGCCATATTTAGTAAAATAGACCTTAAATCTGGTTATCATCAGGTAAGATTAGATGAGTCTGACATATTCAAGACTGCATTTAGAACACAATTTGGTCATTATGAATTTTTAGTGATGCCTTTCGGATTGACTAATGCACCTGCTACATTTAGTAGAATGATGAATCGTATATTTTTGAAATATCAGCATTGTATTATTGTCTTCTTTGATGATATTTTGGTGTTTAGTCAAAATGAAAAAGAACATTATGAACATTTGTCCTTGGTTTTCAAGTTATTAAAAGATAATCAACTGTATGCTAATCCGAAAAAGAGTGAGTTCTTTAAAACAGAAATTGAATATTTAGGTCATATCGTATCATCAGATGGTATTAAGGTTGACCCTAAGAAAATAGAAGCAATATTGAACTGGCCTATACCTAAAAATGTGCATGAGTTACGATCTTTCCTAAGTCTTGCTAGTTTCTACAGGAAGTTTGTGCGTACTTTTTCATTACTTGCTTTGCCTTTGACTAAACTTTTGAAGAAAGGTATTGTTTATCATTGGTCTGATAATCAACAGAAATCCATTGACTTATTGAAACATGCATTAATCCATGCTCCTGTATTACAACTGCCTGATTTTAATAGACCATTCTTTTTAGTAGTTACTGATGCTAGCGGATCTGGAATAGGAGCCGTACTTATGCAAGACAATCATCCCATAGCCTATTCTAGTTGTAAACTAAAACCCTCCGAACTTAAATATTCCACATATGATAAAGAATTATTAGATGTAGTACAAGCTTTAAGACAATGGAAACATTATTTAATGGGTTCTGAGTTTATGATTAAGACTGACCAACAAAGTATTAGACATTTACTTAGCCAACCTCAAATATCTGACTGACATATCAAATGGGCAGCCTTTATTCAGAGTTTTCATCCTATCATTCAATATCAACCAGGTAAAGAAAATGTAGTGGGGCTGATGCATTAAGTAGAAGACCCACCATTCATAATATTTCTGTTATATCATTTGATTCTTTAACTCCTATGAAAGATACTTATCATCAGGACATTAATGTGGAGTTGGCATACCTGGTAAAGTATCCGAAGGAGTGGTAATGTCGTCTTCATCTTCTATGAAATCAGGCATTTCTTCATGTTCGTCATCTTCCATTGCTCCAAGGTAGTTGATATGGATAGGTGGCTTCTTCGATTGGCAATTGGCCGCTAGATGTCCAGGTTGGTGGCATTTATCACACACTATAGGTTTGGCTTTAGATACATTGTTTGCAATGGCAGGAAGTGTAGGAATATTAGGATTTGGCTGTGGAATTGGCTTAGGGTTGTGATTGGTATTGAATGGTAAAGCAGGTGGTTTTGCCCAAGTCTTACAGAAAGATGATGAAGGAAAATGACCTTGATTAAATCTTCTAAAATTTGAATTGAATTGCTTAGATCCATAGTTACCATTGGTTTGAAATTGTTGTGGACACTTGTCTCTTCCTCGAAGCTTGTCTTCAATGTCATGAGCTAAAGAAATGGCGTCTTCAAGAGTTGCAGGCTTGAACATATTGACTTCAACGTAGTAATGCCCAAGTAATCCAGGCATATACTTGCGCTTGTGAGTCGCTTCAGGTACATCTTCAAGCATGCGTAACTGGAGTAATGCATTCCAAAAGCGTTCGGTGTACTGAGGAATAGGCTCACGATCTTTGCTGAAGAAGGTCCCATTGCTTTATGGCTTTTTCATGAAATTCTGGAGGAAGGAAATTCTGCATAAACTTCTTCTTGAAATTCTCCGAGGTAGTGGGACAATCTATACTCTTACGAACCACGGTCCACCAAAGAGATGCTCTATCCACTAAATGATTAGTGACACACTTGATTTTATCTTTTTCTGCGTATGTTTCCTCATGAAAGTAATCATCAAACTGACTTATGAATGCAAGAACAGTTTTTCCATCTCGAGTGCCATTGAAAGTACGGAATTTGAAATTTCTTTTACTTATCTTTGTTTCCTTGTGGATGGATTGAGCTTCGAGAGTCACGTCGATGGTACGTCGAATAAGATCTTCAGATTGTGGTTCCTCTTTGTCGATAGTCGATCTTTGTAAATTAGCCAATTGAACTTGTAATGCTTGCCGAGCTCATCGTTCTTCAGCCAACTGCATCAATAATTAAATCCAGCTTTTGCTCCATCGTAGGTTCAAGAAGATCGCCTTCAGCTATTAAATCATCCATATGTGGTTCCGTCATCCTGCAAAACTTCAAAAGACCTCACACTCTCAAAATCCAATTAGCGGGATGAGCGTAGCTCAAGATCGGGTATACAAGGCTTATATATTTTTGTGTGTAGCTTTCACAATCTTTGTCTTTGGCTATTGCGGGATTTGTAATCTTTGAAAAATCTGTGTTTTATCCTTCTACGTGTGCTGAAACTGGTTCAGCAAGCCTGCGTATGCGAACAGTACCTTCCAAAGAACAACTTTGCAGTTCGGAGTTTCTGCGCAAGAACAGTCCTTCTATGAGTTTTGAACAGAAGTCAGTTTTGGCTTCAAGTGACTTGTCTAACTTGCAGGGTTGCAGACTTATGTGACTTGCAGAGTACCAGAACTTGCAGAACTTGAGTGACTTGCTGTAATCACAAGACTTGGAAAACTTGAATGATTAGGAGAATTTATGACTTATAGCTTAGATAACTAAGCTTGGTGATAATAGTCGACGATTTTTTAGGGCGAGGGGGGGGGGGGGGGGGGGGGGGGGGGAGGGGGCCGTTTTTCCACGCCGAAAATCACGCTGAGGACATGTCGAGTTACCAGACGTCGAATTTTTGTGGCCTTTAAGCTTTATTATTAAGCTTAATACTAATGAAAGCTTTTAAGCTTTTGAAGATATAGAGCTTATCTCTGTGTAACCACGACTTGTATGAGAGAATATAGAAGTGGTCCTCCGCTGTTGCAGGCTGGTCCTTTGCGATCAGAGGATGGAAACATAGGTTCTTGACCACCAGGAATCCACCCGTATCGACCGTTCGCGATGAGATTGACCGTAGAGCTCGATCATTCCAGGAGATCCACCTTCACACAAGATGGGTAGCAATTGGAAGCTCTTGATCTCAGCTTCGCTCTAATACCACTGGTGCGCAGATCGGATGCTGTACGCTCGCGTAGTGAATGCCGGAAGGTCCCCAAGAACAAAAGAACTCTACTTTTTGCACAAAACTCAAGGTAAAAAGCATGCACGACATGAACAAGAGACCAATTGGGTGCAATCTCCCCCCATGCCTTGTGTGAGCGCTCCACAAAATGTATTTTATGTATTAATCATCTTCAAGCTCAAATAATAGCCCAAATTACAAAATAGCAAGCTTTTGGCTTTTGAGTTTGCTTTAGTACAAAATAGAAATAAAGCTAATGGGCGGTGCCCAAAGAGTCCGGCATACCCAATACAATGTCCAAGTACAATAACATAATCGTGCGCCCATGCGCATACAAAATAATAAAAAAATATCCAACGCCTCAATAAATAGGTGCGACAAAATATAGGCGTCATGCCTAAGGGGGGAGGGGGTCGTTTTTCCAAGCCGAAAATCACGCTGAGGACATGTCGAGTTACCAGACATCGAATTTTTGTGGCCTTTAAGCTTTATTATTAAGCTTAATACTAATGAAAGCTTTTAAGCTTTTGAAGATATAGAGCTTATCTCTGTGTAACCACGACTTGTATGAGAGAATGTAGAAGTGGTCCTCCGTTGTTGCAGGCCGGTCCTTTGCGATCAGAGGATGGAAACATAGGTTCTTAACCGCCAGGAATCCACCCGTATCGACCGTTCGCGATGAGATTGACCGTAGAGCTCGATCGTTCCAGGAGATCCACCTTCGCACAAGATGGGTAGCAATTGGAAGCTCTTGATCTCAGCTTCGCTCTAATACCACTGGTGCACAGATCGGATGTTGTACGCTCGCGTAGTGAATGCCGGAAGGTCCCCAAGAACAAAAGAACTCTACTTTTTGCACAAAACTCAAGGTAAAAAGCATGCACGACATGAACAAGAGACCAATTGGGTGCAATCTCCCCCCATGCCTTGTGTGAGCGCTCCACAAAATGTATTTTATGTATTAATCATCTTCAAGCTCAAATAATAGCCCAAATTACAAAATAGCAAGCTTTTGGCTTTTGAGTTTGCTTTAGTACAAAATAGAAATAAAGCTAATGGGCAGTGCCCAAAGAGTCTGGCATACCCAATACAATGTCCAAGTACAATAACATAATCGTGCGCCCATGCACATACAAAATAATAAAAAAATATCCAACGCTTCAATAAATAGGCGCGACAAAATATAGGCGTCATGCCTAAGGTATGCGCCCATCAAAATATAAGTGATAACTCGAATACTCGCTATCATCCAATGCTTTCCTCTGCCACTGCTGCTATCTCTACACATCAACCGAAGCATTCACGATCGTTAGTAAAATAATACAATTAAACCGACAAAAGTGAATACCTAGCAGTATTTAGCTATATAAATAAATCAACTGGTTAGAAATCAATCCTAACCTTAATTTATTACGAGTGCGCACTCTAAATTCATAAACGTTTATTAATTTAATATGCATTTTGCAGAATCACCCGCTATGGAATCACCCATGTACACACTAAATTAATGAAACGCCCAAAAAGGATAGGCGTCCCCATCAACTTCTCGCACAAAGAATCCACTTTGTGTATGAGCCCCGGTTAACAAAGTTTACGGAATCCACCGTAAAACCTCACGAAATCCACCGTGGCACGGAAATCCACCATGAAATATGCCTCCTGGCATCATTATGTGAGGGTGTTAAGGATATTTGGGAATATGCAAGTGTCAGCGGCTAGTAATGCGGTGAAAAATGGGCTTATTTGTTGGATTCAAGGGATAGGGGATGGAGTGGGCATTACCAAAAACTATGATAAGTTGTGTGTTCTACCTAGCATGGTGTTAAGTGGACACTCTATTGAAACCTTAATCAATCGTGTCTACGGTGACATGTCCAATGTGTGGGTGACTATACAACGTATTTCAATGAGTGAGATATACTTGCATCGCAAATTACGGAGGTGAATACTTTGAATGAGCATGCATTGCAGTTGATGCCAGGGGAGATTATGCAGTATTATAGTGCAAACTCGATTGTAGAGACAGATGACTCGTTTTTGTACTCTATTGAGTATTTAAACACGTTGTTGGATCTTGGAGATGGATTTTCTCCTTATTTATTGTTGCTAAAGGTAAATACATGAGTTATTCTTCTTAGAAACCTAAACCCAAGAAGGGGTTTGTGTAATGGTACACGGTTGATCTATAAGGCCTTCAATAGAAAGGTGATAGATGCTAAGATAATAACAGGGGAAAATGTGGGTGAACGAGTTTTTATTCCTATGATTACTTTTGTTTCCAATGATACACAACTACCATTTACTATGAAATGGAGGGAGTTTTCCATCCAATTGGCATTCACTATGACGATCAACAAGTCACAAGGGCAGACTCTATCTATTGTTGGGTTTTATCTAAAAGCCCTAGTATTTACGCATGGTCAATTGTATGTTGCATTTTCAAGGGTGAGATCGCATGGTGTGAAAGTCCTATTAGGTGACAAGGATGGGGACATAACCACAAACATTGTATACAAGGATGTACTTCGAAAGGTGCAGTAATGTGCATTGTTATCGACTGTGTAGGGTCATTGGTTTGGCATATATGTGAATTGCTCTTTATAACATGTTTCGTTAGCATGTACTCTTTTGAAAGTGGATTATTTTTCATGTTTCACTATCTATTCGACTTTTGCATATACCTATCCTAGAGAGGGGCTATTACCCAGCTTCTAGCTATCAAAAGGAGCTACACTACACATTGTATGTGGTAGCAAGCAATGGTATCATAAGAAGGACACTTGCAAGAGTTGTTTGTGCATTTACATGATGATGTCAAATTGACATTAAGCTCCCGTTTTTTATTAAAGTTGTACATTATTGATACGCACAATGTTTTCAAGTGCATATGTATGAGGTTGACCACGGGAAGAGATTTCGATGCTCTCACACTAACAAGATACCAAGGTATTGGCTTAAGTATGGGTTCAAGGATTTGGGTTGTTTTGTTACACTACATCAATATATGTCGCGGGACCTATTGAATGGTTCACAAGTGTTCAAACATGTATTATTATTTTGGAAATGATATGGTCTTTGTTAGTTTTTTCGCGCACTTATGTTGAGATTTTATTCAAATGCAAGTGCTATAAAGAGAGGTAGCACTATCACATCCCTTGTGAGATTACCAACAGAAACTATGGAATCAACTTGTGCTTCACATTCGCATGTTTTGCTCGAGGATGGTGATTTTGCTCATGATCCCTTGAAGAAGAGGAAGCTCTATTTCTATTAGACATATCTGAAGCGGCGCATGTTTTTGTTGGCATCGACCATTTACATATAGTACTTGGAAACAATCGAGCATGTGTGAACAAAAGATAGAATGTCTTAAACTTGGCCTTTGTTGCTTGCTAATGGAAAGTAGAATGTATTATACTTTCCCTTCATGGCATGATCAGTAGAAAGAGGCAAAAAATAATGGTGTCGAGCTCTACTTCACCTATGAATCCCCTGCTTGGAGCTAAAAAAGATTCACACTTAGAGAAAGTCCTTTTTTTATGCTTGGTCTTTGTTTCAATTGTGATCCATTTTTCAATATAGCATGCATGGAAGAGATTGTTTTGTGGTGCTATTTCTAAGTATCATGCGAAGCAAGCAGGTGATTTCTTGCCTTTGTGTAATGGTAAACGTTTTAAGTACAATGCATGGAAAATATTGTTTGTATTTCTAACATTCTATAGCATTCTATGTTATAAATTTTATAAAGTGCTTTTAGTTTTAAGTTTGGTGTGTGTGTGTGTGTGTGTGTGTGTGTGTGTGTGTGTGTGTGTGTGTGAGGGGGGGAAGGAGGAAGCCGTTTCTAAATATTACGCAAAACAAGCAAGTGTTTTCTCATGGTCATGTATAGGTGAGATTGTATGTATATTTGGCATTCTCTATTGGAGATTTTAGAGATTTTAGAGAGAGAGAGAGAGAGAATAGAATCAAACAAAAGGTGGAGGGAGAGAAATAAGATCTATAGAGAAAATTAGCCAAGGGGGTATCTAGACATAGGGAGTTCGGGGCTTCGCGGCAGCTCCGCGCAACTATCGCAAAATCGTCTAGTGTTGCGTGCATGTGAAGCGCACATGAAATGCTAATACAATCTTTAACAATGTTAAAATCTATCTTTTTTCCTTTTTGTCATCATCAATAGTAAAGGACAATAAAGAAAGCAAAGAAAAGTGTATATATTTTCAAAAGACGAGGGAATGGTATATTTCTTTATAGTTTAAAACAACAAAGAGATTTATACTAGCTCTTCAAAATTTTGCTTGTGAAGCATATTTCACCAAATCTTAAACTTCGACCAAGCAACTTTCCGATTTCCCATCGTATGTTTTGCAAGGTTTTATTTATTAACACAACGTAGGCAACAAGTTTCTAACCAAATTTGATTAGCACCAAAAACTTGTAAGTATCATTCATCTAATCTATAGTTTAGAAGAGACATTTCATTTTACTTAAGTGTGGTTAAAGACATATTGTGTTTTTCTCAAACATAGAACTTAAGATGTAAAACTATATTTGATAATAAGTAGTACTTTTGTGATGAATAGATACACATTATTATGCTATTACTATACACAATAGCAACACACTCTATGAAATGCCAAATCAAAAAACCTCATTAAGATCTTCTAAGAAAAGAAAAAGCTATGGTTTCTTTTAAAAACATCACTAAAACTAATTAAAAATGAAGCTCACTCCTCCAAATCATTCAAAAACAAGCACTTAACTCCATGTGTCAACTTAGTTTTTCTCTCTTCAAAACTTTTCACTTAACTCCACGTGTCAACTTAGTTTTTCTCTCCCCAAAACTTTTTCCATTCTTTACTGAAACTAATTAAAATATGAAGCTCACTCCTCCAAACCATTCAAAAACGAGAAACTTAACTCCACGTGTCAACTTAGTTTTTCTATCTTCAAAACTTTTCCATTCTTTTCCTTAGTGGGTCCGAAAACAGGATGCAAAGATGCTTCCACTGAGAGTTGAACTCAGGACCTCCCGCTTACTAAACGGGTGCTCTAGCCAACTGAGCTATAGAAGCTGAGCTGACAACCACAAACCCTATTTCAATTATTATACGCAATAATCTACCCCTCAAATGTTCCTAGCGATGATACATTTTGGGAATGCTGTTGTGTTAGTTACCCCTACAGACTTGGAAGGCCCTCATATGCTCAACGCATTTTTTTCTTCCTCACCTTAGATAAGTCGTGCGTTAACGATCACACATTACGTTGCACCGCCCACATTACTTTGACTGGAACCCGAGAGCTGTTCAAATTAGGGATGGATAGTGATCGCCTCCTTATGCTTTCTAGTAATGGTCGGGACAATGGAAAAGATCTACAACACAGCACGAAATATAAGTTAACTTAAGGAGACTCAGACTCCCCAGGATGCTAATAACACTACATGAAATATAACCCTATCTGCTTATTAATTGTTGTAACTTGCCGTGCATCATAAGCTTATAAGCCTAGAAGCCCATTTAGGTGTTTGTTAGCAGAAGGAAATCGATTCCTGCAACCACATGAGAGTTGAAGAGGCCCATCTCCCCTACACTCAAAGCCTAGTCATTATCTTTTGTTTATGCCAATTGCACATACATATACTTATACATATTCACATGCACAAAAAGATTACATGCATATATTGATTCCTCCTCCCCATCCTTCCAAGCTACGACGTATGGCCACTTCACATTGCAGCCCATGTAGCCTCCTTTGTATAATATAAGTGTTAGTCACACATTCACATGATAATTCTTGACTTGTTTCTTAAGAGTGATGGGGCATCAAACAGGAGATACAATTATTGCTTAGGGCAATGGACCACGAGATGCGAGAGGCCATCTAAGGGTTGCAATTGTTAGGGATTCTATGTTTGGAAACTAGGCAATTGATGTGGGATGCTCAAAAGTGGGGCCCTGCCCTAGACCAATATTTTTCTTTACTATAACATTAATGTTAAGGTTGTAATCAGTGCTAGGGATGTTTTTCTTTGCATGGCTAGGCTCATGCTCATCTACAGTGAGTCACTTTCTATAGGACCTTCTTTCGATAAGGTTTTAGTTCTTACCATGTAAACCGGACTGTCAATCAACCTTGCACTAGCTACTTTGATATATGGCTATCCTAAATTTAATATCCAACTAGAACAAAAACTTGCCTTAAGCAACTACATTCTGAGCAAACGCTTACGTTGACACATGGCTATCCCAAATTTAACATCCCATCATAAGACAAATTCTCCAAAGAGCTTGAAAGTGTGAAAGTAACTAGCTGAACCGTTATTCCACTACCATGGGACGCAGTAAGCACCTCCTTGGAGCCCTTCACTTCTAATGCAGGCCCTTGTGATTACATCACCTTGTTTCCTTAATACTAATACTTCAGTAATATTGCCACTGTTTTTATCCCATGGATGTACATGCAGTTATCATTAGATGATGCTGTCGTGTCAATTTGGTAACATCGTGCAGGGGGTCAATCATAGCTAGGACAATCGTGCAGGGGGTCAACCATAGCTAGGACACAATGTTAGCACGAAAAGAATCAGTTGAAAGAAGATCAAGAGCCTGTGACCTGCAAAAAATCAGCATGTCAGAATCCATGGATAGGAGCCCTGGTGGATGGAGCATGCTGCTCCAATCTAGCAGAGTATGTATCATTGACCATATAGCCTCATCAACTAATTAATATTCAGCTAGAGTTACCACACATTAGAAAAGTATAGGTATGACCTGATCATTAATATCGTTGGAAACTAACAGGGCAACCTAACAGAAAGGGTTTAGTACCACCTCTTAGCAATCTCTGCATAGAGGAGGATGGTCTTTAACAGCCGATTGCAACCACGTCATCAACCATTATTAACTAACGGCCAAACTTCCAACCAGCCATTGGCAATGCCACGAGCTTTATTGAGGTGGCAGACTTCAGGTGGTTCAAAGCAGGTATCCAAGCATTGTCCAGCAGTGCCACAGGTCTGCATCATCCACACCAGGTTGGGGCTATAGCAGTAGGCTCAGGACCATGGAAAGAAGAAGAGGATTATAGATAGAGATGGGAGGAAGATTGAATGTTACATGACTCTGAAAGACATTGAGGAGATGGGCGAGGAACAGTGGAGAGGAATATGCAAGATAAAGGCGAGAGGGAGATTGGGCAAGGGATTAAGGCAAGTTGCAGGACACATCATATACCACCTTTTTCTGCAAGGGTACATTATCAAGCTGTAGGCCAAGAGCTCGAGCTTATCCTTCTTCCTTACATTTTGCCCTAAGACCATAGGGGGAGGTGATGCAGGCCAGCAAGGGGATATATATATGAAAACTTAGAAGACTGGAAGTAGAGTCAATTGAACTGAGGTAGTGCAAAGAGACAAGGGACTAAGAGCAAAGAATCAATGTAGAGCAAAAAATAAGGGGCTAGTTAAAAAGGAGTTGAATAGGTATGTCAAAGATAGGAGCGATGGGATGAAAGAACGCCCACCCACCCCATGCACACACATCATGTATGAGTCATTAATGTGTTGTAAAAAACGTCACATATACTACTGACATGAATATACATAAAACCTGCCTTTGTGATTTTATGTTGTTATATACCTTAAATGTCTTGAATCAATATTAGTGGGCTCACACTGCACACACCTCTCTCTCTCTCTCTCTCTCTCTCTCTCTCTCTCATATCATTTATCTATCCATCTATATCTATTGACCTACCTACCTACCTATATCTATCTACCCACCTAACTAGCTCTATACACACACACAGATACACATGTATTATTTATATAGATATCTGCACATACAACCACACGTTACAGTAGCAGCATAACGCAAAGTCCCATGTGCACTCTCTACTGTGAGCCTGTGTATCATATAAAGTCATAAATGCTTCAGCACATAAATGCCATTGGTGACACAAAAATGACATAATAGTTTGGACTGGAGTGTGAGGATTGTTTAATTCCGGACCCAACATCTCAGAACTAGTTGAGGGAGCAACTGTAAACCTGTCTACCATATGAAGTCATTAATACTTCAACACAGTAAAAATAACATGGTGATTTGAACTTCGCGAGAGACTAAACATCCCAGAACCAGTTGACAGAACAATTCCCTACAAACTACAGCCCATAAAGGCAGGTCACACGTACACTTCTGCATATATGTAGGTATGCATGTACATATATGTATGTGGGTATGCATGTATGTATGTATATCTGCACATGCAACCACACACACAGTTGCAGCATAACAAAATAGATGAGAGAAAAGTCTGTGTTCTCTAATATGAACCTGCATATGTCATGTAGTCATCAATACTTCAACTCTGCACAGAAATGACATGGGGGTAATTTGAACTCGAGTGCAAGGGCTGCTTAATTCCACACTAAGCATCTCAGAATCAGTTGAGGGAGCAATTGCCTACGAACTGCTATGGCAGGTCAAGTTTTAAATAACATTTTGGAAAGTAGAATATGACCTGTACCAGCAGGCAAGTAGCAAGACAAGGGAGCCATCATTGGCTAATGCCAACACACTGACAACAGCTCGGTTCCTTTTAAGGTACTTTGTGTGACATTATTGGCAAACATTGCGACTGGTTTCTTTGCCTTTAATGTGAATCTTTGATGGAGTGGGATAAAAATATTCAACCTACAAGATGTTTGACATGACTGACTTCTTCATTTTAAAACTCTAAAGAGTGAAGTGCTCAAACACAGGGAAAACCCTATGGATATAAAAATAATCAATAACTTTACACCAAAAATTACAGCCTCATCATCTTCAGATGTTGATAAACTACAAGATGTTTGACAAAAGCATGGCCCTTACTTTTGCACGTATATCATCAGGCACATCCACTGCAGTAACAGTATGAGCTGATTCATGTATAGAGTTTGCAGAACCTACTTCAGCCTTTGCATCATCAGGACTCCCAAATACTTTTTCTTGTTTCACCAGAGCTGGTGTCTGGAGTTCCTCGGTGGAATTTTTAGTACTTGAAGGTCGTCCTCCAGGACTTGAACTTGACAATCTCTGCTGTCGATGTTGGTGGTGTCTTTGCTTCTCATCATCTTCTTCTTCAGAGTCAGAATGGTCATCATTATGGTGCTTGTGCTTGTGGTGTCTGTGGTGTGACTTCTTTTTATGATGGGATTTTTTATCATCAGCTTCACTTCTATGACGCTTTGACCTATGATGCTCCTTTCTCTCACTTCTGTGATGTCTCTCTCTGTCATGTTTTCTCGACTTACTGTGGCTCATGTCCCCCTCATTAGAATCTCTCTCCTTGACATCCAAGCTTGGGCTTTCCTGAGATGCCTTCTTTTTGTCATAATCTCTAGCCTCATTATCCTTGGCACTCAGCTTCTTACTTTTGCCATAATCTTTTCCAGCACCTACCTCAATACTTAAGGGCATCCTCCTCTTGTTTGGATGATGCTTATAGGAAGTACCCTCTCCACTATCCTCTTCCTTACTATTCAGGAGCTCATTTTGAACACCTTTGGCCTTCAGTGCCACTAATTCAAACTGGTCTCTATATGGAACATGTTTATCTGCACGCGGTACATCTGACAGTACCAGATTACTGCCACTACCAACTGCTTCATTATCCAATGAATGCCTACATGTTGACTGCATAGCTGGCTCTCGCATAAACTGAGATGCATTTTCTCCATTTTTTATCATTGCTGCAAAGATTTTAGCTCTTCTAAGTCTCTCAGCTTTCAGCTTCTCTGCTGGGCTCAGATGGGCATCAGCCGAATCTGCCTCATGAGCAGCTGCAAGAGCGGCCGCTTGGGCCACTGCTGTGGCAGCACTAACTTCACTTAGTGCTGTCCTTGCAGCTTTCTCACTTGCTTGTACACCTTCATTGCTTGCCTCTTTTGACAGATTGGACACTTTCTGAGATGGCCCCGAAGAGGACGACCTATTTGAAGAACCTTGCTTAGCCCATCTTACTCCTCGTGTAGCTGCCAATACAACTGCAGCTGCTGCATCTGCTGTCATTCCATATTCTCCAGTAGAGCTGCTCTGCACTGGCAGCTTATTGCGCCTCTGTGCATCTGTTGAAGTGTTGGATGAAGTTCGCACAAGTGAGGTCTTTGATTCAGACACAGTATGGAATTTGCTAGTAGGAGTGACAAAAGGGTCTTCACTGGAACCACCAGTACCATGATTAGCCTGAACATTCATAAGATGACTAACGTTATTCTTATTAGGCTGGATAAATTCCTTCTTCTCGACAAAAATCTTCTTCTTCCCTGGCTGCGACAGATTCTTCGAAGGACCTTTAGCGTCACCCAAGGTACCTTTTCCTTGCTCTGGTGATAAAGAGTCCACGTTACCACCTTGTGTTGTGCTCTGGACTCCAATCTTCTCGTTTCTAAGATTCAATGACACCTTCGCATTCTTCTTCACTTGCACATCCTACACAGGAGGAAAAAACAAGCCAAGCTAAGCAAAAGATTGCAGAACACTGGCTTAACTGAGAAACTGTCAGAAAGGAGGCTTACAGAATTGGAAGAAAGCTTGATAGAGGCTCCAACCAGCTCTGAAGCCTTGGACGTACTAGAAAGCTTGATAGAGGCTCCAACCAGCTCTGAAGCCTTGGACGTACTCAACTCTGTCTCTTTGGGTGGAAGACGCGATTCACTTGAAACAGCACCTTCACTAACAGAGGTTTTCCCCGTGTCTCGCCAATCTTCATTGTCATCATCTTCATCACCAGTACCATACACAGATCCAAGTAAAGATAAACCCTCACCAGGGTGATGTCCATCATCAGCAGATCCAGGCCTCTCCTTAGCAACCCCTCCAGTGAGTTCCTTATTGTTCACAAGATATCTGTAGTACTCATGAAGATAATGATCGGGATTGAGAAACCCAAACATAGGATTCTTGCCTTGCTTCACTTTCAAAACAATTTCAGACTGGCCCCCATGCTCAGAGACAAACTTTGCTGTGCCCGAAATAATTTGATGCATCTTCTGAGAGGATGGCTGCAAGAACATAACAAAATGGGTATCAATCCTAAGACAAGTCATTATATTAGACCCCTTACGCCAACCTGCACGATCCCATTTCATCAGTCTGAAACAAACAGCAAAGGAATATGCCTCACAGCACATCGGGTACCCGTCCTCATTAAGCAGATACACTGAACTTCTGCACATTGAACTTCTCCAATTCGTCAACACTGCTAGGTCAATATGTCATCAAACAGCTTAGAAAGCCTTCCAATTGTGGGTCCACCAAGTGAAGCGTGTAATAATTACCAGCTTTGTGAGGAGGAAATCGGGAACAGGAAATGGTGGATAAAAACTCAGGCTTCCATTTCCACTTTCCGCAGGAGTACCATTTTCCACCCGCCTTTCAGAATAAGAAAATTGGACCGCTCCATACCCATTTGCAACAGGCTTCGACAAGTCTGTTGAGAAAACAAAAACAAAACAAGAACAAATAAACCTGATTAAAGAATGTCCTAACATCCTCCTTACACGGAGAAGTATAATGATCATGTAGTGCCAAGAATGTCGAAGAACCAGTGTGTAATCATCATGTTTAGCGTCTCATGTTGACTTGTAGTGTTACATGAGAAAAAGACAAGTCAGTGTGTTTCAATGCAAACATCAGCACATCAGAAAAGGGGAAAAAAATGGAAAGAAGCCGCTTACTCTTGCTCGATGAAGAAAGAGAATGAAGTCAAGAATATCCTGCCTGCACCTTGACACATGAATTAGAAATAAGCACCTTGTCTCGCCTGTTGCGCAGCCCTTGGCTCCAACATCTCCACCAGGGCCCATTCCATAAAAACTTTGCTTTAAACTTACAGAAATTTCCTGACACTTTCAAGGTTTTCCCAATTTTTAACAGTATATTTGTATGTTGATGAGTATCAAACCATTCCCAAGTGCGGGGGAACCAAAAAAAAAAAAAAATAGAAGAGGAAACAAAGCATCCCAAAAGTGTAGCTTAAAGGGAGGAAAATACTTGGGTTGTACAGGAGGACATAGGACAATCTACTGCTCGGGATCTACTGCTTGGGCAAGATGTCTACCACACAGCAGGCCCTAAGAAAGGTCTTGTATGGTCTGGTCGTTCCGGTTAGTATAAAAGAAACAAAAGCTGTCATCGCAGTACAAACGATCTTCATTGATAGTATGTCACGAGTGGCTTGCTTTAATCCGCAGAAAAAAAGGCAACTAAGGCAGAACTAAGCTTTGCAAGGATACTAGAGACACAGAAGCAAGTACAATGAAGAGCATCCACATTACGAGGTCGAATAGTCTGCATACAGATGAACAGTAAGATTCCTGTACCTTTAACCTGTGCTGAATCGTCCAAAGCCTGCCCAGCCTCATCCAAATCCCTAAACCGCTCATGGTTAAGTTCTTCCTCCGTAACATCGACCAAAGGAGGGGCAGGCCTACGCTTGCGGACGCCACTGAGATCCTGCAGCAGGTGCCGCACGTCATAGCGGTCGATCAAAAGGGACTGGTCGCCGTTCCAGGGCAAGAGCGCGGCAGGCGAGTTGATGAAGGCGGCGTTGGCGTCGTCATCGAACAGCAGCGCATGGACACCGGAGACGGCGAGGTCGCCGCCGGCTGGGGCAGGGTTATCGTGGAGATGGTGGCCGCCTCGCTGGTACAGGCTGGGGCCTGCGGAGGCGAAGGGATCATCCATGGCAGCCGCAGAGAGGAGAGGCAGACAGGCAGACTGACTGAGTTCGCAAAGCCGACCCTAATTCGATTGTGACTAAGGATGAGCCTTTGCAGAAAATAATAGAACAGAGAGAGCGAGCAACAGAGAGAGAGATATCGAGAGGAGAGAATCCCAGAAAGACAAGGACTATGACCGACTCCTCACTATGAGATTCCACAATTTTAACCATCATGCATACGAGAGAGTGTTGTGTGCCTTGTGCGTAGAGTGAAACTTCGCACTTTGGTGGTACGAGGGAGGTCAAGCACACAAAATATTGTAACCAAGTTTTCATCTCGCATACGCCTAGGTGTTCCTCCCTCCACCCGGGCCTTGCGCCTACATAATACAAGTACCATTTCTTTCATTCGCAAAGCTATCTTGCTCTCTACTTTCTTTCTAAGCAAAGTGCCTTCTTGTAAGCAAAGGTGGGGAAAGACCACGGGGGATCACGGTGACAACCATGGGTGATGAACGCAAAGTGGGAAGTTTCACTCTACGCATGCCTTGTGCATCACTGTGTGTGTGTGTGTGTGTGTGTGTGTGTGTGTGTGTGTGTGTGTGTGTGCGCGCGCGTCAATGTTTTGGTAAAGAGAGTCCATGGATCTTTGTTTTCCTATCAACTTAAACTAGAAGGGAAAGTAGGGTAAGGACACTCCATGATACGAGCATCAGATCATT
Organism: Lygodium microphyllum; assembly: GCF_053477565.2. NCBI lineage: Eukaryota > Viridiplantae > Streptophyta > Polypodiopsida > Schizaeales > Lygodiaceae > Lygodium > Lygodium microphyllum. The sequence goes on along the minus strand of NC_141136.1, from coordinate 183,455,397 downwards.
CGCCACATAGCAAATAGTTCCGATGAAGAATTCTCAACATGATGTTCTGAAATCAGTGCATCTGATGTCACAAATCCATGTGCCTTTTAGACTCTACTAAATTTTTATTTACAACATCATAGCACATGCTCTCCACACGTCCTGCTCAAGACACATCATAAGAAATTTTGGTGTGCTTGATGCTTTCAACAACAAGGTCAATAGCCGACCCCTTTACCCTAGATGTAGTTGTGCTTTAGTCAATGGTAAGCATCCCTAAATCTTAATGAGCTTTTTACATTCATGAACTAATACAAAAGAATGTAACAGTAACCTATATTGCTTTGTTTTTTATTGCTAGCAAAATAGCAACAATACCACCTTCCTAATCTTCAACACTACTCACTCTTTTTGGTCTTTGTCTTGCATTTGTTGCATCCTGATAACATCAACTTCTACATGCCATAAAACATCAATTTCAAACTCATGTGAAGGATGATCAATCAAAACACTCTCAAATACTACTTTATTTTTGCAAGCCCAAATATTCCAAACAAATAAACTTCTTAGCCATTTCCAAAGAGTGGGGAATTCCATGTATTTCCCCAAATAATACTTATTTCCAGGGCAACCTAGAAGGATGACATGGAAATGTCATTTCCACAACGAAAGAATGTTAGAATTATGTCTACAATCGATAAATAGATTTGGGATAGATGCTACCCGATTTTTACACTTTTGACACAACCCATTATCCACTTATGTCTTTGAAGCTCTTTCAATAGTCTATAATGCTTCAAGGGTGATCAATCACATCAAACATGACATTTTATGTTGAATTATTTGATTCCACAGGTTGTCGAATCTTCCATTGTTCCTAATTCCAATTTGGCTACTGTCTTTTATCAAGTTTACTAGAGAGACTAGCATTTTCTTTGAAGGCCAGGGGGAGGCAACAAGGGTTTGTCATCCATCAGACATACTGCCTTATGGTTAAAACTATGACTAATGTGTATGATAATAGAGAGAGACCCCCCCCCCCCCCCAAGCAAAAAATTTTAGTTATGTTCCTAATCGTCTGTATTTTCGAGTGTTTAAGATCATAGCCTATTCTTAACTACTATTTTGTGAATCAATCATTTCTGTTATAGTTCCATGTGTCCATCCACACTCTTACTCCTTTCTTGAAAAATTTATAGTCTTTATTTAACTCCTGATTACTAACGTTGTCATGAAAGAAGCAAAATCGTAGAGCCTTTAGCACACCACCGAAGAGTTAGATTTGCGTAAGGGAAGAGAATAAAGAAATGTTTGAAATTGAACTAGACCTCCATATTCATGTAGCTAGTGTTCCACTTGAAAAGATTTGGTTACTTCCAATGGTAGATAAGTCCAATCTTCCACTTCACTATTTAAACATATGGCTACCCACTTTACTACCATTTTGGTAGCTAAGACCATTAAGTTTGTTAGCCTAAGGCCTCCCCTATTTTTGCGAGTAGGCACTCTGCCCATGAGACCTTAGGGATTTTAAATTTGACCCCATCTCCACTCTATAGAAATTTCCTACCTAGGAATTCCAAAAAATGTAGACTTGCATTAGCTGGTTTCCAAGATGTTAGAAAGTATGTAGTGGAGGGTATGACTATATGTTCCAACACTAAGTCCTACCTACCGAATTGAGTTGCACACCTTTCTACTAATCTAATTCTTTCAGGTGATATTGAAGCCCATTGGGATTCCCATAAGTCTAAAGGCTTGTACATTTCGAACTTGTTTTCACCTTGCTTTTAGTAATCGTTTAGGGGGTCACTTATTAGTGTCTTAATCCCTATATGGGTTGATTACTAACCCTCGTGCTTTGCAAAAAGTCCAACTTGTCTCATTGATCTCTCTGAATGAGTCAATCAATTCCCCATTAACTACAACGATGGTTGAGGCATCCCTAAATGATGTGCTTGAATGTTTAATAGTTTTCCCACCCCACTCCATATCATGTAAAGACTAAAGTACAAAATCCCATTCTAGTCTATCAATCTTTGTCAAAGTCAATTTTGAAGAAAACTAAACCTTGGTTTTTTTTTTGTGCATGTTCAATGCCCTTCCCTAAATGTATAATAGAGTCAAGTATAAGTCTCCCTTAATAAAACATCTATGCTTTTCCTTATGCAATTCCCTAGATGAGGAGAGAGTTTGCTTGTGCCCAACACATAATAGTAGTTGAAAAAAATATATAAGGGTTCAAAACATGCTAGGAAGTGTATATTTCTGTGTCCATGCAAGCTTAGGTGAGGTATATGATTGACATCCAATTGGTTAGATGTCCCTTTTTTCTCTCCTTTGTGGATCAACTTAATCACACTCTCATTGATATCATTGGGAAGGACCCCAAACCTTATTGACTCTTTCTAAATTTCATCATCGGTAGAATGAAGAACTCTTTGAATTCTTTAAAGAATTCATTAGATAGTCCAACTTGATGTGGACTCTTCCCCTTTGCCAAGGTGTAAATGGTGTCACTTATTTCTATTTCAATTATTTCATCATCTAAGATGTTGGCCAAAGCTCAACGGACTACTTTTTGTCTTGTCCTAGCAAGTTTGACCTTGCCTAGGGTTTCCTCACATTTGTTAGTTCTAGGGGACCTCAAGATTTTTGCAAATATGTATTTTGCATTGGAATGATTCCTAGCTCTAAAGATATCCTCTCTAGTGAGCAAGGGGTGGAGCCTTTTTCTTGTTTTTCCTTAAGGATGCTAAACATTTCTTTATGGGGTTTATATACTCTCGCCCGCCATTTTCATGTAAATAGCTTAAGATTGTCACCTTCTAGCTTTATTCTAACTTAAAGATGGATTTCACTTATATCTATTCTATGCTATAAAATGTGCATAATGAGTGTTTCTTTAGTCTCATCTCCCCTATTGGTTTCACCACGTTGGATTTAATTGTTTTGAGGAACTCTTATGTTTCTCTAATTTCCCTAGTTCACCCTTGGGAGAAAATGTTATCAAATTGCAAGGCCCAAATTTTCTTAGTTCCCTTTCTTACATGTTAAAGTTAAAATAGGATTGGGCCAATATGAAACCACCATCCTTTGACCACATTATTGTCATTAGGCAGAGCTAGCCAGAGAAAATAGTGGTAAGATAGAACTACCTTTTATTAGTTTTACACTTAAAACCAAAAAGGTAGAGAGCAACCTAAATGAAACATGAAATCTATCTATCCTATGTTTCTTAATGATATTTTGTTTGCCTATCAAACCATGTAAAACCATTGTCTTGACTAACATTAGTAAAATAATGAAATGCCTCAATATTATACTACACTTCCCTTTCTTTAGCTAAGATTACCTACCCTTTACTTTAATACCTATGTTATAAAGCTGCAAACACATTAGAATCACTTGTAAGAATGATTAGGCAAATTATCTTCTACAAAGATTCCAAACTTTGCTCCTTTTTTCAGAGTTGTTAGGGGCATATTACTACAAATCCCATAAATATTTATGACAAAATGGCATCACAAAAAAAAAAAAAAACATTAGCCTTGCTTTTTCATCGCTCGAATCGATGATTGGAAGCAAGACTAGAATCACAAGGCAAGTAATCCAATCATATTAGAAAGATATTGTGACCGATTAGGGCTGCACTTTCCTGTTGTCAAATGAGGAGATTTGATGCAAAAATTTTGCCTAATAATTTCGCCATATAGACAAGCAAACTAGACTAGTGATTTAGTTCACATCTTGAATTCTTTATATTTTTGCAACTTTGTTAACACATTACCAAATAGGGCACATGCTTATAAAATGGTACAATGTCGATGGCCTCGGCCCTCATTTCTGACACAGCTTCTATTTCTCTCTCCAGCCTTCCTTGCTCTTCTCTTCAATATGCCGCATGGCCGAAGGCACCAAAGTGATTGACACTTCTAAGCGGGGTATCTTAGGCCTTTGGTGTGACTCTGCATTGGCTCTACCAGTCTTTTGGTTCTTGTAAGAGGGGCTCCTTTGCTAGGTGCAGGTGCAATTTCTTGTACTTTACTAACTAGGTACTACACCCATGCCATGAGATTGCTTTCATTGACCGCCCCTTCTACGGTACCCTCCTGTGTTGGGGTGATTGTTGGTGTGGCCAATACGGGTGGGGTTGGTTGTAACAGGGCTTTACCCTTGCCTTCCACCACCAGCCTTGGTCTTGCTTCTTCCATTGTTATGCTTGTGCTTGGCACGTCCTCCCTTGCTAGGCTCATCATTGCCAATTCCTGAGATCGGGAGGGTTGCTCCATTGATCTCTGAATGGCAAGGGCAATCTTCTCCTCTTCATGTTGTCTCAACCTTTCTTCCTCCTCTTCTTACCTCTTTTTGCACTCTTCTTCTAGCCTTTTTGACTCCTCCTCCACCCTTTGCAGCTCTCTGTTTTCCTCAAGGGTGGAGCAGGCCTTCCATATGGGGATTTTGAGAGTAATCTTCCTTATTCCCCCTTGGCTTAAGAGTTTTGAGCCGCCTTGTTGCTCACTAATTGTCCTCTTGCTCGAGGCTTCTTATAGTTGAGGTGGTTGGTTATTCTCCTTTTCATTAATGATTATTGACATGTTGTCCTGCTCCACTCTTCGTGGGTTTCTTCTCCCTCTTGTTCTCCTCTTGAAATCGAGATGGTTAAGCATACTGAGGTGGGAGAGCAATGCTCCTCATGGATTGGTGATGGCTCCTCATGACTTGGTGATGGCTCCAAGTTTTCCTCTACCACTTCTCTCTCTACCTCCTCTAGAGCTTCCTAGATAATGGATGTTAACACTCCTCCAAAACCTATGCTTGAAGCCTTGGAGGAGGTTTTTTTTCTTTCGGACTCTACAGTGGTAGCTGGGGACTCTCCTCTTGCCACCCTTGGTGCTATGGTGGCTAGTACCTTTGCCAAGGCATGTATTGTTTTTTGGACGTAGGCATTCCAATTCACCTCATCCACCAGGGCATTGGCTGTGCAAGGCTTTCCAACAAGGGTACACTAATTCTACTCATAAGGGCATTGTATCTCTGGCTTGAAAAAATTTGTGGATCATTTTAGCCTACAGCCAAATGGTGGGGTTTGGAATATCAGCTAGGCTAATTCCATCATTGGTGTAGACCCTTCTTTTGTCCATCCCTAGCATTCCATACACATCCCTCTTGGGTCTCTTTTCTAGCTTCTCTGCTAGCCCTAGTGCCTTCTATATGATCTCTGGACTAAGGGGCGCCACCATACTTCTAGAGGTCTCGCCTTCCTTAACAGTCATTGTGCCAATGTTCCTTTGGATGTCAAAAGTCCTCAGGAATTCAGTTCATTTATTGTGGGCTATGTCTTGTCCCATCTTTTCTAAGTACTTGGTAAGGTTATATCACTCTAGCATCTAAACCATCTCCTCTTCAGTTGTTTGTCACCACTCCTTCCAATTTGTGGATGTTGCGATCCTTCAATTGGTTGAATGCCCGGATCTCCATGGCTAATCCATACCTTCTATATTCCTCCTCCGAGAATGGAAGCCTGTTGGCTTTATACTATTGTCCAACCATTTTAGGTTCATGTTGCCACATAGCATCCCATAGCTAGTTTTCTTTAAATGGTGCCTCTTGCACGGAAAGCAAGACAACTAGAAAAATCAATGTTTGAAAATAAGAATTCTCATACAATGAGGAATATAACCCACAAAAACCCACAAATTAAGAATTCTCATACCGATCAATCTACACCTTCATTCTTTTCTTTTAAAATTCAATTCCTATTTTGAGTTTTCATCCATTACTCCCCTTCCCCCTAGAAAGGATGAAAATCCTTCCAAGGATTGTGGAAATCAAAGTATATGGGCATTCAACGCATTCTTGATGTGCCTTAATTTCTCAAGAGTCTATTGTAAAAATTGGGGTTATATTCAAGAGTCACACAACAATCCAAATCCCGTGGAGAAATGCTCACTTGTGTGATGTAAGTCAATACATTAGTCAAGAGGTCACTTGAGTTGAGTCGACTTGCAATGTGGAGTTCCTCCTTTGTTAGAATCTTATCCAAGCATGGGTGAACCATGACATTGTCTTTTAATGGTGGTTGATTCTTGGTCATGGCCAACACTCTAATGAGGTGGGGGCCACATAGGTCAGGTTGTACTTAGAAGTCTTGATGGTGCATCTTTGCTCCACGCATTGATCATGATTTGTTGTCCCCCTTAAGGCCATGAAAGGTGCAAATTATACCACTTGCATATAAAATTGGACTCAAATTCAACGAGTCATTGAAGTTCAGAAAGTTCTTGGGGTGGCATGGATTTTAACTTTTTGATAAGATGTGATCAAGCATTGGCTTACAACCTTTTCGTGTGAGATTTCATTGCCAATCATCTTGTTTGCAATAGTGGAAGTTTTAATAAAGATGAATTTGTATTCTTCCCAAGAACATGGTAAGGAACATACCTTGTTTGCTATAGGTTCAGTCAAGTAGACCTAGGTCTAAACATTCATAACTTCTAACAAACTGTGTGAAAGTTGAATCAAGCCGTCGGATGCATGCAACCAAGTCATCCCATGTGTCCGTGGCCATATTGGATTCAAGAATGGATCATTGTGGTGGCAGCGGCTCAAGGTGTTCTAGTGGCTTGGGTTTAGTTGAACATGACAAGTTGACTTGAGGCACTTCCATTGAAAGGTTCTTATTGGGTGTGGCACGCTTGGGTTGTAAGGTTTGCAATTCAATTGACACTTTGTTGTCGGGTCTCTTGGTGGTTACCTTAGAGTCTTTAGGAAGGGCCTTTCTTGGTTGCTCATGGACTATTGGTTGAACTTTGGGTTGATAGACCATTTGAGCACTCAAGGATTGAGCACCCTTTGTTTTAGTTCTTCTCCTCCCTTGTTTCGATTGGCATTGAGTAAGCTTGGGTTTGGGGGCCTGAGATTGAGGGTTCGACTTAGCATACATGAGTTTAGGCAACCATAGAGAGGTGTTACCCTCATAGTATCCTTAGGCTCACAACATGGCTTTCTAAACTCAGTGCTTCTTTGTCACATGTGCACTACAGGAGTTCCAACTCCGTTTAGGCCTAGAACATGAGGTATGGAAACTATGTACGCTTGGTGTTTGAAGTTTGTGAAATTGTGGTTTATGCTTTGGAACCCACTTGAGTGTTTGTGCCATGGTTCATTGATGCGATAGGGTAGGTACCCTAGAAGCATGTTGGGATGTACTACTGCCCTCCTCCTTAGGAGAGTGGATACTAGGTTTAGCTACCTGTAGCATTACAAGTTTTGGGACAAGTGTTGTGCTCTTGTTTTGCTGAAAGCTGTTACAATTCTAATGTGCCCAATTGGCAAGGTGGATGCACTACAAATCATAGTCTACATTGCAATGAGCTTGTTTTTCGAAATGCTCATCGCAGTAGGCTCTCCTTACCAACACTTTGCTTGTTGGTAGCATGTAGAAAATGACAGGTAGACTCTCAACCTTAATAGAAACCATTAGTTTGAATTTCCCTAAGAGTGGATAGGATTGCCCCTTAAATGGGCTTAGTTTCACATTGTTTGGTTGCAATTGGGGTTGACCCAAGGCAGTCCATTGTTCATGTGTTACTATATTGGTGTCGGCTCCCTCATCGATTAATGCATCAAGGGTGCATACCATTTGGGAGGTTATGGTGATCCACAAGTAGGCCTAGTGCTATTGCTTCCTCATATGATCCTCAAGCTCTATGATGATCACAACCCTCACATTCAATGGTGGGCCCATTATCAGAGGTTCATGAAGTGGATGGAAGGTAGTACTTTTTGATGCAACTTCCATTGAAGAAACCTATACCCTATCCTTCTAGGGTTTCTAGTTCCACATTCCCCGTTCTACTAATAGTAGTATGAACCTTGAAGGGTCCCAATCCCCTAAACTTCATTTTCTACTTGTGTCCTTTGATAGAGTATATCAAGACTAAATCTCCCTACCCAAAGTCTCGTTGCTTGACATATTTGTCAAACCAACTCTTGCGACATGCCTTTTCATATATTAGAGTGTAGGTTGTAATGAGACATATCTCAAAGAGGCGTTCTAGCTCCACTAAGCAAATTGTCCATGCTTCTTGGCCCTCCCATCGCTCTTGGGCTGCTATTCTCACGCTAGGAACAAAGAATTCCACTAGCAAAGTAGCTTCAGTCCCGTAGGTCAACCTAAATGGAGTTTGTCCTCTTGTGGTTGTTTTGTAGGCAGTTTGGTATGCCCATAAAGCTCCCATAAGTTTGTTGTCCCGATCACTGCATGAGGTTGAGATGACTTTTGTTAGAATACCCATCAAGATCTTGTTTGTGGATTTGTCTTGACCATTGGCCTGCAAATAGTATGGAGAGGACTTCCAATGGATTATTAGGAAGGTGGATAATGAGTGAGTGACCACTTTGTTGATAAAGTGTGTACCTTAGTCGAACTATGAGACAGTCGAACTATGAGCTTACTTGCTCCCAAAGAAACTTGGCTATGGTCCTTGCATCATTTTTGCGAGTTGCTCGAGCTTTTGTCCACTTGGTGAGGTAATCTATGCCAACAATGATGTATTTGGCTTGGGAGTATTGAGCTGTAGGGCTAATTGGGCCAATGAAATCGATTCCCCACTTCTCGAATGGTTAGTGTGCGATCATTAGGGTCAACTCCATTTTGTCCTTACGAGTAGGGACTTTAATCCCTTGTTTGGCACTCATCGCAATGCTTTACAAACTTAACTGCATTGCAAAATAACATTGGCCACCGCAATTGGGACTGGAGCACCTTGCGTGGTAGCTATTCCACCATGTGCTTCCTTGAGTACATCATACATTTTGTGTTTGAAGATACATATCCTTAAAAGTCGTTCCGATAGTCCATTCTTGAGTATGTGGAATATTTCATCCGCCCAATACGACGTGAAGTCTACTCTATACAACTCTCGTTTGCTGGATATTTTAAAAAGGTGTGCATTTGGTAGGCTGTCTCACTGAGTCCTTGTCTAACAGCCTCTCCTTTGGGTATGTGGGACATATGATCTACCATATAATGTTGTTTGCCCTTGTGTACGACCATAGAGAAGTCAAATTCCAAGAGTAGAAGTAACCATCGAGCAATACGTCTTGTTGCGCAAGGTTTATTCACAAGATAAAGAAATGCTTGATGGTCCACAAAGAAGGCGAAGGGTGTTACTAAAGATAGTGCTTGAACTTCTTTACGATGAATACCATGACTAACCCTTCCTCTCTGTTGTGGAGTAGTTCATTTCTGTCTTTGTGAGCTATTTGCTAGCAAAACTCACTGGATAGTCTAAGTTATATTCACCAGGTTGGCACAACACTGCTCCCACGACAAATCTTGATGCATCAATGTGCATGTGAAACATGATGGACCAATCTAGGGCTCTTAAGATAGGAGCTGAAGTTAAATCCTGTTTAAGCCTTTCATAGGCCTATCGACATTCTTGGGTCCACTTGAATACTATCAGTAGCTTGCACAATGGTCAAGCAATCAATGCATAGTTCAATACAAACCATCGGTAGTATCCTGTGCAGCCTTAAAAACAATGAACTCTCTTGAAGTTGGTCAGAAGGGGGAGGTCTGTAATCACCTTGACTTTAGAAAAGTCTATGGCTATCCCATTCTTTGACATGACGTGCCCTAAGATGCAACCATGCCTTACCCAAAACTGGCACTTTAAAGGGTTCAATGAGAGACCGTATTGTCGACGCCTTTCAAAGACTATTCATAGATTTTCCAAGTACTCTTCCCAGTTGGTGTGGACGTATATGTCATCGACAAAGACTTTCAACCATTTCTTAAGCATGTCCTAAAAAATGACATATATGAGGGGCTAAAAGGTAGCAATAGCATTAGCCAATCCAAATGGCATGACTATGTAGGCAAACACCTCCCATTAGATGGCAAATGTTGTCTTGTGCCTATCATTTTGATGGACTTGAACTTGGTTATAGAGCCTAAGAAGCCGTCCAAAAAGCTGTAGGCTTCCTTTTCTACCACTTTCTCTAGCATATGTTCTGTGTATGGTAGCGGATAATTGTCTCGCTTGGTGGATGCATTCACCTTCTTATAATTTACGCACACTCAAATTTTCCCATTCTTTTTCATGACTATGACTATGGGTGATACCCAGTCCGTATGCTCTATCTCGTAAATGAATCTTGCCTTCAATAGCTTATCGATCTTCTCCTTTACCACACATGCATGCTTAGGACTCATTGCATATGGTTGTTGCTTGACTGGTATTGCATTGATGGTCATGGGAATGTTATGAGTCACGATACTCGGATCTATTTCCTTTAGCTCATCTAAAGACCATGCAAACACATTAGTGAACTCCCTTAGGAGATTTATGAGATCATGCTCTTCCTTCTTGGTTAGGCCATCTCCTATGTACATGGGGCGAGGCTTATCCTCCCCTCTCGCCAAGTTGACCTCCTTAACCTTAGCTTCGTCCTTTGATAGGCTCACTTACTTGCCCTTTCCATTTGGATCCTACCAACATCACTATTCTATCACTCTTTTTATACCTTGTGAAGTGCTTGGGCAGGTCTTGGGGTTTCTTATGCCATTCAGCTTCTATCAACTTTGACTGTTTCCTTTTTCCTCCTTTAGCTTCCTGCGCCTTAGGTGGACTAGAAGGTCCCCCTTGGTGCAATGGGTCCTAAGTGGTTGAGTTATCTTAGGGTCACTGTTAGTGCTTGCCTCTAACTCGGAATTGTACTCACCCTCCTTAATGGAAGAAGCTATCTCCCTTGGTGCTTGCAACTCTGAAGCTGTCCCAACTCCAAATAGTGGTGGGATGCAAGGATGAGATAGTCCTGCTTGCTTGTGATTTACCACCTTGAGACATTCTAGCTAAGCTCAATCTCAATCTACCCTTGGCAACTCCTTTGCTCACTCGAAACATGTTTATCTCTCAGGGTTTTGTATCATATTCTATGGTCTATACTTCCTCCTTACTCTTCTCACTGGTGGAACAATAGTCCTCATACTCATTGTTAGAATTTCCAAACTGGGACTATAGGTCACTTATAGGGTTCCTACTTTCGGATGCGTCCTCACTTTAGTTGGCCCCTAGGACTTCCAACCATCATGCACACAAGTACTATAAGCAACTTAGAAGTGATGGCACTCTTAGGGTTGCTATAGCAGAGTTTACAGCTTGCTTGTATTCATCCTCTTCCTCTAAGAATGGGAGATCAATGGTTGCCAATACGTGCATCCAATCTTGCTCATCATTAGGGCAAGGAATGTACCTTATTAGAGACCCATAATCGCTTCTTGATTTCAAGTCATCCTTTAGCAGGTTAGAGATAGCATCTAAATCCACTAGTGAGGTCTTCCAAGTGTCCATCTTTACTTGGACTGCTTTTGATCTATTTCCCAAGAATATTAGGCAATTACCCCAATCCTCTATTACTCTCGCATTTCTCATCCATGGCCTCCCTAGCAGGATGTCATAATCTACTCCCTTTATAACTATGAAGTTCACTAAGAATTAGAATGAATCAAGGGGGAAATGATTCAGAGGGAGTATGCCAAAGTGCACAGTTAATGGTGCAAGAGTGTGTTCCAACCCGTCTCGCATAGGTGCAAGAAGGCAGGCCAGGGAGCCTGATAGTGCAGTGCACAGAACAGAGTGATGTGCACTGTGGTGATGGCAGAAACCCATCCCGTGTGTGTATAGGAAAACGGGAATGTACTTGACTCCAAGTGTTGTAACGTCCCTCAATCCTCACCTCTTGATAATTGATTGAGGAAATACCATTCACACTCAGCCCCCCCTCTATCTCACACTTTGTTGATAAATACAAGAGGACAGCCCATTCTTGAAACCCATTGATGTAATCCTCACCATCACTTGTGCAGAGGGTGTATGCCTTGTGCGCCATTGATGGTGCAACTGTGCATCCCACCAAGTGTCGACATACGGTGCAAGAAGGAAGGCCAAGGAGCCTTATAGTGCCGTGCATAGGAACAATTTTGCGATGTGTGCATTGAGAGGCCCATCCCGTGCGTGCAACTCTCCATTCACACATCTCACCTCTTTGTTGAATATCAAGGACAAGGACTGGTCACTCACCCCACCCTCTGTCTCACACTGTTGATGAATACAGAGGGCATCCCATTCTCACACCCCCATCCAGTTAGGATGAAAACTCATGACGCTCAAGATTTGTCATTGAAGATCCACTTCGTCTGGTTGATGGTATCAACATGGATCAGTTGATGAAGAGGCATACCTAGGGAGGTAGTCAACAAGTTCGGTGTTGGTATTACATGTTGGAAACGATGTTCGTTGTAGGAACTAGAAGCATTGGAGAGGTTGCAAGATTCAGCACACTAAGGGAGGCGTCTTGAAAACTTTGTCTGCAGGAGTTCGGCTAGAGATTCGGCAATCTTAGACTGTGGGGTGTTAACACCTTTTCCACAACCAGCTTCCTGTCCAAGGGTGTGTGCCACCTTGTCGTGGAACGAGACTTGTTATGACAGGGAATTTCTTCCTTTTCTCCCATAACTGTTTTATTTTATTTTATTGTTTTTTTTTTCTTTTCTTTTAACCTACTCCTGAGGGTGTTTCCACCTTTTCTCAAAGAATAGGTTGGTATGACAGGGACCGAAGTCCTTTTCTCCCATGACCGATATATTTGTATTTGGAAGCCAAGGAGGAGGAGAAGGTGGTGGCGAGAGGCTATTAGGATGAAACCATAGCATCATGATCAACAAGAGGGTTATCAGGAACATTAGGTAAAGGCATATCGACCTTCGTACAAGGAATGAGGAAGCTCTCTACGATGATTGTCAGGATCCCCAGGGGGTAATACTTCTTGAGGCGATAGCCATTAATAAGGAAGGGATCATCCAAAGCGTCGATCATCCCAATCACGATGATGTGCGGCTATTGTTTTGGTCAAAATCAAACAGAGGATGAGATTGGTAACTTTGACTTGGCCATTGGTTATGGGGTAATAGGATGTGATCTTACGATGACGAATCTTGTACAGTTCTGTAAACTCTTCCATGATCTTGTTAAGGAAGTGGATACCTCGGTCTCACTGATGAGCTCTAGGGGATTGCCAAAATGGGTGATGATGTTTTCGTACAGGAACAAGGCCACACTATTACCATCGTCCCACTTCAGAGCTTTAGCTTCACACCACTTTGTTATGTAGTCAGTACATATCAAGTTGTATCTATTTTGTTTTCTTCTAGTTGGTGGATCAATGGGGCTCACAAAATCAATTCTCCACTTCTCAAATGGCTTTAGGGAAAGAATAGGTTGCAAGGGCATGGCACTAGATTTGGTAGGCTTTCCCATTTGTTGACAGGAATCACATCGTTTGCAGTAATTATAGGCATCCTTGTGGAGGGTTGGCCACCAATATCCTGTAAGTAAGGCCTTTCTAGCTGTCGCTTCTCTTGCAAAGTGTCCACCACAAGGCTCGTCATGGCATGCTTTAAGAATAATTCCAATCTCTTCTCTTACCACACATCTCCGCAAGACTTCATCCTTGTCGTTCTTGTGTAGTGCTCCTCCTACAGGGTATAGGGGACTGATTCCAATAGCAGCTTCTTCCTCTCACGGCTCAAGATACCAGAGGGATACTGTTGGGTTGCCAAGAGGTTGGTTATGTCTGCGTACCATGGGGTAACTGTTTCGACTAGAAATAAGGAAGCATCAAGAAGGTCTCGATCATCTTGCTCTTCTTCATTATCACTTTGAGGGATTTGCGACAGGTGATCAACCAGGACATGAGAGCGACTAGGTTTGGTAACCACTTCAAAGTCAAACTCTTGAAATAAAAGGAGCCATCTCATCATTCTTCCCTTCATGTCGGCCTTGTTCATTAGGAAGGACAGGGCTTCATGGTCCACGTAGAATTTGAAATGCATTGATAACAGATAATGTCGAAACTTCTCTCAAGCAAACACCATTGCTAGGCACTCAAGCTTCGTCACTGTGTAGTTCCGCTCTTTGTTGGTTACTTTCTTGCTTGCATAATAGATTGGTTGATCTAACTTAGAGGGGTCCTTTTGGCATAAGATGGCACTAAAAGTGTGCAATGAATCTTCTGTAATAGCCTAATGGATGATCACCAATATAGCTCAACAATTGAGTTTGCAATGGTTGGATAGCAGACTTATAAAAGACACTTTGTAAATGGCAAGGTTCCAAAGCATCATCCTCCAAAGGCGGATGCCAAGCATGACCTCTACACCAGGATGTCTGATAATGATAAGTCTTTAAGCTTTCTGCTAATAATAGCTCCATTGAATGAACATACATGACTGCTTGCAAAATGACATCCTTCACATAAACATTCAGATCCTCCTTACATCAGGAATTTGTAGATGTCCTGTGAGATACATAAAAGATAATAACTGGGTTTCATATAAAACTAACTCATCCACAAATCTATCAAAGACATCTCTCAACAAATCCTGACTCCTTCAAGGGAGTGGTCTCATCTTCTGATGATGCACTGGAACTATTGTTTTCTTTTAATGGAGGCTTAGCTCACTCTTTGGGAGGCTGAAAGGGTATCACTGAGGTTTTGAGTTTGGGTTGGGAATGAGTTACTTCTTGGATCGGGGATTCGTCTTCTAAAGATGCATTCAAGAACATCACATAACACGAACTTTATGTGTTCTGTTTGAGATGCAGGGCTAAGGATTGTTGGCAAGGTGCATCCTCGTCATCTTCTATAAGGAAGGGTAACTTTGGATGAGAAGAGCCACTATCGAAGGAAGGTCTATTCTTCTTAATCCATTTCTCATAAAGGCTTTGCTCATGACATGACTCATTAATCAGTCCAAAGTGCACCACAATCATTCTATCGAACAAAAAGGGATCTTTTGCTTTTGAGGCTTTAGAAACTTCATATACTTTTTCCTCATCTCTGCCTTTTGTGAGTAGGATAGATCCTTCTAGCTCACTTTCGTAATCTTCTTCTGCATTATCACCTTCGTCCTCTTCAGATTCTATTTCTATGTCTGCGGGTGCTCCGTAAGAGAAGAATAAGCTGTTTGTTCTGTCTTCTACTTTTGCTTCTACATCTATCTTTATCTCTGTCTCTAGCGCTGTCACTGACTCTGTCTCTGCTATTGCCATGTAACACAGAGAACAATGGATCCATGCTTCTATCTCACTATCAGTGGTGATTTTAAAAGTCAATTCTTATTCAGGCAGGAGGTATTCACTCATAGACAAAGACTTTACTTCCTTCAATAATTGGCTTACAGTGCCCACTTTTAGGGATTGTGCCTCTGTTTTCTTGGGAAATATATATTTGAGAGCCTCTTCGTCTCCTGATGTACCATCTGTTACTTCATTAGAGGAGTCAATTGTTACGACTTCGATGGATGTGGATCCATTGCCTTTTTGCAATCCATACAACTTCAACATCACTTTGTTGGGTCCTCTGTCGAGGGTTACGGTTCCTTTGAACTAGTCCATCCTTGCTCTTGCTTCAAAAAGCCCAATAGTCTCTTCCTGCGAGGGTTGCCTTTACGTATGGAAGGATGCCCAACAGTTTGATTCTGCTCTGGTCTGCCAATCTGATAAGCCATTGTGTAGGTTGCATTCCTTACAATCCTAGATCCTTCATTGTCACATATGTCATTATGTTTACTGATGAGCCTCTGTCAATCAATGCATTTGCAATAAAGCACCCTTCAATCCATTCACCAATCTCTAGGGTTCCAAGATCCACGAAGGCGTTAACCACATCTACTTCCTTTATGGGTTCTGAGGATCTGTTGGACTTGGTCGCTATGGAGGGAACAATTCTTAAGCCTCTTTTTCTAGTCAATATGCTTTCGAATTTCTTTTGACAGTTGGCAGACAACATCAACAACTATCAAAATATTAAGTTTGGTTTAAAAGTGTCTAGATCTTTGACCAAATCATACTATTTGATAGGATCCACAAGCTTTTCCAATCAGCTCGAAAATGGGGCCATGCCCACTTTTTTTTCTTCTAGGAGCGGCAACATTTGCACTTCTTCTTCATCAGGAGGTCCTTCCACATCCTCTATTTCCTAGACCTCCAGTCCTATCTCTGCAATTGTCTATGTAGCTCTCTGTG
The DNA here is from genome assembly GCF_053477565.2 of Lygodium microphyllum. Classification (NCBI taxonomy): domain Eukaryota; kingdom Viridiplantae; phylum Streptophyta; class Polypodiopsida; order Schizaeales; family Lygodiaceae; genus Lygodium; species Lygodium microphyllum. Next base: position 183,439,321 of record NC_141136.1, on the reverse strand, counting down.
GCTCTGTAGTACTCTGTACTTCATTGTTTTGGATTGCATTGTTCTGCTTTTCCAGAGGAAGATTGAAATTCACAGTCTTTGTAGAAGGAACGTTCTCTTTTGGAATTATAGATTCTCCTTTCTTTGCATGCATTATGGCGGCCACATCCAATTCCACCAAACTGGAAGCGGGTTCTTGGGTCTTCTGTTGGGTATCATAAGTAGATTTCACAGGGGCTAGACTTTATTTTGCAATGTGGCCTTCTTCTTTGCATTGATTGTATAAGGGGTTGTAATCCATTGACCTTCTATTTGACACTTTTCCCCGCATCTGTAACACTCCATCGCCAGATTGTCATCCTCTGTAACTTTGAGAGGGAAATTTCCTTGGACTGTGACTCCCTAGGATTTGGTCCAATGTCCCATGTTGTCATTTTGGATTCCAACAAGTTGAATCTTGTGTCTTCATCTTTTTTTCTTCGTTCGTGCATCTCTTTTAGAGAGCAAATATCCTTTGTATGGTTCTTCCTCAAATAGTACGAATAGAAGGCTCCAAGAATGGTTGGTTTTCGGGTACATTCAATGGCTAGATGTCCCGCTTGATGGCACTTTCTGCACCATGTATTAGAACACATCACATCTCTCCCACAACCTGCACGAGTGGATATATTGGTGGTATTCATCTTCAGCGTTTATAGCTGCTCTGTAATCACATCCATAAGCTCTTTTTTTATACTTGCCACTGAATTGGATAGGTAGTCCTTCAAATTTTCACCTCTTGAAGTACTTGTAGTAGGGTTTTGGGAAGCTTTTGTAATTACTATATACAATATTTGGGTTGATCTAGGAGGTTCTCTATTTTGGTTCTGATTCAGAGCTCCTGTTGAGACTTAGAGTTGTTGATTCCAGTGGGTAGGATTCCACTTTTGTTGAGTCGCCATTGGAGGAATTGTTTGAGACCATTGTTGTTGTGGTTGAACTACCATTTGAGGCATTGTCATTTGCGGCACTATGGATTAGGTGCATTGTATTGCGACACTATTTGCATCTGAGGGTAGGGGTAGGGAGTTGTCCTTGGGATTGCATTTGGTGGGTATACCATTCCTGGCATGGGAGGAGGCAAGACTCCTCTTCTTGAGGTCATTGATAACCTTGCTTCAATTTCATCATACAGTCTTGCACCTTCCATTACAGCTTACAGACTAATTGGTCTTCTCAATTCCACAAACTTGTGAACTTTTGGTTGTAGGCCTCTGAGGAACACTCCTTTCTAGATGCCTTTATCCAAATGATGATTGGTCCATCTCTTCAGAATGGATTCCATTCGCAAGACATAAGCTTCTACTCTTTCTCCGTAGGACTTAGGTTCATGAACTCCTCTCGCATCCGCTCTTCAAAACCTTCATGCCTGAATTTAGTGAGGAAGGACCATGTGCCAAAAGTTCTTACTTCTTGTGTTTCATACCACTAAAATGCCACACCCTTGAAAGTGGCAGAGAATATCGCTAACCAATGCTCAGGGGTTCTGGCATTGTTAGCCACACATGCAAACATAAACTCTGCTACATGAAGATCAGAGTCTTCATTGTACTCTCCCTTAAAAATGGGCAATGGGACTACATTTGCTGGCTTGTCATAAATATTTTGAGGACAAATTTGACTAGCAAGGGGACCTTGAGTCGCCATGGGGACTTTTGTAAAGAGTGCTTTTAAGGTGTCAAAGGAGACTTTTACTGCAAGCTCATTCTTGGCCTTGATTTTTGCATTCTCTCTTCTCACATACCTCTGAACTCATTCTAGTGCTTGCCTCTTGATTGCGTCATTCATCAGGGGGTTGGGTCCAACTAGTTAATATGTACTCAACTAAATAGAATCAAAGGGGCTTCAGTCTCTGGAGGACTCTCTGGCCAACATCTCTTTTACTTCCTTCTTTTTTACGTCTTTGAATTCAGCTTTCAAACCACTACAGAGGGGGAGATATTCTATTCTGTAGGTATGAAAACTCATTCTTTTGAGGATCGTTGTTGTGCCATCATCATAATAATGCCAACTTTTGATGTTTTCACTAGTGTATGTTGTAAAGAACACTCTATCTACCAACTTCCAATGGGTTGCTAATTAAACAAACAGGAGATTGACTGGGCACCAGGCATCCCATTTGTCCTGTTGTTGAGCATCTATGAACAAATTCCAACTTCTTTCTTTCTTTCTTGTTTTGTGAACCTCCACTGACCATGACTCCTGAAGCTTCTTCACGATCTCCCACTTAATTATGTTTGGAAACTTCTCAATGATCAAATATTCCATGGATGGTCATTCTTTTTGTTTCTACTCTTCTGTTTGTTCCCAAACAATTTGCTATCAAGATGCAAGTTTTTGCTGCTTCAATAGGAAGAGGAAATAGTCCACCACATAGAGCTTGCATCATGATGGTAATATGTTTCCACCATTGTGGAATGAACTTCTTGTGGAAAGTGGCTTTGGAAATGATAATATCCAATTCTTCAATGGTAGAAGGAACTTTGCAAACATCCATTGAATTCTTCTCTTCTTAGCAATGCAATTTCCCTCATTTTTCAGCCTTTTGTAATGCTTATTGATGGCAAGTTTCCTCAACTGCCTCCAAAAACATAGAGCCCAAAGAGAGACACCAAGGAAATGGATTTCTACTACAATAAGATCTATCTTCTAACATCAAAAAGCTTTTATTTCATTCTTTAGAGAACCACGACAAGGAAAAGAACACCACTAGTAATAAATCTTCACACAACATCATAAAAACAAATTCCCATGGTTTTATCTTCAACAAAATTGATCATTCTCTTCATATTCTTCATAGAATTCATCAACCAACAAAGATAACACAAGAGAAACACCATTTTGAATGGAAAATATCACATAGTATTCATCTTAATTTTCTTCTTAGTTTTCTCTCACAGTCTTTCATAGAAAGATACATTGTTGGCATAGAATTGGCTATCTTTGACTCTCTTTCTCTCTCAATCAATAATACATCATCTCCTCACTACAATGCTCAATAATCAATCATAATACTCATTCTTTGGTCATGGATGCCCCTACCAAAAGGTGTGTCTAATATGAAAGGTCACCAGAGCCACCACAATGACTTCTCATAGTTCACTACTGTCACTTCACTCCAGTCTTATCTTGAGTCTTCAGCAGAGCTACTTCTTCCACTTCCTTGAACTCCTTTGAACTTATATTCACCTCTTTCCAAGGCTAGAAGACTTTCCCAAAGTCACACATACGTTCCACAAAACACTTACAGAAGCATACAAAACAGAACAAAAACAGAAACAGAGTAGGAACAGAGGTTCTACCAAAAGCTCAATAGAAGATTTATAGAAGGTCAACAGAACATTTACAAAAGGTCAACAGAAAGCATCAGAACCACATAATTCATACTAAAACCATTCCAAACTATCAAAAACCATTCAATGAGCTTTCAAAAGACCTAAAATTCCATCAATCATCAATCCATGCTTCATATAGAAGAAAAACAGAACAAAACAGAAGCTAAACTGAAGGTATCAAAACCTATTAGAACATCACAAAGCCTCATATTTCTACTGAGAATCATCATGAGCTTCCAAAACATAATCAATAGCATCCAAAACACTTTCAAAAACTTCCAAAACAACTAATCATTATTCAAAATCCATCAAAAATCAATCATTTAGGCCTCAAAAACAACAAAAATCAGCTAAAAAATCTAGTCATTTCAGCATTCAACAGGTCCACCAAAGGAGTTAGTGTCGAATCACGGAACCCATTTTTTGAATAAGGTGATTAAGAGCCTGACTGAAGCATGGTAGATTAAACACAATAAAATGATACCTTATAATCCACAAGTGAATGGGCAGGTTGAAAGTACCAACAAACAACGTGTGGCTATTCTATTGAAGATAGTATTAGAGAAGAAACGAGATTGGGATAAGAAGCTATTTGTGGCTGTGTGGGCGTATGATATGACCTTTAAGCGAGATACTGGCCACAACCCATTCAAGTTAGTTTATGGCGAGGAGTGCGTACTACCCCCTTAGAGATCAAGGTATCGACTATGAGATTTGCAATTAACCATTCTTTGGAGAACAAAGATGCACTCTTTGAGCACTTTACAACTTTAGCACACCTCAATGAGCTCGAATTGTAGAGTTTGTTACATCAGGAGGTAGCTAAGTTTCAAATGAAGTAGCTTCATGATTTAAAAGCAAAGAAGTATACATTCAAGAAAGGGTAGTTAGTTTTATACTATGATGCATGCAGGGAGCTATTTCCTGGGAAACTAGAGCCTAAGTGGGATGGTCCCTACAAAATAGTTAGAATCAGGAAAAATAAGTCCACAGCATTACTAGCAGATTTGTAGGGGGAGTGGAGTTTAAAAGTAAGATTAATCTAAATAACATTAAATCTTATTATCTTTAGGCATACTAATGAGAACTCTATCTTGCAAGTCCAAGGTGGACTCATTTTGAAACCTACAAGAGAGGCTAAAAGTTGGTTGATGGGTCAACTAATTCCCTACTTAGAACACCCATACTTGGAATAAAGATACCATCAAGAAAGACTTACCTTTACCACTTACTTATTTCCCATGTAAGATTTTTTATCGTCTCACTCAAAATTATGTATGCTCTTACTAAAATTCTCTAATGGAACTAAATGCTTAATTTTTCTCATGTAACCACTCTTGTGTAAGCCAAATCTTTGTTCATGTTTACATCTTTATGCTTGCCATGTTTTTTGACACCCATCTATTGTAATGATTTGATGATGCATAACAAACTGTGATCTTATTGACGTAAACATTGGCACAAAGACTTGCCTAAAATGATGATATGCCAAACAAGCTCGCCCAAGTAAGCTCACCAAAAAATTTACCCCTTCACAAAAGATGTTTCACAACAATTTATGCAAAAGATGATTTAGAATATACTATTGAAGGTGAAGATACTATTCCCATCCAAATTTACTCAAGGAAGGAAAAATATTTATCTAATGTTCTCTTAGCTATCCTAGCATTTTGAGAATTGGCTTTCAATTGATTATATTATAAGGCAAGGACATGAAGCTATATTCAATGTAAATGGATGCTTTTTACAAGAGTTTAAAGAGAATAGTAAATTAGTTTCATAAGAAGAGAAGATTGGAAAAGCTTTCAAAATAAAGACATTAGCACCTCATCAATTAGAATACTCCACCAAGACCCCCTCTACTACCTCAAAGACATTATGACACATAGAAGATTGACACATGAACAACAAAAGCATTGTGGATTTAAATAGGGAAAAGCTAGTTTAGTGTAATCAAGACAACCATACATATCCTCATGCTAATTTGCTAAGCAACAAAGAACAAGGTTCAAGAAGAGTACTGATAGAGCAAAGCAAAGAGTTGAAGTCATCAAGGCAACCATACATATCCTCATGCTAATTTGCTAAGCAACAAAGAACAAGGTTCAAGAAGAGCACTGATAGAGCAAAGCAAAGACTTGAAGTCATCCATGCAAAAATATGGGGCCTAGCCTAGAAAACATATTTATGTGGTTATAAGTACATTAGTTTTCTAGTTACATGGACATGGAAGGTATGGATTCATTCATCAAGAAAACATCTAAAGCACTCTAAGTTTCAAAAGTTTAAACAAATAGTACAAAAGGAATGTAATGCACATATCAAAGCTTTAGGTCAGATGGATGGGAGGAGATTATCACAAATTAATTTGATGAGTTTTATTGGTAAAATGGCATAAGAACGCAATAGACTTATATAGGTACATTGCTTACAAAATGTGGTTACAAAGAGAAAGAATAGAGCCATTGTTTAGCATTTTAGGCCTATATATATATATATATATATGTATATATACATATATATGTATATATATGTATATATGTATATATATGTATATATATGTATATATATGTATATATATGTATATATGTATATATGTATATATATGTATATATATGTATATACATATATATACATATATATACATATATATACATATATACATATATATACATATATATACATATATACATATATACATATATACATATATATGTATATATACATATATACATATATACATATATACATATATATGTATATATACATATATATATATATATATATATATATATATATATATATATGTATATATATATATATATACATATATACATATATATATATACATATATACATATATATATATACATATATACATATATATATATACATATATACATATATATATATACATATATATATATATATATATATATATATATAGAGAGAGAGAGAGAGAGAGAGAGAGAGAGAGAGAGAGACCAAAAAGGTGAAGCCTCCATCTTTTCTTGTGCTCTCTCATGCATTACCATGCACTCCTGTAGCATGACAAAGGTTGTAGAGGGTTTGAGAACCTAAGATCCTGGATCATTGAGTGTGCAACAAGCATCCTTCACCATTGGAGGTATGCTTGTGCATTCACTACAAACAGATCTTATGATGATCATGTGCAAGAGGCTATGTGAGAGGTAGTTGTTGATTAAGTGGTCAAGGCTTCTTGAAATAATAGAAGTGAATCCAAATGTCCCAAATACATTGAGTGCATGTAGCCCAACATTTTGGTTCCATTTTTGGGACACAAAGGATGCATTCACCACGAGGTTGCTTGCATGCTTCATGGTTTTGGAATAGAAAGGGACACCCATGACAACTCCAAAATGCTTTTAAGTAATTAGATTATATTTAGTGATGTAAACATGTATGTGGACTTTATGATTGAAATATTGAGTTTATGACATATGATTAAAATTATGATAGGATAGGAGAGACAATTTTCGGTTCAAAGTTGTAAGTGTAGACACAACTACAAATTATCGTCGTAGATTGAGATGGAGGTGCCTTGCACATAGTGGAGATCGAAGAGCTTGGGTTGCTTATTTTTGCAACATTTCTTTTGCTTTTAGGGAGAAAATATTCAAGAAAGGTAGAGAAATTTACAGTAAGAAAAGTAACTAGAAGCATTTAGCAACTTACACCCCTAATTTAACATAAGACTATTGTGTGTTTCCACATTACCATCATCATCATCATCTTCCTATATGCCTCCTACTGCTTGTGCCCTACTTTTCTTCCTAGTGCCAATCGTTTATAGCAAATATTGCACTTCTTCTTTTGGTCATGGGTGGCACATCCATCACCTTCTCCTAATCAGTTTGTGTCTTTATATCTTGCTATTGGGATCATCCTAGGCAACACATGATCATCATCTCCTTCTCCATCGGCCTGCCCCTATTTCCTATTGATTATGGGTAGCACTATCAACATTAAAAGTATCAACACCTCAAGTAAAATTTCACCTTGTTGTTGTTGTTGGTTATTATTTCCCTCCTATTGCCAATTATGGGCAGCAAGGTTGTGCCTTGTTCACTTTGATCATGGGCAATAATGCATCACCTTCCCTTGCTACCAATTGTGGCCAAATTACACCTTGTTCTCGTTGCTACTTGTGGGCATGAAGGGCATCAATCAAGTCATCATTTGGTTATTAGGCATCATCATCATTGTGATTAGCTCCTTCTCCTATTGCCAATCACGGCCAACAAACTTGCGTCAGTTATCCTCTTGTGTTTTGCATAATCGTGGGCTAATTTGTCATCATATTAAATGTGTAAGTTTCTCTTCATATGATGGATGTGGTCTACATAATGGTGGATAGCATATCCTCTCCAAAACTACCTATAGATCAAGTTCTTGCTACTTGTGTGAACCAACATAAACATCACTTCCAATGAGTGTCAATTTGTAACCCTTTCTTTTTGCACATAGAAGGCAACTTGATCATCTTCTCATTTCCATCAGAATATTCCATTAGCTTGGACAGCAGTAGGATTAGTATCTACATTGACAAGAGCATCATCTTCTTTATCTCCTTCACTTGTGTGTTTTTCTTTTATCCTATTGCCTACTTCTATGCTGATTTCCTTTAATCACTACCATCACTGTATCATCTCCATATCTAATACCACCATCGTGAAGGGGATGCAATGGCAATGGAGAAGGAGAAGAGGAAGATGCGGGAGAGAAGAGTACACACAATGTAGGTGCTATCCAATTGCACTGACAGTCTTATTGCACTATCATATTATATATGAATAAAGAATGGGCGGTCACAGTGTACATAGGCAGACCCAGAGGCCTTTTACCCCAACAACCTCCCACTAAAAGGCCAATGTGGCTGGGGAGTGAAAACAAAGAAAAGAAAAAAAAGACAAGGTGAGGAATCATGACATCTCACCCAATGCCCAATCAAAAATCGAGCTGTGCAAGAAGTGTCAAGAATCTCTGTGCAGAAGAAGAGTCAAGCATCCCCGAGTCCATGACATCCAAGAGCTAAGCGATCCCACAGCTCCATACAATGAAGCAATCCAAGAATGCTTCTCGTGAAGCAAGCACAACTCATCAGTGCACGGCTGTAAAGCATCAAAGTCGTGCATAGCATCAACGTGGCATATAAAGACTGTGGAGAGTAGTCAAACTCTCTAGAGTCAATCACTGAAAGAGGGCCAACATCCCGGACACTTGTCCAATGGGGTCTTAAGACTACATGTGGCCTCACCGAAGCAGAAGACTGACATATGGCTAGCTTTCTAGCGTGCAAAGCTACAAGAAAATGGCTCTCATAAGCCTGCAAGGGGTCTAGCAACTAACCACCAACATCCTGACCCTGACTACTATGCATAGCTACGTCATCTTGGCCAATAAGTGTCTCATTTTCAACATAAACAACTTGCTGTAATGGCACTCTAGCTGTTGTAAAATTAGCCATAAAGCATACTAAACGCTCATCAAGAGGCCTAAGAGATGTCTACGTCTCATAGAAGACAACATGATGGCTGCATATGACCTGTTGGGCATCCAAATCCCATAGTTTGTAGGCTTTAAAGTCACCATCTCCATAACCAAGGAGGATACATCTACGTGACATAGGCTCATGTGGCATACGTACGGATGCTTGGTAGCCACACATCCTCAAGTAATCCTAGGAGGGTTGCATGCCACTCCATGCCTCATGGGGTGTAATACGATCCAAGGTCAAGTAAGGCGTCCTATTAACCAAATAGACTACCGTCATAAGGGCCTCAACCCAAAAGCCATAAGGCAACCTAGCTGTGGTAAGCATAGAAGCAACCTTTGCTTGTAAGGTCAAGCACATGCCATGAGCAATCCCATAATACCGTGGTCACAAGAAATCAATGCTAGACTACTGACAATAGGATTGAAAGCTGGGAGAGATAGCACGACTCTCATAATCCATTTGCAAGCGCCTAGGCTTGCTACGAGCAGAATCCATAAACCTGTCAAGCATAATTGCAACATCCTCAATCTACACCAAGGGAAAAGCCCAAACACCGTGGGTAGCATGATCAACAAAGGTCACAAAATATGACGCTCCACCAAGTGACTGGGAAGGCATAGGCCCATATACTGCACAATGGACAAGATCTAGAGGAGCATGCCTCATATGATCGCCATAAGCGAAGGGGGTTTTGCAAGGACTAATAGTACAATCAAGGCAAGCATCAAGATCTGTAAGTGACATAGGAGGCAGTAATGAGTCCAAACGAGACAAGATCTCCATCTCTCTATGGTGCATATGGCCTAGGCGATAATGCCATAACAATGCAAGTGGTATCCAGATAACTGCAACCATAGAATCTCCCACACGAGAGACATGCACTGGGTAATGAGAACCAACTCTAGGACCTTTGGCCAAAACCAAGCAACCACAACATATCTTCCATGACCTATCCTGAAGAGAAACAGAGTAACCTGCATCATGCAACTATTTGATAGAAATCAAACTCTTACTAAGCATGGGAACATGTAAAACATCTCTAAGTATAAGAGAGCTCCCATTAGGCAAAGCTAGGTGTATGTCCCCTATACTAAGAATAGCATAAGTCTGCTCAAGGCCCAAAGAAATGCATCCATCAAACTCCTTGTAAGTAGAGAACCATGCTCTATGTGGAGTGACATGACAAGATGCCATATAATCCAATAGCCAATCGGAGGCATATGCCATATCAATGAGCAAGAAAGCTGTAGGAAAACTAGATAACATGAGTACATGCTCAATTGCATCATCATGGGGAACAACATGTACCTCACCACTAATAACAATGGTAACACTCGTTGCATCTCCTGTAGCTCTGACTCTCTACTCATGTCGAGTCCATCTCTGTCTCTATTGCTCTCTAGTCCATTGAAACATTTTCTTTTAACATGCCTAAGCTTCCCACAATGGAAGCCTACATATGTAGAAGAAGAATATGTAGAAGATGACAAGGAATCCAAGTCATCACGAATACGGCTATCCATAGCATCCACAGAGCTCAAGGAGTTGTGGGCTATCCCAACAAAGGGAACCTACTCATAAAGACAATCATTTGCAAGTAGATCAATGGTAGAAGCATGCTGCAAAGGCTCATGAAACCTCAATGGATGGGAGGACATAAAGGCATCAACCAAGGATGCAAAAGCTCCCACATGAAGAAGAGTCGTAGCCAACTACATGACATAACCAACCACAATATGGCAAAGCATAAGACATTTGTCATAAGAGCATACGATATTTAGCTATGAAATCAGCCCATAACCATACGCATAAGCATAGCTCTGTAGTACATAATGTCATTTGGAAAAAGCAAGTCAAGCCAAGACCAGCAAGAGGCAAAAAATGTTGCAAGAGTCAAGCTCCAGGAAAAGCCCAAGTATCTGTACAACAACATCTAAATAAGTGGCTTTGTAAAGTACATGATGGTAGACAAAGTGCATAGCCGGGTAAGCATCAAGAGCAACTGCTCTCTGACCTGTATGGGCAAAAGCAACCCAACTAGCATAGAAACTAGGCAACACAGAAGCAACAAAGCTATAACTGCTAAATCCAAGCACTATCAAGAAGTCCACTGATCAAGGAGTAACCCACAAAGAACTAAGCATCAATGAGCAATGAAAGCTCAATAACCAACTGCCAAGACAATGGAGCAAGCACTGCTCAAACATGTATCTACATCCAAGTAAATCCAAGATCCATAATCAGGGCATTAAGGGCCAAATAGCATCCAAGCTGCATAAGTGATAAGCCGACCAAATGCAAACTGCTCCACAAAATTCTTAGAGGCAAGTTGATTCAAGCCCAAACATTTGCCATACTGCAGTTGAACCCAAAAGCATCCACATCAGACATCAGTCCCACAATGGGTAGCACGAGGCATAAACCTTGTCAAGTGAAATGCTAGCTATAAAGAAAATGACAATGAATCAAGAATTGAGCTCTACTCTTTGCTCACCGAAGCATAAACATCAAAGTGGCATCATCCAAATACATCAGTATATCATCCCGAGTAGTCGAGAGCACCCGTAGACCATAGGCATAACCAAATTGGAGGTAAAATAATATGTCAACCAAGGTAGCATAAATCCCAACCAACAACAAAGTTTCCACATCCAGAGCAAGGCTCAATAGCTCTCAAATAGCATATCTAGGCATAAACCATGATGACCAAGCATCAATACATCCAACAGGATGCCCGAATGTCAATAAAGAGCATTATGCTCCCTAATAAAACCTTGATGCTGCCCAAATAATGTACAATAGTAAATCCCTACATAAATCGAGCTATGGAAGCTCAAACCAAGTCCCAAAGCATCTTAAAACATTGGGCAAACATCTAAAAAGCATCAGGGCATCAAATACCAAGCCTCAGGAGCATCGCATAAGCTAAGAGCATGATATTTTCTTGCTGTAAATCAACTCAGATCTGTTGCGGAAAATTCTATGATCAGAATTTGGCAGATCTCAAATCGCCATTGCATCCAGAGTGTGCCAAAACCCCAAGTTCGACTCTTACCTTGCCTAAATTGGGTTTTAGATGCTTGAGATATGAGAAAAAATGGGATTTTTGAGCCAGATTTTGAAGTAGGCGCAAAAAACGTGAGCTGCTACAGTGGGGCTTGCTGATTATCAAGAGAATAAGGGGGGGGGGGGGAGCACAAATGGGGGCATAAAAGGTGCCCACTGAAGCCAAGGAACACCTGCAAAGAGCCTATGAGGGCCAGGGAGAGGCGGGAGATGAAATCTTACCTCGGGGGGAAGAAGCCATTACTGGCATTGAAGCTCCAAGCTCTAGGTCTTCAATCTGGGTTGAAGTAATGCTGGGCCGAGCTCCACGATCAAGATCTGATCCAAAGCTTTGATACCAGTTGAAGGGGATGCAATGGGAGTGGAGAAGGAGAAGAGGAAGATGCGTGGGAGAGAAGAGCACACACAATGTAGGTGTTGTCCAACTAAATTGACAGCCTTATTGCACTATCATATTATATATGAATAAAGAACGGGTAGTCACAGTGTATACGAGCAGACCCATAGGCCTTTTACCCCAACACATCATCCTCTGCCTCCTCATCCTTGGATTGAATCTACCACAAATTGATACACGTCACTATTAAGCAAAAAAGAACTGCGTTGCCACCACCACTATAGTTGCCATGCTACAACATGTATACAGTTGTGTAGAGCACTAAATTTATTGAGTCAAGGAAGCATAGGTTGGCTCTCCTACACCCACGGGATCGGCCCCAGGATGCATCATCTTAACAAAAAAAACACAAGGTAACCTAGTCCTCTCATAATATGAAAGTAATGATCCAGGACACTATATATATTTCTGACTTGATCCATTTCCTAAGATATCACACTACCCTACAGCAAAGGGAAATCTTACACTCTCAACATTGGTCGTCACCTAGACATACAATAATAATGCATCCAAGATTTTATCTTTTGATGCCATATTTAGATTGCATATGCAAAGTGTATGGCACTCTATGCTCAAATAACTTAACTAAAATCCAGCCAATGTGAAGTGCACAAACAATCTTTTCATGATTTCTTTCTACTAACATCTTGTTGCATTGCTAGGAAATAACACCGAGCTAACCTGTGCTATTACTATATGACTTAAAACTTATATAAACTACGGTCTATATGTTAAGATATACAAATAAATCAACAAATTAATCAAATATCTTTCCATTTCAATCCCACACTCCCTACCATTTATGTTTTACTTACTCACACAAATGTAGGGAGATTTCTTGATAATCTTTCATAGAAACAAGCCCTAAACACAAACTTTAACATACAAATGGAGGTGAACTAAGGCAAACCCTCATGCTTTATCTTCATTATAAAAGCATAAATATTATCTTAAATTTTTATAAATTTTACTACACACCTCATTTTTTCTTAAAATTTTTCCTTGATTTGACTATTTTTCATGAATTTTTAATTTATTTAAACATAAATTAATGATTTCTCTGAGTCTTCTGATTTTTATGACTTATGTAAAGTGTAATTCATTAGCATACTCATTTTCACACCATGTGAACACCATTTGATTTCCAAAATCCAAAAACAATACAATTTTTCATTAAATCCCATGTTTGGGTTTTGCGATTTTATTATTTTCAATGTGTGTGAAGAAGAATGAATGAATTTATGAAATTGCAAACATCAAAAATTATATTTCAATAATTTCCAATCATCTTTCCATTATGTGCACAAAAGATTCATCATAAACATTAATTAGAGGTTGCTTACTCTAAAATCTACATACATTCATCTCCGTGGAGCTACTAATGCTATTTTCTAACCACACCATTGATGCATCCAAATCACCCGATCTATGCGCCATCGTGCATTCCCGATTCGTCGAATCAACCCTCCCTTTCTCTCTCGTATACAACCATATGAACAAGGAACAAAGAGGAGAGAGGAACATGAGAGAGAAATATTGAAATTGTATCTTTTCATTCGTTGCACATTTTACGTGAGAATTGAATCAATGGATGATAAAGAATTGAGAGATCTCATGGCTTGGAGCAGGAAGAAGATGGAAACAGTCATCAAAAATGATTTTTTCCATGAGGAGGAAGGGGCACTGAAAAAAAGTACCTCCCCTCCTCTTGTATTTTTTTGAGGCTTTTGTTCTTCTTAACCATGATTAAGGTTTAACTTGTAAATTATATAGTTCAAATTTTCAAGTTCGCACTTGACCGTAAGTGGTTTCAACCTAAATGGAGGGGCAAATGAGCTCAGAATCACAATTCGACTGAATGAATTACTTTCTGGCATCAAAATCTATCACCTTGGTCTTCTTCACATGCTTTTTGGCTTCAAATCTAGTAGTAGCTGCTTCATAACACCAAATCTTGTGGCCACTAAATGGAGGACCAAACGAAATCTGATTGATGAACAGACACTTGTATTGGATTCTTGGTGTCGAAATGCATCTAGGTAAACTCCAGCTCCTTGATCTTTGACCATTTCATTTTTCACCAAAATATATCTTTTACATGTCTTGGGCTACTTTTACACTTGAAGTTTGGCTCTAAAATCAGCTCTCATTGGTGACCACATGATAGGGTAACTCAGTTCATCAAACCCATAAACTCATTTGCACATACATAAATCATAAAGATCATCAAGTTGCTACAAATAAAATACACAATAAAGCACAAATAGAGCTCGCATCCTTCCCCCCTAACTATATCAAAGCATGAAGTCCACAAGGGATAGGCCAATCATAATTTAATTGAGATCCAAAGCTAGTCGCTAACCAATCGCTCCATCGTAGACCACGACTAAAAAGAACTATTAAAGGAATCATCCTAAGTGATGGTCCGACCTATCTACCTGACCTAGGACACCTAGTACAACTGGATCAGGAACTCCTACTAGGTGAGGACTCTTATAGTCTGGTCTATAAAAAGTTATATATTTTCAAATTTACCACATTTTTTTTCAAAATTTTATACTCAAGTGTGTAAAAAGGAGGGAGCTGAGTGTATTGTGACCCAAGGAGAATAGGGCATTGGCTAATCTCGGTATCCAAGAACCTACCAAGCTCTCGCAAGGTCACACTAAATTCTTTTTCTTTCACTCACTTTTGTTTTCACTCCAAGTATCATTATTTATTCTTTGGCTAAATACCACCCCTATTATGAAGACAAGGCATCAACTGACTCATCCCCAGGAACCTATCAGGCCTTTGCAGGGCAATGAACATCTTCTGTTGGAAAATTTCTTCCTTTATTTTCTTATTTTAGGGGTTAGAACCCCTTTTTACATACCTCCATATTTTATATGTATCTTAGATATATTCATTATTTGTTCTCTTTGATTGAACAAGCTTCCCTATTAACTATCTCACACCTAATAGGGATTCCTAGAAACAACTGCCTAGCACGCTGGTAAAATAGGGTCACTAGGACTACTCTCAAAAATAGCTCTTAGAGTGCCCAACAATGTCTTTACAGGAGGCAGCCGGACAACTACTCAAACCTCCCTAGACATACCTAACCCAACCCTGGAACTTCATGCCTTGAATACTGGTCCCCCATAAAATGAAAAACTTCCCCACATACATATATATACACATAAAGCATAGAGGGAATTTAGGAATCATAAAGGAAGGATATCACTTGGTTCTTGCTGTGTAGCAAGAGGCTCTCTTTAGGTGCTCCATTGAATTTGTTTAGTGCAGCACTAAAACAAAGACCATTGTCTCACACACACTGTGCATTTGTAGACACACCAAGATAAACCACACACAAGCGTACACCAAGGAGCCTTCTCCCTCTTCACAACCTAAATCCAATCTACTAGGAGGAAGGATAATGGGAAAGTGAGGTAGGAGAAAGAAACCTTGAAGGGACACCTATGTGTGTGCCTGCATGCATGCACAAACATATGGTGCACATACTTACTTACTTCCATAGTGTATCCACTTGCACATAGTGCATCCACTTATACATAGTGCATCCACCTACACATAGTCCATCCATCTATACCCATTGCATATCCACCTACACCCAATGTGCACTTACCCCACATAATAGGCACACATACACATCACTGTGTACTCGACTCATTTGCATAGTGCATCTATTTACACCCATTGTACATTTGCTTACACCCACAATGCACTCACCTCACATAGTAGTACACATACACATCATTGTGCACCCCACTCATTTGCATAGTGCATCCACCTGTACACTCCTAGCACACACATACTAACTACACAAACTTTGCACATCCATAGGTACATTAACAAATGTGAGCCCCTCTCATAGTAGTGCACATCAATAACCCTTTCTCCTTCTCAACTACTTAGATCCAACCTACTAGAAGGGAGGATATCAAGAAGTGTAAAGAAGGGTAGGGCGACACTTGCGCATTTGTGCATAGAACCCTCATTGTTTAGTTCACCCATAGCAACACATAGTGCATCCACATAGACAATACACTTTTATCCATCTCATAGTGTTTCCATGGTGTAATGAGCAACCATCAATACATACCATAAGAACCAACAAATGCATCATGCATAGAACCATTAGGAACCCATAGGCCTATAGTGTATTTTCTCTCTTACATCATGTGCTTTTGCCTACACATAGTGCATCCACCACCACACACTACACACCACACAATGTGTGCATCCACCTATCACACACTATGTGCATTGTTAAAGATGCGGGATCTAGGACATGGCAGTGAGTTATGGTGGATGGAAGGAGAAGTGTGGACTCATGATGGAGAAGATAAATACACTGTTTGTTACACAAGTGAATTAGGTTCCAAGATTGAGACTTGGACTCATAAACACAATCTTGTGTATGTGGACAATGACATTGACACTTCACTGAAAAGAAAAGAGTACTATCATTGCATTAAGAAAAGGAAGCAAGTACAATGCTTTATAGGAAAGTAGGAAATTGCAGTAGGCACCATTGTGCATATGGGATAGATTAACCTGCATGTCCTTGGCCCTGAAGCTCCATACAAAGAGGCTGTCAATGAGTGTGATGCTGAATCTCAACATGCATCCACCTACATAAATAGTACATTCATTTGGTGCATACAAAAAAACACACCTACATGCAAAAAAACCACCCATAGTGCATCACAATTGGGATCCACCTCTAACATAAACATATGTATCTTTCAATCTTCAAGTGAGCACTAGGGAACCCACCTATAACAAAGTGCACATAGGTACATTGCACAATGTCATACACCTAGATGCATCCATGAACATAAGTAAACATTGGTAACCACATGTGTGCAATTGCATGCACTAGTATGCATATGTGTGTACTTATGAAAACTCATGCATGCTTGTGAATACTACTGCACATAGCTAGCACCCACCCTAGCATTCACAACACTTAGATTTCCCATCCAGCACATAAAGATATCATGACACACACATAACTACACTTGCATAAAGTCTTATCTTGTACACTTACAATTCGGACATTTCACTTGGCACATTGCACACATACAAGCATTTAGGTGCATTCATAGAGACAAGTGAATATGAGTGAGCATTGGTGTACACATGCATTTATGCATGAACATTTATGTATCCTTGTGAGCATATGTGCATATATGAGTGTGCCTATCCGTAACCCATGTGCATGTGTGCGCATCCATGAACAATCATTGTTAACACAACACACATTCACTTATACATTGCATGTCACAATCGGGTGTGATTGAAAACAAAACTTTGTTTTCAATTTTCCTTGAAACAAAACAAAACTAGAAAAAGTAAAATAGTCATGAAATCAACAAACAAAACAAAAGAGAACAACAAAACAAACCAACATAGAACTCACACATTTTGACATGATAGATGGTCAAGTGACAACCAATGCAGGTTTAAAACCCATGGACTAGAACCCACACAAGAATTGCATGCATTTAAGAACTGGTTGTGAGCTTTGTACTCCACCTATCAGTAGTAGGAATCCAAGCCCTAGTTACAATCTTGACCTAGAAAACATACTCTATGTGACCTCATTAATCACATCATCAACCTAGTCAGCTTAGAGACCATGCAGATTGCCGCATGCACTATGGATAACTCAAAAGGTAATTTTAATGAGTTCCAAGCCACAATCAATAGCTTCCAACAAGCTATGAGCTTTGATGTTTTAGACATGACTTCCAAAGCATTACAAAATGAAAGCTAATGGAACACTCATCCTCAACCACTTGGTTGATCTCAACAATGACACAAAGTTGCAGCTTGCCACCATGCAAGCAAAAATGGATAGCATCTAAGAGATGTTGTTCAAAAAAGGTGCAACTAGCTCATCACAAGACTCTCTCTGATCTTGTGCAAAGAAGACCATTTGACCCATTAGACATAGTCCAAGTTGGAATGCATATTGGGCAAACCATTTTGATTGGGATAGGAAGCACATCAACCCATAGAGACTAAGCAAGAATCCCTTTAGTGGCCAAAGAATTAGACAAATATCAAGCAAGTGACGACCATTACAATTTCATAGAAAATTTTGAATAAGTTTACAAAGTAGATAACCTTTGAGTGATGCCAAGGAAGCTCAAGTGTTTGGGCTTTACCTAGGTAAAAAAGGATGTACCTAAGGCCTCCTTCATACTACTAAAAGGCTCATTTATCAAGTGTTTTGCTAAAGTTGGTTTTGGAGATAACCTCATTGTCCAACTGATGAATGCCATATATTAGAGAGGGGAGAGCATGAGAGATTATGTCTCTAAGGTTAGGAGCTTGTTTAAATGTGTATGCCTAGCAGAGAGATCCACATCCAAGGTGGCAACAAAAGCCTTCATCAAGGGTATCCACGATGAAAGGAATTATGAGAACTTAGTTGAAAAATCTAAGCTGAACTGCTCCATAATTAAGGGCATCCCTAATGAGGCTATTCAAATTCATGTGGATGACCTTCATATAGAATGCAGTAGGGACAAATGAACAATTGAATCCCATCTAGAAAGCTAGGCAGTACAAACACTGAAGAGAGAGTAAAGAGACGCTAGAATTAATTGTTGATGTCAAAAAGTAACATCAAGAGTAGCTCACGATGGCAGATTCTCTAAAAATCTCAAAGCCTTATTGCTAAAAACATGCAATGGGTGCCACATAAGAGACCACCTCCCTTTGGAGTGCTCTAAACCACCAACAGTGTGCACAAATTATAGACATTTTGATTAAAAAGCTACATATTGTAGAGCGTAAAGAAGGCTTCATGGTCTTAATTTTGCCTATTAGCACTATAATAATCAAGGTTTAGGGTTCATGGTCCTAATAGTGCACCAACTAAGAAGGATGAATACATGAACCCTTTTGCCTACTATGACAAAGAATGGCACCCAATTCTCATGGATTATAGAAAAGTTCTGATCATAATGCTAGGACAAGGCCACATGTGAGGAATGTTGTCCATTAGGGACCCTATTGCTTGTTGGTGGACTTGTGGGCAGCCAAGACACATATCCTTGAGATGCCCATATAAATTAGAGTAAACTAAGGAAACAAAATGGACCATTGTTGCTCTTGGAATGTGGAATCACACACATATTCTGATTATCCACAATGCAAGGTAAGCAATAACAAGGCCATTGTGCCTTTATATCCTTAAGACTATTTGCAATGGAGATGATTAATTAGAAACATAGTATTCCTATTTTAGTTTATGCTATCACTTGTGCACAAAACAAAATAGGAGGAGTTAGCATTGAAGGCCCTAGAAAATGAATGGCTTAGTAATTGGTAGGAAGAGTGCCAAGAAGAGGAGAAATAGAGTAGAACTCAAACTTAAGAGTGAATGCCTCTCTTCTCAATCCCACAAATTGCTCCAGTCTCTAGCACAAAAAGTGTCTCAACTTTACTACAAACCGCAAAAGAGACAATTGCCAAGGATCATGCCTATCATGACATAGTACAATAGCTAACTACCATTGATAAAGTCAAGGAATGGGTAAAAGCAACACAAGATGAGTTGCACAAAGAATGTTTCGATGAAACGATAAGCCTCCCTAGCTTGTGCTCACATGCCGAAGACACTGATTCTAGAGGAGACATGACAATCAAATGAAATCACAACTGAGCCACCAATCGGCCCACAACCTATGGAACATGAGGTTTCTCTCATTTTTAATACAAGTCAATCACAATACATATATGAGAATATTGAACCTTCCATAATTGCAGCACTTGCATCAAATCAAGTCACCATTCCACTCAAAACTCTACTTAAGGTAGTCCAATGATTTGGCAAGGATTAAAAGTGTGGGTAGAAGGCATGAATCCTCGCCAATCTCACCCTGCTCTAAAATTAGGGATTGGTTTTAGTGCTTTAGGGGTCATCACATTCTAGGAAGGAGCCAAGTGACATGCAGTGTTCCTCGTGAAAACCATTGGAGACACCACATGACAAAGCATTATAGACACATGAGTTGATGTGAGCATAGTTAACCACAGCATACTCTAAGCCTCAGGTAATTTGCTCATTGAATCAGTGTACTTCAACCTGACTATAGTTGATGGATTCAAAGTTTTGTTGTTATGAAAGTAGTTGAATATGACTTAATACTTGGTTGACCTTGAATGTGCAATGCTGCACATCTCATTGGGGACTAGTGCAATGGTATAGTCTTCTTAGATAATCAAAAGGAGGCAATATGCATTGAGATGGAATCCTAGAAAACAACACCACCTATTGGCCCAGACCCTATCTCAACACTATTAACAGGTGAGTCTAACTACCCTTTGACCACTCAACCATTGGTGGCTAGACATATTCCCTTCCCTGAGGACGAGCAAGATTATATGCATATCCTAGCAACCCTAGAATTGCCATTCACTTAAGAGTTGGAATATCAATTTTCCCATGAACACATGAGTTTAAAAAATGCACTCAATACCACAGATGTTATCTTGAAACCTTTCTCTTTAGTTCCTCTCTTCATGATCACTGACTCAGTACCCACCACATTCTTGGGCTATCCAACCTTGTCGGACATGCTTGAGTTGCGTAAAATCCTTAGCCAGTGGTGGAGGCCTTGTTTTTGAAATCGAACATAAACATATGTCAATCTAATTATCTTCGAAGCACTCTTGAACAACCCCACATGGGAATGGACAAGTTTGCACCAAGTCATATTTGACTTACGTAATAACCTCTTTGTATCGCTAATGCAAGAGCAAGGCATAGATGTTAAGATGAGTGACTTCGATGACTATTTGTCAATTCAAGGCAATGATAGATGCTAAGGAGATGAGTGAATCCGAGGACTATTTGCCAATTCAAGGCAATGAAGATTCTAATTTAGACTCAGTGGACTATTATACTGATGGCTACACCATTAAGCAAATATGCTTGGACCCAAAACCCTCACAATATGAGAGTCTCCTCATTGATGCTGGTCTTGTTAAAGTCGTGTCTAAATTGGATTGGTTTGAGTATCTTAAAGTACTTGATCACCAACAAACCAAGCATCAGACTAATAACTTGTACCCTGAACTAGAGATATTCTTAGCTAAGAATGACTAAGATAATGTATAGGAGGAAACTATGACAAGATATAACTTCGATATTGTAGTCAGGTTTGAGCATCACTACCACAATGCAAAGTATAGTCATACTTAGAATCAACATAAGTAGACACCAAAATCCTAATCTATATTCAACATTCAAGATGTAGAGATAGACATAGCCAAAACAATTTGGAGACAAAGATGATGTACTCAAACAAGAATTTCAAAGTGCATATTGATATCTAAATCTGATACAATGGTCTCAATAGAGACGAGGGGCAGATAGTACTTGGGAACAACATTTGATGAGTAGTATAACTTTGAAGATTTAGGGATGTAGTAATACAATAGGGACTGGCAGTACTATTGTCAATGATCATGAGTTAAGACATATAGAGGGTTGAGTGACCCAATAAACAAACTAAAATGGATGAATCAAAAGGGCAAACTAACAACTCTAACTCTTGCTTGGGCGAGCCTTTCTCTTTTATAGCATGCTGCTAACTACAAGATTCTCTTTGCCCTCATGTTGTGCAATATTCTCTCTACCCTCATGCATGCATGGTGAGCCCGAATCCATAGAGTTATTCACTGATTATGCCTTCATCCTTAGTGGTGGGCATTGTCTTGTTGGATTTGGTCTTGGGATGGAAACGGGGCAATGGGTACCAGACCTGGAGGAGGGACAGGAGGAAGTAAGGGTTGTAGTGTTGGGCTTTGGTGGAGACTAGAGGTGGGGTGTTATCAGAGTGGGTGGTTGAGGTGTAGTGGAGGGAGTGGGCTATACTAAAGGTGGTGTTGTTACAACTAGAAATCCATACAGGTCCAGAGAGAAGGTTGCAACACGTTGTAGAAGATTAGCTTAGTTGTGAGATTTTCGAAGTAGATTTCTCCCAGTGTGATCATCTCTTTTGTGTTGTGCATGGATTCTGTGATCAAAAGTGCATGGATATGATGCCAACATTTGAGGAACATGGCTTCAAACTTGACAAGGCAATCTCGAAGCTGGTTAGTGTTCAACAACTACATGATATCTTGGTTGGAAGTAAAGGGTTTTCAAAGGGTCGATCATTAGGGTTAGGAGTGCAACTCTTTCTCTCCTTTGGCTTGCGGTTGGAGGTGAGCACTTTGGTGGCATTTTGATAAGGGGTGCAGGTTTGTTGAATCTAGATTGGGACAAGCAATGGCAACCTTCTTCATTTCCCAAGCCACTTTTGTTGAGATTTCAAGCTCTACATGAGCTAGTATCCACTACACGCCTTGGTGATGTGGCAAGGTATTACTCACTAGCATGTTAGATAACTGACATGAGGATGCACCAGTGATTCTATAGCTGGACTAACTACAATTACATAGACCACCCTTGGTTATGACACATTTATTGTGCCACATCTTCTTTCCTTAGCAAGTTCACACTTAGTGACTATGTGCACATATGTTGTGGTACTTTCATATAAATATTTTATTATGTTGCAGACTTAGTTTTTTTGTATGGAAGAAGAAGAAGATTTGTTGATGATGTCTCACTAACAGATGGATCCTCTAATATATCTAACTTTGTAGAGGATAAAGAAACTCTCTTACTTTGAGGAGATTCAAGGTAGGCATGTACTCTCCATGTACTACTATACATCTGGCACCTCTACCAAAGATCAACCAACCAACGGCTATATCAACTTGACAGCCCACTTGTAAGATCCATGGCCTACCTACTAGCAATACTTGATAGATAGGCCACCCTGTGAACTTGATAACCCTAAAGTCCAAAATGAATTCCACATTAGCAATAGTCATGTGGACTTTAGTGATGCAACCTTCAGGTTGCCTTAAATTGTTATCAGCCACCATTTAGAGAATCGTGGAGGCATCTTTTTGGATTTCTAGCCCTAAACTTTCCATGAATTCCGAATTCATGATGTTGACAGAGGATCTCATGTCCACAATTGCATGTTCCACTAATATGCCATCAATTATGCTACTACCCTTGGGCAATGCTTTTCAATGTGTTCAAACCAATTATCTCCTACCTGTGCTATGCCCAAGGGATCAACGATATACCTAGTGTGTTGCAAATAATATTCTTAAACACTTTACACACTTCTAGGGATAACTTGGTTAACTGCAGGAGATTCACATCAGGCGTCACCTTGCAAAGAGAACTTGCTAAATCAAATTCATGATAGTTAGCAATAGCTCTCTTCTCTTGCCAAACCATTCTCTTCTTTGGTCTTTGAATAGGCTTTGGTATCTCTTTCTTGGCTTTTTTCTTCTTCTTTGGCAATTCCTTATCCTTCTTGGGGTTAGCTTTACTATTAATGGCTTTTAGAGGTCTGCCTTCCTTGTCAGGATTCAGGACTTACATCCCCTTATCATCTTGCTTAGGATTTTCCTTGACAAGTTTGACATTGTCTTTGTCATAATATTTAGCCTTTTGTCCTCTTATAATGGCTTGCAAAATTAGAAGCCTCAGTGGCATTAACATGCACAACTTCGATAATGTTGACTCCACTGCCCCTAGGAAACTCCTCTACAATAGCCTTCCCTCTTTGTAGTATTTGTTTTGGTCCCTCATCTTGTTGAAGATTATTCCCTTACGCTCAATGGTTGATTGGACCTGGCTGTTTACTCCCTTTGCCACCGGAGAGAGCTAATCTTTCTCTAATAGGTACTAGCTAAGTGGTCAGACTTGCCGCCTATATCACATATAACATTTGGACAATTCCTAGGGAAATGTTGGCCACTGCACCACTTACAACTGAATCTTGAGGGGGCACTCTTTTCAGGGCGTCAACTCCCTATCAAATTCTATTGCTTCTTTAGGGAATTAACATCTACGACTATTTGTATATACTATTCTATTATCATATAAGTATAATGCTTCATCATGTACTTAACTTTGCTAAGGACATTCAAGGCAATCGACTCATAGTTGTGATCATTTGCCTGTCATTCCATTGGCCAAACCAATTGATTGGGAATTGGCTATTGATTCCTTGAAACAACATTAGAATTTGTCATTTGGCTTTCAACATTTGGTAGAGCCATATGATTGACCATAGGCATGGTCACATTGGGAGGAGCTGGCAAAATGGGCACATTCTGAATCATGCTTCCTCTCCCATTGGAAGTACTCATGGGTGTTATCCTGACTCTACCTCCTTTGCTCATGTAATAGTCATATCAATGTCGGCAAGAGCAACACTACTCAATTGCACCTGGATGTTAAAGTCCAACCCATGGAAAAATTATTGTAGTTGAGCAGCAATTGGAATGGGAATATAAGTTTGCAACTTATGAAATACTTCCTTTAGTTTCTTGGCATAGCCTCAAACATTCTTATGACGTTCTTAACGTGTTATATTGAGAACACATAGCCAATACTAACCTCCCCTTTTAGGGGCAGACTCTCTTCGAGAACGGTCGTAAAAAATAGATCAATCGTAATTATGGTTCTAGCCTCTAGGCTTTGTGATACCATACTACAACTCGTCCTTTCAGAGTCATATTAAAGAACATCATCAAGTGTCCTTCATCTTGGATTCGACAGTTGAACTTTAACTTTTGAAACTAATTAATATGAAGTTCCACATCTTCCTTTGCTAACCCATTAAAAATGGGTATAGGAAACCCTAAGGCTATCAAGTCCGGCATCCCTACTTGGATTGCAATGGCTTGCACCATGATGACAATCAAATTTTCCAAAGGAGTTTGAACTGATGGCACTACAACCCCACTCGATGTGGGTTGACTCACTAGAAGAGGGGAAGTACGAGAACTTCCTCCTCTTCCTAATGGACTATTCATGGAACTAGGGTTGCTACTAAGACCCCTCCCTTGTAGGGATATTGGACTACTCTGTTGAGGAGAATATCCCCTAATAATAATCTTGGCCCACTCTTCCTACCAACTGCTTTATTATTTATTTGGACAAAAGCAAACACAAAAGCTAAAGCATGCTAATTGTAAATTTGAGCTATTTTTTAGCTTGTAGATGAATTAAATATTAAATATATGCTTTGTGGAGCGCTCACACAAGGGATGGGGGGAGGTTGTACCCCATTGGTCTTTTTGTCTCATGTCGTGCAAGTCTATTCTCTTGGATTTTGAGCTTAAAGTAGAGTTCTTTGTTCTTGGGGACACTCTACTTTCAAATCGGATACCGTATGCGTACGTAGCGAGCGCCGGAAGGTCCCTAAGAACAAAGAACTCTACTTTAAGCTCAAAATCCAAGAGAATAGACAGTTGGTGCACAAATGGGATGCCATATGTGTACGTAGCGAGCACCAGAAGGTCCCCAAGAACAAATAACTCTACTTTAAGTTCAAAATCCAAGAGAATAGACTTACATGGCATAAGGCAAAAAGACCAATTGGGTACAATCTCCCCCCATGCCTTATGTGAGGTCTCCACAAAGCATGTATTTAATATTTTATTCATCTCCAAGCTAAAAAATAGTCCAATTTTACAATTAGCATGCTTTAGCTTTTGTGCTTGCTTTTGTCCAAATAAAGAATAAAGCAGTTGGGCGTCCCAAGAGTCAAGTTGTGCCCAAATACAATGTCCAACAATGAATATTTAAACAGTGCGCCCATACACATATAAAATAATAAATATATGTCAAGCACTTCAATAAATAAGCAATTCAAAATAAATATTGGCACCACGCCTAAGACGCACGTCCATAAAAAATGATAATTTTTTCTAAATAACTTGAATACACGCTATTGTTGTCTACTCTACACATCAACTGAAGCATTCACAATTGTTAAAAAATAATAAAATTAAATCGACAAAAGTAAATAGTAGTCTTCAGCTACAAAATAAATAAATAGATTGTAACTCTGTCCTAACCTTAATTTAATACAAGTGTGCACTCTAAACTCATCAACGTCCATTAATTTAAATATGTATTTTGCGAAATCACCTGCTATGGAATCACCTACTTGTACATTAAATTAACGGCGTCCCCGTCAACTTTTCGCACAAGGAATCCACCTTGTGTATGAGCCCCGAAAAATAAATATAATTTTACAGAATCCATTGCAAAGCCTCACGAAATCCACCGTGGAATATGCCTCCTAGCATCAATATCCAAGCCATAATACATTTGGGATAGCCATATACCATCATCACATTTGATCACCTCAATACAAAGAAAGTACCTTAGCTTACCCAAATCCTTTATCTCAAACTTCTTTTTCGAAAGGTCCTTGACTTCAACAATCAAATTGTCCCACTGTCGCCTATAATAATCAAGTCATCCAAATAGATGACTATGATGACCAAACCTGCATCTCCCTTTCTCACATAAAATGAGCAATCAATATAAAAAACATAAAAGCCAATGTTGACACGATAATTTTTGATCTTGTCAACAAACCATGCTCTAGGTGCTTGCTTCAACCCATATAATCCCTTCTTTAATTTGCACACACATGTGGGATGCTCTAAATCCTCATAATCTACTAGCTACTCCATATACACATTTTTTGGTAATTTACCATATAAGAAGGTATTCTTTATATCCATTTTCTACAAAATCCAATCTTTGGCTTTGCTTTAACCACCAAAGCAATCATGCATCTAATAGTTGCCATCCTAGCAACTAGATTGAATATCTCTTTATAATATATGCCATATGTTTGAGCATAGCCGTTTGCAACTAGGCTAGCCTTATATTTGCTAATAGAGTCATCTGCATTATGCTTAATTTTATAGACTCATTTACAGTCAATAGGCTTGTTACCCTTGGGAAATGGTACTAGATACCAAGTCTTATTGGCTTCTAATACAACCATCTTCTCATCTAGTAGATGCACTTGAAGATGTGGAACAACTCCTTAGTCTCCCAAACTAAGGGCTAACTATAGATATAGTATAAGGTGATATTTCTAGTCCACTAAGGCTCCACGATTCTTGCTTTTTTTTTTTGCACATAACTATCATGATCATCATTATCATCCAATGCATTACTACTAGATGCATACCAATTGCTCATCTTATCAACAATAACGTCCTTGCTCACTTTGAACTCACCCATGATAATGTTATAACAATGACACCCCTTTTTCTCTAAAGAGTATCCAATAAAAATACATTTTTCAGTCTTTGGATCAAGCTTTTATGATAGCTCGTTTGGCACATGAATATATGCAATACAACCAAACACTTTTAAGTATGACACATCTAGCTTGCCTATAAGGTATTTTTCAGGGGTAGTCCCATGAACTATAGCTATGGGAGTCTTGTTCATAATATAGATAGTAGTATGGACAACTTTACACAAAAATATTTTTAAAAATTCTTTTTAGCTCCATCAATGCCTGTGCAAATTTTGCAATATGTCTATCTGTTTCTTTCTGCAATCCCAATTTGCTATGGGATATATCTACAAGTAAATTGTTTCTTTATTTATGAGACCTCAAGAAGTCATTGAACTCATTACAAAGGTACTCTCCCCCTCCATCTGACCTCAAGTACTTAACTTTTAAGCTTAGTTATGTTTCAACAATAGCCTTGAAAGTTTTGAAGTACTCAAACACATCATTCTTTTCCTTCATGAAATACACCCACAACTTTCTTAAAAAATCATCAATAAACATGACAAAATATTTGCTACCACCATATCAAGATATATTTTATATAGGGCCCCAAACATCTATATACATAACATCAAGTATATTTTTTCTCACATCTCTATCATGTGGAAAATATTATCTTACCTGCTTATACCAAACTGACATGCTTCACACACTTAATTAAAATTTACAACTCTAAAAGTAGGAAATCCTATAGCCAACCCTTTGGATTGCATTAATTTTAGCCTTTGTATATTTGCATGTCCAATATGTTTGTGCCATATTTCAACATCTCCAATCACTCCTTTCCCTTTAGCATACATAACAACATTCATAGCATGAATTCCAACATCTAAAGTTGTGAGGTGTCTGCCAGGCTCATTCCAAGGCGCACCTTTTTTTTGTAGTCCATCAGTAGGTTTACCAAATGACGTCGCTCGTCGGTGCTCCCTAGGAGTATCATGGGGTTTTTTACTTAGACCCTACTGAGTCTACATTGCAACATAAGAGTTCTGACCAAACCCACTAGGATTGACATGAATTTTTGAGTTCCTAAAATCAGTTGGGTCTCCTAGTAGCTAGCTAGCATAAGTAATTTTAAGTTCTCACTTTCTACAAGATTACTCTAGTTGAAGTGGACTTACCATTGCACTTAGTTTTAAGAGAGTGGGAGATGAAGGGGAGTGCAGTACGTCAACCCTCTTGCCCCCATAAGGCAAAATCCCATTCCAGCTCCCTAAAACAATGCAAGTCGATTCTACCTAGCAAATAATTGGTCAATTTATCATTCTCCTATATTTATCACCAATTTAGGAAAGCTCCCAGCTAATTGGGACCACCCTACTATTGGACGGACCCGTCAAGGGTCACGCCCACTTGCTTTCCTTTGATGATAGTATCATCTTTAGTTTTTTTAATTACCTACATCACATTATTGAAACATATACAACCAGCTTCCTTAAAATTAGTCCGTTAAATCACAGGTTCCTTCACGTAATTTACCTCATAGACATGCATACAATTCAAATAACCCTTGAGTAAAAAAAAATCATTTATTATATTGGAAGTTTATTACAATTTTCATCTTTCTAATCCTACAGAAGATATATAGAATTCCACAAGGGTATTCTGCCCACCAAGATTCCACCCTTGTAACTAGTATTAGGGTTTCAGGATCCTGTCCTGGGTCACGAAGGGGCTCGTCAAATTCTAAGAGTAATGCGAAATTTACGGCCAAAGCCCCCCCTGACATCCACATTTCCTACTGATCAAGACTATCCCTATGGACTTTTTGTTAGGAGCCAATCTAAGCCTCCTGAAGTGATAACCATGACCCCCTTGGAGTAGGGTCTCACAGCAAGATTGGGGATAGCTTAGTGCAATCTTTCCTTTTATCCTAGTTGTCAATGCTTTTAATCAGAGATCTAGATTCTAGTAAACACAAACAATCCTTTCAAACATATAATGGTGCAATGATAAATCACACCATCGTGTAGCTCACAGCTTCACATAGCCAAGATAGACCTTAACCTAAGGCAACCTTACAATCTAATGAGAATTGTCCTCCCCATAAAGAAGTATTGAGTACAATTCTTTTAACTTTTTAAGTAAGACATAAATTTCATGTTTAGGGCTAACTTACCCAACATGAGAAAATTTCCTTTAGTTGGTACTTAGAAAAATATCGCGATAATGACTTAATGAGATGATTTACAAGACCTTTAAATAGGCTTTCACTTTTTAAGCGTTAATCAACACTTAACCTTGTCCTATTTGACAATAAATATATCGAGTTATTTTACTAATCTCGAGTGCACATATAGTCATTTACTCATTTCATGCAATATCCTCCTACAACTATTTCCATCGTGATTCTACAGATTATAATCTCGACTACTCTAACTACAAATCATAGGTAGCAGTTAATAGTTTATGCATGTACTAATACATTCTCTAGATGAAAGCAGTCATTTTGTGTAAGTGTAAATATGGAAGCTAATATTTTATGTACTTAATTTTTATATGGATGTTGTCCATGCAATTTAACAAGTATTTCTTATATCATTTAATGAAAAAGCTAATATTTTATGAAAAAAGTTAGCAAAAAATTATTTTTTAATGTGAAAATATGAAAATAATAGCCTATTTTTGAGTCGTGAAAAACTTGGTTTGGCACGACGACATTGGGAATTTCGTCTTTGCTTCTTGCACTTGCGTTCACCACACCCGATGTTCTATTGGTAGTGGCAACTCTAGCAACCAAGGCCACTGTTGTATCTCTTAGCAATACTCAATTGCATTGGATCTCATGGTCTTTTCATCTCATCGCTTTGGAGCCATCATTCATGAGCGGGTTTGAGAGATAAAGAATTCGGGATGGAAGAGCATGAGAGAAGATGGCCTAGTTGAAGACCAAGGGAGGGGGGTTGAGCTAACTCTCTTTTTAGCAGCCTCTTGAGCTAACCCCCTCTCCCTCTCTTTCTCTCTAACTCCCTCTCGCAGCCTGTCGAGGGGGGGGGGGATCCTTCTACCTCTCTCTCTCTAACTCCCTGTCTCAACCTCTTGAGATTTCCTTCTACCTCTACAACTAAGTAGAGGGCATGTCTTTATATAAGCAGAAGCGAGTGCATGCTGCCTCTCCCTTCC
The DNA here is from genome assembly GCF_053477565.2 of Lygodium microphyllum. NCBI lineage: Eukaryota > Viridiplantae > Streptophyta > Polypodiopsida > Schizaeales > Lygodiaceae > Lygodium > Lygodium microphyllum. The sequence goes on along the minus strand of NC_141136.1, from coordinate 183,408,646 downwards.
CCTCTTTTTCTCCTCTCTTTATGCTAAAACAACTCCTTTACTCAAAGTGGGAGCTTTTCTCTTTTTTTATTATTTTATTTTCTCTTTAATTTTTTTAAAAGGGGGTTTGTGAGGCTGTTGACACTGATTATGGTGATAAAGAAGATGACGATGATGATGATAATGATAAAGAAGATGACAACGACGACGATGACGACGACACGACGACGGTGATGATGATGATGATGACAACGGTGATGATAAGGCGCATAGCTTTTTCGATTAGGGCGCGCTCTTTACGACGGCAACGACTGTCAGTTTGACGCCCCTTTTTTCCCTTTTCTTTTTTTAATGTTAATTTTTCAAACATTAGTTATTAGTAACTTATATAATTTATAAACTACTAACCTTAGTAGTAACTTATATAATTTATAAACTTACTAACTTACTTACTAACTTATGAACTAGCTAAGGAGGCATCGGAATATTACATCCTCCTCCCCTTAGAGGAATTGAGATTTCCTCATCTCTAGAGAAACCGTGGGTATTGTTGATAAATAACATTCTCATCCATCCATGTAGGATCTTCTTCAGGACAACGTATTCTCATCTATCCATGTAGCATCTTTCCACCAGACAAGGTATTCTCTAAGGGTTCTACTCCTCAATATTCTCTCTCTTACATCAATTACTCTCTCAAGTTGTAGCAGTTGGCTAATCAGGGAAATCGAATTCCTAAAAAATGAAGGGCCGGGGGTCTCAGCAGAGCTGAAGCCAAACGACTACAGGATGAAGTGCAGAGACTGCAAGATGCATTGGAGACCTCCCAGGAGGACGTGGAAGCCCTCATGGCCATGATCTTTAATCAAAAGAGGCTGCTCCGCGCTGAAATCCAGAGCCTAGAACAGTTGGTCCAAGAGAAATCGGAAATCCTGACCGAAGCGCACCACAGGCTCAGTATTGTTGATCAAGCAAGAGGGATCACTGAAGAGTAGCTCACTTAGAAACTAAATGAAAGAAACCAATTATGGCTCTATTCAAATGAGCGGCAACAGGTAATAACCACCATGGCGGGCCAGCTAGAGGAACAAAGGCAAAAGATGGAGGAGAGAGCCGTGGAGTGGAAAAGAAAGAACTTTGACAGGGTGAGGGATTTAACAGAACGGCTTGCAGTGGCAAAGTGTGAAAGAATGCTGGCTGTCTTCCTCCTTATTAATATCTTTAAGGGTAATATTTGACGTTCTTCCTCTTGCCATAGCTATTTGACTATGGCATTGGGTAGCTTTGCCTTGACCTCGAAATTGGCCTTGGCGATGGTTTCCACCAAGCTTTGGACAATCTCTCTTGAAATGTCCTGGCTCATTACAATGAAAGCACCTAAGATCATCCATGTTTCCTTGGGTGGGAACAAAAGTTCCAATTGCATTGGATTTTGTCTTTTTCTTCAGATCTTGGTGAAATTGACCTTAGGTTCTTTTTTCTTGACCTTTGAATCCTCATTTTTTCTAGTTATTGTAGCTCCACGACTTATTATTTTTAAGTTTTGATTGTACTTCCCGCACAATAGGAGAAGCTTGAATCAAAGCATCTTGGAGGTCTGTTGCCGCATTGATTTCAAATGAGTGTTCAGAGAAGAATTTAGCCCATTACAAAACTTGGACACTTGTTAAGCAGTATCCATGGAGGGTGCAGATTTAAGAAGTGAAACAAACTTGGAGTAATATGCCTCCAGGGTCAGTCCCATTTGCTTCAAATTAAAGAACTCATTCATCTTCTGGGTGTGATAGGCTGGAGGTAAATACCTTGCTCTTATAGCTTCTTTCAACAAATACCAAGTAATGGTATTTTTAGGGACACCTTGATCTTGGCACCACTGCTTCCTCCAAAGTTGAGCTTCACCAATTACTTTTAGCTTAGCTATCATGGCTTGGTTGGCTAGGACAATTCCAACAGCAATAAAATAATCTTCCATGGATTCAATCCAAATTTTTGCATCAGCTTCCACATTCTCACCTCTCCCATAAAATTTCAGAGGTTTGACTTGCTTCAAAAGATTCCTTTTTTCTTTAACTTTGTTGGGAATTATTGTGGGTGTGAGATTTTGGGAAATTTTTGACAATTTTCAAGTTAAATTTTACGAAATTTATAAGTGTAAATATTAGAGTTTGACACTCAAATTATTCATTGCTTAATTTGTTGAAACAATTTCAAATAAAACTATTTTTCCATTGCTAAAGTTAAACTGCAATTTCAGAGGTTCCAAGGGAAAAACAGGGTTCCATTATTTCTCTGATTGATAAAGTATCAATCAATATTTATTACAACAAATGTACAAGGTAATCAAATGGGAAGAAATAGATTATTCAGATAGCTCATGGGCTCATCCTATTTTTGTCAAAAAAGGATTCCCTACTACAATCTAAGCATGGCACTCTAATACATCCTTTATGAAGTAACTTGGATTCTGATAGTAGATATCTAGGAATCTATATTTTTTAGGGAGATCAAAAAATCCGTCCTTTTCGTAGTTGTGGCAGCTAGAGCGACCTACAACTTTTACTCTATCAACTGGAAGAATCTTTGTAACTTCCTCATAGATATATGGGTTTAGTTTGATCTGCTTGCCTAGTATACAGGGTTGAGTTTACACTAGTTTCATAAAATAGATAGATCTTGACAACTTTAAGATCTTCCATCTATTTCACCCTTTTCAGATTATTCTAAAGATAAGCTAGACGACTTGAATCAACATAGCAGTATCCTCTGTTAATCATCCACTGTCTTTCACGATATAAAGGCGAGGGGTTGTACAACTAATCTAATATCCACATCATCTGATTGCTCCAAGCAAGACATGATGAATACATAGCTGACATAAACATTACTTGGAAGATCAAGAATCGTTTCCAACATTTTTTACTTTGCCATAATTCAAAAACATACATTAACGAAGAGAAGAAAACATGTCCTAGGTTGTATTTACAATCCAAAATTTTTTCTTTTAAAAAAAACGCTTACGTCATATTTTATAATAACGTGCATTGTGATACCAACTGTAAGGTGTCCACGAGGCTTATTCCAAGAGACACACCTTTTTTTGTAGTCCATCAGTAGTTTTCCAATTGATGCCGCCCAATGCTCCCTTGGAGTATCACAAGGTTTGTCACATAGACCCTACTGAGTCTACATCACAATGGAAGAGTTCCGACCGCGAATCCACTAGGATCAACCTAAATTTTTGAGTTCCTAAAATCAATTGGGTCTCCTAACAGTCAACTAACGTCAGTAATTTTGAGTTTCCACTTCCTACAGGATTACTCAAACTAAAGTGGACTTGCCATTGTCCTTGGTTCAAAGAGAATGGAAGATGAAGGGGAGTGTGGTACATCAACCCTCTTGCCCATACATCAAAATCCCATTTCGGCTCACTAAAACAATGCAAGTCGGTTCTACCTAGTGACTAATTGGTCAACTTATCATTCTCCTATTTTTATCACCGATTTAGGAAAGCTCCCAACTAACCGGGATCACCCTACCATTGTTGGGAGTCACGCCCACCTGCTTTCCTTTGATGACGATATCATCTTTAGTTTTTTTAATTACCTACAACACATTATTGAAACATATACAACCAGCTTTCTTAAAATTAGTTTGTTAAATTACACGTTCCTTCATGTAATTTATCTCATGGGCACACATATAATTCAAACAACCCTTGAGTAAAACAATTTCCTTTATTATATTTGAATTTTATTACAATTTCATCTTTTCAAACATGCGGAAGATATACAAAGTTCCACGAGGGTATTCTACCCACCAAGATTCCACCCTTGTAACTAGTATTAGGGTTCCAAGATCCCATCCTAGGTCACAAAGGGGCTCGTCAAATTCTAGGAGTAATGCAGAATTTACAGCCAGAGCCTCTCCTGGCATCCACATTTACTACTGCATCGAGACTATCCCTATAGACAGACCTTTTCGCTACAGAACCGATCTAAGCCTCTCGAAGCAATAACCATGACCCCCTTGGAATAGGGTATCGCAACTAGCTTGGGGGTAGCTTAGTGCAATCTTTCCTTTTATCCTATTTTTCAATGTTTTTAATCAGAGATCTAGATTCTAGCAAACACAAACAATCATTTCAAACATATAATGATGCAATGACAATCACACCATCGTGTAGCTCACACCTTCACATAGCCAAGATAGACCTTAACCTAAGGTAATCTTACAATCTAATGAGAATTCTCCTCCCCCCATAAAGAAGTTTGAGTACAATTCTTTCAACTTTGTTAAGCAAGACATGAATTTCTTGTTTAGGACTAACTTATCCAAACACAAACAAATTTCTTTTAGTTGGTACTTAGAAAAATATTGCGACAATAACTTAACGAGACGATTTACAAGACCTTTAAATAGGCTTTCACTTTTTAAGAGTTAATTAACACTTAACCTTGTCGCCTTTGACAATCAAGTTATTTTACTAATCTCGAGTGTGCATATAGTCCTTTATTCATTGGATGTGTTAATAGTTTATGCATGTACTAATATGCTCTCCAGATGAAAGCTGACATTTCGTGTAAGTGTAAATATGGAAGCTAATATTTTATGTTCTTAATTTTTATATGGATGTTGTCCCTGAAATTTAACAAGTAGTTCTTGTACCATTTAATGCAAAAGCTAACATTTTATGAAAATTTTTGACAAAAACTTTATTATTTTATATGGTGATATGAAAATAATAGTCTATTTCTGAGTAGTGAATAACATGGTTTGGCATGACGACATTGGAAATTTTGCCTTTGCTTGCACTTGCATTCACCTTACCCAATGTTCCATTGGTAGTAGCAACTCTAGTAACCTCGGGCACTCCCGTATGTTCGGCAATACCTGTTCTTTGACTGGTTGCGGTGGATCTCATGGTCTTTGTGTCTCATTACTTTGGAGCCATCATTCACTAGTGGGTTCGAGAGATAAAGAAGGAGGAATGAATTCAGGATGGGAGAGCGTGAGAGAAGATGGCCTAGTTGAAGACCGAGAGAGGGGGGTTGAGTTACCTCTCTCCCTCTCTAACTCTCTTTCTAGCAGCCTCTCGGGGTAACTCCCTCCTTCTCTCTCTCTCTCTCTAACTCCCTCTCGAAGCCTATTGGAGGGGGGGTTTTCTTCTACCTCTCTCTCTCTAGCTCCATCTCACAACCTCTCGAGGTCTCCTTCTACCTCTACAACTAAGTAGATGGCATGCCTTTATATGGGAAGAAGGGAGTACATGCTGCCTCTCCCTTCCCCTCTCTTTCTCTTCTCTTTATGCTAAAACAACTCCTTCACTCAGAGTGGGATCTTCTCTCTTTTTTATAATTTGATTTTCTCTTTAATTTTTTTAAAAGGGGGTTCATGAGGTTGTTGACACTAATTATGGTGATAAAGAATATGACGACGATGATGATAATGATGATGATGATGATGATGATGATGACGATGACGATGGTGATGATAAGGCCCACGGCTTGTTTGATTAGGGGGTGCTCTTTATGACAACAAAGACCATCAGTTTGATGCCCCTTTTTTTCCTTTTCTTTTTTTAACGATAATTTTTCTAACATTAGTTATTTGTAACTTATATAATATATAAGCTAGTAACCTTACTAACTAGTATATAAACTAACCTTATGAACTAACTTACTTACTTACTAACTAATTGATTTTACTAACTTATGAACTAACATTCATCGGAGGCGTGGGAATATTACAAAAGTGAACATGTGCCCAACTCTACTTCCTTTTGCGATCAACATGCACTTATCATTAAAGTCTTCTACAAAATAACATTTTTCATTAAATTGAATTTGTAGTGCCACCTCGCTCTACCATTTGGCTAGTAGACACTAGATTCTTTGAGATGGATAGTACATAGGATACATTTGACAAACTCTTTGTATGACCATCATGTTAGAAGTCAAGCTCACTTCAGTTCGTCTTTATGAGTGACCGACATCTGTGACAGCAATCACTTGGTAAAGATAAGTTCATTCACTTTAGACAGCTACTTGGAGTGATGCAAATGATTTGAGTTTTGTTTTGAGCTTGAGGGGGAGTGTTAAAAGTCAAGCTCACTTCAGTTTGTCTTTATGAGTGATCGACATCTGTGACAGCTGTCTCCATGTGACTACATTGAATAAGTCGTGTGTGTTAGTTAGTGACCTAACTAGAGTTAGTCAATTAGGTCTACACCTAGTCTAGTTTACTTTTACATTGTATTGTGTGCTTCTTAGTTAGTTCTTCAATAATGAAGAAAATACAATGAGAGCTTGAAGGCTCATGGATACGGAGTATTCCCTGTCTCTCTCTCCCATCTTTGAACACATCATGCAAGGACAAGGAAACTTTTCCAATGTGTGAAATTGGGTGGCATGAGTCATCACTTGTATGCACATAACCTAAATTTTATAAATCCTACATCTCTATAAACCATTCAGCATGGCTGGTCATATGATTAGATATGCTCGAATAAACATACCATACATCATCATGTGTCCCCTTTCTTGCAGTAGCATCCATCATATATTGCATAACAAATAGACACTCATTTTTATCCTCATACTGTCGAGAAGACAATACATAGTTTCCTTGCTCCAATTTACCATTGTGGATATCATCCTTCTTAGCATAATACTCAAATGCAATATGACATGTCTTGCCACAATAATGACAAACAATACCTGAATTTCTAGAAACTCTATTTTTCCATGTATCTCTTCCTCTAGAGCTCCCCCTATCTCTAAAGTTTCCATGACCACCATGTGAATGTACAAAAGCTGAAATCTATGCAATAGAAGGAGATTGTGCTTGGACTGCCTAAGTTCAAGTATCATGACTTTGGACATGTATGTGATGCAAGTTAGTTTGGAAAGCATGCGCAGTTTCTCTAATATGATGTTCTCCCCCTCCCCTTCACCCATCCTCCCAATTCCTCCAAAAGGGCCTAACTCACCAATATTTGGAATTTCCAGCACCTACCCCTCCTATGAGCTTGCAAAACAATTCACTACCTTCAATTGAGGACATTGTGCTTGAAATCTATATACCTGTCCCATAAAGGATAAGCTAGATCTAACCTCCACTAGTCAACATCCAAAGACCACAATAATGCGGATCACTCTACAAAATGGTCAAGGACTTGTCGATACTCGCAAAAAAACTACTTGTTAATTTCTTTGAGCAAATAGACTCTACCTTTGTTGGCACCTTTGTGAATCGTTTTGCACTCATGGACTTAGGTATGGCTAACCTTGATATGCTTTTGCTTGCATCTCAATGAGATCCTACATGAGAAGAACATAAGTACCTATTTCACAAAAGTATGATATTCTTGGATCAACTAACACACCATATCCCACAAAAGTAATTATAAATATGTCAAATACTTCCTTCATATGTGAAAGCTATGATCCTTACGAACTCTTGTGTTGTTGAAAACTTGCACCAACTATTCATCTCTACTACTCACTTCTTGAATAAATGGTACACTCTTTGCCATGAATCTGTGACCTTGGATGAAAAATCATCATCATAAGTGAGCATCAAAAGATCTTCAATATCATGAAGTATGACCTAACATACTGCGAGACAACATCCCTCCATGCAATCATTGAGTCTTATATGTTGACTTCCCTAAAAGGGTTGCTTCGCCATCTTCTTTTCAACAAGTCGTTAACTAAGGAAGAGCTACACATTGCAAGCTATTTCAATGGACCACTAGTCCTAGATGAACTCACATCCTACCTTTGTGAGCTACTTGTCTAGCCTATCAACCTAGACTCTCTAGTTGAACTAGAGTATAATCTAGACTTCTACAACTCGTCAATTCTAGACCCTTCTCCTACTATACATAAATAAAAACCACTCATTATTTTGTATATAAAAATAACATTATTACTATCAAAAACTTTAAAAAATCTTATTGCACACACCTGACCTCCTCTCCCAAGTTGGGCAACTTGACTCACTTTTATAGGAGGGAGGGAGACCAATGATCAACAACAATGACCATGTTGACAAATGACCAACAAGCAACTTATCAAAACAAATAAGTAACAACTATTATAATAAGATGGTAAGAGGTGGGTAAGTTCTGACTTTTAGTTGCACAATGATATGCAAGTATAGAATATTGGTGCGATCTACTACTACTACTACTCAGACTAGAAATTCTTCAAGGATAAAATTTAACGTGAAGAATGGAGACCACTTGAAGACCCAAGAGGCCATTATAAAACTTCCCCCAAAAGTAGTAGAAAAAATTTTAGGAATAAAAAGAAAGCTGGTAGCAATACCCTGGCAATGGAAGAACCAAGTTGCAACCTAGAAGGGGGTGCTATTGCATGGTGTATAGGATGAGGAGTTAAAAGTCACGACATAGATGCTCTAGCACCTCTTCACATACAATACGACCACAATTAGCTAGTTCAAGATTCCCAAGTGGCTCATGGAAGACATCATGATAGAAAATATTGTGAATTAGGACTTGAATGCACTATGGCTAGAATGCATCACAAAGTCTCTTGCCAAGGCCCACAAAATCTATGAGCAAGATACAACCTCAAAAGTAAATTGCATGGAGGCAGGGAACACCATCATAAATTATGGCAGTGCCTTGTCTCATTCGTAGTTGTCCACCTTGGCATCACTACATGAGCAAATATAGTGCCTCACCCACCACCCACCCTAGAAGAATAAGAAAAGGAATCATAAGATCAACTAGAAAGATGAAACTCCATTGAGGAGGGGATAAGGATGAAGAAGATAGGAGGAAAAAGTAGAAGAATTGTATGTTGCTCCAACTCTCCTACTTGACATACAAAAGCAGATGTAATAAATGCAAACCTAGATGAAGAAAATGGAGCAGCTACTGTAGGCTTAGATTTTTGAGCTTTCAAAGCATCAAACTTCACAAAAGACCACCACTAACCAACAAAAAGAAAAACAATGGCAAGTTGAGTCCACCAATAGCACACACTATCATCCAGAGAGTGACAAGACAAAGTGGGTGGACTAGAGGCCTTGGAGAATATCTACAAGGAACTAAAAAGAGGTAAAGCCAAGGCACTCAGAAAAAAGTATGAGTTGCAAGAAAAGCTAGAAGAGACCCAAGAGGAGTATAAAAATTTCATCATCCAAGTGGAAAAATAGGCTCTAGAGTTCCAAACAAAGATGAAAGAAAAGGAGAATGCACTTTAGGTAAAGTCACATGAACTTGACAAGAAGGAAGTAGTGTTATCAAAAGAGTTTTAGAAGACATTGCAAGATAAGAATAACACTCTACAGGTAGAATTTCAAAGGGCATTACAAAAAAAAAAGTTTCCTAAGGGAGAGACTTAAAAAAGAACTATAGAAAAAGGATAAATCTTTATGAGAAGAAATCTAGGAGACTAGAAGAAGAGATACATCATAGATAAATAGCTACATGATGTACTGGGTGGATATAAAGGAGAATGCCCTATGAGATACTATCATTGAGGTTCAAGAAGCAAGGATAGAATTAAAGGAGTATAGAAAAGATAATGATACCTTGAGCAAACAAACATTTGAATTAGACTACCTATCAACATAGAGCAACCTTGAGCTTTCTCAAGAGAGGGCTAAAGTGTCATAAGAAAATAGAACACGAGTAGCACTTGTAGGACAAAGAATAATGGAAGATTACATTTGATACCCTACAACAAACATTGACTAACTAATTTTCCCAAGGGCAAGCAGATACCTCACTAACAATCCTTCTGAAGCTTGGCTAGGACAACCAAAATGGAAGTACCCACTCCTAGAGTAGGACAAAGTATCATGGAACACATTTTTCTACTCCACTGAGATTGATTAAGTAATTCTATTTCTATGTCCTTATCCTCATTGACATGGCAAGGGGTATGGCAAAAGGAAGCATGGAAGGCACAACTTCCAAAAGATTCTAAATATAAGGGCCCTTGAGAAGAAGAAGATCTATCTATTTCAACCCCTCAATCTTATTCCCTTACTATATACTTTGTAGAGAAATTTATCAACTACCTAGACCCTTCCTTCATCCCTGCATGTACAATTATATCGCTCCAATAGCTCATCACACCCTATGAGGAAAGGTTGTTGCCACCCTTCTGTGATATAAATTCTAGAATCGACTGAGTGGATATTATATAGCTCCACCTCCAATCCCTAATACTATCTACCTATTGTACTAAGCTCTTGATATATATGGTAGATAGTAGATTTACTATGTGCCCTTATTTGCTCTATTTGAAATCATGCCTACAACTATATAGCTCACCAAAAGAATACATGTGCTCGGGAAAGGGTGCCTCCAATATGCACTCAAGCTAGTCCCTAAGTAGTGAAAATGCATGTCATTATTATTATTAAATAGAGAGAGAGAAATACATGACAATCTCATAGCACATAGGCACCCCTAGCCTCCTCCCCCCATCACAACCTTAGGGACAATCAAGGACATGACATCCCAAGCTTGCTTGCTAGACCTGTCACCTTGGGGATGGCACATCACACTAACCTTTCACAAAATAAGTCCTCAAGTGTGGCATAATGTTTCTTGGAACTTGGCCCATCTCTTAGTTTCACTTCACAGGCATCTCACATCACCAAGATAGGTTACTACAACTTGCTCCCCCTATAGAAACCATTATCTTCCCCTTCACCACAGTTTGCATATTTCCCTCATACTTTCACAAAAACTTGACCCTCCAAGATCCCTTCATTAATTGACCTAGCACTTCTCACCAACCACATCATGCTTCTTTGGCATAAGTACCATGAAACTGGCACTCCCCTAGGAGGATGCAAATGTTAACTAGTTTGAAGACATGAAGACTTGAAGACTTGAAGAAAAGAATAACATCGAAGGCTCAAATTTTTTGAAAATTATTATGCCTTAAAAAGGAAAATCATTGTATTCATGTGCTACATTGCATGTTCATATGGTTGTTCAAAGCACTCCTACATTTTAGTCCTGATTTTACTCAACTACATCAAATCTTCACAATATTGAATATTTCTAAAGTTGATAACTTTACATCTAATTGTTAACACTTGATGATAGAAATAGAGAAAATTCTCCTAACATGATGCTGCATCCTTTGACCATTGGGATTGAGTATATTCACATACTATCCCAAGATACCAATACCCTAGTATCACCTATCTAGTCCTCCTAAATTTAAGGAACACATGATACACCTAGCTTAGAGCACATATATTTAAAACTCTAACTATTGGATCAAGTTAATGTTTTCTACAAAAATGTTACCCTACTCATGATCTACATTTTCCCCAAGGTGTACCCACATAGCCTAACAAGGTGCTAGCAACCCCTTCTTCCACTTTGGTAGCCATGAATGTCACAACTCAAGTCAAAGGAGGTCTCAAATCCATTCTGATCCCTAGGATGTAGCTACAAGGAGAGAGAGAGAGAGAGGGAGCATGCCCTACAAACACCCTTCACATAGCTTGGAGCCATCTTGGTGCCACCCGCAATTGACGAAGGGAAGACCATCATTAAAGAGGAAGCCCTTTCCCTCAATGATGATGAAGCTCCCCAAGGAAGCCTTGCCCAGGACTTCTTCGACTTTACCACTAGCACTTCCTCTCGAGATCTCAAATGGCTCATGCTCGTGGAGCACTGCAAGGCCCCTTGAGCATAGCATGACGAGGCTTTAGAGTGAATGCAAGTGCTTCAAAATGATCATCATCAGGAATTTTTGGCTAATGCAAACATAGAGGTTGAGTGCTTATATAAGCACATTTTGCAAGCCATTCAAAAAACTTGGATTGGATGATTAGTAAGGTGTTCTCTCTTCCAACCTAATCACAATCATAGCCATAGTCCCAACAATAGCATATACTAGAGCTCGAGCATTTGCTACTCCTAGCATAGTCCAAAGGAAGTGCACCTTGGTGAAGAAGTCCAAGGAGGAGGCCAAAGACCAACATGTAGAGACAAAAACGGTCAGCTAGCGCACAAATGCAAAAGAGGCAGAGCGCAATATCAAGCTATATGCCAAAGTGGATCAACTAAAAGGGATGTTGACCCAGTTTAAGGCCCTGGCATCTAAGCACATGATGCACATGTACTTTCTCCAAGATGCTACAAGTTGATAAGATGAACAAATTGAGCTTTTGTCATAGCAATTTGCACGGCGAGGGTGGAGCACAATCACATCCAGTAGGCTATAAGGGTCAGTGCCCACTACTTGGAAATCTTGGTGGTCGAAACTTTACACTCATCAAATCCCACAACCTTTGCACTAGGCCCACATGGACCTCTAGCTTCAACACAATAGCCTCCACTAATCCCTACTCTAGCCTAACCTCCAACTTCCCACTCGAATCTACCCCCTATCACATCCAGATCTTCCTATTCCACTCGGTCTGCCACTACCACCTTCTCAACCTTGTGCTTGCACCACTAGGCCCCACACAAGATGCACCTAATCCAAAAGACGAAGGTGTCATTGGAAGAATGACTCATGTGGGTTTGAGTCCTTTGTGCATGCCATGTGTCACAACCTGATTGGTAACCCAAAATAGCATTCTTGGAAAGATGGTGGATTAACCAAGGATTATGGTACAAGGACTTCATGATAGCACGTGCATCGCAATCTATAAAAGGACCAAGGATGAATTATGTGGTCTTCTATTCCTCAAGTCGTCTTTACATGGACTCTCCCTCATTTACCCCTCGATCCTCTCTCGTCTCTTGACTTTGCATCCATCGATCTTACTCTTTACTTTCTCCTTCGGTCCACTCTTTGAGTCTTGAACTTTCATAAACTCTAATGATCTCCTTATAATCCTTCAATATAATGTAACATTGCGAGGACGATTGAGTCAACCAATCCATTGTCATGCATTTCTTCTAAGTAGTTACCTTTTGAGATGTACTCTATGCTCTGATGTTTGTTATTAGACCCTAACAAATTTGATGGAATATATGAGCATTCTCTTTTCTTGATTAACTATTTGTCTCAGTAGCGCATAACGGTAGTTAACTTGGTCATTATGCTCAATTGTTAAGTTTACAATGCTATCATACCCCTATGTTGAGTCTAGATATGATAAGGCTTAGTTGTTCCACAGAGCTAGTGTGGTGCACTCTGTTTGTGTCTAGCGACCACATCCAAAACTTGGACCCAACTACAAGGATACCATTCAATTTGTAACCACTAAATTCTCTTTTGTTCTTCTCTCTCCCTCCGTCTTGCACTCCATATCTTCTATTCACATTCACAATTGCTTCCATCTCAATTGATATTAGAGCAGTGTTCAGTGTTCGTGGGTGCTTATGCTTGGAGCAAGAGTGCAAGGAGTGAAGCTTTGTTACAAAGATCAAGGATCAAGCTCTTCTTGTAGCATTTATGCTTATTATTATCTACATTTTGAAAGAGGTGGTACTACTCTCATTACCAAGCTCTATATCTCAATCAAGTTTTGGTTTGAGGAACTGCTTGATTTAGGAATTTCATAGCCTAATTTGTTTGCATTTACAGAGCCATTAGTGATAGAATTTGATACAAAACAACTTGGTTTTTGATGCTTGAAAAGAGGTTTTGCTCAGAGAGATTGAGTAGCATTGAAGCTTTCAAGAGAAGAGGAATCAGCATTCTCTTCTATTTTTCTCCTCTCAAATGCATGTAAGTAGAGAATAAAGTGAAAATGAATTCCAAACATTCACTTTGAGAGCCATTCTATATGCTTTGAGTGAATATAGGCATATTGCAAAAGTCATGGGCAGCTATGGTAGTTTGACAACACTTCAATATTTTGTCCATAACCTTTTCATTTGATATTAGATTGAGGTGTTCTATAGCTTAAAACAAAGAACACGACAAGAACTACAAATTCCTATGATCATAGACTTGTTTCTATACAATTTTCAATTCTCTCTTTTACATAGAACAAAACTATTTTGGTTTGGATAGAAGTTTAGGTAAACTCAAACTCGAAAGTGATCTCAAGTTCGGTTTGCGTACATATTTTAAGGGAGTTATCATCTTAAAGGATTCTCATGTTTGCTTATGCTCACTTTTTAGAGAGTATGTTGGCTAGAATTGATTTGTGAAGGTAGTTTGTGTGTACCTAGTCTCAGTGGCTATTTTATGCTTAGAAGATAGTTGGAATACTTGGAAAATCTTACAAGAAATTCACAAGTCTTGGGGAGTGCTAAAATATCATGTTTTTATCAGTTTTATACTAGTTTAATATTTGGATAGCCATTGTTTGGCTTTGTGGGGCACTTTGTTTGTAGTTAGTTGGTCTATTTTGAGCTTGCAGTTACGTATATCTTACTGTTTTTGGTGTGTAGACATACTTTTGTCACTATGGCCTTTTCACCAAATTTAGAGAATATATTATTTAAGATTTTGAGAGCTCCATTTTAGGACCCCCTTTTAAGTCAATCTGGAAGCGGTTCGAGTTGTTTTAAAGTGGAAACATGGCTAAGACGAGTCAATGAGCCAATTTTCATGAAAAATCAAATGGTGGTGGATGACTAAGCTGGAGTTTTTCTAAATGCATTTCGATGTCAAGAATCCAACGCAAGTCTCGGTTCGTCGATATCGAAGGTCGTTTGACCCCCCATGTAATCCTCCCCACAAGGGTTGGCGCTATGAAGCAGCTATTGGATCCAAAAGTCATAAAGTGTGTGGGAGAGGCCAAATTGATGGAGCTCGATGGCACGAAGTTGCCTAGCCAGTCTGATTCCAATTCCGAGTTCATTAAGACCCTCAAAATCAAAATGTCCACTTGCATATAGTGTGAACATGAAGTCATGAACTAGCTTTTTTTAAGCTTTAAGCTTAAACCTGAATTAGTCAAAAACTTAGCTCCAAGAATGAAACGTCATGAAGGGGGAGGGGGCACTTTTTTTTTTGCACGGCCAATTTTGGAGGAAATGATGGCATTTTGCAGTCATCTGAGGCATGGGAAATGGAGAGGCATTGAATTGCAAGAATCCTTCACTCCCCATCGCCAGAATCTGATCAAGAATTGATGCACTATGCAAAGAGAATGAAAACCAATCTTTCTCTCTCCTCCCCCTCTCTCCTGCAAGAGGCAATTCATGTGGAAGAAGCTTGATTAATGAATGCTCGTTCAGCGTGGTACCAGATTGCTTCCAAATCCAGTGGGGCTAAAGATAGATGAGTGGAGAAAGACTGAGCATCAATGTTGGACTAATTTGTTGTCCTGAATCAGATTTTTAAAAACCCGAAACAAAAGGAAAAAAAATCAGTAACTCTCTTTTATGAAGAAAAATGGCTATTTTTTGACATTTTATTGGTCAAATGGTGTTCATATTGGATGAAAATTTGTAGAAATGTTTTTTGTTGTATGTTTGATGATTCTATGTTAGAAAAATAAAAATAAATAATGTGATGATGCTGAAAATAATTTTCTAAAACCCGAAAACACGCATTTTACAAAGAAAATGGGGTTTTTTGTCATTTTGGGTTTGATAAAAAAGATGCATATGGGATGAAATGTGAGAAATGAGTGACTCTCAGTTGTAATAATTAGAACAAACCAGAAAAACCAGTAAATGCTCTATTTTCTTGATAAATAAATAGGGAAAAATAACAAAAAATAGGTTTTTATGCTTCGAAAAATAAGGCAAAATATGGATAATGTCCGTGCATGTTTGGCAAGGTTGAGGCATGATGTATAGCCTCAATTCACCCTTGTTTATATGTTTTAGTGTGTTTTTATTGCTTTATACATCAAAAATGATAAAAAATAAAACCCTACACCTATGCAACGGCGCAACACATAAGCGGTAGGGGGAAAAGAAGAGTCGTGGAAGTGTTTAAGTGCAGAAAATGAAGTAAAGTCTGATCTTTTTTTTTGTGTAGGTCATATAGGACGATAATAATTTAAGTTTTAAGGGGCTAGTAGCACGAGAAATCGGTGCTAGTCTCCATACATCAAAGCATACGTTTGGTGAGATCATGGAAGGGCTATTTTGTACATCACAAAATGTTGATTTGATAAATATTGTATGTGCACAATAGGCATACACTTTTGCATTTTGCATGCCATATGGTATAATCTCCTAGATGCATAGCACTTGTATGTTGAACATTGACTAACGCTGAGAGTGGGAGGAAGTCCTTTGCTGGAGCGGTCCCTTGGGGTAAGTTCAGTGAGGAAATATCAACTCCTAGATCATTTGATAAATCAAAGAGTGGAGCTTGTACGTTTGTTCTCTATGTTAGAGCAGCACATCAAGGGGTCAATCCCCGAGATGTAGGAGAGCTGCAGTGAGGCTGTGGTGTTTCAGCCGAGAGGTTGCCTCCTGTGTATGTGATATGAGGTATTATACCTATATGTTATGGGATCTGCCTCTAAGGAGAAGGGAAGGTAAATGTTGGACTGTGTCCTATTACAAACACAAAATCTATATTAGAGTTTAGTGTAGTGTGAGCCTTAGAGCTCCTAGCCTCGAGGCCGTGTGGGTGTCTTGTGTGTCTTAGAGGTCCGGCTAGTGCTAGAGAGCCTGTGTCGAGCCCATTTTAAGTGTCCCAACAGGTGGTGCATTTGACGAGAGTTGCTTATAAGTTGCAGTTTTCAAATCTTGGTCATATAAGGGACCTTTTAGCTTTATTCTATAGTCAAGAGCCGCCTTGAAGCGGTGGATGTTAAACTAGACCGATTAAAGTCTCGGCCATGAGCATGACGATGAAACCAAGGAATCCTCATAACCCTAAAGATACATTGTCCATTCTAAAAGGTTTAGTGGGATCTTTGGCTAGAAATGTGGCCAATTACTTTATCATTTTCCCTGAAAGTGGCACCATGCTTGAGTTTAGGTCACTGTGGGGAAACACCCATGGAGTAACTTTCACATAGTCCATGGGAGCTAGAGGAAACATTAGGGAGAAAAAGTGATGTCAAGAAGACACAGTCATTTGTGATCCTCAAAAGCGATAAGTTTTTGAAGAAAAAGACTGTGTTGCCACTAGTCAAAGTAATATATGCCTATGAGTAGGAGATACCTCCAATGCTAAGCCTAATGCAATTGGGTTCCAAAGCGCAATTTTTGCAGATCCATAAAGCATTGGATGATATCTACATATGTGGAAAACCCTTATCAAAGAGGAAGGTTCTATTAGGACCTACCTTCAATTCTAGGGAAACGGTAGCAAATAAGGATAGAATTACTAAAACACCATCGGCAAGCAATGGAGTAGACTCCTTATTGCATAGCACAAGACTCCCTAGACCACTCTGTGAGTTGGCATAAAGGGATAGCAAGGATAATATTAACATTCCTACACCAATAAAGGTGGAAACGGAAGAGATTAGGGACCCTAAGACATTGGAGCCACATCATGTTGATTATGAAGATTTTAATGACCCAGTGCTAATCCCAAAGGAGAGGACTAAATGCCCTCATCCTTATAGGGATCTCCCAATGTTTCATGGGCTAGTAAATGAGGACGCGATGTTGCGCTTAAAGGAGTACGACCTAATTTTCCCTACAAGTGGGTATGATGATATACATCAGATGCTCGTATTCTCAAGTACCCTGAAGGGAGAGGCTAGAAAATGGTATTGGAGCCTCCCAAGAGGGTCAATTAAATCATTCAAGGAGCTGCACAATAAATTTTTAGATGAATATGAAAAGAAGGTGCCTCTGACCCAGGTCTTAGGGCAGCTTATGCAAATAAGACAAGAGTCTTACCCTTCTGCTAAAGAATACACTGGAACCTTTGACGATATCCTTAGGCTTTGGCCAAGAAGAGCTACTATGTTGCTTAAGGATGTGCTATGTGAGCTCTTTATGAGTGGCTTAGAGATTAATATGCAAATCCAAGTGAGGATGCAAGATCCTAAGTCATTAAATGAGGCCAAGAGGCATGTAATTGACTATGAGTAGTATATTCGAAGATGTTGTGAAAACTTTTGGATTTTCCCCTACTCATTGCAAGTGCATCCAAATATCCAACCAATTTTGCAAAGAGATAATCCTTTCGCTAATACCTAGACAACCTTAGCAGGAGATCTGGGTGATCAAAATCTCCAAGTAGGAAGTGGCAATCCTATGAGCAATGATAAGATGCCTCTTGGGGATAAAAAGATTCCATGCCTAGCAAGCCCCATCAAGGTTTGCAACACTTCCACGAGAGGTAGTTGCAATGGCAACATTTATAGAACCATTGGTCCTATGAGTGTGGATGAGTGTCCCATCAGTGGTTCTAGTGGTGCTCCTAGTAAGGCTCTTGAGAGACCTTTCCAATTTATAGATGAATCATGCTTTTGAGTAGATGCTATTCCTTTTAGTAAAAGCATGGTTCCTATGGCTAAGCAATTGTTGCAGAGTGGACAAAGGAAAGGGAAGACATCTCATATGAATAATATGTACCATGCCCAAGGTCCACCTATGTTGAGTAGAAGCCCTAAGGATGTGAGGCCATCTGGATATAGCAATAATTTTGTTTTGAGTCCATTAGACCAATGTGGAAAAATGAGGCAGTCTAAGAATATGAAAGAGAATATGAGATGGGTTTGGAGACCCAAAATTTCTAAATGTATGGTTGTTTTGTCATATGAAGGGCCAAGAATTGCATGTGGACATGCTTTGATGGATTCCCAAGAGGATGTGACTAAATGCCATAATGCTACATCTGACAATAGGGACCGCCCTAAGATGCATCTATGTGATGGGTCTAGGCTTGAAGCTCTATCTAATTTGGATCGTATCATTGACATATGTAATGATCCAATTAGAGAAGAGTTGAATGATCATAAATCCATGATTCTCCCTACAAGAGGAGTTACTAGAAAGTTGGGACAAGCGATTCATTTGAATGACGACCAAGAAGATGAGTTATATCAACCTAATAATGTCATTCATTCAACTTATAGTACCCAAGAAGAGATTGCCCTTATTACTAAGATATCAGTAGAAAGGCTTGTGCTAGTGGATCTACAAAAGGCCAAGATCAATCTTTGAGCTGACTCACATAAGTAGTATGTGGCTAGCCCTCACATCTCATGATATCTTTGGTCTCGGCTAGCCAGATAAGATGCAATATATATGCTAAAAAGACCATCCATTAGATACATTCAAATGAGCTATTTTTGCGAGGCCAAAAGGGCCTGTTAGTTTGCAGTGAAATGTTTTATTTCATTAGGCAAAGAGGGCCATTTGTCTATTTAGTGCGGGTGCATTTTATAGTTTTCTATTTTAGTGTTGTGCTAGACAGATTATGTGGAAACCTAGGGGGGAGCCTTTGCTGCGCTGGCGCTTCTTGTGGCCCAATCCAGGTGATATCTTTCCTTTATGAGTACCTTGTTTTTATGCTATATATTCAAGTTACTTGTGAGGGATTTCTTTTCTTATTGGGAACCGGCAATCAAGGCATGAAGTCCTAGGTATAGGTTGGTATGTCTGTGGGAGGTCTGAGTAGTTGTTGCCTCCTACAAAGGCATTGTCAGGCATTGAAATACATGTTTTAGAAGATAGTTCTAGTGGTCCTATTCTGCTGACCTACTAGGCAGCCATTCTAGGAGTTTCTATTAGTTGTGAGGCAATTAGAAAAGCTTGCCAGACAAACTAATGATTCAAAGAAGAAAAACCCTAATTATTTGGAAGAAAATATATAAATATACAGGGGTGTGTAAAAAGGGGTTCTAACCCCTATAAAAATAGAAAAGGAAAGAAAGAAAAATCATTGAGAAATTTTTCATTGCCTTGAGAAGGCTTGGTAGGTTCCTAGGGACGAGACAACACCCATGCCAATGCCTTGTCTTCCTAAGAGTGGAAACTAGTTGAAAAGCAAAGAAAGAATAAGAGAGGGTTGGAGTGAAAATAAAAGTGAGCAATAAAAAAGGATTAAGTGTTGCCTTGCGAGGGCTTGGTAGGCTCTTGGGTATCAAGATAGGACCTGAGGCCAATGCCTTGTTCTCCTTGGGTCACTACGTTTAGCTCCCTCCTTTTTACATGCCCGAGTATGGAAAATAAAGGCCTAAAAGGAAAATGTGCTAAAAGACAATATTTATTGATCAAGCTATAGGAGTCCTTGCCTAGGAGGAGCTCCTCGTTGAGTTATCCTCAGTTAGGATGGTAGTTCAGACCACCACTTAGGATGCTTCTCTGATAGTTCTTTTTAGCTTGAGTGTATTGGAGTAGTTGGTTAGTGACTAGCTTTAGGCTTTCTGAAAAGTTATGCTAGATCTACGCCTCGTAGATTTCATGCCTTGGTTTTGACAAGGGGTAGGGTGCGATCTGTGATATGTTATGTTGAGTATTTTCTGTATCAACTTGATGCTCTTTGTGGTTGTATTAATGTGTAGATTTGTTTGTGGGATTCGACGGGCTAAGTTGCCCTATCCCGTGGTCGCCAATGAGAGCTACATTTTAGGACCCCCTTTTAAGCCGATCTAGAAGCGGTTTAAGTCGTTTTCAAGCGGAAACATGGCCGAGACGAGTCAACGAGCCAATTTTAGGACCCCCCTTTAAGCTGATCTAGAAGCGGTTTGAGCTGTTTTCAAGCGAAAACATGGCCAAGACAAGTCAATGAGCCAATTTTCATGAAAAATCAAACAGTGGCGGTGTCGTGCCTCTACACGCACACCGTGTAAAAAAAACTAGAGTGTGGCTTTCTTTTGATTTAGAGAGCCAATGCCATTTTAGACATTAGTGTTAGTGTCCATGCTTCAAAAATATTATATTTTTGGACAAGTTTTAGCCAATTTATGATATTTTAGATATTATCTCTTGTAAAAATCCATAAAATTGTAGACAACTTCTAGATTAGGATGACATGTAAAAGAAAGCGTGTAGCTTTCAACCAATTTGAGAGGATTTTATTTAAAAAGATAAATTGACAAAATCACACGACGCGCGATCGATTTTTTCAGGCAATAAACAACACTCCGAAGTGGGAGATGAAGAAGGAGTGATTTGGCAGAATTCTGGCCAGGTGTGCTGATATTTTACCCCCCCTTTTGAAGCCAATGGAGGTATCAGGTTGGCGATATGAGCAGCATAGAGGAATGTATTATTTTATACACGTTTTTGTCTATTAGAGTTTTATCTTCTCACAATGTTGAAATAAACTAGCAAACTTCACCTTTGTTAGTATTCTTCTTCATTTTCTATTTCTTTCTGTAAGTGTTCTCCTACGTCTTCTATTTTTTCAAACCTCTTCTCTTCCGTCTACTCCTCTCCCTAAATCTCCCTTCACCCTATTGTCTCTTACCCCCGTGGTGGACTTTCGACACCAAATGCTTTGACACCGTATTAGGGGAAGTTTATGCTATCATTAGATGTGAATTTTGGAAGATATTTGGGCTGATATCTTCAGCCATATTCAGAGAATCAGCTACATCAGTGTTCTTTTAATTCATTTCTTACTCTATAGAAAACATCTTGTCAAAATATGCAAGTATTATGTGCCCCTATGGTAGGGCAATGTTTGTAGATCATTCATAGATGCTTTGAGTTGAATTAAGAGGAGATTTTTCTCTTATTTCTTGGTTGTGGTAACTTATCCTTATTAGGAACTCAATTTGAAGCTCTCTTGAAGCAAGTCTCTTTGCCCTACAAGTCTTATAATTGACTCATAAGCTTTGTCCCTAATAATCTACATTGAATGTAATCATGCAAAGTTGATCCATGCTATCTAAATGTTCATAACTTCTAGCAAACAATGTGAAAGTGGAGTCCAGTCATCATATGCACGTTACTAAGTCATTTCCTATATCCATGGTCAGGTTGGAAGCTACTTCAAGAATGGATCATTGTGGCTACGATGGCCTAAGGTCTCTTGGTGCTTTGGGTTTAGTTTTAACTTGACAAGTTGATGTGTGATACTTCCACTTGGGGACTCTTAATGGGTGTGGCAAGATTGATTTGAGAGGTTTGGAGTTTGATTGATGGTGTGTCATCGTGTTTTGCAATGGTGTTCACCTTAGAGTCATTAGGCAACAGGAGCTCATTCATGAGCAATTGCTCATGGACTCGTGGTTGAGCTGCTTTGGGTCAATAGACCATTTGAGCACCCAAGGATTGAGCACCCTTCCTTTAGGTTGTTCTCCTCCCCTGTTTCGATTGACATTTCTAGACCTTGGTTTTTGGGATATGATATTGAGAATTATACATGGCACTTGAGATTTTAGGCATCCACATCAAGATGTTACCTTCATAGTAGCCTTGGCCTCGTAGCAGAGGGCTTTTGGAACCCAATGCTACTCAGACACATGTAAACTATAGGAGCACCAACTCCACCATTTTTGCCTAGAGTCTGAGGTACGGAAACTATGCCTTCCTAATGATTGACATTTGTGAGACTATGGTCTCTTCTTGGGGACCCACTTGAGTGTTTGGGGGCCATAGCTTTGGGTGTGGGTTGTAAAGATGGTGGTGGCACTTTGCAATGGGTGTACATTGTGGTACACTACCTGCTGCCCTAGGTTTGACACTAGGTTTAGCTACTGATGGTACTACACCCTTTGGGACAGGTGTGGTGCCCTTGTTGAAAGTTGTTACTATTCTAACATTATTAATGGCAAGGTGGATGCACTACGAGTCATAGTCAATATTACAATGAGCTTGTTTTTTGAACATGCATACTAGAAGTGATTCCTTACCAACAATTTACTTGTTAGGCAACACATAAAAGATGATAGGTAGGCTGTCAATCTTGATAGAAGCCATTAGTTTGCATTTCCCCAAGAGTGGATAGGACTGCGCCCCAAACGGGCTTTCGCATTGGTTGGCTGCAACTAGGGTGACCCATGGCATTCAAATGTTCATGCGTTAAGATGTTTAAGTTGGCTCCCTCATCAATTAGCACATCAAGGGTGTATGCCTTTTGGGTGGTTACGGTTATTCGTAGGTAGGCTAGTGCCACTGCTTCCTCATCCTCCTCCTCTAGTTTAGTGATGGTTGCAATCCTCACATTCATTGGTGGTTCTATCGTTGGAGATTCATGAAGTGGGTGTGATGGAGGGTAATACTTTTTTATGCAACTTACGTTGAAAAAACCTATGGCATTGGTTACTTGATGGGATTGCCGACCATCATGCATAGGGGCACTATGGTTATAGGCTAGAAGTGATGGCATTGTTAGGTTTGCTAGTTGAGTCTACAACTTACTTGTATTCATCCTCATCCTTTGAAAATGGGAGATCAATAGTTCCCAATATGTGCATCCAGTCACGCTCGTCCTTGGGGCAAGGAATGTACCTTGTTAAAGGTCCATAATCGCTTCTAGCCCTTTAGTCGCCCTTTAGCAAGGTAGAGATGGCATCTAGGTCCACATGTGAGCCTTTCCAAGTGTCCATCTCTACTCAAACTACTGCTGATCTATTGTCAAAGAATATCAAGCCATTACCCCAGTCCTCTATCACTCTGGCATTCCTCGCGTCCAAGACCTGCCTAGCAAGATATCATAATCCACTCCCTTCGTAACTATGAAGTATATGGAGAATTGGATCCCCGCTATCTTTAGAGACCAATCCTTGACGACTCCAAAAGGTTTTAACCTTCATCCCATTCACTAGAGTGATATTGAGATGTGCAATTTCCACCAATGGGTTTCTCAAGCTTGCAGGAATGTGTGACTAAGCACACTAATCAGTACTCCTGTGTCTATTATCCCCTTTTACATAATATCTCCTAAGGCAACGACAAGTAAGACTGTGTGCATCTCAGTGCTCTCCCAAAAGGCATTCATTTATGGAGACTTAGACATTGGATTCAACAATAGGCTTGGTATGTGTTAGAAGTCAGGCATAGGAACCCACTATAAGCAAGGGAGTATAAGGGCAGATGAGTGTGAATAGTCCTAGGGGTAGGGAAAACCCTAACCCTAGCTTGGTAGAGGCTATATAAACAGCCTATGGATCACTATCATAAGTGGGAGAGTGTACCCAAGTTGTACTCTAAGCAACTTAGTAAGCAAGATTTTGTTCTTGTACTTTTAGCTCTCTTCTCCCTCTTGTGCACACATTCCAATATTGCAACTATGGTTTCCAAAATGGTATCAGAGCCATCTCTAATCTCCTCAGCTTCCCTCAGCCTCAGCTATCACTAAGTGCACATGAGCTATCATCTCTTTCATCTTATCCTTCTTTCCTCCATAGCTGCCTACAACCTACCTCCATTGGAGGACTTAGAGAGGACAAAGGAGGCCATATCTCCCTCTAATTTCTTCTAGGGACTTCTTGCCTATCTTAGGGCGAATCAGCCTAGCATGATAAACCTCGAGATTAGTCGACATCGTGGGTAGCATTGTCAAAATCCCAGAAATGGCGCAGTTTCTGACAGCGTGGCATGGGCAGCAGGCGGCACAATCTCAGCCACCACCATAGGGCTTCTATAGCCCCCCTGGTGGGCCATCCTCCCACAAGAGGGCTTTTGGAAATTCCTCCCACAGAGAGAGATCTCTGCCAAACCCTAACTGTGTATCTTGTGGCAGCCATAGCCAGCAAACTCTAAGCTTGACATTTTGTCATTTTTTTCACTCTGAGCTTCATTAACGGTGATTCTAATCACTGAAGCATATTCTCTGAAGCTTATTCCAGATTCAAAAGCTCTTGGGCATGCTCAATGGACGTCACTAAGTGCATTGGGAAGCCAACTTCCAACCGGGTTTCATTCAGGCATTTCACTAAGCTTGACATTAGTGTTTCTAAACACTAATCATTAATCATCTAATCATTTGCTTGCTGGGTATTCACTAAAATCTAGTGAGTTTTTATTCTTCTTCGTATATTGTTGTAAGGTTATGTGTACAATTATAAACACATAGACCATCATACACTAAAAGTGTATCGTGAGTGACTTTGTTTCAAGTACACTGGTCAATGAAATCAAAAGGAAGAGTGTCATTGTACTCTCCTCGGAATCATCAGCAACAAGCATTGAGATCATAGACCAACCTTGTCCAACACCAGCTTCATCCAGTAAGCCATACCATAAGGAGGAGCCTAAAGTCCAATCTAGGTTTACTTCATTAAAACGTAAAAAGACTATTAAACCTCGGAAGAAGTTTGCACATAAGAAAGGACCACCACAGTCATACTTTGAAATATTACATTTATATGATTTTTAGCCTTTCTCTTCATTGCAACTTTGATTTCAAATTGTCTAATTTGCTTCTACATTCAGTGGAAAAATTGTAAGGGACTAGACACTACCCTTGTCCTAACAAGTGGTAAGACCTTCCCAATGACCACAACATATGTTGATGTACGTCCTCAAATTCGAAAGTTTGATGGCAAAGATTTCCACCCATGGCAAGTACTTATAAAATATAAAATGATGGAGAGAGAGTATTGGCCTCTCATTCAAGGTAGTAGAGCTATAAACTCTACAAATCTGGTTGATATAGAGGATGACCAATGTGCTCAAGCAATCATAATGCTACACTTAGATGAATCCTTGATTCATCATGTTGATCAACTAAACGCTGCTAAAGAAAAATGGGATGAGCTTGAAAAGCTCTATGGAGCCACTGGTAAAAATACTAAAATCTTCCTTAAAATTGAATTCTTTAGCTTGAAATATCGATCAGGAGAAGATTTGGAAAAATTCGTCTCTCATATGAAGGGACTTATGGCACAACTGGCCTCTGTACAAGCTCCAATA
Organism: Lygodium microphyllum; assembly: GCF_053477565.2. Taxonomy (NCBI): domain Eukaryota; kingdom Viridiplantae; phylum Streptophyta; class Polypodiopsida; order Schizaeales; family Lygodiaceae; genus Lygodium; species Lygodium microphyllum. The sequence goes on along the minus strand of NC_141136.1, from coordinate 183,383,016 downwards.
CATGAAGAAGATGCTATCGGTATTCTCCTAAAAGCTGTAAAATAGGTGTTTCCTACTCTTGTAACCACTCTCACCAACATTCCAGATCCTACATTGGCAAGTACCATTCAATCTTGTTTGGATGAAGAAAAGAGGGACCACAAAGAAAGCAGCAACAGTCAGGCATCTTCAACTTCCCGTGATTAAGTATTGGTACATACAACTCTCACTAGGTGTTCTTTTTGTAAGAAAAAAGAACATCTTGTAAACAATTGTTGGAAGAAGTATCCCAAGAAGATGAAATGTAACAAATGCAAGAAGACATGGCATATCACTAGTAAATGCCCCAACACTCCTGATATACCCAAAGAATTGGTGTCTAACTATGCCGCCAATCCATCTGAAGATCGATTGTTTTGACGCTTTAAAATCATCTACCTAAAAACAACCATGTAAGCCTAATTTATAAAGGCATCCCAAGAAGGGGGGGAACATCTTACATGCCTTGTAATCCAATGCCACCTTGGCATTGAGGGGGGGTGTTAGAAGACAGGCATAGGAACCCACTATAAGCAAGGGAGTATAAGGGCGGATGAGTGTGAATAGCCCTAGGGGCAAGGGAAACCCTAACCCTAGCTTGGCAGAGGCTATATAAACAGCCTATGGGTCACCATCATAAGTGGGAGAGTGTACCCAAGTTGTACTCTAAGCAACTTAGTAAGCAAGAATTTGTTCTCATATTTTGAGCTCTCTTCTCCCTCTTGTGCACACATTCCAATGCTGCAACTTTGGTTTCCAACAGTATGTCTCTCATGGTGTCATGAACTAAGAAGTCTTATGGTTAATGTTCATTACTCTGTTCTACCCATTGCTTCAATTCTTGCCATAGTGCGGAGTTTTGCCTAAGCAATTCTCCCAACGGTAATGTCATAAGAGTCATTGTTAGTGCGGTTAGCAATTTACCATCTATATTTCCCTCCTCCTCAGCTTCATGGGCTCCTTACAAACACCCTTGAGCCATTTGCCTACTCGTGGCATCCTCATTCTGCCTATGCAATTGTTCATGTGGTGGTGTTGCCTCTCCTACTTTTAGGTATGTAGGAGAGTGGTGGACTCATGGTTGATAGTTCATTGATCCCACCTTAATGATAGGGTCAGCTTCTTGCAAGTGAGATTGTGCTTTCATTATCCATTCCTTGACCTTATCCAATCATATGTGGGAGAGTGATGGGCTCATGGTTGATAGTTCATTGATCCCACCTTAATGATAGGGTCAGCTTCTTACAAGTGAGCTTGTGCTTTCTTAATCCATTCCTTGACCTTATCAAGCTGTAGTAGCTACTGGTTGGGGTCAGGTGCTCTTCAACCCTAGCTCTTCCCTTCTCTGTTGTCCTAGGAGTAGATATTTTTGCTTCAGCATCAGTGACATGTTTCCCTTTCGTTAGCATGGTCTCACCTGGATAGTATGGCTGAGTGTGAGGTTGTTGGCCATCTTGGCAACTGGTATTCAATGTTGTCATGACCAAAATCTTCCACAATTGGCACAAGGCCTTGATCTAGGATTGAGACATTTAGATGGCAAGTGGTTCCCTCCACAATGCACACACTACATGTGAGGTCATACCTCATACTAGCCTTCATATTGACTCTTGCAGTTTGGCTAGCTTCAATTTTAGGTCGACTATAGCTTGGGTCTAGTCAACACTCTTTCCTCTTTCTTGTTCACTAGGGCTTTCCTCACTCACCAATTGTTGTAATTCTCTCAACATTTCTAAATGCATTACTCCCTTGCTGCATATGCTGAGAGCTTCTATCTATGAGCAAGTCATTCACTCGCATGGCCTCCTCAAAGATTCTTTGCAAGCACATCCCTTTGCATATTTGAGTTGCTTGCTAGGGCCTTATAGACTTCTTCATTGTGGAACCCTGTAATGAATATGGTAGAAATTGCTTTCTCATTGGGTCACTTAGCTACAAGTATCATCATGTAGAGACTCCTCATATGTGTGACATAGTCTCGTATGTCCTCTTTATCTTTTTGGCTGACATTCATCAGCTTAACAATGAGGTTATCCAAGCATCCTACCTTTGAGAATCTCTTATATTAAGAGATCCTTCAACTAAGTGAAGTTATTGCATTCGATGTTGTCTAGACTAGTAAACCAAGTCCATCCCATATCTCCCAAGCAAAGACAAAATGCTTGTGCTCGTTGAGTAGGGTTCATGAGGTTGTTAGTCTCATATACCTTCATTGCTTGCCTAGTATTTATTGAGTTGCTTTGCAATTATGGGTATTTTTCTTTGGCCCATGGTGTTTGGGGTAGCTCCCTAGATAGCAATGATGCTACCAGGGCTACCCCACTTTGGTCAGCATTGGTATTGTCTAGAAATCTTTTTGTGAGTAGCTTGCTCACTGTAAAATTGGCTTCCACAGCTTTCTCACTATCGGCATTGCCTCCCGTTCTGTTCCTACCTAAGATGGTGAGGATCCTATGAAACTCATTGAGCTCTCTCTCTTGATGCAACCTTTGAGCTCTTTGCTCCTCGCAATGCACTACAATGTTATCCTTGCCAATATCCTCTCCTCCTTAAGATCGGCTATGATATCAGCTCTACTGGTATTCCATGGTGCACTAATCTTGTCTGTTGGTCATACTACGTAAAAAGTTGCCGGATGTTGTTCGGGTACTCTACCACATTAAGGCCAAGGTCAAGGTCGAGATTATTCTTGGTTGAGCTGGTGGCTGCCATAGTGGTTGCCTCCTAACCCACTAGTGCTTTTATGAGGTCAACTAGGCTGGCTAAAGTTGTATCCCTAATCTTGGCTAGTCTTTCCTTCTCCCAACGGTTTGATGGTTCTGTCTTCTCTATGCCTTTGTTTTTGGTATCTCCTCTCATTCTCAAGGTTGTACTCCTATTGGTGAGTTTGTTTTAGCTTAATTCCCCTTAGTGTGTTCCTTGTTAATCCGATAGTTTGCATTCCTTGCTAATCCAACAATTTGCAAATGTGCAACACTTAACACACTAGCAGTGTGACTCAATGTGCGCTGTGTGAAATTAGGTTTTCCAACTTTCACATGTGCTTAAATATCTACAATGTAGAGTATAACCTTTGTTGAAGTCAAATGCATCCTATCAATTTCATGCTGTTTGCTTTTTCGAGTGGGTTTGCTTACTCCTAACTATTGAAATTGGGTCCTTCATGGGTTGTGATAGGTGGTTTAATAGGTGTTAAGCCAAGTGGGTCCACTTAGGTCTCTATTCAAGGTAGCAGCCAATGGTCCATTCTTTCAGTTACTCCCAGACTGCTAAGTCAAGGTTTTTGAGTGCAAGCAGTTCTATGATTTCACCTACTGGTCCAAATTTCAACCTAGTTTGTGCTGGTCAACTATTGGTAGTTGGTCCTAACAAGTCTCAAAGTGGCCAAAAAAAGGTAAAAATAGGGTTCTAGTCAACTCATCCAAGTCCCACATATGGTTGTTCGAGTGGGCTTCTCAAGGTATATGGCTATCCGAGTTATAAGACTCGAACTCATATGAGTGGTGCCCGTTTGAGCATCGGAGTGGCCATCCGAGGCCCAAGATTTAATCATCCAAGGCCTAAATTTTGTCCGAGTCCGAGTGTCCTCATCAAACTCAAACATTCAAGTGGGTCAACTAAATGTCTTAGATGTCTGAGCCAAATCAAGACTCGGCCATCCAAGGCCTACGTCGTTGATCGAGCGATGCACAATAACACACTAAATAGCACAAAGGTTCACTTTAATATCTTGATAGTCAATACTCAATTCACCAAGGGTTCTAGAGTAATGCAACAATCAGCAATAATAAGGACACAAAGCATGCCTGGAAGGCCTAGATGTGTTAATGGCAAATATCATAGATGTTGTTGCCTATAGACATGTCATTGTCTCTCAATCTCACTAAGTACGAATGATCTCTCTCTTGCCCTTTTTCACCTTTTGTGTTCTCTCTTTCTCCCCTATCAACACCCCATGGCCTTGCAATTGGAGAGTCCAAGAGATATACTAACCTAACTTCTAATTTAGACATTTGTGTTTGTATGGCTCATAATCCAATGGATAACCCTTCCCAAACTCCTCAGAGGAGTCCCTACACATATTGGTATTATAAACCACATAAAACAAACACTGGGAGCACTCCTCGACTAATTGTCGTGGCCCCTCTACAGCTCTCCTACACCTTGAGGATTGGCCCCGAGGAGATGTGCCGTGGATACATAAAGCACGTACAATACATAGTCTTCTCTTTTAATCAATCATTCCAAGAGATAAAATATAATCGTCACTGCACACTCCCCAAAGAAATCGATCGCTAGCCCTACAACTTGGGATAGCTCACCCTTAGCATGGGTCAATGTTTATGAAGACAATTAACAGGCATCCAGGATGATACCATGTGTTAAATGCAATGCAACTATGAATGATTCATAGTGCTCAACAATTTTTATTCTTTCAAATAACATTGTGATAATGCAAAACCGTTTCTTTTCATGCTTTCATTCTAAGTGTAATTATTGCATTGTAAAGGGTCAGCAGTGAGTATGTTCATGCTACTGAAACCTTTAATTCTCAAAACACATGTATTCTATATGCAAAGTGCATTAGAAAAAATCATATTCAACATGTAATCAGTAATTATTACCGTATCCTCTCCCTACCATTTAGGGTTGTGCATTTGGTGGTAGGTTTAGAGAGTGTTTTTATGCATTTTTCTTCATAAATAGCAATAAATACTCACTTTAATATAAAGATAGGACTAAACTAAGGCTAAACCTCATGCTTCATCCCTACCATACATTTACAAATACTTTTTTTTTACTAATTTTAAATGTAAAATACCTATTTTTCTCTTTTTTCATTTATTTATTAATAAATACTGATATTTCATGGTTTTTTAATGTGACTTAATTAGAATTTACGAGAATTATTTTCATCCCTCATTTCATCCCATGAGAACACCATTGACACATCCAAACCCCCCAAAATCCATGATTTACCCTAAAACTATAATTTTACAGGTTTTGCGTCTTTATGAAAAAATCAATAGACGACTAATTCTTGCTAATTTCCTTAATATTTCTCATAAAAGATGTCATTGACTATTAAGAGCAATCATTTTCAACCATTTTTTATCAAGATCTATCATAAAATGATGAAATTTATCACTTACTCATAAAACCGTGCTTTATGTCATACATATCTTGTATTTGGAAGGCCACTGATGCTCACTAACTACCAGTAATGCTCTCCCAAATATCAATCTACACTCCATCATGTCTCAGCATCATCTCCCAAAAATCAAAATCTCTCAAATCAACCCACCCCCTTCTCATAGATCAAACCATAGAAACATGCATCAAGAGAAGAGAGGAGAGAGGAGAGAGAAAGATTAAATTTTGAACTTTTCATTTACTGCATCATTTCTTGATCAAATTGGAGCATTCTGAAGTGTGGAAATAGGCAAGTCTCAATCCCCAAGTGCTATCCTCTGATTTCACCGATCATGACAATCAATTTTTTATGCAAAAAATGCATGCATCAAAAAATTACACCCCTCTCCCCATGTCATTTCAAATTTGGACTTAAAGCCCTCTTTTAACCAAGCTTTACTCATAACCTTCAAAATATATGGTTCATGGCTAAGTATTTACATTGCCCGACATCTCGCAATCTGAAGGACATTGTTTTATTTCCCTCCAAGTTTCCGCCCTTGCACTAGTAACAGGGCCTCGAGATCTAAGCCAGAGTCACGTGGTATGCCTGAGTAGGACCTGGAGGCAGGAGATTTAGAGCCAGAGCCCCCCTGGTACTCAAGTATCCTCCTACGTACAAGTCAATTCCACGGAGAGACCTCTCGCAGTGGGTTTGATCCACATTCCTGGCGCAGATATTTACAACCCCCTTGGATAGGGTTGGCGGCTAGGTACAGGCGCTTAGCACACTGTTATGCGAGCGGTGATCGAGAGTAAGCCTCACTCACAACCCGATAACGAGACGTTCAGGAGTGCCGGTTGGGGTAATTGACTTTGTCGAATGCACAATACAACTTGAAAAATTCAAATATTCGATAATACACCACAAGCCACATATAAAAACAAGACAGAACACAATGCCTCTTGAAGCTCAAAACAAGTAAAAACCCAAATGTGGGTAGAGCATCACACAACCACAACACAACGAAAATACCAACAATTCAAAAACAAACCAAGTGAGATATATTTTTGTACCTCAACAACCTTGAGCTGATGCTCGGCGCTTTGATACCCAAAAGCTCCAACTTCCAAATTGGCATGACAAGAGCTCACTCTAGCATGCGACCCTCCACTCTCCTCTCTCACAAAATACAATTGTAATCAAGGGGGAAGGCCCTTAACTCTCCACTTTCATCTCCTTATATAGTTTTCTATCCACACTCACACACATTAGGCTTTTTGCTTTCAACTTTTGGCTTTTGCTTTTCTATTGCTTTTCACTATTTTCCTTTTTTCTCCTCTATGCCAGTTTGCAACTTGTTTGGATCATAACTTCCTCATTTGAACTCCGAATATAGTTGTTCGGTACTCAAAACGATCGGAACACATCTGTTCAACAAGCCAACGTGGGAAGAATTACAAAAATCCATCAAAATCGGGCAAAAATATTGATTTTCATAAATCGCATCATTTTTTCTCTATCTTTTATCTTGGACAACTTATTCCCTTCCTTGGCCTATTGTTCTTGTCATTGCATACACTTTCAGCACACATGTCCTCTTTTTCTTCAAGAAATACTCGCTGACGATGTAAAACGTACAACCTTTTTCCTTTGATCCTTGAGTCTTCAAAATAAATATTCGCTGGATATGAACCTGTTTTTTTTATGCAGTGTGCCCTAGCAGGAATATGATTTGAAAGAGAACTCCATGCACAACCATACATGGTTTGAGAAATATGCAATATGGGATCCATGATATGCAATCAATCAATCCATGCTACACACAAAAATAATGTATGCATTGAAGAAATTGTGCCTAGTCTATCTACATGTGATCGTGCGTCATGCAAAATGCAAACAAAATTTCTTGATTAATTTAAAATTCCTTATCCTCACCTCTCAACTCTCATAAAAAAGGTATGATATACTCCGCTCCACCCATCCAAAATCTCACAATCACTCTAGATAATGATGGTTCTCAAGATGTTGACCAAATATGAACAACCCATGTCACAATTAGCGGCGTCCTTCACGACCCTCGAACTCACCCAACCACCTTACACACTCAACCAAAGGTTCCTAACTTTGTGATAAGTATCCCAAATAGTGCGTGTAAGAAATGTACGTGCTCAATGACGGGTGCTCTCTCATGTGCACGTGCATCTAAAATTTACTGCATATAGTTGCAGCGGACCTCATATCGTGCTTGTGCTCAATGATGGTGCAAAATGTGCATAATCCGAACCCATGGCATGGAAGTATTTGATAAGAACAAGAGATGACCCCCAAGTGCAGTGCATCAACAAGTGCAACGTGAAGTGCTCATGAACCCATTATCCCCGTGATGTGCAAAAGTCTCAACAATAAAACATACCTAGCTCCTCAATCTTCTATAGTTATTGACAAACACAAGCTTCATCCTATCCAAAAAAATACCAAGCTCGACCAAGGCTATCAAGTTTCACACTCAACAAATAATAAAAAAATGACAGAAGCAAATCCTAAGCTAGAAAAACACAAGAAATCCAACTACGAAATAACAAGATAAATTGTCATGCAAATAAGTAAGCTAGCAAAAATCAAACCTAACTACAATTTGACTAGGCCTTTTCAGTTTTTAGAAAAAACACTTGACATATTTAGCCCTCCCCCTAGTCTACAAACATTCATGTGCAGCAATTGCTTTCATAAAACGATGCAACATTTATAAGCCAATCAAAAATCAAATCCAATGATCTATCCAGAATCTTGTCAACAAATACAAATGTCACATTTCTCTCAAATAACTCCTTTACAGGTAGACAAAACTCATCCATGAAATTCTCATCAAAATCCTTGAGACAATCCTCTCCATCTAAGGAAAATACATCATCCTCCAAATTCTTTAAATCCTTCAAATCATAACCACACTCAAAAATGTTCAAATCCCACAAATCTCAACCATAATCCAAAATCTTTGTATCCCACCCATCCTCCCTAGGAAAAACCATGTTACTTTTAGAGTTTCTAAATAAAGTTTTGACCCTTTCTTTGTTGCCAATCTCAAATTCATTCACTGATTCATCTACAACTTCTCCTAAAGATACTATGTAAGGATCTCCCAACTCAATCTCCAAATCAAACACAACATCAAAAGGAGTCAACTCTGGACTCATAACACCACAAAAACCAACAACATTCACAAATGGGGTCACTCTAGGACACCCAACCACATCACTCAACTCATCAACAATACAAGACTCCATCGAGTCTTTCGCACACAAAGAATGGTAAACACCTTCCATAGTATCCTTACAAGCAACCTCACAAGAAACATCATCATTACAAATAACATCTTCACAATGCCACAACTTCGGGTCAATAACCTCAACCAAAGACTCCTCAACTACCAAATCCTTAACTTCCTCCTCACAAATACCTTCCAACTCTATTTCCTTGGTTTTAAATCTCTCTTCCCTCAAATTTTCAATTCTTTTCAAATCCTTACTCAAATTCTCTCTTACATCCTCATCAATGTCACTCTCAAGATCCTAAAATCCCAATCAGAATCATCACAAATCCTAGGAGAACTCAAAGAAACTGAAAGACTATTAGATGAAGTTTTCTCTTCGATGTTGTTGCCTAAACCAATCAAACAATCATCCACACAACTATCAAGAAACATGAGGTTAGGTCTACTCAAAACAACATCATCAACATCACAAACAAAAGCCTCTCTAGGGCTACTCAAAACATCACCAACCAACTCACAAGACTCATAAGAGTCAACAACACCAATACCAGAATCACAACAAGAGTCAAAACCCAAAACCTCAATACTCTCTTGATCATCAAACTCACAACAAATCTCAACAAACTCATCAGGCAACAAATTCGAACCCTTAACTTCATCTTGAAAACTTACAATTTCTAAGCCCTCCTCCTCATAGTCTTCTAACAAACTCAAAAATTCATCCTCTATTCTCTCTTCATCTTTCAAGCAATCAGATCCATCTATACTATCATCGAGGCAAACAAGCTCACTCTCTAAATTGTCTTTACTCTCTTCAACACTGCCATGGCTATCAGAATTTTCATCACTCCTTTTCTCATCAAAAATATCAAAAATTTCTTGACTCTCATCCTCTCCCAAAGAACATGAAAACTCTTCGTCCTTAAAACAATATGGTCTCTCATTTTCTTCTTTACAAATCAGATCCATCTCTAGCTCATCTCTATAGTCCTCAAGCTCCAAAGTATCATCAAATGATCCCTCTTCTTAAGTTAAATCTCTAATCACTCGACTAGAAGTATCCGTGGTCAATGTGTATGAATTCACACTCCTAAACTCTTCACTCCAATCAGTCAAACAAGTATTTTTCTCCTCAACCACCCTAGGGAGTTTCTCCTCACATACTTCAATTGATTTCTCACAAGTCAACTCATCTCTCCTAAATAGAGAATATAGTATACCTCTCTCAGGATAGGCATTACTAACTCTCTTCTCCTCAAAAACTTTTCTCTCAACTCGCCTTGAACTCAACCTTTCCCTTGGTTCATCAAACCCTAACTCTTTTTTTCTTTTGGTCTTCCTCTCTTGATATTGAGCTATCTTCACCACTTCCTCAAAAGTCTTAGGGTTTTGTATCTCTAATTTCACTCTCCAAAATCTTCTAATTTTAACCCATTTACAAAATACATTATCTTCAACATAACTAGGGCTATCTCACCTTCTAACAATGTTAAACTCCATCAATTCCACAATCTTTCAAACTCCCTAGCAAAATCCTCAACACATTGATCATCTTTTTGAACACAAGTTTCTATTTTTGCCCATATCTCACACTGACTTTCTCTTTTTTTAAACCTAGCTAAAAAAACATTTTTAATAGTCTCATAGTCCAATTTCAGTCTTCTCTCAAAGTCAAGCAACCAATTTCGTGCTTCTCCCTACAGTTGATATCTAAAAATTTGGAGTTTATCCTCAAGATTAGTCACTCTCTCTATCAAACAACACATCTCTATTTTTTCAAAAAATATTTCAAGATCTTCAGTATGATTACCATGGAACTCAAAAAAATTATCAACCGTTTTCAACAATCACAAGAAATCAAAACAAACTCACATTCAAAATAACAACAATGTCAATTTGGGCACTCCTTAGCGGGCACCAAAAAAGAGATGTTACACGAGCGGTGATCGAGAGCAAGCCTCACTCACAACCCGATAATGAGACGTTAAGGAGCGCCGGTTGGGGTAATTGACTTTGTCGAATGCACAACACAACTTGAAAATTTCAAATATTCAATAATACACCACAAGCCACATATAAAAACAAGACAAAACACAATGTCTCTTGAAGCTCAAAACAAGTAAAAACCTGAATGTGGGTAGAGCATCACACAACCACAACACAATGAAAATACCAACAATTCAAAAACAAACCAAGTGAGATATATTTTCGTACCTTAACAACCTTGAGCTGATGCTCGGCGCTTTGACACCCAAAAGCTCCAACTTCCAAATTGGCATGACAAGAGCTCACTCTAGCATGCGACCCTCCACTCTCCTCTCTCACAAAATACAATTGTAATCAAGCGGGGAAGACCCTTAACTCTCCACTCTCATCTCCTTATATAGTTTTCTATCCACACTCACACACATTAGGCTTTTTGCTTTTAGCTTTCAGCTTTTGCTTTTCTATTGCTTTTCACTATTTTCCTTTTTTTTGCTCTATGCATGTTTGCAACTTGTTTGGATCATAACTTCGTCATTTGAACTCTGAATATAGTTGTTCGGTACTCAAAACGATCGGAACACATCTGGTCGACAAGCCAACGCGGGAAGAATTACAAAAATCCATCAAAATCGGGCAAAAATATTGATTTTTGTAAATTGCATCATTTTTTATCCATCTTTTATCTTGGACGACTTATTCCCTTCCTTGGCCTATTGTTCTTGTCATTGCATACACTTTCAGCACACATGTCCTCTTTTTCTTCAAGAAATACTCGTTGACAATGTAAAGCGTATGACCTTTTTCCTTTGATCATTGAGTCTTCAAAATAAATATTCATTGGATATGAACATGTTTCTTTTATGCAATGTGCCCTAACAGAAATATGCTTTGGAATAGAACTCCGTGCACAACCATACATGATTTGAGAAAACATGCAATTGATCTATGATATGCAATCAATCAATCCATGCCACACACAAAATAATGTATGCATTGAAGAATTGTGCCTAGCCTATCTAGATGTGATCATGCGTCATGCAAAATGCAAACAAAATTCCTTATTAATTTAAAATTCCTTATCCTCACCTCTCAACTCTCATAAAAAAGATATGATATACTCCGCTCCATCCATCCAAAATCTCACAATCACTCTAGATAATGATGGTCCTCAAGATGTTGACTAAATATGAACAACCCATCTCACAATTGGCGGTGTCCTTCACGACTCTCGAACTCACCCAACCACCTTACACACTCAACCAGAGGTTCCTAACTTTGTGATAAGCATTCCAAATGGTGCGTGCAAGAAATGTGCGTGCTCAATGATAGGTGCTCTCTCATGTGCGCGTGCATCTAAAATTTACTGCATATAGTTGCAGCGGACCTCATGTAGTGCTTGTGCTCAATGATGGTGCAAAATGTGCATAATCCCAACCCATGGCATGGAAGTATTTGATAAGAACAAGAGACGACCCCCAAGTGCAGTGCATCAACAAGTGCAACGTGAAGTGCTCATGAACCCATTATCCTCGTGATGTGCAAAAGTCTCGACAATAAAACATACCTAGCTCCTCAATGTTCTATAGTTATTGACAAACACAAGCTTCATCCTGTCCAAAAAAATACCAAGCTCGACCAAGGCTATCAAGTTTCACACTCAACAAATCGAACAAAATGACAGAAGGAAATCCTTAGCTAGACAAACACAAGAAATCCAACTACGAAATAACAAGACAAACTGTCACACAAATAAGTAAGCTAGCAAAAATCAAACTAACTACAATTTGACTAGGGCTTTTCAGTTTTCAAAAAAACACTTGATAACGCCTTTTATAGGTTTTTAACCTGATCCATTTTTAAGGAGATCTTTATCAACCTTTTTAATCAAACATAATTTTCCAAACAAGTATCCTATTTACAAGCACAAACAGAAGTGCACAGTTTGTACTAGACAGTTTTCTTGTTTTCCTGCCAAGGTGAGATTAGTCATGATGCGTTTGCATCAAATCTTCGATATTATCATCCATATCACTCGTGTGACAGTGGTATCCTAGGTACAAATCCACTTTCTCCTGGATAAGTAATCTACACTTCATCCCTTGATTATCCTTGAAATAGAAATTGCAATTTGCCTTTAGTAGGTGTTACCATCCCCATTATTATCCCCACAAAACCCTACCCATTCCTCTAGGGCTAGGGTTTTCGCGTAAGTCGAATTAAGTCATCCTGGATCACTCTAGGCTCTATTTATGGTCTCCCCTATTCTCATTATCCCACTCCTTTGATTTCTTTGCAGAAATCACTATCAAATACCTCATGTATGATAAGGATAACTCTATTGCAGTTTGGATGACCACCACTATTGTGGGGTTTTATTTTTCCATGATAGCAAACCCTTGTTTGCTATGAGTAGTCGCATGTTTGTGGGCAACTATGCTCTCGCCAATGAGTGTGGAAAGAGAAATCAGTGGTCTTATGGGTTAGATGGTGTTTCCATCGTCTTGATAGTTGGGTCACAGCTATCGCTCTAAGGTTTACCTATTGATCGAGAATCCTTAGGATAACCTAAGTGAGTTGGCCTTCTTACTTGGACAATTTTAAATAGTCTAATTATATGCATCATTATCACAAGCAAATAGGAGCTTGTATGCCTTTCAAGTATTCATTATTGTAGATACAATTTTTTGGCTTCAGTGAACGTAAGTAACCTAATTCATGCACATTGCAATCATGGGGTGTAAATGCAATTTTGTGAAAAAGGAAGAACACTTTTTAGAATTTTATTGGCTTCCTTCTCTTCTCTGATGAGCGTCACAACAAATTGGCGGGGGGGGATGATGAATTGCAGCCCTAGCAGGGGGGTTTATAGGTGTTGGGGGGGGTGATGGGGGTGGTATGGGAAGCATGAGATTTCTCCCCTCCACATCTTGGAGTTGGACTAGCTCCCCTCCCCCCCCCCCCCCCTCTCTCTCTCTCTCTCTCTCTCTCTCTCTCTCTCTCTCTCTCTCTCTCTCTCTCTCTCTCTCTCTCTCTCTCTCTCTCTCTCTACCATGTTTTTTCATGGTATCCATGCTAGCAAACCACCTGACAATCATGGTGGGGAGATGGATGGGGGGTGGGGGGGGGGGGGGGGGGGGGAATCGATGCTTTCAAGGCTTCTCCTCCCCATCCACTTATCATTTTTCATCTACTCTCTCTCTGTGTCACGACAAGGAGAGAGAGAGAAATTTTTTTTGAACTTATTAACATTAAAAAATCCCCACCTTAGCATAAAATGTTAAATGGCCTATAGAGTGGGTTCATGCGTAGGAAGAAAAAAAAGTACTTTCCTCTTGATTTTGGGGTGCATACATTGGGGGTTGGGGGGGGGGGGGGGGGGGGGGGGGGGTGGGGGGAGATGAAGACACAATTGATCTTAAGTGCAGAGATAATATACCTTTATGTTTGTTTGAGTCCAATTGCAAACTAGTAAAGACGTGTGAAACCATAGCGAGGGTGACAAAACTAGTAAAGACGTGCAAAACTATAGTGGGGGTGACAATTAATGTTTAATATCGGAGACATTACACGTTGAATTTGTATAGCATAGCACTAAAACAAAACCATTAACTGTACCTGCACTAGATAGACACATGGCCCTCTTGGCCTAATGAAATATAGCACTTCACTGTCTGCAGAATAACTAGCCCTCTTAGCCTAATGAAATAATTCATGAAATGACCATTCAACAGCGTATTGTTGAAACAAACCCCTGGTCCCGACGTAACTCTACTAAAGCATAAGACCCCGACCAAGGTTGAGGGCTCCTCCAACCCTATACTAAGTGCATCATGTTATTAGTTATAACCACCCTGCATAAGTAGTAAGGGATATCTAGCGAAAATAATGATAAACAATCCTATGCGTCCATGACAGAATAGGAAGGTGATCAACCACCACCTAACTCATACTCCATACTAACCAACAACAGCCAAAATAGGATGTGTCAGCAAGAGATCCCCAAAGTAGCCATGAGCTAATATTAGGAGATAGTCATAAGAGCACCCTAGGACCACAATTGAAAAAGACATCCTCAACAAAAGCATAATTGGCCAGGGAATCTGCAAAGTGATTCCATTGTCGTAGAATAAGCTAGCAAATCACTATCTCAAAAATATGTACCGTATCCAAGTCTACACAGTGGCATATCTGCAAAATAGGATCCCTCACACTATAGGTCCCATTCAATTGATTGATCACTAGCTGTTGTGAGTCACCTTTTACCAATAACCGACAAATACCACCATGTCAAGCTGCATTCAATCCCATTATTAAGGCCTTGTATTCTACCATGTTATTTGTAACAGCAATTCCAAGATATACTCCCATTTTCATAAAACAACTCTATGCTAGAAATCTCTAATGACTATACCAACACTCGCATGCTTAGCAGGCCCTTTAAAAGCTCCATCAAAATACAAAGTATAGACCCATTCTTCATTGATAGGCCATGCAATATTGATCAGCTCACTCATACTTATGATAATCAAAGTCAACCGAGAGAGAGAATGTATACCAGGTACAATCTCTCCTTCCTTACTAAACTCAATAGGGACACTCATAAGAATCCTTTGACAATGGTGGTAGTAGACCATTATATCCCATGTGAAAGATCCATCTTGCCACTCAATAACCTGAAAACCTTTACTCCACTAGCTCACTCAACCTTGGTGGTAACCCTGCTCTAAATACGGATGGTCAATATAAGGAATGATTCATCCCATTTGATTGTCTTGGTACCTATTACAAGTTAAAGTTGAATCCTAAAGGACCTATATAGGTACCAAGCCCAACATCAACCCTTACATGTATTAAGGCTTCAACTTATTAAAGTTTACCTTACTTTTAAACTCTACCCCCTGTAAGTCTACTAAAAGGGTTGTAGAGCCATTCTTTTCTATACATACAATTTTATATGGCCCATCCCATTTGGGTTCTAGTTTACTAGGAATTAGCTCATGACGAGCATCATAATACAGAATCAAACTAACCCTTCACAAATTTATATTTTTTAGCCTGAAAGTCATGAAGTGCTTTCATTCTTCCCTAGCTGTTGATGTAATAGAGCCTACAATCAAATTTCATCAAGATGCACAAGTGGAATAAATATTTCCTACAATGCTTCTGCCTCACCCAACGAATGATTGAAAGCAAATCGCATAGTGGGCAACTCTATTTCCAATGGTAAGACACACTCTTTCCCATATACCAGCTTGAATGGGGTGTGGCCTATAGCTCTCTTAAATGGGGTGGTTTTACTGTGTTTAATCTTCAAAGCTTCCATTAAGGTTACTGTGACCTTATTCAGAAAGTGTGTTCCTTAGTCATACACTAACTCCTTAGGTGGACCAAAACAGCAAACAATTTGCTCCATAATAAAACTGGCCATCTCCTTAATGTTATCCTTCATCGTTGCTCAAGCTTTAGACCACTTTGAAAAGTAGTCCGTCGCTACAATGATATAAGCTTTCGCATAGTCGATGAAGGGTGTATTGGTCCAACAAAATCGATACCCCATTTTTTGAAGTGTAGCATAGCTAAAATAGTATTCAATGGCCGCTTCCAATCCCCTTGGCATCATGTCTTTTGACAGACATCACAATGCTTAATATAATTGAAAGCATCCTAAAAAATCAATGGCCACCAATATCCAACACGTAGAGGTTTCTGGGCAATACATCATTCAGCACAATGTCCCCCACATGTTGAATCATGGCATTCCTCAAGAATAAATGGTACCTCATCAAGTACTACATGTCGATGATAAATCTCATCCACACCTTTCCGATACATGACACATGCTATAATTGAAAAGCATAGTGCTTGCTTCTTAATCTTCCTTTTCTTGGACTTTGATAGAGTAGCCCCAATCTCTCCTGTAGATAGATAATGTGTTATAAATGCATACCATGAAGGGATGGAAGCAATATCAATTTTGAATAAACCTTCGATATCACTTCCTTCAACCAGAATTTCCTTTGGCTCCCCGAAATCCACAAGACATTTCACAATGGCTTGCAGCTTCAGTGGCTTACTCCTAATCTCATAATTGAGCTCCTACAAAGTGATTAACCACTTTGCTAAAATGATCAAGGGCTACAACTTGCTCATCAACAATCTAAATCCTTCTGGCTTCGTAAAAAATACCACCTTCTCATAGAGAATATAATGTCTAAATTTCTTTGTCACGAAAACTAGGCATAATTTTTCCATATACGTATCATTAATTTCATATGTCCCCAATTTACAGTGGCGAGCAAAGGTAATTGGATGATACCATTTCTCTTTCCTAATCTAGGTTGAATAGTAGCTAATACTATGCGTTGTTACTACTAAAAATATATAGAAGACCTCACCTCTTTTGGGTGCTTTTAGGACTAGTGCTTCCACTAGTTCCTACTTCACATCCTCAAAAGATACCTTACATGATTTTTACTCCAATTATACATATATTTAAAAAATAACACGTTTATCAATGGCAATGTTCTTTCTACCAATGCATTGATAAATCTTCGATAATATGCCATTGATGACAAAAAGTTATGTGCCTCTTTTGGAGTGCATTGCAGGCTCATAGTGACTATCATCTTTATCTTTTTAGGGTCAATCATGATGCCCGCCTGAGCTAACCACATGGCCCAATAACAACCTATAGGACACCCCAAAGATGCACTTTCGTGGATTACGAGTAATGCAAAACTGTCTGCAATGCTTTAAACATATCCTTAAAATGGTCAATTATATATCCCTTATGGTGTTTGCCCCCAGATCATCAATGAAAACTTGTAACCCTATGGGGAGATGTCACCAAAAGTCTTATTAGCTATTCATTGGCCAAGAACTAGGCACATTGCATAAACCAAAGGCCATCACATGATATACAAAGGTACTGACGACAATGATAAACGTCATTTTCAACTTTTCTAGCAAAGCAATCTATAAATGAATAGATTTTCCTATGCACTAATTGATCTAGAATCTACTCAATGAATGCTAACTAATAGTAAGCCTTAACCATCTACTTATTAAGCTATCTAAAATCTATGCAAAGTTAAATTTAATTATTATTCTTCTTACTGATAACAACTGAACACCACTCTATGTGTTGTACTGAAAATATTAGGCGAGTTTTTCGTAATTTTGTCAATTCCTCGAATAGTTCGTCCCTTAGTTCGAAAGGCATACGCCTTATTTTTTGACGCACATGGCGGCTATCTTTCTTTAGGGGAATGGTATGAATAGCCAATGCCTCTTAGCTCATCATAACTCCAAGCAAAGATGTCGTGGAATTCCTGAATCAAGAACACATAGTCCTCCCTTTCTTTCAAACTGAGCATGGACCCTAATTTAATTGGTTGTGAATCATCTAGCATACCAAAGTCCACCAGCTCAATCACATCCGCGTCTCTTATTCTATCCTGAGTCTCTATCAGTTCATTCAAAGTTACCTGATAGATATCCTCTGTAGTGGACCCCTCTCTAGATTTGTCACTTGATGACGTCTTACTAGAAGATGGATCATCTAATATATCTAACCTTATAGAGGATAAAAGGACTCTCTCACTTTGAGGAGATTCAGGATAGGCATTTACTACTGCATGTCTGGCACCTCTACCAAAGATCAACTGATCAGCAGGTATATCAATCTGACAATCTACTTGTAAGATCCATGACCTACCTAGCAATACTTGATAGCTAGATCACCCTGCAAACCTGATAACCCTAAAGTCCAAAATGCATTCTATATACTAGCGATAGTCATGTGGACTTTAGTGATACAACCTTCAGCATGTCTTAAAGTGTCATCAGCCATTCGGAGAATCGTGGAGGCATCTTTTTGGATTTCCAACCCTAATCTTTCCATCAATTTTGAACTCATGATGTTGATAAAGGATCTCATGTCCATGATAGCATGTTCTACTAATATGCCATCAAGGTATGCTGCTACCTTTGGGTAATGCTTTTCAACATGCTCAAACCAATCATCTCCTACCCGTGCTATGCCCAAGGGCTCCATGATATACCCAGTGCATAGAATCTTCTTGAATTCCTTGTGTACTCCTGGAGACACGTTAATCAATTGCAGGAGATTTACATCATCCATGTAAAAATAACTTGCTAAATAAAATTCATGATAGTTAGTAATAGCTCTCTTCTCCCGCCAGACCATTCTCTCCTTTGGTTTGGCTTTGGTGCCTCTTTCTTGGCTTTTTCCTTCTTTTTTGGAAATTCCTTATCCTTCTTGGGGCCAGCTTTACTATCAATGGCTTTTAGAGGTCCATCTTCCACATAAGGGTTAAAAACTCGCATCCCTTATCATCTTTCTTAGGATTTCCCTCGACAAGTTTTGCCTTGTTTTTGTCATTGTCTTTACCCTTTTTGACCTCTTATAAATGACCAATAGATTAGAAGCTTCACTGCCATTGACACATATAGCTTCAATAAGGCTAACTCCACTGCCACTAGGCAACTCCTCTATAATAGCCTTCCCTCTTTGCAGTATTTGTTTCGATCTCTCATCTTGTTGAAGATTATTCCCTTCTGCTCGATGGTTGACTAAACTTAGCTATTTACTTCCTTGTTGGGGAGATAGCTAATCTTAAGGAAGTACTAGCTAAGTGGTTGGAATTGCCGCATATGTCACATTTAACATTTGGCAATACCTAGGGAAATGTTGACCACCACACCACTTATAACTAAATATTGAGGGGGCACCCTCTTTAGGGAGTTGACTCCCTATGAAATTCTACTACTTCTTAAGGAAATTGACATCAACAGCTATTTGCTAGTATTGTTCGGTGATCATGTCAGTATAGTGCTTCATTATATCCTTAACTTCATTAAGGACGTTCTAGGCACTTGACTCATAGCCATGATCGTCTACCTGTCGTTCCATTAGCCTAACCACTTGATTGGGAATTGGTTGTTGATTCCTTGGAACAACATTAGAATTTGTCGTTTGGCTTCCAACATTTGGCGGAGACATCTGAATGACCATAGGCATGGTCACATTGGGAGGAGCTAGCAACGTGGACACATTCTAAATCATGTTTCCTCTCCCATCGGAAGTACTCATGGGTATCCCTTGATCTCCATTTTTCAATTCCAAAGTATTTCCACCATGTAATATTTCCAAGCAATAAAAGCTAGTTGATTAGTTCAAAAGTTAGTTAGTCAATTAATAAGTTAGTAAGGTTACTAGCTAAATTAAAAAAATTAACTAACATTAATAACTAACTAACATTAAAAATGAATAACTAAATAAAACCAAGAGTCATAACTCGATATTTTTTGTGAATTAACAAGGACCATTGTCGGAGGGGTTTTTGTCAAAAGATCGAATCCACCGGAGATCAGAAGTAGAAGGAAGTAGAGATAGGAGATGGAAGAGAAGATAGAGAATAGCCAAGTGGTATACACGACAAAGACAAATCACAATGAATTGAATCAATATGTATTGAAAGAACCTGGAATCTTCGCACTACTCAGAAGCAGTCTCCAGGCATTAGATCTCCTAGAGCTTCTTCGTAGAACAAAACGTACATAAAAATTACAGCTTCTTCTCTGATGCTCAATCTGATAGCTCCGTTGGCTCTGGAAGGGGGGTAAAACTTCAGGACACCTGCTCACAAATCTCCCAGATCACTCCTTCTTCTTCTTTTCGTTTAATCTATAGTTTTCAGCCTGTTTACAGCGATCGCGACGCGCGCAATTTTGTCCATCTATCCCTCTTGTGAAAATCCCATAATTGGCTGAAAAAGCAACTAGCTTTTTGCATGCCATCCTAATCTAGAAGTTTTTTTCTAAATTTTTTAGATTTTTAAAATAAATAATATAAAAATTAAGTTAAAATTATCCAAAAATCTAGTATTTTAAGATAATCCATGCAACTCACACTAGCACTAATGGCTCAGATCACATTGACTCTCTAGATCAATAAAGAATTGGAATTGATGCATTCCATACTTTTTCACACTGTGTCCTCATAACATCACGACACCGTAGTCACCCTTCATGGAAGTTACAACGTGAACAAGAGAGATGAGCTATATTAATCACTAATGTCAATGTGTATAGTAAGGATGGTCTAAAAATATTAGATTTTTGGATAAGACTAGAATATTTTAGATATTATCCTTGTCATTAAAAAAAGAGATATGGAGATTTCTAGAACTAGATGTCATTTAAAAGAAAAGACAAGTGATGCTTTAGTTAGTTTGAAGATTTTATAAAAAGAAAAATAAAGAAAAGTGACCGACGAAATCGCGCGTGTTGAGATCGCAGTCTACAAGCAGTAGACGTCACTTCGAACAGAGAAAAGAAGGAGTGAATTAAGAGCTTTCTAATCAAGTGTCTTAGGGTTTTGCCCTCCTTTCAGAGCCAATGGAACCATCAGATTTATGATCTGAGCATCAAATCAATGATCTTTCCAAGATCCCCCTCCATAAAGAGCTCCTCTTCTTAGCACAACCCTTCTTCTCCAATTCACTATAAATAAGAGGCATGGGGGGGCACTTAGGGAGACATAAGGAGACCTCGAGAGACTATGAGAGAGAGGTAGAGAAAGAGAGGAAGAGGGATACTCCTTCAAGAGGCTGCGAGAAGAAGCTAGAGAGAGAGAGAGAGAGAGAGGAGGAGGAGGAGAGTTAGCTCAAATCCCTTATCTCGATCTTTAACTAAGCCATATTCTCTTACGCTCTCTCATCTCAAATCTATTCCACCTTCCCTATCTCTCTAACCACTCGTGGATGATGGCACCAAAGCGACGAAGTGGAAAAACCATGGGGACCAACGCAACGAGTATTGCCAATGATATGAGCGTGCCCGAGGTTGTGGGAGTTGCCACTACCAACAGAACATCGGGTGTGGCTAATGCAAGCACAAGTAAAGACAAAGTTCCTAATGTCATCATGTTGTCAAACCAGGTTATTCATTACTAGATTAGTATTTTTCTATATAAGATAATTACATAAGATATTAGCTTCCATATTCTTCACTTACACAAATTGATAACTCATCTAGAAAATATATTTGTACAAGCATAAACAATTAATCACTATGATTTGTATCTATATTAATTGAGATTCTAAGTCATAGAATCATGCTAGAATTAATTGCCAAAGGTTATTGTACATATGTCTTTATGCGTATTCGATATAGTTATGGTCAAATGCGACAAGGTTAAGAGTTGACTAGAGACAGTTATAGAAACCGATTGTCTATTTAAGAGTCTTATAAGTCATCTTGTTGAGTTATTGACACAATATATTTCCTTAAGGAATTTCGCTTATGTTGGATAAGTGAGCCCAAACAGGAAATTCATGCCTTGCTTAACATGTTATAAGAGATGTACTCAACACTTCTTTATGGGGAGGAGAATCCTCATTAGAATGTAAGGTTACCTTAGGATAAGGTCTACCTTGGCTATGTGAAGCTGTGAATTGCATGATAGGGTGATTGTCATTGCATCATTTGATATACATTTGAAATGACTGTTTGTGTTTGCTAGAATCTAGATCTCTGATTGAAATTATTGTCAAACAGAACAAAAGGAAGGATCACTCTAGGCTACCCCCAAGCTAGCGGCGAGACCCTACTCCAAGGGGGTCATGATTATCGCTACGAGAGGCTTGGACCGGCTCCATAGGTGAAAGGTCTGTCAGTAGGGATAGTCTCGGACAGTAGGAATTGTAGGTGCCAGAGGGGGCTCTGGTTGTAAATCCTGCATTGTTCCAAGAATCTGACGAGCCCCTTTGTGACCCAGGATGGGATCTCGGAACCCTAAATACTAGTTATGAGGGTGGAATCTTGGTGGACAGAATATCCTTATGAAATTCTGTGTATCTTTTGCTGGGACGGAAAGATGGAAATTGTAATAAGATTCCAATATAATAAAGAAGTTGCTTTACTGTTCGAATGATATGCATGTCGGTGAGATATATTATGTGAAGGAACCTTGGACTTAATGGACTAATTAAGGAAGCCGGTTGTATATGTTCCAATAAATGTGTTGTAGGTAATTAAAAAACTAAAGATGACCCATCATCAAAGGAAAGTGGGTGGGCGTAATCCCCGATGGGTCCCAATGGTAGGGTGGTCTCGGTTAGTTGGGAGCTTTTCTAAATCGGCAAGAAATAGGAAAACAGTAAATTGACCAACTAGTTGTTAGGTAGAACTGACTTGCATTGTTTTAGGGGGCCGAAATGGGATTTTGCCTTATGGGCAAGAGGGTTGACGTACCGCACTCCCCTCCATCTCCCATTCTCTTTGAACCAAGTACAATGGCAAGTCCGCTTCAGATCGAGTAATCCTCTAAAAGTGAGACTCGAAATTACTAATGCTAGCTAGCTGCTAGGAGACCCGTCCGATTTTAGGAACCCAAAACTTCAAGCCGATCCTAATGGGTTCGGCCGGAACTCTCCCGTTGTGAAGTAGACTCAGTAGGGCCTAAGTGACAAACCCCGTGATATTCCAAGGGAGCATCGGGCGGCATCATTTTCGAAAAACCTATTGATGGACTACTAAAAGGTGTGCCGTGGATTGAGACTAGTGGACACCTCACACACCACCTAGACTTGGTGCCCTAGAGGTATAGGCCGATTGTAATCTCGACTCTACCTCCTCTACTCGCATATCAATGTCAACAAGAGCAACATTGCTCAATTGCACCTAGATGTTAAAGTCCAACCCATGCAAAAAGTATTGAAGTTAAGAAGCAGTTGGAATGGGAATACAAGTCTACAACTTACAAAATACTTCCTTCAGTTTCTTGGCATATCCTCAAACATTCTTGTGAGGTTCTTAATGTGTTACATTAAGAACACATAGCCAATACTGACCTCCCCTTTTAGGGGCAAACTCTCTTTGAAAGGTCACAAAAAATAGATCAATCATAGTTATGGTTCTAGCCTCTAGGCTGTGATACCATAGTATAGCTCATCCTTTTAGAGTCATATTAAAGAACATCATCAAGTGTCCTTCATCTTGGATTCAAGAGTTGAAAATTAACTTATAGAACTCATTAAGATGAAGTTTCGCATCTTCCTTTGCTAACCCATTAGAAATGGATAGAGAAAATCCTAAGGCTAGTAGTTCGACGTTCATGCTTGGATTGCGATGGGTTGCACCATTACATATGGATTCACTAAAGTTCCTTAACTATGGGAACCATGACCCCACCCAAAGTGGGCTGACCGACTGGGAGAGGAGAAGTATCAAAACTTCCTTCTCCTCCTAATAGACTATTCATGGAACTAGGGTTGCTAGGACCCCTCCCTTATAGGGATATCAGACTACTCTGCTAAGGAGAATATCTCATAATAATTTCGGCCTGCCATCTAGCCTGTTCAACTCTTTCTTGCTTTTGAAGCTTAGCTTGATGGGCTTTTAGATCTACTTCACTCCCTTTTGGCATGCACTAATAAACTAGTCCCTATCGACCAAGATTTGGACACTACCACTTATTAGCGGTTCCTAGCAAATGCATCACCTTTTGGGACAACATTGGTTCTAAGGATCTAATTGGGCCTCTATGCTCAACCAAAACACCCTACAACCTTGTACTGGCCAAGAGTGTCAACAAGAGATACACTAATCTAACTTCTAGTTTAGATATTTGCATTTGTATGGATTCTAGTCTAATGGATAACCCTTCCCAAACTTCTCATAGGGAGCCCCTACACATATTGGTGTAATATACCACGTAAAATAGACACATAGAGCACCCCTTGGCCAATTGTCATGGCCCCTCTCTACAACTCTCCTACACCTTAAGGATTGGCCACGAGATGCGCCGCGAGCATATAAAGCATGTACAATACATAGTCCCATCTTTTAATCAATCATTCTAGGATATAGAATATTATCCTCACTACACACTCCCCAAAGAAATTGATCACTAGCCCTACTGCTTGTGGGATACCTCACCCTTGGTGTGGGTCAATGTTTATGAAGACAATTGCTATGCATCTAGGATGATATCATGTGTTGAATGCAATGCAACTTTGAATGATTCATAGTGCTCAACCATTTTTATTCATTTAAAATAGTATTGTGACAGTGCAAAACCATTTCTTTTCATGCCTTCATTCTAAGCATAATTGTTGCATTGCATAGGGTTAGTCAACACACTAGCATGCTCGTACTATTGAATCCTTTAATTCTCAAAACACATGTATTCTATATGCAAAGTGCATTAAAAAAAATCATCAGCATGTAATCAACAATTATTACTCGTCTTCCCCCTATCATTTAGGGTTGTGCATTTAGTGATAGGTTTAGAAAGTGTTTCGATGTATTTTTATTCATAAAGAGAGCTAAATACTCACTTTAACATAATGATAGGGCTAAAATAAGGTTGAACCTCATGTTTCAACCCTACCATATATCTATGGACATATAATTTTTTTTCTATTTGTTAAACATGAAAATTTTATTTTCTTTAGTTTTCTCTATTTTTTCTATGTATTTATCAATAAATACTCATATTTTTTCCTTTTTTGATGTGACTTGATTGGACTTTCTAAGAATTATTTTCATCCTCATTTCATCCTATGAGAACTTCATTGACACATCAAAACCCCCAAAATCCATGATTTACCCTAAAATTGCAATTTTACAGGCTTTGCGTATTTATGGAAAAATCAATAGACAACTGATTCTTGTTGATTTCCTTAATATTTCTCATAAAACAAATCATTGACCATCAATAGCAATAATTTTCATCACTTACTCATAAAACCATGCTTTATCTCACACGTATCTCGCATTTGGAAGGCCATTGACAATCGCTAACGGCCGCTAACGCTCCTCCAAACATCGATCTATACTCCATCATGTCTCAGCATCATCTCCCAATCAAAATCTCTCAAATCATCCCACCCCCTTCTCATAGATCAAACCATAGAAATGTGCATCAAGAGGAGAGAGGAGAGAGAAAGACTATATTTTGAAGTTTTCATTTACTGTATCATTTCTTGATCAAATTGGAGCATTCTGAAGTGTGGAATAGAGAGGTCTCAACCCCCGTATTGCCCTTTGATTTTTATACAATCATTTTTTAATGCAAAAAATGCATGCACTGAAAAACTATGCCCCCCATGTCATTTCAAATTTAGGCTTGAAGCCCTCTTTTAACCAAGCTTTACACATCACCTTCAAAATATCTAGTTCATAGCTAAATGTTCACAATGCTCGGCAAGTGGTTTTGTCTATGTTGAAGGTACAAACAGCATCGAAATCATGATCTGACTAGACAACTAGCTTTGAAGCATTGAAATCTATCAATCTAGCCTCCGTTACACTTTTTTCGGCTCTTGAATCCTATAGCCTCTCTAAAACCCAAAATCTTGCGGCGAGATTAAATGGAGGGTCAAACGGACTTAATTCAATGAACGGAGACTTGCATTGGATTCTTGGCGCCGAAATCTATCTTGGAAAAATCCAACTCATCGATCTACAACCATTTCATTTTCCACAAAAAAATTGCTCTTTTATGCCTCTTGGGGTCTTATTGCTCATTACATCGGGCTCCAGATATATGCTCTCATCTCGTCACACTCTGTTTTCCTTCTTGGGCCTAAAAAAACTATTTTCTTTCTTTCCCTGTTTCCTTGTTTCCTGGTTATCTAAAGAGTTATCCTTTTCTTCTTTTTTCTTATTTCCCAAACCTTAATGTCTCAAATCTAATCAAAATACACCTTCTACTCTAACCAATGCACAGAAAGCTTCCTAAACCTAAACTAACCTACAAAAGATATCTCTGACTCCCTTGCTTCCTACCTAAAACCACGTGTTGTTTTTCAAAGATGGACTCTTACTTCATCACTTGATTTGGAGCACGTAAGCACTCAAGCTTGAATCCGTTGGTCGCGGCAATGGAACCAAAATGTCATCACCCTCGTGAGCAAACCATCAAGACCCATGGACTGCTTATTGCTTCAAGCATTTCAAGTCAAGAGCTATGGCTACCTCTCACATAGCCATGCACACTCTTCCATATACCAATGTAGTAAACTTACCTTGAATCCGATCAAGTACCTCCTTCCACGAATCTATCGATGGCTCCACGGTTCAAGATGTGTCCTCAAGCAAGGTCCATCCCCAAGCTTTGAGCTTCAACCTCCACAACCATGCACACAAGAAGGGAAAAGAGATGAAGATGAAGATGAAGAGAGGAGATGAAGAGCTTCTCCATGGTTCCTCACTCCGTCACACATACTCTCTCCCTCTTTCATGCACAAGAAGGAAGCAAGAGCAAGAAGCAAGAAGAGAGCCAACTTGGCCACACACAAGAATGAGCTTCTTTATTCATTTCTTGACTTTTATACATACCCTTATCCCCTCCTTGGACAGCCATCCCCTTTTTGGTCAATCTGTCCATTCCTCTACTCTCTTTTTTTCTCTTTTCTATTAGTGTAAGCCTCAACCCATGTTGTCATGCCACTGCGCGGACACAGTGTGAAAAACTTTGGAGTGCATCATCATCCGACTTTCTTATTGATCAAGAGAGTCAATGTGATCTGAGTCATTAGTACTAGTGTGAGTGGCATGAATGGTTCAAAAATACTAGATTTTTGGATAATTTTACCCTATTTTTTATATTATTTGTTGTAAAAATCTAAAAAAGTTAGAAAAGCTTCTAGATTAGGATGGCATGTAAAAATCAAGTTGCTTTTTCAATCAATTATGGGATTTTTCATTTAAAAAATAGATTGACAAAATCACGCACTCGCAATTGCTATTGATAAGTTGAAAACTGGACTTTGAATTAGAAGAAGGAGTGATCTGGGAGATTTGTGAGCAGGTGTCCTACTATTTACCCCCCTTCCGAAGCCAACGAAGCCATCAGATTTGGGTTCCAAGTAGCAGAGAAGGAGATATTTTTTTAATCCACATTTTTGTTCTACAAAGAAGCTCCAGGAGATCTAATGCCTGGAGAGTGCTTCTGAGTAGCGCCAAACAAAGGATTTCAGGTTCTGTCAATACATATTGATTTGATTCATTGTGCTTTGTCATTATTGTGTTTACCTCTTGTGTATTCTTTATCTTCTCTTCCATCTCCTATCTCTACTTCCTTCTACCTTTGATCCCCGGTGGATACAACCTTTTGACAAAATGAATTACATGGGAGAGAACTCAGTACTCTTTTAGAAAATGAATTGCAATGCGCACGACGCTTTTCTTGCTAGCATATTATGGTGTGCTTATTATCATGTGCTTCCTTTTACATTCGAAACTTTTTCCTGCACTTCATATCTTCAGATTTTTTCTGAGTGTGCCTTTCTCCTCTATTTTCCTCTCACCTTGGGACTATTTTCCATTTCTGATTTTTTGGCTTTGCTGTCTTGGTCTTTTGAGGGTGTTACACATCGCTACTTACTTGTTGTCATGAAATGACTTCCATTGCAAGCTAGTTCAAGTTGATGAGAAAACTAGTTCTGTAAAAATGAGCTTAAGAAATGGCAAATCTACTCAAGTTGACCAAGTACTACTAGTCTTTGATTTTAGTCATAGAAGCATAAGAAGGGATAAGTTAACATGACTACAATTGCTTCTAAAGAAGGGTCTTAGCATATTTAGCATGAACCAAGAGGCTTTTTCAGAAGAGGTGTTCACTCTCTTCCCAAATGGAATTTCAATTAGAAGCAACTTGAATCCCCTCATTATCAACAAGGCCTAAATCAACCATTCCATATAGCTTGGCATAAGTATTGAATATAGAGTCAAATTAGAGTGGCCATTCTTCTTCAAATGAATTGTCTTCTTTAGCCAAATTAGCAACATGCTGCTCAAAGATCAACAGACTAGCAAAGATTTCATATGAACAAGTAGATTAGATTTTAGGACACTGATCTATAGTTGAATCTAAGTAACTTCCTTTGAGGTATTTTGTGATTTAGTTAGCTCAACTTGGTCTAACTAGTGGATTGAGTTAGTAGGGATATCACTAGCTTTAGGCTTAGGGTCTAGAGTCTCAAGTGTACTAGTTTTTGTTGCTATGTCTTTGTTAGTTGAAGTTTTATGTATATCACTCTAGGTCACATCATTTGATAAAGATTCATCCCATGGGGTAGTAAAAGCAAAGGAAAGATGAGGTTCTATGTCACTCAACCTTGGAATAAACCATTCATAAAAACTGAGATTGCAATGAAGAGAAGCATACTTATCAAGATGAGGCAGAAGATATATCTACTAACATCAAGCATCATTCTACCTTGTCCCAATCAATTCACAACATGTAGCTCTTCTTGTAAAAGGACATTGTCAAACAATGGATATCTTTGGGCAAGTTTAGAAATGTTGACATAGTGAATAGTCATGAGCACTTTCAAGAATGTAGGTGCTACATATATTGGGTCATGCATTGAAGTCTAGCGAGTCTTTCTTTGCTCAAAAATAGTTATGAGATGGCTACCATATCTTGCAGCTAGACCCCAACTAAAATACCATTTTTTTTCAAACGCATTGTGTCCATCTCCTTTCTCTACTAATGCTACAACTTCCCCCTTACTTGCCTTGTAATCAACAAGATATGGAGATGTTGTTCTTGTTACCTACAAAATTGACCGATTAGAGGATTAGTGAGAACTAATGCAAGATATCTTGTGTTGCAGGTGTTAATGAAGCAACATGGTCGCCATCCCCTTCACCATATTTAATCCAATACCAAATAACTTGTTTGTGTTGTTTGAAAGATAAATCATGCTAGCATAATAGTTTCATTTTTGCAATGTTAGTGAGAGAGTAAGGGTGTCTTCCTAACCATACACATGAGTGCTCAATGTAGTCATGTATGGTGAGAATTCGAGGTCTCTTGCCACAATTGTAGAGCCAAAGACTTGAAGCAATGAAAAAAAGGAAAAAAGAGAGGGAAAGAAATAAAGAAATAAAGTTATATTAACATCTAGAAAAGGCCAAATTGGCCTATGAGACCAAAATGTATGGTGAGAATTTGAGGTCTCTTGCCACAATTGTAGAGCTGAAGACTTGAAGCAATGAAAAAAAGGAATAGAGAGAGAGAAATAAATAAAGAAAGAAAGTTATATTAACATCTACAAAAGGCCAAATTGGCCTATGAGACCAAAATGTTACATCTGAAAAGCTAGGGAATTTTCCCAAGTCCCAAAATAGCTATCATATAATGCTATGACTAACTAAATGAAAAATAAACAACAAACAGTGCATAGCTTATGAGTACAAAATGATGTCTGAGCTAGCTACAATGTGGAACTGCTCAAAGGGCATTCTCATCCCAAGACATGGAATAGGAGGCACTATCATCTCAACATATTCCTCATCATGAATCTATCTAATGTAGAGAAGTTGAAGTGGTGGGGTCCGCAATGACAGTGTAGCTACCTCTATATCTACAAAAGATGCGTCTTATGGGGGCATCAATTGATTGGGTGTGCTTTGCATCTCTCTATGGTTGTGTCTAGGGTGGTCCCTTATAGAGGGGCCATCAATATTTCCAACGAGGGCTTTGTAGTGGATGGAGTAGTTGATTCTCTATAGAGCTCTATGAGTGTACTTTGGTGTGTGGCTCCATGTCTCTACTCCTAGGTCCATAAGAGGTGCTCTCTATGACTATGTAGCTCTAGTAAGAAGAGGCCAAGACATCTCTAATTTGGAAAATCCATCACCTTGGATTTTTACACAAATCGCAATGGAAGGGCACTCTTATCTCATAATACAATGGACATTTGCATAACTAGTGCTCCTTTGTCTTTGGCTTTGATCTGATAGAGCTACCAAATCATGTCCTTCAAGGGAGGGAGTCTATACCATATATACTTTTCTTGATCCATAGCTAGTGCGAGGATGTATGGAGTTATCCAATGGCACATCATACCCCATAAGATAGGTGTACATCCATGTATCTCGGGTGGATATCAAATCCATTAGGGGATATGTGCAAAAGATGCTTTCGATAGAAAGCCATCTTCATCCCCAAATCCTCAGTATAGGTGGTGGTCACCCATGTCTTATCTATGTGTATCTAAGTGATGTCCATCCTTCTGATGCAATATAAGTGACCCGCTGAGGTCCAAGTAAGACAAATCCAAGCATACTATAGTGGTGGTAGGTGATCCATGTGTAATCCATGTAGCCATAGCCATGCCTTGTTTGAGCATACTGACACTTAGTAGTATCCCCCTGTGATGCTAGCTGTTTAGATGACTCTAGTGAGAGCCATGAGTATCTCTGTCTTGGCAAGGTCTTGAGCCTATGCAAGAAGTCACTATCTAGGAGAGGACCTCTACCACTATGGGCGATGCTCCCAGCTCTACTATGATAATATCATGTGGTGGTACAAAGGGCTTACTCCAAATCATCCATGAAATCATCAATACCAGGGGTCTCTTCATCCACTCCCACTCCTCATAAATCTCATCCCCCCTATGTAGCAACTAATCCTGTGTGGCTCTCTCATGTGGTAAAGGCTTGATCCTCGTATGGGGATCCCATACAAAAGTGCTAGTGTGACCAAAGTTTTGAAGAGCTAGAGCTTCATTCAAGGCTCTTGAAAGTGTATGCATGCACATCGGCTCTTCATCGATCCTAGAGCTGCATACCCTTGTGTCAGTTTATCCTCTTCTGCCCTCCTCAAAGTGAATCTTGGCCTTGAAAATGGAATCCCCTAGTAAACATATTTGTCGACCACCTCCATTGTCTCCTCTCCATACATGAAATGGGATATTGATTGCCAAATTTGTTGGGGGAAAGTATTAAATAGCATAACCTTAGTTTTCCCAAGGTTCATTGTGAGATCCCTTTAGAAGGCCTGTAGTGCATCTAAGTGGTGCTGCAATCCCTCCAATGTGCTAGAGATGAGGACTATGTTATCTGCATACAATAATATGGGTATCAATGCCCCCCTTATACCAATTCCCTCCCCTCCAAGTCTATCAATGTAATCTGACATCTCATCAATATAAAGACCAAATAGGGTAGATGAGAGTAGGCATCCATGTTTCTCTTCAATGGTGCTGGTGATCTCCTTTGATAGCCCTCTTGGTGCTCGTACTCATCCTATAATAGACTCATACATTGCTAGTACCCCCCATCTCATCTCCATTAGGGCCTCTAGCTCCTATAGTCTCTGCATGAGCTTGCCACATGGCACTATGGCAAAGGCTTTATGGAAATCCACTATGCAACAATGTACTTGCCTCCCCTATGCCCTACTCTCCTTGATGATGGCTCCAAGTGTGAGGATATGATTAGGAGTGGAGTATCCCCTCTTAAACCCTACATGTCCACATGTATGATGTCGGTGCTATTCTGCCCATTTTCTTGGTTCATGATCTAGTATCAATCCATAAAGCTTGGCTAGCATGACCATGTGGCCAACCATGACCATAGATGGAGCATGGGTATCATTTTGAGAGAAAGAGAGGATGCCATAATGAAGCCCAGACATGGTTGATATTTTATGTATGCTTTAAAACGTTGAAACTCTAATAATGTAAGAAAAAGGGAAGTTAGACAATTAGGTAGACCTGTAGAGTTAGGCAAAGTTAGTCCCAGTCGTCGTCCCAAGCCTCAGATGAGGACATGAATCTAGAATAAGTTGATATGCTAGTCAAAACTATCCATCATAATTTCGCATTAGTATACAACCATAAATGCAGCTCCATAGTAGTAGTAACGTGATTTTTTTATTATCCAACTCAAATAGCCATAATTAGAGATTTAGATAAGGATGAATAGTTGGGAAAAGTAGTGCCTATAGGTCATAAATGACTAATCCAAACCTACAACATAATAGCAACAAAAAGGTCATTCATTACAACCACGTAGCTCCGAGGAAATTTTTGTTTACATCGCAAGTTCAATTAATATATTGGTACAAAGATGCATTTAATACATGACCATAAATAAATGGACAACTAGTCTAATTGCTTAGAATTATATGAGTAAGCACCAACTAGGTGGATTTTTTATTATTTATTGTAAGAGAAATGGAGATAGTCATGACTAGCTGGAGGAAGTGTTAGAAGTGCTACTACCAATCTTGAACACAAAGCAAAGAAGCTAGCACTCCAACATTCATGGGCTCCAATAGCAAGGGATTCCTACACAAGTTGGCATTTGTATTGTTAAGGACTCATGATTGCTAATGATAGGCAGTACTCATGTTTTGCACTTGATTTAGATAGTGTTGGAAGTATACCATTCCATTTGCATTTATATTATTGTACGCAAGTTTGTTCCTCTAATAGCATAACCTCATCTTACAAATACTTTAAGAATAGGTGTGTGAATTTTAACACCTGTGTGAGAGAAAGGGTTCTTGTGTGCTTGTGTGTGTGTTTGGGTTAGTGTGTGAGAGGGTGTGTGTATATGTTAGTGTATCTGTGTGTGAATGGGTGTGGTTGTGTGTGTTTGGTTTGTGTGGGTGTGTGTACACATGGTGTTTAGTGTGTAGGCTATGTGTTGGGGGGGTTTTGTGCATGGTACCTGTGTTAGTATGTGTTTGTGGGCGAGTAAGTATATATGCTTGAGGTACATTTGGCATGTAAGTGTGTGTATATATAAGTGGAGATAAGCATGCTAGCCCCAAGGAGTCCACCTTATAGAACATGTAAGATACCATGTGAGTTCAAAAGAAAGGGCATTATATTTAGAAAAATATATAGAATTATATTTATAAAAAGGGTTTTTTAATTACCATTTAAGAAAAATCTATAAGTTTAGTAAAGTAAGAGGGGTCGTTTTACAGCCTTATATAGCATGTAAAGAAAGGGTGTTTCTTAATATCCTTTGAACACACATTAGATAGATGATTTCTTATAAGTGAACCCCCAAGGTGCTAGAACCCCCCTCATCATTCAAAAGTGCCACTGAAGCTCTACTCGATGAGACACTAGGACAATGTGCAAGTGCCCAATTACCCATTGGTGTAAGAGCCCAAGACAGTTGTAGCCACTTGCCCTATCATAGCCAAATGAAATTTTCACATGCCCCTATCAGTAGATAGAAGGCATCGTTAGGCTAGAAATGCAACCAAGGAGACCGTTTGCTCAGAAATGTAGGAGCCCAAGGAATATGATACACCACTCGAGGAGAGCACCTAGTGTGATGACTACCACTGCTAACAATGGCTAATAGTAGGCAACATGGCTTGAGACAAAGCTTATTTGTGTTTTTATGTTTGTGTTGAATCAGAGTTGTTGGTTGGATCACATCATAGTAGGCCTTGACTCAAAGTTTGTGTAGGCCAATCATTACAATCAACACAAAGCTTACAATACACAGCTTGTGCTAAGATTATGAGTATGTTCAACCACCAACAACAAGCTGAATGTGTTTGCTCTTCTTGAAAATTAGCTAGGTTCACTTTAATATTAAGCTTCTTATTATGAACCACAAAACAAGGCAATAGCCTATACTATCACCCAATTTGCAACAAAATTAGCCATCATCAAGTTGATTAGGTCAACTTCACCTCCCCCAAACAATCAATGAAGACAACTCCCACCACATTCTATCATCACCTCTCCATCGTGATGGTGGCACACAAACCTAATGCAACATGAGAATGAGCTCATGAAATCAATTGCAAACCTAACTGCGACTCAATCTCACAAGCACCATGATTGCTAATTTAGAAAGTGTAATAGTCATTTGTAGGTGCATTCATGAGAAGATAAGGGTTTTGGATTGAAGAATATCCAAGGTTCATAGCTTTGCATTAGCAATTGTCAATTTGACAATGTGACAATGTGACAATGTGACAATGACCATGCATATGAGTTTTGTGTTTTGGTATTTTGTGTGTCTAAGCATCATATTGATGGTTTGCAACCTCTGTTCTTCGTTTCATGCATACACCATACATGTTTTTTTTCCAATGTCTTTTCTCCAATGGAGTTACTTCAAGCAAAGGTGACTAGTGAGATACATATTCAATCCACAATGTTACTGCAGTGAGATACATATTCAATCCACAATGTTACTGCACAAGATATTCAATAAGAAGACTCAGAGTTTGAGTTTTGCATTTTGTGTTTTGTTTTTTTGTGTTTCATGTTTTGAGTTTTTTTTTTTTTTTGTGTTTGAGTTTTATGTTTTCTCTAACTCTATTGAATTCAATCATTGCAATCTCAATCCAACGAACTAGATCCTTCTAATTTGGCCTTCCTAGGCCAACCGTATGCATTTCAATGTATGCAAGCTACAAGTGCAAGTGGTCAATATACCATGGATCCCATCCAGACTCAAGTGGACAAGACTCCTATTCCACCACACAGTAGGAGTGTGAGAACCTTAGAGGTTGCACCATCTTAGGTACCATCAACAAAACCGAAATGTTATACTAAGCACACAATAGTCAAGATATTGGACATGCTTCTATTGTTTTAGAAATTGCAACTCATTTCAACGACAAACTCTCACTTTGTCTTCTCAACACTCTGCTCTAACTAACCATGCATCTTTATCTCTACCCTGAGAAAGTAAGAACACAAGACTAGCTTCAACATGTAGTGAAGATACCTATCTTATATTCTCCCTTTGTAGTTTCAAAGCTTAGATGCTTAAAGACGATTCCATGACCCAAACACAATCCAATGTCATCACTCCTCCACATCCATCACCAACAAGCATGCCAATGAATGGAGAACTAATAGAGAATAATAATAATAATAAGATGATTTGGAGTTTCACCTTTTCTCAGTCCCTCGCTCAAACACACCTCTCACTCACACACTCTCTTACTCTCAAAAATGCAAGCAAGATGATAGAATAGAAGAACTGAATAGAAAGCTTCAATAAGTTGCATTGATAGAGCTTTCACAGCATGGATGCATCAAAAGGGTAAATACAATTGAGACCTCCCACACTTATATAAACCAAAATTAGAGTTAAGGTTAGGTTGCTTGTCTAGGGTGGCATCCCTTTTGAATTTTAGGATTTGCACCCCTTTTGTGTTTTCGGGTTTCTACAACTATGAATTTAGGTTTGCACCTTCTTTTGGGCATCCAATACACTTTGTGGGCTCTATGCCAATCCATCCTTGATTTATGCCTTTTCCTTAACCTAATCAGACCTAGCCTATGCTATTCTAATTACATTTCCACATGTGCAACCCAAACAACAATTGTGGGTGTGATAAATACAACTGCGCGAGATTATAGCAATGTGCATAGGAGTAATGAGCCTAGCTCTCACAAAATATAACAACCATGATAATTTCATATTCATGAAGTGTAAAAATAATACAAAATTCCCAAAGATAATCAATGTATCACTCCAATAATAATAATCCACCGTTAAGGAAATCTAGCACGTGTACTTTGACTATCTTTGACTTAACCTTTCACATTTGTTGTTAATACTCATATTGTGTAGACCCCGATTGAGCAATCTAGTTTTGAACGACTCAAGCAAAGTTTACTAAAAACCCCCATTCTGAAGCTTTGCAACCTAAACTAATGGTTTGAGATTGCAACAAATGCAAGCTTTTTCACGTGGGTTGTGTACTTATGCAAGAGGGACATCCAATTGCTTATTTCTTAAGGAAGCTGAAGACACACGAAAGAAACTATACTACTCACAACATAGAGTTATTGGCTACAACCCATGCCCCCAAGTTGTGGAGACATCACTTGCTTGGAAAGAAATTCACCTTGATAACAAATCACAAAAGTCTCAAATGGATCCAATTTAAACATAAGACAATGAATGTGGATTTGTCTTACAAGAGACAACTTTGAGATTAAATACAAGCCAAACAAGGAGAATGTACTTGCAAAGGCTATAAGCCACAAGGTGCTCCTCAATACTCTCATTTTGTGAAAAAACCCTCATGGGCAAAACCACTAGCTACTATAGTGTTAATGCCAAGTAACTCCATCATCCAAATGATTAAAAGCTACAAAGGATCCTAAATATTAATAGTTAAGAAGGGAGAGGCAGTAATGATCATCATAGTAGAGACATGTAGTAGGATAGGTCTCATTCTAGATCTTGTGGGTAGGATTAATGAATCATGACGTCCTAATTATTCACGTACATGCTATTATTACGAGCAGGAAGGACACATGTGGCTGCAGTGACATAAGATACACTAGGATAAGCATAATAAAGGCAATGGAAAAATGTAGGATAATGGCAAATCATTAGATGATTAGCACATCACTACATCCACTACTAATATTGAAGAGATTAATAATTGGAGCATAGTTCATATGACTACATATTGGCTACTTCTTCACTTGCTACCACATGATTGACTGATGGTAAGTCCTCATTCTCTCAGTCTTGGTTATTTGATCTGTAGGCTTCCTTTCATGTGACCCTGTATTGTAGTTGGTTTTAAACCTATCGTACCATTTTAGGTGTTGTACAACTAGGAGATGATCACTTATATGATATTATTGGCATGGGTGATGTTTCTTTCGTTTTGCATGATGTACATCATGTCCAAGCTTTGACAAAAAGCTTTACTTTTCTAGTGGAAGTCTTTATCTCTTGCTTGTTTTCATATCTATGAATCATGTAGTGGCAATCACACTATTCTTCCTCATGTATCTCTATGGCATCATCATCTTGGGCATATGTCACTTAAAGGAATGAAAATTTGACTCATTTGCAGTATCTTGTTTATAGTTTCTCTTGCCCCCAAACTATTCTTTTTTAAACTCTTGTGATCATTTCTTATATGGCAAGCACACTTGTAATGCTCATTGGGCTCTACACACATGGATGAGTCGTTAGCTCTTGTTCATTCTAATGTATGTGCTCCTAAAATCAAATGTTTTAGCTCTTTACAATGCTTTGTTACTTTGATTGAGAACCACTCTAGGCATAGGCTAAAATGCCTAAGATTAGATAATGGGGGTGATTATGTATCCCGTGCTTTTGGGCAGTTTTGTGTGATAAACGAGGCATTAAGTGTCAACTAACCACTCCTTATAACCCACTCCAAAATGGTGTTGCTGAGCATATGAATAGGATTATGCAAGAGAGGGTCCATAGTATGCTCAGTCGTCCAAGCTTACCCATACAATTTGGGCTAAGATACTTACTATTGTAATTTATTTGATTAACAAATCCCTATGCATGGTTCTTGGCTATAGAGTTGCAAAAGAGATATGATGTGGAAAATCTCCTTCTTAAAACACTCGAGAGTTTTTAGATGTGAGGCATTCTACCATATTCCCAAAGACAAGCATGACAAATTGGATACAAAGTCTATCAAATGTATCTTTCTTGGATATAATGATGCAAGTGAGATAGGCTATCATTATTTGGGATCCACAAACTAGGAAAGTTATCCATAGCCTGATGTTGTGTTGCATGAGGATAAGATGCATAAGAAACCTAAGCATGTGATTGAGGTGCATAGGGTTATCTTTTAGCGAGAACCTCTTATTACTATATAACTACCCCCATTAGATACTGTGTAGTTGCTGTTGATGCTCTAGGGGCGTAGGATCTGTTTATTATGTGTAAGATCATATTGATATTGGATAGAGAGGACATGATGCCATGAGCCCTTTATGAATTATGTCATAGTTACTGATTCTATTGAGCCCCTTACTTTTGAGAAGGTTATCCGCATAGTTAACATTTCTTCTTGAAGAGGGCTATGTAGTCTGAGTTTGACTCATTGCAAACAAAGTCATACAAGGGATTTGGTTTCCCTCCCTAGTTGAAATTATGCATTGCCATGCAAGTGGATGCATAAACTGAAGATGACCTTGGTTGTCCTAAGCCAACCTATAAGGCCCATTTGGTTGCAAAGGGTTTTAAACATGAAAAGTAAGTTGACTTTGATGAGATCTTCTCCCCCATGATCAACACAACTACCGTTTGCTTGGTTTTAGCCTTGGTTGCATAGTCAGATCTAGACTTGTAACAGATGGATATTAAGACAACTTTTTTACATGGGGGACTTGCATGATTAAATTTATACATAGCAACCTAGGGGCTTTATTGAAAAGGGTAAGGAACACCTAGCATACTAAGTTGAGAAAGAGTCTATATGGACTTAAGTAGGCACTTAGGGAATAGTATCATAAGTTTGACGCTTTCATGCAGCCACAGTCTTATTCCCATAGTGCTATGGATCCATGTCTCTAAAGAAGGTTGGTGATGGTAGTCCTATTATTCTGGTACTCTATGTTGATGATACGATGAGCCAGATGGTTTAAAGACTTAGCTCAAGAGGAGCTTTGAGATAAAGAACACATGATACTTAAGTAATTTCATATGTAGGGTGGTAAACCCATTGGTATCCCTTTACCTTCTCATGTGAAGGTCAGTTAGGTAGATTGTCCTCAATCAAATGATGAGAAGGCCAAGATGGCCAATATTCCATATGCATCACAATGGGCAGCTTTATGTATGCCATGATAGCCATTAGACTTGACATAACATTTGTAGTGGGAGTTGTGGCTGTTTACACAGCGACATCTGGGTGGCAATACTGCATTTGCAGTGGGAGTTGTGGTTGATTACATGGCGATACGTGGCTAGCGACATTGCATTTGTAGTGGGGGTTATGGTTGATTACATGGTGACACTTGGTCGACAACATTGGAATGCTGTGAAGGGTATCATGAGATACCTTAAGGGCACTACAGACTTGTGCCTTTCCTATGGCAGTAAGGATACTGGAATCGTGGGTTACATTGAATCCGATTATGCAAGCCATATAGACAATAGGAAGTCCACCTCTAGCTATATCTTTACCTTTGGTAGAGGTGTTGCTTCTTAGATGTCTAGGGTGCAGAAATGCATTGCCTTGTCTGCTACTAAGGCTAAGTACATTGCAGCCATTAAGGCTTGCAAGGAGGTTATATGGTGAGGCCGTCTGGTTATAAACCTTGATATTACATTTATGACTCTTGCATTACGTAGTCCACTTGGTACATAATCAAGTCTTTTAGATCGAGCACATTAAGGTGCATTATCACTTCATCAGAGAGGTGATTGAGAACAAGCACATAAATATTATCATAAGATCTCTATAGATGAGAATTTGGTTGATATGTACACTAAAAGTCTCATAGTGGAATGTTATGCCTTCCTTAGGAAGTTGATGGGTGTAGGATAAGATGATGTATTCCCTCATCTAGTTGTATATATACATATTGCACTTTTCTCCTCACTCCATGCACATTTGTCTTAAACTATGAGGTTGTTGGGAGTTAAAGGCTGCATGTGCCTAGCTATCTATATTTGCCTTGTACTCAGTGCCTACACACATATACAATGTAGGTGGTGGCTGCCCATCATTCTCATCTTTATTTCTTATTCTTTACTGTGATAGAATAATAAAGGGAAGGTATGTTACACATTGTGATTGTTAAAATCTTCCACACACCATTTTTGCTCTCTCTTGTTCAAACCTCCATAGCTCTTGCTCTTACTTACCCTTGTGCTCTTCTCTCTTAGTCCTACTCCTTTTATATGGGATGTTTGGATTAGCCAAGCTGGATGGCTTGATCAATTAACATCCCTTGTGTACGTGTAGATGATTGAGGCTTGACTGTGTTGAAACCTCGTGGGTCTCTCTTGTGAAGAAATCTGTAAGCTACCTTTGAGTGGGGCCTTGGTGTCTTAGGATTGTTGTACTCTTAAGAAGTGAGTCTTGAAGCTATCATATCTTTAGAACAAAGAGACCAAGGTACTATCGGTCAGTGAAATCTATGACTTTAGATAATGGTCCAACATGTATTTGAATAGACAATGGAAATGGTTTCATATATCATAGTATACTAGGCATTGGCAGACATACCACTTCTTTGTCTCTGGCTCTAATTGATATATTTGGCATATGTGCTCTTTTAGTGGTATGAATTTGTATCTACTACTCTCAATCTAAGAGGTATGCAATTGACCTGTAGCATATCTAATTCCATGTGAGAGATGGGTGTCCATGTATCTTGAGTAGACAATAAATTCATCATTGGTACTATGGAGAAGATACTCTCTATAAAAAGTCATCTTCATCCCTAGCTTGTACTAGTGCCAACCATGTCCTCTTATATATCTAGCTAGGTGAGATCTACTTTGATAACCCATCCAAGCTCTAAGAAGCTCAAGGTAAGTGATGGTGCATCAAGGGAGTACTATAAGGGGGGTAGACTATCCATGTTAAAGCTATGTAACTCAAATTGAGCTAACATGTGTGTATACCAATATGAAGTGTCACCAAGGAAGTCGTTGAAAGGGCTGAAGCACTAGCCATGCATATCTATGTTTAGGCAAATCCCATAGGCTATGTACATACATGACTAATCAAGTGAGGGCCTCTACTATAACTAGTGTGGCCACTAGCTTAGCTCTGATGATCTCATGTGGTATTGAGGCCTTACATTTGATCATCCTAGAAATCATGGATACAAGTGGCCTCTTTATTGACCTCCATCCATCATATGTTTGATTTGATCAATAGTGGTGATTAAGATTAGGGCCCCATACCTATATTCCATAAAATAATGTGGACATAATCAATGTATCAAAGAGATAGAGAACGAGAGAGAAGAAAGATAGACAATAAAACTTACTTAAACCTATTGAACTATGGACAAAGAAATAGTGCAAAATTATACAAACTTGCAAGCGTAAAGCTTTTCAATCCCATGCATTATCCATCCATTTTGCATGTGCAAGAGAGATATCCCAAATATTTGTGAGTAAGCTGCTAGGCATGGCAAGAAAGTTATGACCAAAATAGGTTTAGTAAGCTATGATGTAGTCTTTGGACCTTAAAGTATGTGCTAGGGGTGACTATACCACACACACACACACACACACACACACACACACACACACACACACACACACACACACACACACACATAGTGGGAGGGATTGCTAATGATTATGATAAAGGATGTACTTCTAATGGTCTAATTGCATGAGTATATACATGGTTGCATTGGAAGTTTCATACCATACATATCCACTTGCACTAAAGCTTTTTGTACTACCTCTCAAACATTTCTAGAGAGTTGCATGTTTGTTCCAAAAGGATCTCATATGTATTATCATATACATATGCATAACCAAAGTATATATTTAGTTACTTACGTTCTTCCATAATTTCAAAATTTGAATGATAAATCAGTCATTTGTGTTTTTTATTCGTGTATGTGGACGACCTAAAATGATATTTTAATGCTTCGCTTATTGTTTCACAAATATGCATTGTATTTGCAACACAAGCACCTTGACACCTTCTACCTACACTATCTATGTAGTAGAAGAAGCAAGTTTCAAATTTTTGAGATAGACTTAGTAGGGGATGTGGAGAGAGAGAGAGAGAGAGAGAGAGAGAGAGAGAGAGAGAGAGAGAGAGATGCTAAGAGAGCTTTGTGTTCATGTTAAGACCTTGAACGTGTTTGAAGTTCACAGCAATGGACGGGACTTCTGTCATTCTGCACGTCGATTTGGACTGCTTCTATGCAGCGGTACTCAGACACAGAGAGAGAGAGAGAGAGAGAGAGAGAGAGAGAGAGAGAGAGAGAGAGAGAGACGTGTCGCTTACTCCTGATCGTACTCTCAGGTTGAGCACGTGAGGCTGGGCATACCTCGCGAGAGGCCCCTGGCAGTGCAGCAGTGGGAGGGCCTCATTGCGGTCAATTATGCAGCCCGTGCTTCCGGTGTGGTGCGCCATGATAGAGTGTCGGAAGCTCTTAGAAAGGTGAGGGTCAAAGGGTTTAACCATGGTTCTTCATTTGCATAAGATCATTTGTCAGTGCAACGATGGATGCTGGTGTAGTTTCAAAGATTTTTTCTCATGAGTCACAGACAGACACTCGAAACAATCGGAAAGAAAACTAGAACTGCTTGCACTGCCAACCTGAAGTAATCCTTGCATAATTCGCTGATCCTGACACCAGAGAAGTACACCACTGTTGTTCGGACGCCAGTTGCAGTCATGAGAGCCTTACAGCAGACTGAGAGTCATGTATAATTCTACAACCCACAGTCTACATCAATAGCCGGGGCATGGCATGACAACAATGTGGCTCTTCGCCACACACAAAGTTGCACAAAACAGTACAGCACCCTAACATCAGAGCTAAAATCCAAGCTACATGAGAGCTGCAGGCCAAAAATCGCTCGGAAATGTGGTGGCAGAAAGAGCGACTTTGATGGAAGGTGTGACTAGGGAATGCACAGTCTTTCTGTAGATCCCTGCAGCCATAACTAATGGTCGGCCCAGAAACATTTAGCCAGGTGTGTTTCATTGAAACTTTCGTCACTCCCATGGTGTCATGGATTTTGTTGGACGCCTCCCAGCAACAACCACAGATACAAGGGTTATAACAGACAAGACCACGGTTGGTAGGGATACCCCAATGGAATTCAGTAGAATATCATGTTCCTGACTTTTTTTGAGATTGAGCATGTCACTGTGGCAGTCATGAGCAAGATTCATAGGAGGCCATAAAGCAGGCTTACAGGAGGTCAGGAGGCAAGTTTCACAAAGGTCTGTCAGTAGAAGCATCAGCAAATCCTTTGGGCTTCTTTGTGGATGGTTTCTATGTTTTCGAATATCTAGCATGAGATTTCAGAGGTCTCTCACCTAGTTGATTCATAGTGGTTGAGTTTTCAGATCATCAAATAGAGTGGTCCC
The DNA here is from genome assembly GCF_053477565.2 of Lygodium microphyllum. Lineage (NCBI taxonomy): Eukaryota > Viridiplantae > Streptophyta > Polypodiopsida > Schizaeales > Lygodiaceae > Lygodium > Lygodium microphyllum. The sequence goes on along the minus strand of NC_141136.1, from coordinate 183,339,963 downwards.
TATTCACCATAATTAATTGAGTGTATCCAAAACTTCACGGTGTCATGTCTTAGTGGAGTGCATGTACTTGGTTAAATTGGTTGCTGGAACATAGATTGTATCATCTTTCTGCCACTGTTTTCTTTTTAATGTTGTGAAATCCTTTTATAGAAGTTTCCTTGCACTAATATATTTTCCATACATGTTTCAACATGTTTTACTAGCAGAAGTTTATCACTTCTGCACTGCTGCTTGTAGTTAACAGAGAAACTTGGGTGATATGCTTTGTCTAGTGTCCAGACTTGCACCTGGTCCATGTGGAGACAGTTGGAAGTGACCGAGAAATTGGTGGAGCTTATAGACGTGAGACAATGAAAGTGTCTTTGGAGCGCTACCGACAGGTGCACATTCAACATGAAAATGCTTTGCTCAAAGTTTTGGTTCTGCAGCCACAGGCTTATAATGGGAGTAAAGCTGACAGAAATCTGTTTTTCATGAACTGCTGCCAATGTTATAGTCAAGCACAAGAAGGTTGCTAAATCTGCCATTTCATTAATTGTATATAATGTCATACATTGCTAGGTTTGAATGTTATTGCTACTTCAGTTATTATTCATTGTTTGTAAGCAGAGCAAATTTTGTTTGTTTGTGATACAACTGCCAGATATGGCAAAGTTGATGAGTGTGGAACCATTACGACAGATGTGGAGGAAATAAGATCACTCCAATCTCATGATGTCCTTCATGGGCCTATCTAGCATAGGTAGGCTAAAATGTTGGGGCTGGGCTGCTCAATGGCATGCTAGTGTCATTTGTATCCTTTGGTGATACCTTGAGCACACGCATGGATCATCAGGCTTTGGATGACGTGCTTTGCATGTCTTTCTGGATCTAGCCAAGGTGAGTCCCTGTGGTGGATCTAAAGATCTGTTTGAAGTGTGCATTGCACTAAATAAGGCAGCTGCAACTTGGAAAAAAATTATTAGAGTGCACTGGTCTACATCTCTAAAGTGCTTGCCTCCTTTGAGATGCTTTCCCCATCATGTCAATGTCTAAGGGGAGAGTAAAAATGCTGATCCGAGGAGGAAGGTATTGGAGGATCCGGCCATTGGACGATTCAGTCAGGATGTCAATGAAGTTGTCAAATGAAGGCACAAACTCTCAGCAAATGGCGCCTAGGTCCACCCGCTCTATGTTTCATACTCTGTATAGATTCTTGAAATGCAGCAGGCAGCCTCCATACATGATCAGCAGTTGCAAACACAGATCTAAAGAGTCTGGATCAGACTAAAAACGACTAAAGCAGCTCAAACAGTGGGCAGCAGGCTGAGAAGTGTCAGGAAAGTGCATGTGTCAGCTGGAAACTTCAAAATGCAGCAGTATGCTGCCCTTGGAGAGGCTAGAAACGATTGCAGGATGCTGCATTACACAAGTGTCAAAAGGGCTAGATGCAGCAAACACAAGCAAAAAGAGGCTCCCACATAATAGCTGATGGCTGGAAGATAATGTATACAAGCTGCAAACTGTCATCAGTCAGCAAACACAGATCTAGAGGGCTGCAATCTGCCACCAGAAGTTGATTAGAGGTGATCACCACCACAAACTGAGGTATCCACCAAGGAGGGGTGTAGACAGCAGTGGAGGAGTGGGGGACAACAAATGGAGGACCTGAAAAACGAGATTGAGGCAAGAGTGGACAGGCTGCCTCCTATTTATAGATGAGTGAATCCTCCCAAATTAGGGTTTTTCTTATGGGACACAAACCCTCTATAGGAAAGTTTGGTAATAATGAGCTAATCAACACCTAATGCAATTTTTAGATCAACATGATTATGGTGTACTGTCACACACCCCATGGGCCACTCCCATGCAAGGATTTGCATCCTCTACCTATAGTGTGCCTATCCACCCTCAGGCTACTCATGTAGCTACCATGCCAATGCCTAGTCAGCGTATACCTACCTTTCATAGAAACAGGGAATGCCCGTTCCGGCGCATAGGAACGGATTAACGCGTTCCGGGAGGTACGAGCCCAGGAAACGTTCCAGCCCGTTCCCTGGCCTGTTCCAGCCCGTTCCATCCCGTTCCCTGGGCGTTCCCTGTTTGGAACGGCCGTTCCAGCCCAGCCATGTAAATTTTTAATTAAAAAAAAAAAACTCCTGTTTGACGTTTCGCATGTTGCTTGCTCCCGCCTGTCCCCTGTCGCGCTCACCTGTCGCTTGTCCCCTGTCACGCTCTGTTCCTTGCGCCTGCGGCCTGTTGCTCCACACGCCCCCGCCTGTCGCCTGTCGCCTGTCGCCTGCGGCCTACCGCTTCGCTCGCTTGTCGCTTGCCATTCCACGCGCCCGCGTGCTCGTGCTCGTGCTCGTGCTCGTGCTCGTGCTCCTGCCCCTGCTCCTGCTCCCAGTGGAGCCATCTTCCATGAATCAGAGCACTTAGTAGCTAGCCTTTTGGAACTTTAGAGTATTGACTTGGAAATTGGAGCTCTTGTAACTTGGATCTTTACTATTTAGGCTTTAAAGTTTAGTGCATATTTTGTGTTTTTGCAATGCACACTTGTTGCCAGTTGGACTTATGCAACATTGTTGATTAGAATGTTGAATTATGAATGCGACAATCCATTGCTAGTTACAATGTTTTGAATCTTTATTATTGTTGAAACTTGATTATTATGTCTCTAGAGTCTAATTTCATGAATTATGGTTGATATGATCTCTCTCTCTAGATTCTAAGACAAGTGTTGACTCTCTCTCTCTCTCTCTCTCTATATATATATATATATATATATATATATATATATATATATATATATATATATATATATATATATATATATATACCGTTCCCTCTGTTCCTGTTCCCTCACTTTGGACGTTCCCCCCGTTCCAGGGGGTCCCGTTCCCGTTCTCGTTCCCCGTTCCTGGTAACTATGCTACCTTCGGATCCACTGTGCACACATACTTTTTGCATGGTGAACTTCTGGGGCTAATCCCCAAGTGTACTCCATTCACCCACCCCACCCACCTTGCTCCTCACTTAGCACTAACACTCCAGTTGCTACGACCAAGAATGCCTTTATGGATAAGACTCGTTTTAACGGGTTGAATTTCACAGTCCCCATTGTCCAATGGTGAGAGTGGGCAAACTACTTCTCTTGGTGCTTTTAGGATTTTGGTCTCAAGTACCTTATTTTCACGTGTATTTGTATTATTATCTATATGTGCCTTGATCATCACTTGGGCAAGTGAACAATTCCCATGTGAGGGCATTGTCCAAGTGGCACTATCATTTTGCTTGATCACATCTCCTTGCATTATCCCTTGCATAAATCGTGCATTGGCATTGGGTTTTTTTTACAAATGGGGTGCTTTGGCTAGAAAAAAACATGTATTTGCAGGCACCCATCCAAGGATCAAAACTCCTTGCTTTCGTGTAGTATGTCCCCCTTTTATCTTGTCATAGAGTGGTCAACCTTGGGTCCACCATATGTGCAACATCTCATATGGTAGTTTGCTATGGTAACATGCACATATACCCTCACCATTTATCCTTATGACTTTCCACCACTCACCCACATCATTTACCTTATCAATTACTTCTTTATTCATACCTTGCCTTGCATGGCCTTTGTTTATGGAGGATGTACTTATTTTTCCCCTTAATGTCTCTTTAAAAGCCGTTAAATCAAAAAAGACAAAGAAGAAAATAAAATCTTAAGACCCTTTAAATAGGTCTATTTGAAAGAGAATGTCCATGTCTTTGTAGTCTTGGTAGGTTCATGGGTAGTCAACGAGCACCCTTGCACCTATATCTTGGTTGCTTTGGGGTGGGACGTGTGAAGAAATTCTCTAAACGCAGAAAATACAAAACCAATCATATGACAAAGCACCAATTGATAAACATAGAACATAGTTAGGGTTAGGGTAACCCAGAGAAAATGAATACAATGAATAATGAAGTGAATGACTACTAAATATACAGTGCTCACACAATGGACACTATGTAGTGATGAATACTTAACCTCGAACTCTCATATCTGTGGGATCAAGGCAGAGGTTATGAGCTTGAGATAGTGTCATACTTCGAATGGATCCCAAAACGTAGCAAGGTAGTCTCCATGTGTCGAACAACACAGTGAACACAACTAGAGAGCCTGGATCTGATATAGATAGGCAATAGGAGTGAGAATATTCAGCAAATGCAAATAGCAAATGAGAGAAAACTTAGTAATTGTGCAATATAGGCAAACACAAGTTGACTGATGTTGGAAATTGATGGCGACAATGTAGATGTTGATGATTGCTAGAGGAGAGCGATTGATTGCAAATGCAAGCAGGATGATGATGGCGACAGCTCCTACTGATGGTGACTAGATGTATATGATGGCAACAATGTGTGAAGGCCTTGACAATAGCAAACACAAGCTTCTTGATGATGGTGACAACCCCTTGAGGCAGGAAAAAAGTGGAAGAGGTTGGAATTAGGCACCAGATAGATGCAGATTAAGATGGGAAGCTGTGACCATGATGTCCTTTGTGAATAGGGTGTGGATAGTAGAGATACAGCCCTTGAAACCTGTAAAAACGAGATTTAGGGAGAGTGGTGGGTTGCATGCCTATTTGTAGAAAGTTTGGGATACCTAAATTAGGGTTTGGCATGTGGGACACATTAACTCTCTAGGATCGTGTTTTTTTAAAAAATAATAAGGTTTCTTCATTAATTAAGCATGCTTTGGGGTTGTTTAAGTCAGGCTAATGCATTTTTAGCTCAACACCCTTGCTTAGGCTCAAAACTGAGCCATGAGAAATAAGCCATTTTGTTTATTTTCTTTTTTCTCGGAGGCGTTCCATCCCAAAGTAGCCAGGGCATGAGGCAAAGGTTGTGCGTTGGCTATCTAGTGACCTACCAAGACTACAAAGATAATTTTTATCTTACTAAGGGAGGCCAAGTGATCACCCCAGAGAGGCTAGGGCATCGGACTAAGGGTGCACGTTGGCTGCCCAAGGGTCTAGCAAGTCTTGTAAAGGCAGATGGAACCAATAATTGACTTTTTTTGCTTGTTTTTTTTGTTTTGTTTTGTTTTTTTGGAGGGCTATATTTAAGTTTGTCACAAGATTTAGCATTGAGTGCGTGCTTCAAAATAATGTTTACCCCATTGAGTCATTGTGTCTTGAAGTACATAAAATAAGGATGGATAGCCTCACTATCTTCACAAAACAGACAAAACAATCCGATATACTACTAGGATGAGTGCCTAGGGATTACTTAAGAATGTATGTGTGCTAGTCATATGGAGAATATGAGGAGTGACAAGCAATACGATAGGTGAGCAAGCAAGACAAGCAAGGTCAACATGCAAGCATAGGGAAAAACGACCCTTGGAGATTGCCATGTGTAATGCCACAAAGTATAGTGGATCCAGAGATGACCAATCCAAGGGTGACCGAAAAGGGATAAATACACACAAATGCATGCTTACTTGAATAGGATGCCAATGCATGGGATAATGCAAAGGAAGATGCAAGTTTTCATGTTCATGCGGAGTGTAATGCAATGGTGTCACCTAGACAGTGTCCTCATAGGGGAATTGTTCACTTGTCAAAGCGCCCTTTAATAATCATGTCATGCTGATAGTGTGGATGAAATTACAAATATCCATAATGTAGAATATATAGTAAGTAAATGTCGGAGTGTGAAAAACTGTAAGTATCATCATTGTCATTATCAAGAGAAGGAAATCACTTTCTCTCAAACTGGAATAAGAAGTGGAGGGAAGCTCTCTCTCCTTGTCAATCTGAAGAAGTAGAGAAGGGTGTACCCAAGCCGATCCGGGGTAGAAGATACTGTAGAAATGACTTGTTGATCGCCTTGGTCAAAATATTCGCAGAATTGTCATTGGACGGCTCAAACTCGAGGCGAACAATGCCTAGCTCAACTTGTTTTTTGGTGAAATGGAAGTAAACCACTGTGTGCTGTTTGAGGCGTGATGATCGGATTGCCTGCAAGGGCAATGACACTTTGGTTGTCACAGTAGATAATGGTAGGTGTCTCACAAGGAAATTGAAGTGTGGTCAGTAAGTTCCTTAGATAGATGGCCTCAATATAGATTTAGATCATAGGGGGTAGAATGGTATCCATGAGTTCGTGAGAACTTGTTCATCTTGTGTTACCAAGACCTCGGCACTTGCTTCAACCCAGAAAGAGCTTTCCACAAGCGAAATACCTTGTCATGTTGATCAACGGAAGAAAAGCTGGGAGGTTGCTCCACATAGACTTTTTTCTCCAAATAATCTTTCAAAAACGACACTTGACATCATCTGATAAATCAGCCAACTATGGTGAGTGGTGAGCGCAACCAATAGACAAAATGATATCAAAGGAGCGATAAGCGTGAAAGTTTCATCATAGGCAATATTGTGCTTTTGCTTGAAACCTTGCACTACAAGGCGAACCTTGTATTCGTCTAAAGTACCATCAGCCTTTAGCTTGGTCCTAAAGATCCACTTCATCTTGATGACCAGCTTGTGACAAGGATGATCCACCAATGTCCAAGTCTCATTTCGAGCGATACCATCTAGTTTCTTCTCCATGGTTTCATGCCATAGAGGGTCCTGGAGAGCCTCTTACCAATTGTCTGGCTTAGAATGTGCAGTGTAAATGTTGTAAAGAGCGATGTATATGAGTGGAATCCAGTGGAAAGGTCCTTGAATTCAGATGGTTTGCTGGTACCAGTGAGGTAACAAGCCTCATGGAGGAGGCTTGGGGAAGTGTCTGCAAAAAGGTCAGAGTGGGTAGTAGACCTGGCTTAGAAGATATAATCTCATATGATGTGATCAGAGGTGAGGACACAGAGTTTGCTGATGAAGATTGCACGATGTCCCTCTCATCAAATACAACGTTCCTTCTAATGATCACCTTGCTCGTTTGAGGATCGAATAATCGGTAGGCTTTCACTTCGGAAGAATAGCCCATAAAGATCAAGAGATTTGTTGGAGGAGTGAGCTTTCCTATCTTGTTATCCAAAGTGTGCATATAAACATGATGACCAAAGACTCTAAAGTGAGAAACAACAGGCCGAGAGCCAAATTATACCTCATACGGAGTCTTTTTAGAGATCGTTGTGGTTGGACATTGCTTAAGGATGTACGTTGAAGTGTTAATAGGCTCAACCCAAAGATCCTTGGGGAGTTTTACTATGAGCAGCATAGAGTGTACCACATTCATAACTATTTGGTTCCTACACTCTTTGACTCCATTCTATGTGGGGAGTTGGTAGAGGTCAACTGGCATGCAATGCCCTGCTCTTGTAGAATCTCAGAGAACTTGTGGGCGGTAAACTTTCCACCAAAATGACTCTTCATAGTATCCACACGATGATCCTTCTGGTTATGAACTAGCAACACCCAAGCATTGAAATAAGTGAAGACATTTGACTTGTGCTTGAGGAAGTACACCTATATGTATCTAGAGAAATCATCCACTATCCCATTCAAGGAGGCAGTGGATGTGGGACCACAAAGATCTACATGAATGAGCCCAAGGGGATTCTTAGCATGTGTGATAGATTGCCGAGGGAAGGGTGTACGATGTTGCTTATCTAGTTGATATGCTTTATAGACCTCTTGAGATAGCTTTAGGCATGGAAGGTCCTCCACCATCCCCTGATGTGACAACTCATAAAGAGAATCATAGCCAAGATATTCTAAGAGAAAATGCCAAAGATGCTCAGAGCCCTTCGGGCTCTCGTGTAGTGGCCAAGGCTTGGAAGTGATGGAACTTGGAATCATCGGCAGTGGGCTCGGTAAGAAGATGGTTCATGTGGTAAAGGCCATTAGGTTGTACCTTGCCGCAAGCAATCACTAAACCAGTTTGAGTCTAGGACCTCAACTTTGGTCACCATGAAGAAAACTGCTCGCCCTAATTGGCAAAGCTGCTGAATGAATAACAAGTTTACCCTAAGCTGGGGGACATGATAGACATCATCCAACAAAGCTAGATCCAAACTTTGGTCAATTGAAAAACTAATGTGACCTTGGGCTTGAATCTTGACCGAGGAGTTGTTTCCTAATCGACTCTCTCGGCTACAAGGGCTCAGGAAATGAAAATGTCATCTATAGAAGTCATGTGATGGGTAGCTCCATTATCCACAAGCCAAATAGGTGTTGATGTGCTTGGCTCTAATGATTGGGCCTCTGTAGTTACCTCGTCAGGAGGCAACTTGTAGATGTAAATGAGACTCACATTTGATGTCTCTAAGGAGACAATGTGGGTCTCTACAAACCAATCAGACAAGCTCTTTGGAGTTGAGTAGTTCGCCGATTGTGATGGCTAACCGGTGGCAAGTCTCGCCTCTGACCTTGCTGGGGGTTGCCACCATCCTACTTTCCCTGTTGGGGGTTATCCAATTGGGGTGCGGGTTTTTGATTCTTAGATTTTGGCTGTGTGCCTCTTGCCTTAGATCAACACTTGTCGTCATAATGACTAGCCTTTTGACAATGTTAACAATACCTATTCTTCTTAGGTATATTTTGCCACCCAGATTTGAGAGTGGATTGTGTGGTTCCTTAGGATTGACTGGCCTTGTTTTGATTTTGATTTTGGTTTGAATTTTGTTAGCCCTTGCCTTGCCGTCCCTTTTGAGAAGGTGCAACGGGAGCCCTCTCTTTCGAGGACATGTTATGAAATTGATCGAACAATGGTGCGCAATGCAACAATTGACACTCAAACTCATTAAATGTGGGCATCTGAGGTTGTGAAATCACTTGTTGCACAAAATGGTAATATATTCTTGGCAGTTTGTTAAGGAATAGGGTAACTTGATCGTTAGAGGACTTAAGAGGCCCCAATGGTTGAGAACTCAGTGAGGAGATGTCGATACTCAGCCAACTTGACTTTTGAGTCATCCTTGTTTGTGATTTTAAAGTTTTGGAGCTCATGATCCAAATTGATACGACGGGTCCTATTCGGAGTTGCATAGTGGTTAGTCAAGTGTGCCCAACACTCGGATGCTAAGTAAAAATATTGAAGTTGAGAGTGAAACAACAATAAGCCTGCATAAGTAAACAATAGCGGAGGTGTTACGAGTCTTCCATGAGTGGATGACCTTGGCCTTTAGATTCTCCTTTTTAGGGAGATTTGATGTAAAAGGCTTTGGTCTCAAGTTTTGTAATGATTGTATATATGGAAAACATGTGCAAAAAGGAAGTGTTAGATGCTTTTAAAAGGTTTCATGCTTTTGTTACCACATAGAAAGGGCTTAAGTTAAAAGCTATAAGAATGGATAATAGGGGCGAGTATGTTTCTAATGAGTTCAAAAAGTTTTGTGAGATGCATGGCATTAAAAGAGAGTTGACAGCCCCTTATAATCCTACATCAAATGGCATGGCTAAAAGATATAATCACACACTTTGTGAGAGAGTCGGATGCATGTTGTCCACAACTAATCTTCTGTAGTAGTTTTGGGGAGAGGCTATTAAAATTGCAGTTCATGTATGCAATTGCTCTCCAAATCATGTATTGGAAAATGGCATTCCTAAAGAGGTTTGGTTTGGCAAACTTGCTTCATACGACCATTTGCGTACCTTTGGTTGCGATGCCTTCATGCATGTACTTGTAGATCAGAGGACCAAACTAGATATGAAATCCATTAAGGGCATCTTCATGGGATATGGAGATGAGGGAGAGATGGGTTATAGAGTTTGGCTTTCTCAGGATAGGAAGATAGTACGTAGCCGAGATGTAGTATTTAATGAGGCAAAGTTGTTGAAACATGCTATAAAAGGTGACCTTGACAAAAAGAAGGTCAAATTTCAGCATGAACAATCAACCATTCAACAGCCTTTAGCTGAAGGTTTTGCATCCTTTTGATACTGAAAATGAGTAGCAACCCATTGTGCTATGGCGAAAAAATAATGGATAGCAAATAGATGCACAGGATGGAATAGGACAGCAAGAAGAACATGCTGAAAACAGGTTACAGCAGCAAGAAAATGCTGAAAATTAGCAATCTGGTGATGATGTGCACATACTTGAGGCTGTAGGCCCGCTGCGTGACAATACATATCATTGGGTAAGAAGGTGTGCATGTGTCAGAAGGCAACCATAGAGGTTTCAGCTATCTTTGGATTGCATTTTGTTGATTGATGAGAGTGAGCCTCTGACATTTAGAGAGGCACAGTCATGTGAAAACAAGAGAAAGTGGAAGCTTGCTATGCAGGAAGAGATGAAGTCTGTGTATGCAAATAACACATGGGAGCTTGTACCTTTGCCCAAGGATAGGGAAGCTATCTCTAATAAATGGGTTTACAAAGTGAAATATATTGATGGGAAGCCCAAGTACAAGGCATGGTTGGTTGCTAAGGGCTATACATAGAAGGAAGGCATAGGCTTCCAGGAGATCTTTTCACCAATGGTAAAGTTGACTACGCTCCATATTTTGTTTGTCCTCACTGTATCCTTGGATTTAGAGTTGGATTTACTTTTCTTCATGGTGACTTGGATGAAGAGTTGTACATGAAACAACCAGAAGGCTTTGCTATTCTAGGGATAGAGTATTTGGTTTATAAGTTGAAACATAGCTTATATGGGCTGAAACAAGTTCCTAGACAATGGTACAGAAGGTTTGATATTTTTATGCTCATCCATGGATTTAAACACAATCCTATATATTACTGCTTATACACTAAAAAGGTTGATGATGGAAGTCTCATTGTGATGATCTTATATGTGGATGACATGCTGATTGCAGGAAAGCATAAGAGTACTTTGAATGCTCTTAAACGGCAATTGAGTTCAGTCTTCTTAATGAAAGATTTAGGGGCAATTGAAGACATTTTGGGCATGTGCATTAAAAGAGATAGAGGGCAGCACTTGTTGTTTCTCTTACAATACAAGTATGTTAGCAAAGTACTTGATAGGTTTAATATGGTTGATGCTAAGCCTCTTGGTGTGCCTTTACCACCACATACAAAGCTTAGCAAAGCTAATTGCCCAAAGGATGATGTAGCTGCTAGTGCTATGAAGGGCATACCTTATGCATCAGCTTGTGGATCTTTGATGTATGCAATGGTTGCAACTTGCCATGAGATTGCTCATGCAGTGGGAGTTGTTACTAGATTCATGTCTAACCCTAGCAAGCCACATTGGGAAGCGGTGAAATGTATTTTTAGATACTTAGAAGGTACACAAGTGAAGTGTATATGCTATGAAAAGGGTGCACTAGAGTTGAAGGGATTCTGTGATTCGGACATGGCAAGAGATCTTGACACTAGGAAATCTACCAGTGGGTATGTCTTTACTTTGGCTGGTGGGGCTATCTCATGGTGTTCAAGGTTGTAGAAAATTGTGGCACTAAGTACTATAGAGGTTGAATATATTTCAACCACAGAAGCTTCTAAGGAAGCTATTTGGCTCAGCCATTTGGTCAAAGATTTTGGTCTTTCTTCACATACTCCAGTGCTTGGATGTGATAGCCAAAGTACAGTATGTGTGGCTAAGAATGCCATGTTCCATGCACGTACTAAATACATAGGTGTTCGGTACCACTTCATTCAACAGGTTTTGGATGATGGTTTTGTCACACTGACTAAGATCAAAACCCAAGATAACCTTGTAGGTGTTCTCACTAAGAGCCTTGCAGAGGCTCTCAGCATGAGCATTTCATTTGATTAGTGGGAGTTGATTAGCTTAAAGGTACCACTTTAGGCCTTTAAGTGGGAGGTTGTTGGGTGTAAAGTCCCTTCGTCTCCATGTAAACTTATATGGGTGTGAACACACCCTTATTTGTACCCTAACATATAAATACGTTCTTTATTCTGTGTACCATCACAATCTGGTACACCCATCTCTATGTTCACTCTCTCTCACTCTCAACATTGCTGTTCACACCTTTGTCTCGCACTCCCATTGTGCGCTTTTCCCTTTGTCATATTCACAATTTGTGCCCTACCCTCTTGCTTTAAGTCCATCTCTTGATTGTATTCATTTACTTCAGGCCCTTACTTTAGACCTACTTTAAGTCAATCTCTTGATTGTACTCATTTACTTAAGGCCCTTACTTTAGACCTTCAATAGGTTATCCAATTTTAGCACACATTGTTTTTGATGAATATTTAGGATTTAGGTCATTATTAGATACTTAGAGGTGTACCACTTTGTATCCAGGTGCTTTGTGCTGGGAATGCCATTTGTACACTAATGCACCTCCCATAAACCTACAAGCGAGTCACATTGTCCTCTGGTTCCGTTGTGTGGGGCATCACCCTCCAACACACTATACCACCCTCCTTGGAAGTTGGTTGCTCAAAGGCAATAACTCCCTCCTTGTGCTAAAGAGTTACCTCCTTTGAAGGAAATAGGGAGTAGAAAGGAATCACCTGCACATTTAGACCTAGTTGCACCCTTCCCGATTGATCCTAAATACAGACCACAATCTAATGCCAATGAATAGTCTCCTTTATTGAATAAAAAAGAGAGTGGTAAAGTGAAAACATCACAAAGACCCTTTTGGCCTCACTTGTTAAAAATAATAGTGCTATACACTTTACTAGAAATCCTGACAGACGAAAAATTTCCCTCAAAGGCCAAGAGTATTAGATCCACATCCATAATTACACACACCACATTGAAGGGTATTCTATATACATTAAAGCTGAACCCATTACCCATCCCAAAACCAACTTTAGCTCCCTTCGGTGATGGTAGTGCCATTCCTTGGAGGTTGAGAGAGGGTCTTTGCCAGGGAGGTATCACAATTTCTCCACCCTCTGATATCATTGTTCATCAATGGCTGGCCATTGATGTAGTGATTTTTGGATCTTCCCTCGAGTCAGTGCGTTTTGGTCTGTCTGACTAGTTTAGTCACTTCCCCCCCCAAACTAGATTTTGAGGATTCCTAGGTTAGCCTTAAGAATCCTTAGGTTAGTCAAGCTACCTATCCTTAAGGCTATGCTACGCTAGTCTTTACTTAAGTAGTCTAGTAGATCTTTAGGCTTCTTTCAACTACCATAGGCTTAGCTGTACTTTTGCATCTTATTCTTTGCCATTCTCTCTCATGTTGTTCACCTTTCTTCGTGCCTTTGTTTCCATCGATTACTTATCATGATTGTACTCTTTTAGTATGCTAGATGGGGACTAGCCATGGGATGCATTAATTGACTTGATTTAGTTTCTTTTCAGCTTTACATGATAGTGGAGACACGGGCTTAAAAATTTGTTTGTCTCACCTGTCAATTTGGCCTCTGGCAGACATTAATGTATCTCTCTTTCCTCGAGAGAAATTACTTGAATGTTATTGGCATGGATCTTTGTGAAGCCTAAAACACGGCATTTTCATAACAACAATGTGTTAGTTGAACCGACAAGATATGTGGTGTGCAAATTTTGAATGACTTGATCAAAATCTATGCTTGGATGTACATGAGACAAAATCTCAATGCATTTATGTTAAATAAGGCAATAATATTGTGGTTTATGGGTGCAGGCTTCAAAGTATATATTTGAAATATTTCATCAATATGCTGATATATGTGAGAGAGCAAGCATTGACGAAGCATATTTAGATGTCACGAACAAGGTATGCCATAATTTCATTTTTTTGTGTCTTGGCCTTGATTAAGTTTCTACCAGTGAATTATCATGTAACCTTTCACGTAAGCAAATGTTTTTGACAAAATAAAACTGTTTCATACCTGAAAGAGTGATGGCTACTTGTTGATGGTCTTGTCAGGTAGAAGTGATAGTTGAAAAAGGGTGCGATCGGCATCATGAATTGCAACAGTTAGTTGGCAGCCATCAAGTGATTGATAATATGGTGTCCATCAAGGACAAGGTTGGCATGATTGCTGAGAATGATATCATTGAGGTTCAAGATACTACTGATCGAAGGTACTCATTTACCTTTTTGGTATTTGTTCTCCGAAGAAAACATGAAGTGCCTGTTCAGATGGCTTGTTTTCTGTTTAGCTCCCCCACTGGAGGCTGAGGAACTTCGTGTGTTTGTAAGTAGGCTTCAATAAAGAGGCTGTGTATACAAAAGGAAAACATGACCAAGATTATAAGGTAGTTTATGGTTGTTTGTGATGTCTTAGTTCTGTCCTACATTGGGCAGACTTTTGGCGGGTGCAATAATTGCTGAGCAGATACGAACAGATGTTAGGACCAAGCTTGGTTATACATGCTCTGTGGTAAGTCTCGTGACTTGGTATACACATTCATGGAGCATTATTTGCTGGATTTGCAATACTAATTTTATGTAGTGTTTCAAAATTTCTTTTTCTTATCTATATAATATGTTAGCTGACTCGATACAACATGTGCAAGTAGGAATTGTTAGGGCAAAAGTATTAGACTACTAACTAGCAGCGGCATTCAAATAATAGAAACTTTGAGAATATATTTCAGTTGGTCAGTCTCATTATGAGAATTTAGTCAATCCATTGCTCCCAACGTCACAGGCAAGCTTTTGGTAAGATGCATGGGGCAGGTCTGGGATGGTAGGTGAAGTCAGCAAGTAATTCTTCTAGACTATTCCCCTGCATGGGACATGTGGTTGATGTCTTCACCACGGTTTTACCTTTGAGCAGCCTTAATCAGACCCCCACTCTGGAAGTGATTTGAGAGGGGGTGTTTCTTGTCCTACAGTCTTCTACCCTTCTCAGCTTTGTTGAGAGGTGTGGTAGTATATGAAAATCAACTTTAGGAACAAGATGTGAACATTTGTTTGTTTTTATGTAAATGCATACAAAGTAGGACAGATGTATGTGCATGCAATTGTGAATATCATATCAGCTGTAAGCAGGAGCACAATCACGAGTCTTTTTGAAGAAAAGAAAAAATCGTTATATACCTGATTGCTCAAAACAAAGTTAAAGAAGAGGCGGAGTCAAAACCTTCAGTATTTTTCTGTCTGCTGAAATGTGGTTTGCAAGGCCCAAAACTTCAATGAGACTGAGAGGTTTACAGGTATTCTAAAATGATATTGTACATATCAGGGAATAGCAACAAATAAACTTCTTGCCAAGATAGCATCAGCCAGGCATAAGCCAGACCAACAAACCATTGTAAGTAGCTTAACTAAGTTCTTGAAGTTTCTAGGAGTGACAGAGTACAAATCTTATACAGTAGTGAGAATGTCTTGGTGGTAATTGGTCTTTTGCTGCAAGATTGTTCTAGCAAATCGGTTTGTATTTTTTTCCTCAGATCTTTCCAGAAGCAGTCCCAAACTTGATGAATGAGCTTCCTTTGAAGAAGGTTAAGCTCTTGGGTGGGAAGATTGGTGAGGTAAGCATTGCAGTGATTTCCTATATTATGCCTGAGCACCATTTAGCTTCGTTTTTCTTATCTTGAAATATGCAGCACCTTTCAGAGAAGTATGGTTGTAAAACAGCAGGGGAGGTTCAAAAAGTTCCTTTGAAGCATTTGCTTGCCTTGCTTGGTGATCGTTTGGGGCACTATGTGTACAAAGCTGTACGAGGGCTTCATGAAGACAAAGGTGTGAGGATATACAGGAGCATAGCCGTTGGTATCTTAAGGATGTTTCTCTTTGTACTGGTTAAATGTTTTCATGGCCTTCCAGACTGGAACATTTGAGTGTCCTAGTTGCTGAAATATGTTGATTCTTGCAGTTCAAGAAAAAGAGGTACCCAAGTCCATGCTAGCTGCCAAGTCATTTCAGGCTACTCAAGATATCACCGTCATCAGGTCCTTTAATTCGATCATGAGTGCTGTTGTTTCTTGCTGCTATCTGGCGCTGGGTGTTTTTCATTTTCTCAGTACTTGATTTGGGAGGAAATTAACCAAGGATTTTAAACAGTTAGTCATCTTTTACTCAATGTAGAGATAGCTCTGTGCACATGGCAACTGTTTTCCCAAAATTCACCTGTCATGTAACAGGAGATGGCTTGGAGTTTTAGCTGAGGAATTATCTGTCAGGATGCTACGTGATGCCAAAGAAAACCATCGCCAGCCTCACAGTTTGCACCTGTATTATCGATCTGGGTTCTCTCAACAGACTGGGGATCACTCTAAGTCATGTGCTATGCCACCTGCAGTCCTACATCTCCTTTCGTCTCTAAGCTCCAGTAACCTTCATCTAGCAAGTCCCAGCTTTGCATCTCTTCAGGATCTCCAAAAAGAGCATGATATCCATTTTCACAGAATGAACACACCCACTGAAGATAATGGCTCAAAACTCTTAGAACCCCTGAGGCAGAACCGTGAAGTTAATAGAACAGAAACCAAAATCGAACTTCTGGATATAAAAAGGCAGGAATTGACAGGGTCAGATTCCAGAATTTTATCTGACCTGCAAGCACGTGATAGAGATAGCCAAAATATTGGGTCCACACTTCAGCAGGACAAAGTGACAGATGATGTAGCAAAGGAATTGGCAAGATTGTTGCAAGAAGCATCCTTCAGGTTACTTCAAAGCATTGGAGGAGTGGCATCATTCACCCGATTGGCTATTTCGGCTAGTGGTTTTCATGATGCACCTATGCAGGTATAAAAGCTGTGCCCTCGAAAACTGATGAGTTTTGTCAGTCAAATGTTTTGGCGACAGAAACAAATTACAGCTTTCTGACTGTTTGTGACGTTGTTATGACATTTGCAACTGAGAACTCTGGTCTTTGCCAGGGATCACACTCCATACGCCATTTTTTCTCAGGAGAAGTCAAAAAGCCAACATCTTGTAAGCCATTGTCAGTGCCTATGCCACTTGATTCTGACAAGTTGGTGCACATGCCGAGCGGAATCCTGAGATACGTCAACAACAAAATGAGTACACAACAAGGTCTACCCTGCAGTGATGCCAGGCAGCACCTGTTTTCAAAGATGAATGACAGTGAATCTCAACGAACAGGAAGTGCTAAGTGCCAATTTGCAGAAGCACCTGACTGCTCAATAGTAAGCCCTTGTTCAGAAACAACACCTCTTCATGAGTTCGAAGTATCTGAATCTAGTTGCAGTGAACTAGCTATTCAACAGGGAGCTCTGGATATGTCCCACATAGGAGTTGGTGTATTGGTTGATGAAACCAAAGCAGCTCTATGCACCTTGGCAGCACCACAAGGTGCAGATAATTTGGACATGGGCTTGATGGTTTCCGAGGAGATTGATCTGAAAATGATCAGTGTGGAAGAGCAGCGCCGCATTCTGGAACAGATATACAGTGCAAGAGCTGCTAACCAAACATCCACTAGTGTTTCACAAGAAAAACTTGGTTCCAGTAATAAAGATACAAACAGTTCAAAGCGCAGGAGACTGAAAAATGGTCAAGCATCATTATCTAATTACTTCCAATCTGCTGCTGGCAATTCTTGAGATTTAATGGAGTTGTTTTCACACAGAAGGCACTATATTAGCAAATTGTTAAGTGGACACATTTACTGTGAATTTTTTCTTCTTTTTGAGTCCTGTAAATTGCTTGTGAGCTTTCTGTTTCAGCCAAGTGATGATCTTCTTTCACGATTAGAGAAAGCAAGTTGCAACATCATCAAAACATGCACATTAAATAGTCAAACATGATCAGCAATATGCAAAGTAAATCAGGATAAAGGAAGGGCTAATGCATATGAGTGAGTTGTGGCTGAATATTAAAGCATCCACTACAATAGAGCGGCTCTACAGTAACATTTTAAGCTTATATACCTATGAAATTGGTTAGCCTAGTATCTCGCATATTGATCATCATTCAAATGCAAAAACCATGAGTAGCAACTATGTTGGAGGCTAATCGTTGTACATCAAAAGGCCATTGAGATTGTGATTTCTCACCACTAAAGTGAGCATCTTTTATTTACATTCCTCCTTTTCTTATGGAACATGATGCTTGAATGCATGTACACATGCTCTCGTGTGAGCAATTTATGCTTTTGGTTTGAAAGGTTTATAAAGTAATTGATGTGCTTAGCATTCCTTGGACCAAGAATCACCATTGTGGGCAATTTAACTTCTTCATGATCAAAACTATGTCAACATTGAGACACACTTAATAATAACATATTCATGTTTGGTACCTAACTACATTTCAAGTAAGCCAAGGATAGTCCACAAACAGCCAGAATGACAAGTTCTTGGAATCCCTTATAGAGTGGAATTGAAAGGATAGTAAAGCTTATTACACTCTAGTGACACTCAATATAACATACATGGTAAGGGTATTTTGGACATAGCTTTGTGAAAGACAATCTTCTATGTCATTAGTTTCCAAACTACAAGCCATCATCCAACCTAGAGTGGCAACAAAACCATTCCTAATAAAATAAAAGGCTTCTATGAGCAACTTCCAACAATTCGGGCATATGTAAGGCTAACTAAACTCATTAATTTTATTATAAGTTCCAGTAAAATTTGGCACATTGGTAAAGCAATTTGTTGTAGCAAAAGTTCCTTATTGTTGCAAGAAACAAACACCTCAACTCTTAAAGTGAAGCTTCAAAAGTGGGACATGAGCAAGGATAGTGTTCCTGTAAGAGCTTTAACCACCAATGAAGATCCTAAGAAGAATCAATACTAGGTATGCCATCTCACTTGAAGTTTTCCTTAAAAGAAGACTACATGTAGATTCATTAACAATTTTATGCTTGATACCTCTTCAAAAGGTAAAAGAGACCAATATAATCTCTTCACAGTGGGAGTAAGCCTTTTAGTAACATGTGATTTCTTATAACCATTTCAAGAGTAACCATGGAAAGCAATATTTGAGATGAGCCAAGAAAGCTTGGGCTTAAGCTACACCATCAAAAGAGTGCATGGACAAGCAATCAAGTTGAGCCAACTAGAAGTTGCAAGCATACACCGAGTTCCACATCTGAAAGGGATTTGCAAATTGGCTATGTGGGATGCTAAAATATTGGACTAGGTAAAGCCAATAGTAGGGACAAGTTCCATTTGTATCCACGAACAAATATAATCTAGAGACAGAGTACATCTAGTGGTCTAGAAATCCTCATAGACTTAGACTGGCTCAAGAAGAGCCTCTAGTTGTCCCACTTGTCTTTCCTATAAGACATGAGGCTATTGACCATCCTTGGCACTTCCACCTTAGCATTTATTAGTTGTCCAGGCCTTGTATCATGTGGAACATGCCATACATTATGCTTATGTATTGGCTGCCCATCCTCTTGAAACACTACTCTATGGATTTTCATTTTAATGGACTGTTTAAATATCTTTTCCTCATTGAAAATGACGTCATGGTTACATACTATCTTATTTGATTCAAGATTCCACAAGTGATAGCCCATTTTACATGACTCTCCATAGCCAAGAAAAATATATTGCTTGGACTTAGGATCAAGTTTACTCTACTTGTTCCTTGGTATATGCTTAAATGCCTTACATCCAAAAATATGCAAGTGATTATAACTAGGTTTCTTGTTAGACTATAAGTCTCTTGATATCTTGCCATCAAATGGTTTGCTAGGAGATCTATTGATCAAATGCACTAGTGTCTTTACAGCTTCAACCCAAAATCCTTTAGTGAGACTAGTATTAGAGAGTATGACATGGATACTTTTTTGAATGGTCATGTTCATAATCTCAACCACACTATTTTGAGCAAGATTCTCAAGAGCTATAAACTCTCTCGTAATATCAAGACTTGCATAAAAGTTCGTAGAGGCATACGAGTTGTACTCTCCACCATTGTCAATCCTCTAGCACTTCAGCTTCTTACTTGACTATTTCTCTACAAATGCCAAGAGCTTTTGAAATGCATCCAATAACTCACTCTTCTTGCAAAGAGGATAAGCCCAATCCCTCCTTGTGGCATAATCTATAAAAGTGATAAAGTACAATGTTCCTCCCAATGAAATTGTTGATATTGGCCCGCACAAATTAAGACAGTCGAATCTTCTACTCCACTACCTCTGTTGTTATGCGACATTTTAGTTTACTTTCAAGAGAAAAATGCTTACAAAAACCAAGATTAAAAAAATTTAGACAAGAAAGATAGTTTAAGTAGCACAAAGCTTTCATTTTAGTCTAACATATGCCCCAAAAGGCGATGCCATAAAGAAACATATGGTTATTTAGTGATAGCTATAACATGGTCTTTAATACTAGAAACATGCAAAGGATATGGAACATTTTGGCCCTTTGGCCACAATTAGAGATCCCTTGCAAATATTCCACACATGATCACCAAAGATCACTCTATAACCATACTCATCAAGTTGTCATATACTAGTCAAGCTTTTTGTCAAGTTTAAGACATGCCATATATTTTAGCAAGGAAAAAAAGAACCATTTGATATAGTGACAAGTGTATATGTGCAATGTCAATAATGATGCATGCGTAGTTATTTCTAAAATAGACACATCCTCTCTTTCCAACATCATAGGTAGCAAATCACTCTTTATACAGAGCAATATCAAATGATACTCCAGAATCCAAAAGCTAACTTTGAGCCATGGCATTATTCATGAAACCAAGAATGCATCATCCAAAGAGGATACATACAAAATATCACCGCCATTACTACCACATACATTAATCTCCTTATCTTTGCTTTGCTCTTCCTTTTTGTTGTCATCTGGTAATGTGCCCGTTACTCAGTCCACTATAATAAACAATGTGCATATACATTCCACTAAAATAAAACAATACGTAACAATGTGTATTTTCTAAAACAAGATTATTAATGTGTAGAAAATATTGAAAAAGTGATTTGATTGATGGAATGTGAATACTTGTCACATTTGCATAATTGCAAATTATTAAAGCGAAGTGTACTTAGAGAATTTTAACTTGTAACATTTAGATGGGGCGAAATCCATACATTTGAAATTGAACCATTAAACATTGAAGATGGAAGAATTTATTAGCATGGATGCATTTGTCTCAAAAAATTAGTCTCTCTACCATTTTACTGCATGCAAATATGATATCATGCACGCACTAGGGGTCTTGCAAGATACAGTGTAAAAGCACTTTTGAAATAAAAGATAAGGGAGAAGGGAAAATAAATTTTAGATCATATATGAGAATTTGGATTTTTTTTCCCACAAAAAATAAAGAAGACTAAAGACAAGCCTAAAGAAGGGGTATACTTTTAGGAAAGCATGCTGTACTAAGGCCCTTTAAAAAAAGAATATTGATTAAAAAAAGGGGAAACCTAAAAGCATATTGGGCTCTTTCTCTCCCTACTTTTATATAAACCTTCCCCTTTAGGTAAAAGCCATAGATTCTCTTTTGTAGAAACCTTTGCCTTTAGGTCAATATCCATGGATTCTCTTCTATATAAACATTCCCCTTTAGGTAAATCTTCTATATAAACCTTCCCCTTTAGATAAAAAGCCATGGATTATCTTCCATTCGAATCATATCGAGCCCTTGGAGCACATTAACCTTCTCAACATGAGGATTCGAGATCCACAGACCATTCGGAGGATCATGCATTTTCCAAGCATCTCAAGAATATGGTGCCCTCATGCTAATATCTCTCTTTTTTATGCTTGCAAATATCAAATGTTATATTATTTAAGGCCTATTTACACTCTCCTACACCAAAATCACTTATTAAAAGCCATGTTTTCGTACATCAAGCCGCTAAAGCCCTCGAAAGGTCCAAATGGTGTCAAATCAAGCCAAAAAATATTATAGAGGTTGCTCTAGCCCTATCTACCCCTAGGGAGCATTACACTTTGATTTTAAGATTTGTGCATGTGTGCTCGTAAAAGAGTGTACTTGAAAGACTATTTCTATGTCCCCATTGCATTGTAGAGAGATTATAGCACTCCCATCAACAACGAAGGGATTGCTAAAGCTAAGGCTCAACTTGAGACTGAAGTACAAATTGAATCGGACAACCTATGCAATCCAAAGATATGGTAGTTGCATGCCAACCCAAGGTTGTGATCATACCCCACAAGAACAATGGGATAGATGAACAAAAATAATCACGTTACGTGCAATAATTAACGTATATTTCTAAAATTTTGAACTCTCATTTTTTATAAAATTTAAAATTAGTTTTACAATCATTCACATTTATTTCATGATAAACCTTGAAAAAGTAAACATGACATGATAAAAAAGGATATAGAATGGTCTTATGTTTCTTAAATGAAGTGGGAGCTTATGCTCGACCGCCAAGACCTATGGACCTCTTATTGTTTCAAGTGTTTCAAGCTAGCAGCTAATGGCTATCTCTCACCTAGCCATACGTGCTCTTGATCCTATGAGTGTAGTGAGCTTACCTTAATGCTCGATTGAGTAGCCTCCTCCCTCAAGCACTTCGGTAGCTCCACGATCCGAGATGCGAGCTCAAGCAAGCTCAATCCTCTACCTTAGCCATGCACACGAGACTAAGAGAAGAGAAGAAAAGAGGAGAAGATGGAGAGCTTCTCCACGATGGTCCCTAACACTCACACACACACTCCCTCACACTCTCACACTCCCTCTCTCAAACACAAGCACAAGCACAAGCAAGGAGAAGAGAAGAAGAGAGCTACTTTATCCACACACCAAGAGTGAGCTCTTCCATTCACTTTTTGGTTTTTATACATGCCCTTATCCCTTTGGGCACCCATCCCCTTTTTACATGACCAAGCATCTTACCGAGGTCCTCTTTTCCTATTCACTTCTATTTACAGTATCCCTTCACCTATGCCCATCTACTCTTTACAATTTGCATAGGAGGGAACGTGGTGCTCTTTTACAAAATTTGGGGGCATGTTTGCATTTTAAAATGTGCCTTTCCCCTTTGCCTTCTTTGAGGTTTCCTTTGCGCCCTTTTCCTTTTCTTCTCTTGTTTCCTCTGTCAGGTCCACATTTTTGAATTTTCTTGGATTTATTTTTATTTTATTTTTCCTTATCTTGCATTGGGGTCAACATTACCCCCCTCCTAGTGAAGTGCCAGTCCCGTGGCTTGTGGGTCTTTGTTGGTGAGGGCTCGGTGATTGAAGAGTTGTCATATGGTTGATGATGGGGCTCGCAGGGGTTTAACATGGAAAAGAAGCATGTCAGAACGATCGAGGCTTTGGAGATTGAGGGTATATTGAGTGGTTGACGAGGGCCTCTAAGGTGGTTGGTGGTTGGTCGCATTCATATTTATATGAAAGTGAAAAGAAAAGTGCACTACCTAGGGGGTGCGTCTACCTTACTGTGTGGTGCATTATGTCCATGCTAGTGGAATTGGGAGCTGGGTTGAACCCTGGGGTGTTGTCCCACACTTGAGGACCCAATTCGTGCATAGGGGAGGTGCGGCGGGTGTAGCCTATAGGGAGACAGGTCTAACCATAGGCGAGTGTGAACTCCCTAGGTATGTCCTGCCCTTGATGTAGCTCACAGGGAGACATGTGTGGTGGGTGTAGCTCACAGGGAGACAGGAGCGTGAACTCCCTAGGTATGTCCTGCTCTTGATGCACCCTAAGTGTGAAGTGGGGAATAAAAGGGGCTAGGGGGTTAGATACAGAGCCGGTTGACTGAGGCCACCGGACATGCCTAGCTTGAGGATCCCTAGGTACAGTGATTGTGACCCTCAATAAATATGACATGTATTATTTCTTTCGTTTTTTATTTTCTTTTCTAATGTTTACTTTTTTCTTTTGTCTTTTCTTTCTCTTTTCTTTTTGCTTAAAAATAATAATAATAAGTATGCAAAGAGCTAGTCCTCATGATCATGGTCATGGGAGAGGAGGCTAGGGGCTTAAGGGACTTGCCACAAAAGTACTTCCCTCTACATGTATTCTTTTAAGCTTATACGTACGTTGAGAGGGGTAGTGGACACGAATGCGTGGTTGCATCAGCGGTTGTTATTCATATCCTCTAAGAGGGCCATGCAAAAGGATGGAAGGAGGGTGTCTCTCATCATTAACGTAGCCATGGTGTAGCTATCTATGCCGACATTTAGATAAAAAATAGGGGTGGGAGGCGGTATTCTTGTGGTGTAGGGTCATGTTTAAGTAGTACTCTAAGAAGCCTAAGATAGTTACAGGTTGTGATGAAGGTGGGATCTGGGCAAGAAGAAAAATCACTAAGAAAATGGGCAATCAAGATCCATAAGTCATCCTTGGAAAAGGTAAGGGCTTCCTTTGGCTTAGTGGCATTTACATTATATATTTTAGGGAAATCATAACGGCCATGGATGTTAGGTTTGAAGTCCACTCCTAATCTTCTTAGGTATGGCATGTATGTTGGGTTGTTTCTCTCAAAGGGTAGGGTGTTACAAAATGACATCTAGGCATCCATGTTTGCATCCTAGATTCTTCTCCTCCACTTGGGCTGGGACTCGTACCCCTTCACAGTCCTGAGTACCTCCATAACTTTATTTTCCCAGTAATCTTGCGCTTTCGTCCTCCACAGCATTGGATTATTCTCTATCTCTCTCTTCTCTTGGTTCCACATGTCTCTGAGCCGCCTACCCATGCTGATCACCTCCTCCACCACTTTGGTTGATAGCACTCTACTCAGTGCAAAGGGGAATCAAAAAGTAAAGTCGAAAGGTTGGTGGTTGTTCTTTTTTTGCTCCCACATTGCAAGCTCCACATTCTAATTCATTGGTAAACAAACTTCTATTTGTGGAATGGGCACTTCTGGGGCTACTATTGGTTGAGCTCTCAACCTTCTCTGTGCTTGCTCCAACATCCTCATTCTCTTCTTCTTGAACTTTGCTTTTCTTTTAGCAGTTATGTCCATCTCTTGGTGTGCTTCTGGTCATGGAGAGGAAGGTTGTGGGACCTGCTCCTCGTCTTGATGTCCCATCTCACTTTTGGAAGTGGCACTTATTGCTCTCTTTCCCTCATGGGCTCTTATGGTCCTTGTCCCTCCTTAAAGCCTAACAACTTCGTCTCTTGGATTGTCAGCCGCCCTATCCTTTACAAATACTCTCGTTTCTCCTGTTGGCTAGGTTGGTTCCCACTCCTTGTGGTTGGACATAGAATTCATGCCTTATGTCTATGCAAGCAAACTCAAGCTTCCTCTTTAGAGTTTCAATGGACTTCTCCTCTTCTGCTTGTGTGATGTCCAAGATGGTACTGGGGAAGGTGCATTGTTGGGCTTCCAATCTTGTGTTCGCTAGCCTCTGCCACCCTACTTTCCACTAATACTCTATCACCTTCTGCATGGGCTAGATGGCTTATTAGGTCTCTTACTCTTCCTTCACTCTAGGTCACCCATGCCTTTGGCCTTTTGTTTCATCCTCTAGGCTTTCACTCTACCTTAGGGCTAAGGCTGCTATCATTGGCTCTTGGTCTCTCCACTTTTGGGTCACTTTTTCCTTCTTCTCCTCCAAGTGCTCGATTAATGGTCTATACCTCTATACCTCATTTCCTCCATCTCTCTTTGATGCTCTTCTCCTACCTAAGATCTCTATGCTTCTCCTACTACGAGTTGATCCATGGCTTCTAGAACTCTTCTCATCTGCCCTGTCAGGTCTTTGTATTGCATGATTAGTAGTTTGTACTGTCTTTGTAAGCCAATTAGCTCTTGTGTTTCTTCTGCGAGCCTTTCTTGCCACCTATCTTCGTCTCTTTCTTTGGCCTTGAGCTCTGCCTTGAGCTCACTTATCTCTTTTTGATAACCAACCACTTGATGAGTTCTCTCTAACTAAAAGGTTGCCAATGTTTCTCTTTCAGCTTCCAACTCGGACACTATTGTTTTCGTTTCTTCCTTAGCCCTCTCTAGCTGTGAAAGGAGCCCTTTGATGTACTCATTGTAGCCCATGGATGGTGGCACTGCTATAGGGATGGACGTTGTGGATGCCTCTATTTTTTGCTTCTTTGGGTCTTGTCTTGATTCAACATTTGTAGTTGCCGGTCTCTTTGTTCTAGTTGTCGAGGCTTCTTAACCACTTAAATTTGAAGCTACCTCTTGCACTTTATTTACTAGGAATTGCACCCAAGCCATGACATTGCTTGCATCCACCACTGTGGTTGAGGTGCCTTGGGTGGGTATGGTAGCTGGGGTAGTAGGCATGAGAATAGATGGAATTGGATGTAACCGGTTCTTGCCCTTGCCTTCTGTTTGGTGGTGCTGCGAGTTTCTGGCACTTGGGCTAGTGCTTGGGCCTTCTTCTCCTTGTGGACTCATGGTAGCCAACTCCTCTTGCATGGAGGGCTGCTCTACTGACATGCGTAATGCTTGAGCCATGTCTTCATCTTCCTTTTTGTGTAGCTCTTTTGTCTCTTCTTTTGCTCTCCTCTTTCTTTCCTCTTCAGCTCTCTTAGACTCCTCTTGTAGCCTTTGCAATTCAACTTCTTCTTTCCTCCGTCTCTCTTCTTCAGCCTTCTTTGACTCTTTTTTTGTGCCTTCTGCAAGCCGGCCTTCTCTTTTTTTGACATTCTCTCCTCAGCTTCTTATCGTGCCTTTCTGGGGAGCCTCCTTCTTTGGCTGGATTGTGTGTCTTATTCTTCTCCATTGCTTACTATTCTTTCACTAGATTGTTCCTGCTCATGAGGTGGTGTCCTCTCAGGTGTCTCTCCTACTTCCTCTTCACCTACCACCTCTTCCATTGCCTCCTAGATGAGGGCAGTTAGTACTCCACCGAACCCTATGAATTTGAGGTAGGTTTCTTTCTTTTTTTAAAGATTTTGATGTTGGGGACTCTTCCTAAGAGCTGGCCTGCTCCCTAAGGCTAGTGTTGTGGCAGTAGATTGATCAATTGTCTTTCGCACATAGCCATTCCAGTCAATCTCATTGGGTGAATGGGCTGCCAGACTCTCCAACAGAGGCACTCCAATCCTATGCATGAGCAAGTTGTACCTCCGGCTTGAAGACAATGTGTGGATGACCTTGGCCTGGAGTCTCACTTTAAGGTCAGGGATATCCTGGATGTTGATTTACGTCGTTTGTTAGGACTTGGTCCTTGTTCATGTTGAGCATGGCATAGATATCTCTTTTTGGTCTCCTCTCCACCTTGTGTGCTAACCTCGGGTGCCTTCTCCACCAAGGCCTTGCTCAACTCTACTTGCACTTGTTTTGGCCTCTTCGCCTCTTCCCACAGTCATGGTGCCACATGCTCTATCAGAGTCATAGGTGCTCAAGAACTCTACACATTGATTATAGTTAGCCTCTTGCCCAAACTTCTCAATGTACTTTGCTAGGTTGCATTGTTCTATGATTCTTGTGATTGCTTCCTCCTTGGCCACCACCTTGTCTACATTATGGATAGTCCTGAACTTGAGCTAATTGTAGGCTCGGTTTTCAAGGGCGATGCCATATCATCTTCTCTCTTCTTCTATGAATGGAAGTTGATGTGCACATTCTTGTTGTCCTGCCATTTCTAGCTCCTATCGCAGCACAACAAGCTTCCATTAGTTCATTTGCAAGATCATTTTCTCCACAAGAAGACAAAGGGATTGCAACACAATTTTCACTTCAAGGAATTCATTTATTCTAGGCAAGCATTTCCTCATTCTTTTTAAGTATAAAATCACTTTTCTTTTCTTTCCGCTTTTAGGTTTCAGTATTGAGATTCTCTTATTGTTTCTTTTTCCTTTCCATACTTGTTTTGTTTGCTTTTTGGTGTTTTGATTTTCAATTGATTTCCACATTATCCCCTCAAGGGTTAAGGGTGGCATTTAGTGCATTCTCATGTAGGGTTGTACTCCAAGCTAGCATAGCAGTCCATGTCAAAAGGTCGGATGCCTACGTGAGTAACGTAGGTGAAGACATCTGTTAGGAAGTTATCGGAGTCGATTTTGTTGGTAATGTGTAGCTCTTCCTTAGTAAGGATGCAATCTAAATAGGGGTGGGTCATGACATGCTCTTCTAGAGGTCAGTTGCGAGTAATGGCCAATACCCTATGGGATGTGGAAGTTACCTAAGTTGGGTCATACTTGAAGGTTTTGATTGCACGTCTCTACTCAATGTTGGCCATAATTTGGCAGCCCTCTTACTCCCATTTCACAAGAAAGAGGAGTTGTTGTCGACTAGGTTTTTCAACTCTTCAGTTTCTTGGTTTGTGGCAGAGACCGTGCTCTTGTTATAAGATGTGATGAGTCGTTGTTTGTGTGCTTGCTTGCGAGAAATTTCATTGGCAATTAACTCTTCAGCTGCTGTGGGGGCCTTAACAATCACGGATTTTGATTCCTCCCAGGTGCAAGGTAGTGTATGCACTTTTGTTGCTAAAGGCTCTTCTAAAAGACCTAAGTCTAATCACTCTTAGCTTTTAGCAAGCATGGTAAATATAGCATCCAAATGTCGAATGCAAGTGACCAAGTCATCCCCCGTATTTTCAGCTAAGGGTCAGAGACCAAGGTAAGGATGGATCGCCATACATAAGAGGGTTTAAGGCCCACAAGAGGTTGGGGTTTTACTAGACTAGACAACTCAGCAACTGTTGTCCATGACTTTGGTTGATCCTAAGGGCGCGGTTTAGCCTCTTGTGTAATAGGCATGGTTTGCAATGCTAATGTCGTGTTGTTAGATGCTTGTGATGCCCTTGGGACACTAGTAGCCTTGGCTGAGTGGTTTGGAAGTAGCAAGTTGCTGGGATTTCTATTGGTAGACTTGTTGAGACTCTACTAGACTTGTTGAGACTCTATAGGCTTAGTGGTTTTGGGCTCTATAGGCTTCGTAACTTGAGTCTCCTGTGGTTTTGATTCCTCAATTGTTGTGTGGTCTTGTGTAGACAAGTTCGAGGGTGGTGCTTGAGTGGTACCCTTGGCAATCTTGGCTTTAGGTACCCATATCTAGGTATTGCCCTCATAATAGCCTTGTGCTTGCAATAGGGTTGTGGGGACCCATCGTGGCTTGATTGTTCGTCTATGCCTATAATGTCTTCTTTGCCTCCTAAGTATCGAGTATGAGTTTCTAGCAACGTGAGGTCATGTCTACTTATTTCTAGGTGGTGATCCTTGGTGCTTAGGCACCCATGTGAACTTGGGTTCACTGGCCTTGGTTACACTCTTGACAGTTTGCTAGCATTGAGGCTTAGTGGGTTGTGACAAGTCACGACCCCCCTCCTTAGATTTGGTTGTAGGTTCATCTATTGGTGGCTTTGTGGGCTTTGATAGAGCCGCACTGCCCTTGCTTAAAGCTATCACTATGCGTACATTGCCGATGGCAAGTTGAATGTGCTGCAACTCGTAATCGACATTGCAATGTGCCTTCTTCTTAAATATGCATCCTAACAACAATTCCTTACCAACATCCTTTGTGTTTGGCAACACATAAAAGACCATGGGTATGCTCTCACACTTGATAGAGACTACAACTTTGCACTTTCCGAAAAGCGCATATGATTGATCCCCAAATGGGTTGAGCTTAACATTTGTGGGTTGTAGTTGTGGTCAACCAATGAGAGTCCAATGATCATGAGTTAAGATATTAAAGTCAGCCCCCTCATCGACCAAGTGTCAAAAGTATGAATTTGTTGAGCGGTGATCGTTATGCATAGGTAAGTGGGTGCTATTGCTTTCTCATCTTTGTCCTCAATCTCTGTAATTGTAGCAACTCGTATGTTCACAAGGGACTCTAGCATCGGAGGCTTGTGTAGTGGATGCATGGGAGGATATTACTTCTTTACGTGGCTACTGTTGAAGAAGCCTATGCTCTCTCCGTCTAGGGTCTCAAGCTCTACATTTTTGGTTTGGTTGATGATGTTGACTTTGAAAGGCCCTAAGCCCCTAAACTTCATCTTTTGTTTATGGCCTTTCACTGAGTATAAAAATACTAGGTTGCCTTGGTCCAAGTCTCATTGCTTGATATGCTTGTCAAACCAACTTTTACGTTGTGCCTTTTCTGGACCATTATAAGAGTCCACATGTGATCATAAAATAGGACAACACTTATCTTTGATGTCTACACTCATTGCCATTAGTTGGATGATGCGTCAAATATGGGCAGAGATATGTAGAGCAATATGTATGCTTATTGATGCATTGAAGTAATTCAGTTCAACATTGAATAATGTGAGCACGAATGCAAATAGAAATTCATTGTTGGATTACTTTCCTATAGTCACAGTGGGATTAGTCAACTTGTTTTGGGTATTTGGAGAGATTATTCTCAGTACTACTTGTAGGGTGCAGGGAACCGCAGATAGCCATTGAAAATTACTTACAATTTTGTTTTTTGAATTGAACCATTTTCAACATTTGATAGCTCATTGGAAAGGATACATCCTTAGTTTCTAATAGAGCCAATAAGTTCACCATTTGGATCATTGAAGCTCAAGATATGTGAATTTTACTGCTGATGTATATTAGGATAGATCATCACCTATGGCAAAAAACAAGAAGAAAGATCCCATTATGGATACTATCAATGAAGGTTTAAGGGATTACCAGTAGGAAAGAGAGCATGAAGCTTCTTAAGAAGCTATTTACCATGTGAACCATGATAATGAGGAGGTAGAAATGAGTTCAACTCATGCTGTGGAGCCCCAAGAGGAACACCAAGGAAAAGGGGATTCTACTACAAGAAAATCTATCTTGTAACATCAAAAAGCTTTTATTTCATTCTTTTGATGACCAAAACAAAGAAAACATAAATTCTTCATGCAACATCATAGTAGATATCTCCCACGGATTTGATAGAATCAACCATAATCTTCAACTTCTTCATAGAACCCATCAATAAAACAAGGAACATAAAGGAATGCACCATTTTTGAATGGAAATCAATCACATAGTATTCATCTTCAATGTCTTCATAGTTTTCTCTCTTAATCTCTCATATACAGATACATTGTTTTGATATAATTGGCTATCTTTGGCTCTCCCTCTCTCTCTCTCTCTATTAATAGTACATCATCTCCTCACTACAATACTCAATAATGTCTCTCAACAATCCTTCTTAGGTCGTGGATGCACCTCCCAAGAGGTATGTTTGATGTGAAGAGGCACAAGAGCCACTACAGTATCTCTTCACAGCTCACTACTGTCACTGTCACTTCAGTCTTCTCTTCAGTCTTCAACAGCTGCTTCTTCCATTTATTTTAGCTCTTTTTAACTTAGATTAATCCTTTTCAAAAGTTAGAAAAATTTTCCAAAGTCACACATACATTCTACAGAATACTTATAGAAGATCTACAGAACAGAACAGAACAGGAATAGAGCAGAGACAAAACAGAGACAAAGGCTCTACAAAAGGTTTATAGAGGGTTACACAAGGTCATCAAAGAACATCAAATCCTCATAAATCATACTAAAACCATTCCAAACTATTCAATAAGCTTTCAAAAAACCTCAACCTTCATCAATCATCAATCCATTCTTCATACAGAAGAAAATTAGAACAAAATAGAAGCTATACAGAAGGTATCAGAACCAATCAAAACCTCAACAAAACCTATCAGAACATCACAGAGCTTCATATTTCCACTAAGAATCATCATGAAATTCCAAAACATAATCAATATCATCCAAAACACTCTCAAACACTTCCATTAACAACCAAACATCACTCTAAATCCATAAAAAATCAACCATTCAGATCTCAAAAACAACAAAAATCAGTCTAAGGAAAAGAAGAATATAAGTTTACTAAAGAGCTCAATTTGATCTTTTTCAGTATCTTCAATAATCACTCCACCACGAGCCCAACTTATCACCTGTATCTCTAGAAAAGAATACTACTAAAGGAAAACTTCGTTATTCATTAACACATTTGATAAACAATAAAAAGTCATTACAAATTTGTAAAGGATATAAGAGGTTCTTCAATTTTCCATCGTAGGCTTGCCATCCACCATCACCATCAATAGTTGAAAAGAGAGCTCTCGAATAAATTATTCAACTAGCACGAACTCATCACATACAAATTATTACAACACACACACAAACACAACCATTTGAATGGGACCTCCAAAAGATGTCTCATTAAGAAGCATAGAAGATACATTCAGGGGTATCAATGAAGATGATCCCTCTTGAAGGCTTGATTATTTCGAAAGTGATACAGGGATAAAGACTCATCTACAAAAGATTTTGGAGGATTGTGAAAGAACTGAAGGCAGCACATCCATTCTAGAAAAACAAGGTATCTACTAGGTAGACAAAGGGCATGAAAATATAGGACATCCAACTGTTGGGAATCAATGTTCACACTGACATTCATACAAAGCTTTGGAATGGCCTTTTGATTGTTATGGAAATGCCTATGCATATATGCTAAGTACCAAAAACAAAATGGGTTGTCAATCTCACTAAAGGATCTAGATATTGTGAATATTGTTGAGAAAAATGGAGGTAATTTTGGTATGCTTGTCTAGCAGTTGTCTAGTCCCCTAGAATTAATGGCCAATTAATATGTGGTACTGTGAGAGAATCAGTTGAGCTTCATCCTCTTCTTCTCGAAATCTGCTCATCAAATCCTTCGTACCCACCACTAACCAACTGAGGGGGTTGAGAAATAGAAGTGGCAGGAGATGGAAGTGGAAAGAGGATGAAGAGATGGGTAGGCAAAATCATAAAATGAGAAATAAGCTAAAGAAGGAGTGGCTGAAAATTTAAGCGAATCAGTTAGGAAAGGTGTCGATTGATAAGCAGGAAAAGTAGAAGGTATATGGATAAATGGAGAAGGACATGGCGGAGAAGGGGAAAAGACTCGATCTTCAATGAAAGAATAATAGGTAAAGATTGGAATTTG
Source organism: Lygodium microphyllum (assembly GCF_053477565.2). Classification (NCBI taxonomy): domain Eukaryota; kingdom Viridiplantae; phylum Streptophyta; class Polypodiopsida; order Schizaeales; family Lygodiaceae; genus Lygodium; species Lygodium microphyllum. The sequence goes on along the minus strand of NC_141136.1, from coordinate 183,307,448 downwards.
AGGAAAACCCTGAGGTTGAAAAAGGAGATGTAAGATAGCTGCTGAGTTGGATTGATAAAGGGAAAAATAAGCATCATAGCGATGGGCCATTTATCGATAGTACAATAAGCTAGGAACAAAGGGACCTAAAATAGGTTGTTGATAGTAGGCATCAAAGAAGGATGAATCAAATGGATGGTTCTTGGAAAGATAAGCTAGGAGATCCACCCTCAGTTGGTTAGTGCTCTGCACATAAGTAGAAGTTGTATTCTAGCATTGGTTTAGGAATACAGAATCAATCATTGAATGCCATGAAGTGTCAGGGCAAGTAGCCACTTTAGAAAAATAGCACTAGAACATGTCATCTATCCTCAAATAGTGTTAATTACCTTCTTGACATCGAGGAGCTCTTTAGTCTACTTCTGTAACAGTTTGAGAATCTCGTTATTTGAGAATAACTGTCTGGCTGTAACAAAGGGTTCTCCTTTGTAGGGAAGAGACAAAGCCTTCCCTAACCCTCTAGGTGTCAAAACTATGGAAGTACCACGAACGGCTCAATTTCTTACTATGTGACACAAGAAACTCATCACACAGGGTGGGATCGTCTGGAATCAAAGGGAGTTCTGGAATCAAAGGGAGTGAAGCAGCCACAAAAGTTGCAAGGCTAGCTTTTGCGATAGACTCAAAAGTCAGTAGGGAAGAATAATCCCTACTGATCAATGGAACATATTGAACAGGAGGAGGAGCTTGAGGCACCATTCAGATGGAATATACACACACCACAAACACAGACAATAACAGAGAATGCTTGCAAAACAACAAAATAGATATAAAAAAGAAATCGATCAAAATAAGCACACACACACACACACACGTAACTAACCAATTGACCACCCCAAACAACCCACATCCTAGAAAAAATTCGGCATGACTTCTACACATATGTGACTAAAAGCTTCATGCTATGCAAGAAGCAGTCACCCAAGAACCTGTATTAGGAAAAAAAAAGAAAACTACAAACCGCATCCATAATCGTATCACACAATCAAACCATAATACCTCAAAAACCTAAACAGGACATAACTAGAACTTTGATAAACAATGTCAGCTTAGAGGACTATACGTGTCCATCCCACGAAGCGTATTTATTAAAAAGGGAGAAAAAGTGCAGTGAGGGGAATGATTTTAGTGAAGGGTTCATTTTAAGAAATTATTAACAATGGTTGAAATTTTATTAGGTTGTAAACCTTAATAAGAAAACGACAGTTCATTTTTAAATTGTTAGTTACAGTTTATTAATGTGAAATAGTGCTTTTAATGAAACCCGGACTGCAATCCCCATACTCAGGTCTCTAAATGCATATTCATTGATTGAAAATTTAATGTGTTTGAAGCGCTATTCTTTTTCAGCGCGTGCATTTTTATAACGGCTGGTTCGTTTTTATTAAAAATTAAAGTGTCTCTGAAGTGCATGTAGCGCGTGCAAAGTGAATGACGGGTTGATTTTAAGTTATTAGAAAAACGTGTGTTTAACGCGAGCGCGCGTGAAAAAGTGGATAAATAAAATTCATTTTAACAATTAACTGTGGTTAAGGGATGACCAAAATAAATAAAGCACAAAAAATAGATACCTGATAGGGGTGTGTATGCAAGAGACTGAGGGTGCATTGAGTAGTCCAAAATGCAAGGAATCAAATAAAAAAAGTAAAAACCACTGACTGGAAAAAATAAAACACCTTAGTTTTTTTTAATGACACAAAATAAATATCAAAGCAATATTAGGGGGATCACATTTGGTTTAGATAATGCTGATTAATGTTTGGGTGAAATTATTATTATTATGATTATTTGTAGTAATTTAGCTGTGTTTGTATTTTGTATTTTATGTTATTTAGTTTTAGTTTTTTATTTTTAAAATTTTTTTGGGGGTATATTTTGTATTTTAAAATATTACAAAAGCATTCAAATGCATTGACGGAATTTTTTGTGATTTTTTTGAATTTAATTCTGATTTTTAGGGATTTTAATGATTTTTTTAAATTTTTAGTGAATTTTAAAAGGATATTAAATATTATTAATTTTTTAACAATTAATTATCTATATTATAATCAGAAAAATAAACCAAAAAATTACCCAATTTAGTAAGGAAATTTTCAATAAATTTTTTATTTTTAAATTGAATTTTTATGAGTTTTTAAATATTTATAAGTGTTTTTAGGTATTTTGAAAGGTATTTTTCTCGGGTTTGTGGAAAATCAAAAGAGATACCCGGGCTGCGTGTGAACAGCTATGTATGCTCGGGGACGGCACGCACCACCACATGGAGAAGACCAAACGTGCGTCCTTGCACGTGAACACCCGCGGGGAGCTCTCGTATGCACATGCAGACCTGGACGCCCACACTGCGTGTGGAGGGTGGGGGTAGAGTGGGGGAGGAGTAGGAAAGGGGGCTAGAATGGGGGAAACGGGGGTTACGTTAGTGCGCTAAGCAGGTAGGCAAACTAAGTTTATTTAGGTAAGTTACGTAGGTGAGGGAGGTAAATTAGGTGAATTAAGGAAAATAAGTGAATTAAGTAAATTAAATGAATTAAGTTAATTAAGTGAGTTAGGTTAATTAGGTTAGTTAAGTGAAGTAAGTTAGTTAAGGTAATTAAGTTAGTTAGGTTAATTAGGTAAGTTAAGTGAGATAAGTTACGTAAGTTAGGGAAGTTATGTAAGTTAGGGAGGTTAGGTTAGTTAGGGAAATTACCAAGGGGAAGGAAGAGGAAGTGGAGGAGGTGGTGGGGCGTCGGAAAAGAAGGGGAGGAGGAAGGGTGGCGGAGTGGCGCTGGGAGGAGGAGGCAAGGAGGAGAAGATTGGCGGGGAGGAGGGTGGACCGCGGAGGAGGAGGAGAGAAAGGTTGCGACGGGCGGCGGCAGAGGGTAGACCGCAGCGGAGGAGTAGAGGAAGGCAGTACTGGGAGGCGCCAAGGAGGGAGGACCGTTGGCGGGAGGAGGAGAGGAGAAGAGCGGTGGGAGGAGGAGACTGCGGCGGAGGAGGAGAAGCGGAGGTGTGGAGGAGGTGGTGGCGAGGGAAGCCAAGGGAGGCGGTCGTGGAGGAGACGGCGGCGAGGGAAGCCGAGGGAGCTCGAGGGCGTTGTGGAGGAGACGATGGCGAGAGAAGCCGAGGGAGTGTAAGGGTGTCGTGGACGTGGGGCGTGAGAGGAGGCATCGACCGTGAGGAGGAAGGAGGGGATGTGGGGAAATACGCCAGTGAACAACAAGTAAGGTCGTTTTTTAAAAAAAGTTTTTTTAAAATTGTGTTTTTTTAAGTATGATAGTTTGTTTTGAAAAATGGGTTTTAATGTGTGTGTTTTATGGTTTTTTTTTGGTTTGTTTTTTTTTAAAAATCTCGTTGTTTTTTCCTTGTTTTTTTTTTCTTTCTTTGTTTTTCCTTTTTTTGTGTTTCTCTCTTTTGTTATTTTAATTTTATATTATTTTGTTATTTGTGTTTGGTTAGTTGTGTTGTGCGGGTTATTGTTGGTGTTTTGTCGTTGTTGTTGTTTTTTTGTTTTTTTGTTTTTTTTTTGGTTGTTTAAATTTGTTTTGTTTGGGAAAAGTGAGTGCACCCCCGTCCCGCATGCATGTGCGGGGCGGGAGTAAAAAAAATTTGCATCGACGGGATTAGACGGGGCAGGGATGGTGACATGCAAGGCACAGAGGCCACGGGGCCGGCCCAAGGCACGGAAAACCAAAAACAGGCACATTTACACGCGACATGAGAGACGCAACCACATGTTAAAAGGAAGAAAAATTAATAAAACCCAAACCATATATCGGATCGAAAAATCGTAAAAAGGAAAAATGTGCCGGGAGATGAGGGGAAAATGATAGAAAAATACAACATGGGTTCTGGGGCAAAATTAGGTGTTCACATGGGAAAAATGCAAAAAACAGCTCTAAAAATACATACGAGGATTAATATGGAAAAATCCGCTCTCTAGAACGCAGGGCGGAAAGAAGGAAAAATGTGCCAAATAATATGCCTGACAAACCTATCATGTCAACACATGGTTTCGACCGAGAGAGAACACGTTCACATGGGAAAAACCCAAAAAGTGGACTCGAAAAGGGATTCAAAAATTAATATGGAATGATCCGTACTTTGGAATAGAGGACAGTAAAAAGGATAAATGTCCGAAGGAAGGGAATGCACAGGGTGGTCATGTCAAAACTCACAGCTGGTGGAGGGAGGAGGGGTTCACATGCAAAAAACACAAAAAAGACACCCGAAAACACATGGAAAAATTAATAACTAAAAATCCGGCAGTTGGAAGAGGGGGGAGGAAAAAGGAAAAAGTGGGGGAAAGGCTGGCGAGACACGGCTGTCAAATTGAACGGGACGTCTGGTGCAAATAGGGCATGTGCACATTGGAAAAATATGAAAATTACGCACGAAAAGGTCTCGAAAAACCGCAAAAATTAATAGCGTACTAACCGTGCATCGGAAGGACATGGAGAAAAAACAAAAAATATCAAGGGGAAGGGGGGTGTTAGGACGGGCATGTTGAATCATAGTTCCGAAGCAATAAAGATGCGTTCACATGGAAAACCGTCCAATTTACGGGAATTGCTTCAAAAATTAATAACTCAAGAACCAGCGGTCGGAACAGGGGTTGGTAAAAAGAAAAAATGGGCAGTTCAAAGGGACAAATAGGGCTGTAAGGTTGGATGTGAGTCATAATGAACGTAGGGTGCGTTCACGTAGAAAAATGGCAAAACAAAGGATAAAGGCAAACGGACAAGGAACAACCCCGGGGACAGGGTGAAATAGAATGGAGGAGTGGGGAAGGGACCCCATCAGAGCATAAAAAATGAATTTCCGCATTTGGAGGTGGATAGATGTATTTCCATGATGATATGCAGAACTGATGCGTAGGGACACGTCTCCACACTTAAGACCTTACTGAGTAGAGGTAGATGCAACAACATAACCTAGGACTCGTCAACCGATTGGACGCAGGCATTCCCACACACTTAAAACATCACATACACTTGCAAACACAAAAATAGTATTAGGAACACTTGGCCCGTTTTGCGGTATGGTCAGGAACCGGCATTGCTACAAAAGGGTTGGAGTCGGCTGTAGGAGGTACCACGACTTGCTCCAGCATTTAGCCAGCATGGCAGGGACCATGCAGTAGCACCCAAGGAGGTAATTGATTGATGAAGTACATTGGGGGAGGTGTCGTTGACGAAGGATAGTCACTCAGCTCATTGGTACTCAGATGGAATGAGAGAATAGTCACTCGCCCCATAACTTACATCACTCGAGGTGATATTGATGGAAACCCATATCTCACACTTGGTTTAGGAATCGACAAGGGGGTGGCGTAGGGGGAGTATGCCAGGGGACACAGTTGATGGTGCATCAATGCGTCCAAATCCCATCTGGCATAGGTGCAAGTAGGAAGGCCTGGGAGCCTTGCAGTGCAGTGTACAGAATAGAGTGATGTGTCATGTGCTGATGGCAAAGACCCATCCCGTGGGTGCATAGGGAAACAAAAACATACATGACTCTACTGGTCGTAACGTCTCTCAATCCCCACCTCTCAATAATTGATTGAAGAAACACCAGTCACACTTAGCCCACCCTCTGTCTCACGCTTTGTTGAAAGATACAGAGGGCAGCCCATTCGTAAAACCCATTGATGTAATCCTCACTGTCACTTGTGCAAAGGTTGTATGCCTTGTATGCTTTTGATGGTGCAATAGTGCATCCTGCCCTGTGCCGGCATACAGTGCAAGAAGGAAGGCCAGGGAGCCTTATGGTGCAGTGCACAGGAACAGATCATGCGTTGTGCATTGAGAGGCCCATCCCGTGCGTACAACACTCCATTCACACATCTCACCTCTCATTTGATTTGAAGGGAAAAACTGGTCACTCACCCCACTCTGTCTCACGCTCTGTTGAAAGATACAGAGGGCAGTCCATACTCACGTCCCCATCCTGTTAGGATGAAAGCTCACATCACTCAAGGGGTTGATGGTGATGAAGATTATGTCAAATATTGTCATCAGGATCTTGAATACGAGACGTACCCAAGGAGGCAGCCAACAAGTCTCGTACTTCAATGATTTGTAAAAAAGGTCGTCTATTAAGGACAGATAGACTGATATTGCAGAGATGGTGTGCCAAGGGAGGTGGCTTCAAATGACTTGCTGGAAAGGTTTTGTTGGTGAGTCAGCTATCCTGAACTGCGAGGTGTTACCACCTTTTCCATAGTCAGCTTTCCACCCAAGGGTGTTTCCACCTGTTCTTGGAACAAGGCCTATTATGACAAGGAATTTCTTCATTTTCTCCCATAACAGTTTTTTTTAAATTTTTTTAAAAATTTTATTCTTCTTTTGCCTTTTTTTTTTCTCGTTAAGAAATAGAATGGTAGAAATACCATGTGTTAGGACTCACATAGTCATCGTTGTTGGATCAAATGAGAAGAGAACAAGGTCGGGTTGAGAGGTATCTGTGAGGGGCTAGCAGAACGAGACCACCTCATGAAGAGAATCATAAGGGCTATCAGAAGCATAAAGAGAAGGATGATGCGACGCCCAAAAGGGAGAGTGTAGGTTGACTATGGTTGTCAAGATCCCCAGGGATGAAAGTACTTCTTCAAACGATAGCCATTGATCAGGAAAGGATCATCAGAGGCATCAATGGTCTGCACTTGAACGGAGCCATTAGGATTGACAACAAGTACCTTGTATGAGCCCATCCACCGTTGTTGAAGCTTGCCAGGAAACTTGCCAAATCTCGAATCATAAGCTAGGACAAGATCACCTTCTTTGAACTCCTTGTGCTTGATGAAATTGTCATGATAGGCCTTGCGTCGCGCTTGAGTGGTTTCCATATACTATGGGGCCATTCGTCGTATCTCATCCAAGCATTCCAAGTACACGAGGTGGCATTGCAGTGACTCATCATCTCCCAAGCGTTCTTTAATTGCCACTCGCAAAGAGGGAAATTCCAGTTCAACAGGGAAGAGGGCTTCTGTACCATACACTAATTGGAAAGGGGTATGTCTTGTAGATACCTTATGGGAGGTTCTGTATGCCCAAAGGGCCTCTGTAAGTTGATCCTCCTAGTTCCGACAATGTGTGGCAATTATTCTTGTCAGGATTGAGCAGAGGATGCAATCAGTGACTAACTTGGCCGTTGGCTCTGGAGTAGTAAGGAGTGGACTTGTGATGGCATATCTTATACAGCTATGTCAGCTCATCCATGATTTTGTTAAGGAAATGATTACCTCTGTCACTTACTAGCTCGAGGGGACTGCCAAAACGGGTGATAATATTCTCGTACATGAATAGGGCTACGCTGTTACCATCATCCCGCTTCTTCAGGGCTTTAACTTCACACCACTTTGTGACATAATTCGTACATACTAAGATGTATCTATTCTGCTTCTATCTGCTGGGTGGATCAATGGGACCCGCAAAATCAATCCCCCACTTCTTGAATGGCTTTAGGGGAAGAATGGGTTGCAGTGGCATGGCACTTGTTTTGGTGGGTTTCCCCATTTGTTGATAAGCATCACATCTCTTACAATAGTCATATGCATACTTGTGGAGGGTCGGCTACTAGTATCTTGCTAATAGAGCCTTCCTGGTGTAGGGGAGCTACGAAGCTCTACCCCGAGACCTACAGACCACTTATTGATCAAGCGTTTCAAGCCGAGCAGCCATGGCTACCTCTCACATAGCCGACGTGCAATACCAACCTTGCAGGTGTAGTGAGCTTACCTTGATGTTCGATTAATTCCCCTCCTCTCTCTCACACTCTGGTAGCTCCACGATCCTTGTGGCAAGTTCAAGCAACCTCAAGCCTCCTCCGTCAAGGTCCATCCCCCATAGCCGTGCAAAACAAGAGAAGAGAAGAAGGGAAGGAACGATGAAGGGAGAAGATGCGGAGCTTCTTCTCCATGATTCCTCACTCTCACACACTCACTCTCTCACTCCCTCTCACTCCCTCAATCCCTCACTCAAGCACAAGCATGAAGGTAAGAAGCAAGAGAGGAAGAAGAAGAAGCTTTAGCCACACCCAAGAATGAGCTTCTCATTCACTTTTGAACTTTATATACATGCCCTACCTTTTGGGCGGTCATCCACACTTTTTTACATGGCCGACCATTAGCCTAGGCTCTCTTTTCCTATTTCCCACCGTTCTAACTTATCCCGTTCCCACTAATGCATACAATTTGCACAAGAGTGAGCCCGGGCTCTTTTTACAAAGATTCGAGAGCGCATTCATATTTAATGGCACGCTTTTACTCTTTTCTTTTTTCGAGACAACACCGTCGTTTAAATCATTCAAATTTCCAGGCTTCCATTTTTTCCGCACTTCTACTCCATTTTTCGTTCCTTTGTGCTATGGTAAACATTACCTCCTCCTAGCGGAGTGCCAATCCCATGGCACTGGGGTGGGGAGTAGCAGCAAAGCTGGGAGTGGTGCTAAGTGGAATTGGTGGGTAGATGACCATGATCAAGAAGGTGCTGCTGGGAAAGAGACATGATGGGGTGTTGATTCCTGATGATTTGGAGAGGTTCCGGCTTGCTTTGATCTTCATGAAGGTGCTCGGCCTTTGTTACCTAGTTGGAATTTGGCATTGGCGATGACTGTCAATGTGGAAAAACATGAGGTTCCAAGGTCTATGCCAATGGTAGGCCCTAACTGAGTTACAAACAACCTGCAAGAGAAGGATGTGCACTCCCTAAGGGGTGTGTCTGTCTCCCGGTGAGGTGTAAGTGTATGTGCAGTGGAACTGGGAGATGAGTCTAACCTTGGGCAAGCCCTTGGTAATGTCTCACACTTGAGGACCCAGTTCGTGCGTTGTTGGAGGTGCAGTGCAGAGCTTAGGGTGACAAGTTTGGAAGTCCTACCCTTGATGTGCCCTAAGCATGAGGGAGAGGGGCTAGGGGTGAACCCTAGGTGCAGTGAGCAAAGTGTTGTTGTTATTAAAAAAAAAAAAAGGGAGATAGTATACATAGAATGCGTTTGGCTAGTGCCGATCACCGTTAGCCAAAGTGCGGGGTGGTCGCAGGCATTGGGATAGAAAGGCACGGCTTTGGAGGTATTCTTTAATAGCAGCTTGGGACTTTAGAGGTGTGGATGACAAAAAGGGATGGTTACACCTTGTGAAGCGGGTGTCATTCATGTTTTCTAAGAGTTGTAAGCAAAAAGAGGGAAGGAGGGTTACCCTCATCATTAATCTAGTCATAGCTCTACTATCAATTCCTCGATTGATGTCAAAAAAGAGGGGGGGAAGATGGGCTTCCTCAGCGGTAGGATTTTGTATTAATAGGAATTTGATCAACCTAAGATAATTGCAGGTGGTTAGGAAGGTAGGATTCGGGCAGGAGGAGAAGTCCGCGAGGAAATGGGTGATGGATGGAAGGATATCCTCTACTCTAAAAACTAAGCATTCCTCGGGAGTTCGGGCATTTACATTATATATTCTAGGAAAATCAAAATCCCCATGAATAGTGCGGTCATAATCCACTCCATGCCGATGGGGGTAGGGCATGTAGGTGGGATCATTTTGTTCCTTGGGGAGTGACATGTAGAAGGCGGTCCACGCGTCAAAATTGGTGCCCAAATCCTCCTCTGCCACTTCGGCTGCGTCTCATAGCCTTGGATGGATTTGGGAATTCGGTTCACCTTGTCCTACCAGTAATCAACTGGCTCTTGCCTCCACCTGGTTATAATTAGGATCATTTCTTCCATCCATTTGGTTTGCCAGGTCATTGACTAGATCCTTGATCTTGGATAGGATATTGAGCGCCAATGCCCGGTCCAGCAAGCATGGATAGGAAAATGACAGCTCAAAAGATCTCGTCTAGAACTCTTGATCACGCCAGATGACCAATTCCTGAGGCCAATCGATGGGGTTGGGGTCCCCTCATAGTGGTACCGGCTTGTTAGAGAATTGCCTAGGTAGTGACTGTGCTCTGTGTTGTGCATCCTCTGCCAGCTCCTGCCTTCTTCTTGTGGCTACCTCGATGTGCTCAGGCATGTGGGCATCTTCAGGCTCTTCTGGTGGGAGGACTGGTAGAGGGGGATTGGGTGCTTTTCGTTGTTCTTCATCGGCCTCCTGGTCCGAATCTGGGCCCTCCTCGGTATCTTGTTACATTTGTGGTGGTGGTGCGGGTGGCTCCTGTTCTTCGAATCCCAGTTCCCCAGTTCCTTGAGCTCAACAGTGGAGAGGCCGGCACTGCGCAGGTAGTGGAATTACTGCTCCTTGGTGAGCCTCGTGCTGGTGGGGAGCTCCCGTTCCTGAAGGCCGTACCTTAGCACCCAGGTAGTCAATTCTAGTTTCCTTCTCACCCTTTCCACTGAATCATTGCCCTGTGCTTGGGTGATATGTAGCACGGTGCTGAGAAAGGCTTGCCTTTGTGCATGGGTGCATACATCGACTGCTTCAGCTCTGGATTCGACAAGCACTCTCTCGCACTCTGCCATCGCCAAGCGCTCCGTTAATTGCCTGATTCTTTCAAAGTTGTTTGCTTTCCAAGCACTGGCCCTTTCATCCATCTTTCTTCTTTCTTCTTCCAATGCACTTGCTAGTGTGGTTACCACATGTTGCTGTTCGTTCGTTAAGACCCAAAGTTGGTGCCACTCCCTAGACTTTCGAGCCAACTGTTCTTCGGCGATTTCCTTTGCTTGAGTTGCGATACTAAATTTGTGTTCTGCCTCATCAATTCATTCTGATCTTTCTTGCGCTAGTTGCTCGTGGCTTTGGATCTCTGCAAGGTGGAGTCTTCGTTGCATGAAGGCCATGGCCATGAGGGCCTCTGTGTCTTCCTTGGCAACTTCCAATGCACCTTGCAGCCATCGTGCCTCCTGTTGTTGTTCTCGCGCTTCCGTTGCAAGGGTTGCTGGCTAGGAACTCTATCTCTCTCTAGCCTATTTTGTTCCTCGAGCTCATACCAAAGCTTTGCCATGGCATCGCCCTACCACTCGCTTGGATCACCTTCTTGAGTTGCCAATAGTCCATACCCCTCTAGTTTGGCCATTCTCTGCTCTAGGTCAGCATATTGCTACACTAGCAACTTTAAGCTCCGTTGCTCGGCCACCAGGTTTTTTTCTTCGTCCTCTACCTCTGTCTCAGGCGGTTTTCATTTTCCTGGGCCTCTTTCTTTTTTCCCTCCAGCTGATCTTGTAACGCCTTGACCTCCCTTTTCCGATTAGCCTCTTGCTTTGAAACTTTGATCTTTAGGGCCGTCAAGGTTTCCCTTTTTTTTCAGCTCTAGCAGGGCCACCTTCTTTTCCTCCTTTGCCGCATCCAGCTATGCTAGGAGCTCGGCCACGTAGGCATTGTAGTCTGCACCCGGTGACAGGGGGATAGGAGCTGTGGTGGTTGATGCTTCAAGTTTTTTCCGTTTTGGGTCTTTCCTGGATTTAGCATTAGCAGTGGCAGGTCTTTTCGCTCCAGGTTCTGGGACAATCTCCGCCACCTTACTAACGAGCATCTGCATCATGCTCATTAGCTAGGCCGTGTCCAGAGAAGGCTATTCAAAGATGGGAGAGAGAGACAGGGAATACTCCATATCCATGAGCCTTCAGGCTCTCATTGTATTTTCTTCATTATTCAAGAACTAACTGAGAAGCACACAATACAATGTAAAAGTAAACTAGACTAGGTGTAGACCTAACTGACTAACTCTAGTCAGATCACTGACTAACACACACCCGACTTATTCAATGTAATCACATGGAGACAGCTATACACACACACTAGCTGTCACAAATGTCGGTCACTCATAAAGACGCGAACTGAAGTGAGCTTGACTTCTAACACTCCCCCTCAAGATCAAAACAAAACTCAAATCATCTGCATCACTCCAAGTAGTTGTCTAAAGTGAATGAACTTATCTTTACCAAGTGATTTGGTAAAGATGTCTGCTACCTGGTCTTCAGTCTTCACATGCTCCAAGTTAATCTGATCTGCTAAAACTATTTCCATGATGAAATGGTAGTGAACCTCAATGTGTTTTGATCTTGCATGATAAACAGGATTGCTTGCTAACATGACACTGCTTAAATTGTCACAGTACAGCCTTACTTTGCTGTCCAAGTGTACTCCCAAGTCATTCAGCAACTTCTGTAACCACATAGCTTCACAGGCCGCTAAAACCGCACCACGATACTCTGCTTACGTACTGGATAGTGCAACTGTAGGCTATTTCTTACTCTGCCAACTGATCATGCTACTACCCAATCCAAATGCATAGCCGCTGGTTGACCTCCTGTCATAAGTGCAACCAGCCCAGTCAGCATCAGTATACCCCATCAAGTTAAGGGGTTTCCCATATGCATAAAACAACCCATATCTCAAAATTCTCTTTACATATCTCAAAATTCTCTTGATTGCATCCAAGTGTGGTTTGCGAGGCTTCTGCATGAATTGACTGATCAGCCCCATATCAAGTTAAGGGGTTTCCCATATGCATAAAACAACCCATATCAAGTTAAGGGGTACTCTTTACATATCTCAAAATTCTCTTGATTGCATCCAAGTGTGGTTTGCAAGGCTTCTGCATGAATTGACTGATCAGCCCCAAAGCATAACTCAAGTCAGGTCTAGTGATTGTGAGATAGATCAAGCTGCCTACCATTTGTTTGTACATGGTAACATTCTCAATCTCTATCCCAACATCAATCTGTAGCTTGACATTTTGCTCTAAAGGCGTATCCATAGGCTTGCAATCAGCCATACCATATTTCTGTAACATGTCCTGAGCATACTGCTTCTGTAGCAGCCATATGCCTTGAGGTGTAGAGACAACCTCAATCCCCAAAAAATATTTCAGCTCTCCTAGGTCCTTGACCTTAAACTCAGCCTGTAAACATGTCTTTACTTTAGCAATCCCACTTTCATCATCTCATGTAATGATCAAGTCATCAACATAGACAACTAGGAATACATAGCCACGATTTGTCTTCTTCAGAAACAAACTATGATCAGCATCACCCAATCGGAAACCATGTTGCTGCAAATAACTGTTGATGTGAGTATTCCATGCTCTGGGTGCATGTTTCAGCCCATATAATGCCTTTTTCAGCTGGCATACATGTGTTGGAAATTCTGGATGCACATAACCTTCAGGCTGTACCATGTAAACTTCTTCCTGTAACTCTCCATTCAGAAAGGCATTCTTTATGTCCATCTGCCATAGTTTCCAGCCTCTAGCTGCCAAAGCAATCATAGTTCTCATTGTAGCCATCTTTGCTATAGGGCTGAAAGTCTCCTCATAATCAAGACCATACTGCTGCGCATACCCTTTTGCAACCAGCCTGGCCTTGTATCTTTCCAATGATCCATGTGATTTACATTTTACCTTATACACCCACTTGTAGCCAATAGGTGTTTTGCCCTCAGGCAACTATACCAAATCCCATGTGCCATTTTCAGCCAAATCTAAATATTCCTCATCCATATTAGCACGCCAATCCTCATCTGCAACTGCCTCATCAAACTTGGTTCTCTAAAACCTGTTACTTTCGTCATATAAGCATAATGATGGGCTGAATATCTAGTGTATGTGTACCTATCAACATGTCGTCTGACCCTCTTTGATCTCCTGAGCTGTGGCTCACTGTGAGCTTGCCTCTCATGAGGCGGCACATAGCGGCTCTGCCTAGCACCTGGCGTCATAACAGATGAAATCCCCAATTCACTGTCTAAGCTGTCACTGCTAGATGAGTCATAACCTGCAGTGAGTGGATTTGTTACATCTTTAAAAACCTTTTCTTTTCCCTTATCTGTTCTCCCCCTCATTGACATATCCATGTCAGTGGATGCAGTAGTGTGATTGCGCAATTGTCCTGTCCAAGGACTCACTGTAGATGATACATCACCTGTTTGACCACTCATGGAAGTACTCTTTGCAGGAGTATTTTCAGCACGACTCATACTGGGTGAGCCATCAGTAGGCACTGCAGCAGGATTCCCATACCAGGATGCTAACTCATCAAATACCACATCTCTGCTTATGAGTGTCTCATGCGTAGAAGGTACATAACACTTATAAGCTTTCCATTCCTGTGCATATCCCACAAACACACTCTTCACTGCCTTAGGGTCCAGTTTCTTCCTCTTCTCATCCGGTATATGCACATATGCAATGCTGCCAAATACCTTCAAGTGCGAAATATCAGGTTTATGACTATACAACCTCTCATATGGAGTGACATCATGAATCCTTGCTATAGGAGTTCGATTCAACACATAGACAGCAGTCATCACTGTTTCAGCCCAATAACCATTTGACAGACATTTCTCATTCAGCATTGCTCTAGCTGATCCCATCAGGACCCTGTTTTTCCTCTCTGCAACACCATTTTGCTGTGGTGTATAGCTACATGTGAGCTATCTTCTGATCCCATATTTAGCAAGATACCTGTCAAAGTAATTAGAGACATATTCACCTCCTCCATCTGATCTCAAACAGGATATGTAGCAGCCCACCTCATTTTTTGCATGCTTCTTGAAGTCTTTGAATGCATCAAACACATCATCTTTATGCTTCAAAATATAAAGCCAAGTGTACCTGCTGAAATCATCAATAAATGATACATAATACCGTGTACCTCCAAAAGAAGCATTATGTGAAGGACCCCAGACATCAGAGTGCACCAACTATAAAGGCCTAGTGCTGTTTTTTACATGTCTCATGAAAGGAAACCGTGCCAGCTTCCCAAACTGACATGCGGGGAATACATGACCAAAGTCATTATACTTGAATTTGGGTAATCCAAGTACTACTTCCTTCTGTTGCATAGATTCAGCTTTTGTACATTGACATGTCCAATCCGCTTGTGCCAAATCTCTACATCCCAAATGGCACTCTCATCATGGGCAAACATGGTTGCCTTAAGTCCCAGAATGGTTGCATCCAATGTAAACATCCTGCCATCCCTTCTGCCCTTGGCAATTAACTTGCAGCCATTTCCATACTCCTCAATGAAACATCCATCTTTGTTAAATCTCACTTGCAGATTCTGTTTTGCCATTTGACCCATAGACAAAAGATTCTTTGTTATGGTCGGTACATGTAATACATCATGCAGGCCTTTCTTCTTGCCATCATGCATCATGAGAGGAATAATCCCTTTATGCTTTATGTCATGTTGGGTGTCATCCCCAGTACATACATGACCATGTGTACTTGCAACCATCTCATCAAACCACTCCCCATGCGGTGTCATGTGGTTTGACGCTCCAGAGTCAATGTACCATCTATCATCTCTATTATGTCTCGATGCATTTTTGGATACATGCTGCATGGCAAAGAGTCTATCAACTTGCTCATCATGAGCACCACTAGAAGATGCATAGTGCCAAAGCTGTCTGCCCTATGCCTTCATATCTCCCTGCTTCTTGTAACAGTCTTGTGCAATGTGCCCATACCTGCCGCAATAATGGCAATCCTTGTCCCTATTGGATTGATTAGATGATTGCCATGAACTAGATCCACCACCTCTACTGCGGGGTGATCTCCCCCTGCCTCTAAACCCGCCAGATCCACGCTGGCCTTGTGTATTTGCACAATGCCAATTACCCTGATACTGCTGCTATCCATAAGCATTACGAGTGTCACCATGACCTCGAAATGAACCATGACCTCTAAATCCTTTGCCACACTGGCTAGAGTATAACACAGTGTCTCTACTCTGAGATGCACTGTAACCTGTATTCAAACCAAGTTTGACCTCCTCATGCAGAAAGCAACTAGCTCTTCCCAGGTAGGAGGCTCTTCTCTAACAGAAATAGATGTGCCAAAAGCTTTGTACTCTTTCCCTAATCCATTCAAGGCAACAACAATCATATCATCTTCTGATACACTTGAGCCAATGGTAGCAAGTTGATGAGCTATGGTCTTAATCTCCGTGGTATACACCTGGATGCTCCTGCCATTCCTAGACATGTTGTTGAACTGTTGTTTCAACTGGATCTTTCGTGCATGTGTCATGGTTCCATAAATTTTCATTAGTATGTCCCAAGCATCCTTCGGAGTCTCACATCTAGTGATTTGAATTACCATAGCATCAGATATACATAGAGAAAACCAATGCAGCAGCTTGCATGCTTTCTCATTCCATAGCCTATGAGCTCTTTTCTGTTCATTAGTTGGATTCGTTGCAGGCAACTTAGGAGCAGCCTCATCTCCTGGGTCGTTCGGTCATTATTTAATCTTCTCAGGTCCTTCCCCTCCTTGATTTGGTGCTGGGACAGTGGGTCAGAGTGGGCTTTAGCTTGCTTTAGTGGTAGGAGTGAGAAAATGAGAGAAAAAATGAGCTTGGAAGATTTTGGCTATGGTGGAATTAGGGTTTCTGAGATAGGGGCCTGGTTTTTCAGCTGCTGTGACATCAATACTTGGTCATTTTCAAAACTTTTTACATGTCTAGGAAGCTTACGTCAAGGGCTATCAAAACCCCATGGAGATCGTCCAGATCGCAGGCAGTATGATGCACGTAGAGCAGTCGATCAGAATCGACGCAGTTCAGGATAGGCGCAGTCGATTTCTGTAATGCCAGGGCCAGAGAGCAACAATGTCATCAATTATTGTGATAGGGAGTTGCGCCTAGTGTTGGGGAACATCTTCAAAGAATAGGTTATAGGCTGATTTGACTTGTGGGGGGAGATCTCAGCCCTCTATCAGAGGTATGTCCAGGCTGGCTATGGTGGCCATAGGACAGAAACACAGAAGAATGACAATGCTGGAGCTATAGGAGCCCAATGTTGGATAGTTATGCAATAGAGGGAAGCTCAAGGAGTTTAGAAACAATCCTCCAGAAGAGAGCTTGGGGAGATATTGCCTGGTTCAAGAGATCTAAGAGCTCAAAGGCAAGTAGGTGCAGGTTTGGATATGGCTGCCAAACAGGGCAGTGAGAAAAAAGAGTAGAAGATGAAGTCTTGAGCTGGACTGAGCTCAAGCTGAGCTAGATGAAAGTGAAATGGAGCTGAAGGAGTAGTGCCATGCCCGTTTGTGCTCTGACACCATGTGAAAGATGCGGGATCTAGGACATGGCAGAGAGTTATGGTGGATGGAAGGAGAAGTGTGGACTCATGATGGAGAAGACAAAGACACTGTTTGTTACACAAGTGAATTAGGTTCCAAGATTGAGACTTGGACTCATAAACACAATCTTGTGTATGTGGACAATGACACTAACACTTCACTGAAAAGAAAAGAGTACTATCATTGCATTAAGAAAAGGAAGCAAGTACAATGCTTTATAGGAAAGTAGGAAACTGCAGTAGGCACCACTGTGCATATGGGATAGGTTAGCCTGCATGTCCTTGGCCCTGAAGCTCCATACAAAGAGGTTGTCAATGAGTATGATTGCTGAATCTAAACATAGCTGTCATAGATGTTGGTCACTCATAAAGACGAACTGAAGTGAGCTTGACTTCTAACAAAGGCATGGGTTGTGGGGCATTTAGGGTGTCTGTTGGCATTGGCACGAAGGAGGGAGGAAGGGGGTGTAACAATGACTTTCCCTTGCCTGCGATCATCGGGGATGCCCTCACGCTACCACTCGCTTCGGCCTCATGGTGAGGACCATAGGGGTTGATTTCTCCTTTTCCTTGAGTTTCTTCAACAGACCTGCGAGTGGCCTCAGCCAACTCGGCCAGTTCCTTCATGCTCAGCTCGTGGGCTTCCTCTTCCACCCTTCTTTGCCGTTCCTCTTCCGCCTTTTTTGACTCCTCTTTAACTCTTGCAAGTTCTTCCTCCTCCTCCTTCTACAACTGTTCTTCTAACCTACATGACCCTTTTCAAGCCCTCTTCACCTCGGCCTGCTCCCCTTTGCTTAGTGTCTTCCCCTTCTTTTGGCTCTTGCTGTCCATCATTTGCTTCTGAGGCCCGACTGTTTGCGTGGGTGGTACTTTAGTCTCTCCTTCATCGCTAGCCATCCTTTCACTCGAGCCTTCCTCCTTGCGATGTGGTGAGCCTTTGTGCTCAATCTGCTCTCCCTCCACACTAGCATCCTTGATAGCCTCGTCAATGATTGCTGTAAGGATACCTCCGTACCTAATCGTAGAGGCCTTGTTGGCAGGTTTCTTCCTCGTGGATCGTGTGGTGGAGGCCGGGGATTCCCCACTAGCTGGTGTTGTGGTTGGAGCTAGAAGGGCGGCTGAACTCTTTATAGTCTTCTGGACAAAACCGTTCTAATCCACCTCCTCTTGGACTCCTGCCGTAATGCTTTCCAGTAGTGGCACGCTGATTCTATTCATGAGTGCGTTGTATTTGTGGCTGGAGAAGAGAGAATGGATCATCTTAGCCTGCATCCTTGTCACCGGGTCTGGAATTTCGGCTAGACTAATCCCGTCGATCGTGTGCACATCTTCTTTTTTGACTCCCAGCATGGCGTACACATCTCTTTTTGGGTGTCTTTCTTTTTTGGGCACGAGTCCCAAGGCTCTTTCGACAGTGACTGCGTTAAGGGGCACCTATACCCGTCTTTCTTGATTACCTGCCCTTACCGTGACCGTGCCACAGCTTCGTCCTTCATCAAAATTTCTTAAGAAATCTACGCACATGCTATAGTCTACAGCCTGCCCGACTTTCTCTATGTACTTTTGGAGGTTGCATTTTTCCACTAGCTCTCTTACGGCCGGCTCCTTCGAGATGGCCTCATCCAAGTTCATGGTATGCTTGAAAGTGAATTGGCTAAATCCCTACGTCTCGATGCTGATTCCATATTTCATAATCTCTGCTTCCATAAATGGAAGTCTACCTTGTCCTGCCATGGTAGGTGCCTACCATTACCCAAGTCAACATTAGAGTTACGATTTGATTTTCCTAGCATATCCCAAGAAAAAATGTGTGTGCCAGTTTACCGGGCAGATGTAAGAGGATGAAACTTTGTAGAAATAATTAACAACCAACATCTACTTCCTCCTTGCTTTCTTTCCTATTTAAATTTAGTTGAGCACTGTTAGCCTTTACACTTCTTGCTACATCACTTGGCTAGTCCCTTGGTTGTCACTGGCTCTTCCCCCCTCTTTTCTAAGTGGTACGGGGAGGGGGGAAGGCTCACATGGGCTGTGTGGGTGAGCTACTTGGCCATAAGCTAGGTATAAAGATTAGGATTGTATTCAAACTGGGCATGGCAATCAAGTTCGCATGGCTGTAGGGAAGCTTGAGTGATGTAGGTTAGGACATCATGAAAGATGTCCCCCGAGTTGAGGCGACTAGCAATGTGCAACTCCTCCTCTGTGAGGAACTGGTCAATGTACGGATGGGCCAATACCTAAACATCTAAGTGTAGGTTGCGTGTAATGGCCAGAACCCTGAATGAAAGAGATGCCACATACGTAGGGTCGTGTTCAATTGTTTTGATTGCCCTCCTTTGCTCAGCATTAGTCATGATCCAGTGGTCTTTTTTCTCCCATTGGAGTTGTAAGGCGTACCACAGTCACAGGAATGGAGAAGCAGAGCTGGCAAGTTGTAGGAGCTCCTCCAGTTCTCGTTCGGGAGTAGAGCGAGAGGGTTTGCGATACCAGGTGACTAGTCGTCTGAGAACAACTTGTTCCTTCGAGATTTCTCCATTAGCGATTAGCTTGGCCGCAACTTTGGAAAATTTGATGGTCATGAACTCGTAGTCTTTCCAAGTGCATGGCAATGGGTGAACATCAAAAGCGAGGAGTTCGTCAAGAAGTCCTAGGTCAAGCCTCTCGTAGTTTCTAGCGAATGTAGTGAAGGTGTCGTCCAACTTCTTGATGCATGTCACTACGTCATTCCCTGAGGTCTTAGCAAGATCCTTGGCCACTGAAAGGAAGGATCATCTTTTGTACGAAGGCTTAAGACCTGCTGGTGGTGATGGAGCAGTTGGGCTGGATAGTACTAACTCCCTTATAGGCATTGTCAATGGGACTTTTCACTCTGGATCATTTGGAAATGCTGCGGCGGGCTCCCGTGCCATAGGAGGCGTGCTGCAATCCATTCGAGCAGGTATGGGGGTGTGCCCCTCCCCTGACCTGGATGGTGCTGGATCATTTGGTTTGGGAAACTAAATGTGTTGGGTGGCCTTAATCATCACCGTTGCTAGTTTGACATTCTTTGCGACTTGTGCTTTGCATGTGCAGGTTTGTCCAGCTGGAGTGGGGTTGCTCAAAGTTGATCCTTTTGGGTGTTTGCTCTTAGGCACCCATATCCAGGGGTTGCCCTCATAGTATCCTTGTGCTCGCAGGAGGTCTTTCAATATCCATCATGGCATGGCGGTGCGCCCATGTCGATGGTGCCTGAGCTGCCTCTTAGGCTGCGACTGATAGTTTTTGCATTTAGGAGCGTGCTTCTACGGCCTACCAAGTGGCGCTTGCCATTTTGGCACCCATATGTGCGTGGACTCCTTGGTCATGTGAATGGCTTGGGTGGGTTTTCTTCTGGTGGTTGGGGTGCCGCATAAGATATCCATGCCCTTCTCCTTAGGCTTGGCGGTGGGGATCTCTATCGGTGGCTCTGCAGTTGTAGAAGGTGCAAGATGGCCCTTGCTGAAAGTAGTTACTATGTGCACATTGCCCATGGTCAGGTGAATGCGGTCTAGGTTTTAGTCCACATTGCAGTTTGTTTGCTTTTTGAAAGTGCACCCTAGTAGTGATTTATCACCGGCCCCTTTAGTGTTAGGTAACACATAAAAGACGACTGGAGACTTGACGGAGACAGCCGCTTGGCATTTCCCTAAGAGAGGGTAAGTGTTGCCCCCAAATGGGCTAAGTTTCACGTTTGTGGGCTGTAATTTAGGTTGACCAATGCGTGTCCAATGGTCGTGTGTCAAGACATTACGGTCGGCCCCTTCGTCGATTAGGGCATCAAAAGAATATGTCAGTTCTGCAGTGACCATGATTCAGAGGTAGGCGGGTGCTACTGCTTCTTCATCTTGATCAATTAGTTCGGTAATTGTGGCCTTGCAAACGGTGACGGGGGCTTCACACATCGGTGGCTCATGCAACAGATGGGAAGGAGGATAGTACTTTTTCATGCGACTGCCATTGAAGAAGCCTATTCCTTCCCCTTCGAGCGTCTCCAACTCGACATTGCTCATTCTGCTAATTGCACGCACCCGAAAAGGTCCCAGTCCTCAAAATTTCAATTCTGTTTGTGCCCTTTCACCGAGTAGAGTAGTACGAGGTCCCCTTGATCAAAGTTGCGTTGGTTGACATGCTTGTCAAACCACAACTTTTGTTGTGCCTTTTCACAGATTAGAGAGTGGGTGGCTAAAAGTCGAGTCTCTATGAGATGCTCTAGCTCCTCTAAGCGGTTAGTCCAAGCCTCTCTTCTCTCCCAACGCTCCTGCAGTGCTATTCTTAAGCTAGGGACAAAGAACTCTAAAGGTAGAATGGCCTCCGTCCTGTAGGTCAGCTTAAAGGGCATTTGCTTTACAACCGTCTTATAAGCCATCCGATAAGCCCACAAGGCAGCCATCAGTTTATTATCCCAGTCTCTTCGTGATGTGGATACTACCCTAGTAAGCATGTTGACCAGGATTTTATTTGTGGACTCCGCTTGGCCATTTGCCTGAGGGTAGTAGAGAGAGGACCTTCTATGAATGATTAGAAGGGTTGAGATCAGGTGGGATATTACTTCATTAATGAAGTGTGCACCTTGATCACTTACTGGTTCGATTGGACGCCCACTTCGTCAGGTAGTCCGTTGCCACAATGATGTAGCGTGCTTGGGAATATTGAGCTACTGGACTGATAGGTCCGATGAAGTCAATGCCCCATTTTTTGAAGGGCTGTCACGCTATTACGGGGGTTAACTTCATCTTATCTTTACGCATGGGCACCTTAGTCCTCTGGCACTCGTCGCAGTGTTTGACGAACTTAGCGACATCACGGAATAGGGTGGGCCACTAGAGTTGGGATTGTAATACCTTACAAGCGGTTGTGTCCCCACTAAAGTGCTCGCCAGCTATCCCACCATGCGCCTCTCTCAATACATTGTGCATCTCATGCTCGCACACACATCTGCGTGACAGCCCATCCTGCCCCAACCTATAGAGTTGGCCAGTAATTAGTTGGTATGGATGAATTTTTAAGATAAGTCTCCTTAGCCTGGCTTTCTCAATAGGTCTCTCTAGCAGGCCATTTTCTAACACTTGGACAACATCGTCTGCCAAGTAAGGCGTCAAATCAGCTCTAAAAAAGTCCCCCTTGCTAGACAGGCCAAAGAGGTGCGCATCCGGTAAATCGTCAGGGATGCCTTGGCCAGCAACTTTTCCTGTGGGTATGCGGGACATGTGATCCGCCATGTAGTGCTACTTTCCTTTACACACAATCAGTGAGAAATCAAACTCGAGCAGGAGAAGTAACCATCTTGCTATGTGACTTGTGGTGAGCAAGGCTTGATGGTCCACAAAAAAGACGAAGGGTGTGGCCAACAGGTAATGCCTAAATTTCTTTATGGCAAACACCATGGCTAGCCCTTCCCTTTTTGTAGTGGAGTAGTTCATTTCTGTTTCGGTGAGCTGCCTACTGGCAAAGCTCAAATGGTAATCAAGACTATGTTCACCAGGCTGGCATAGAACGGCTCTGATAGCAAACTTGGAGGCATCTATGTGTACATGGAATGCTACACTCCAGTTTGGGGCTTGCAAGATTGGTGCAGTGGTGAGAGCCTTCTTTAATTGTTCATACGCGCATTGGCATTCCTTAGTCCACTCGAGTACAATTAGCAGCTTGTACAATGGTCTAGCAATCAGCGTGTAGTTCAGTACAAAGCGTCAGTAGTATCATGTGTGGCCCAAGAAACACTAGATGCCCTTGTAGTTGGTGGGTAGTGGGAGGTCGGCAATGGCCCTGACTTTTGAGAAGTTAGTGGCAATGCCATTCCGTGACACTACATGCCCTAGGATGCATCCATGCTTCACCCAAAACTGGCACTTCAAGGGGTAGTTTCTATAACCGACATCATTCGAAGACAGCTCCCAGCCTCTCTAAGTGTTCAGTCCAACTGGAGTGTATGCATAAGTCATCTACGAACACCTCCAGCTCGCGTCGCAGCATATCCTTGAAGTTCGTGCACATTAATCGTTGGAAGGTTGCAAGAGCATTCATTAGCCCAAAGGGCATAACGATGTAGGCGAATACACCCCACTCTGTGGTGAAGGTAGTCTTGTGCCTGTCGTCAGGATGCACTTGCACTTGATTATAGCTAGAGAAACCATCGAGAAAGCTGTAAGCTTCTTTGCCTACTACTCTCTCCAGCATGTGCTCAGTATATGGCAAGGGGTAGTTATCCCTCTTCGTAGCGGCATTCACCTTCTTGTAATTCATGCACACTCAAATCTTGCCGTTCTTTTTCATAACAATCACTATGGGGGATACCCAATCTGTGTGCTTGATCTCATATATAAATCTCACCTTCATGAGCTTATCGATCTCTTCCTTCACCGCATGGGCGTGTTTGGGATTTATAGGGTAAGTTCGCTGCTTTGTTGGCACCGCTTCTGGGACCATTGGAATATTATGGGTCACAACCCTAGGATCGACTCCTCTCAGTTCCTCCAAGGACCAAGCAAACACATCAACATACTCTCGCAAGAGAGCAACCAGTCCAGCCTCCTCCTCCTTGGTCAGGTCGTTAGCAATGAACACAGGTCGAGGTTTCTTGCCTTCCCCTGCCAGGTCAACTTCTTTGACCCTAGCGGTCCCTCAATTGGTTCATTGGCTTGCCCTTGTTTCTTTGCTCCTAGCAAAACCACCACTCTATCACCCTTCTTAAACTTCGTGAAGCATTTGGGGAGGTCCTGCGGTTTCTTTTGCCTCTCTACTTCTGAGTGTCTAGTTTGCACCTTAAGTGGACTGGCAAGTCCCCTTTGGTGCATCTGACCTTAGAGGGTTGGGGTATTTCAGGATCACTCTCTGTACTGACTTCAGACTCCGAGTTAAACTCACATCTCTTGCTAGAGGAAGGGGTTTCGCCTAGGGGTCGTAGTTCAGTAGGTGAATCCATCTTCAGTATTGGGACTACCAACGATTGCGCCACCCTTGCCTGCTCATAATCCATGGCTCCCACCTACTCTACCCATGTCCTATTGCATTCCATCCACATGACTCCTTTTCCATTCCTGCATGCCCTTTCCCTTTTTGGCCTAGAGTCTACCTCGATCTGTTCAATTTCTCTCCCTTTAGTGTCATAATCTATCGTGTTAAACTCTTCTTCACTCTCGTCTGTCTTAGAGCAACAGTGCTCGTGCCCCTCATCACCGGAATATTGCCCCTCCGATTGCTCGTCATCCCCAAGGTTTTCCTCTCCGATCTCCTCTTCGTCGGTGATTAAAGTCCAGTTGTATAATAGGTTAAGATTGTGAACTTTGGTCCATTCCCATTCAGGCCGAGCCAAGAGATCACTTAGGGGTTTTAGATTAGCCGCCTTGTTGCCTTTCAATTTAGTGGTCAGGTGCCAAGAGAGCTTGTTAGTGGGGGTGTGGAATGAGACTGGTCTTCCTACCTGGGCATCACCTTTTAGCATGGTCGAGATAGCATTGAGGTCGGCTGGGGTAGTCTTCCATGTATCCTTCTCAACCCTTATCGCTTCCGTCCTATTCCCCAAGAATATGAGGCTGTTTCCCCAGTCTTCAACCACTTGCGCGTTCACACCCTTCATGACAATGAAGTTCATGGAAAACTGCACTCCTACGACCTTCACTAGCCAATTTTTCAAGACCCTGAATGGTCTGACCTTCATTCTGTTGGCCAATGTAACATTAAACCTAGCCACTTCCACTCTACTGCCATGCTCGATTTGATGCGCGTGGCGCTCAAGGCTCGATTTCATCGGTCCCGACAATGGAACCAAAATGTAGGGGAGCTATGAAGCTCTACCCCAAGACCTACGGACCGCTTATTGATCAAGCGTTTCAAGCTGAGCGGCCATGGCTACCTCTCACATAGCCGACGCGCAATACCTACCTTGCAGGTGTAGTGAGCTTACCTTGATGTTCGATCGAGTCCCCTCCTCTCTCTCACACTCTGGTAGCTCCATGATCCTTGTGGCAAGTTCAAGCAACCTCAAGCCCCCTCCGTCAAGCTCCATCCCCCATAGCCGTGCGAGACAAGAGAAGAGAAGAAGGGAAGGAACGATGAAGGGAGAAGATGGGGAGCTTCTTCTCCACGATCCCTCACTCTCACACACTCACTCTCTCACTCCCTCACACTCCCTTAATCCCTCACTCAAGCACAAGCATGAAGGTAAGAAGCAAGAGAGGAAGAAGAAGAAGCTTTAGCCACACCCAAGAATGAGCTTCTCATTTACTTTTGAACTTTATATATATGCCCTACCTTTTGGGCGGTCATCTACACTTTTTTACATGGCCGACCATTAGCCTAGGCCCTCTTTTCCTATTTCCCACCGTTCCAACTTATCCCATTTCCACTAATGCATACAATTTGCATAGGAGTGAGCTCGGCGCTCTTTTTACAAAGATTTGAGAGTGCCTTCATATTTAATGGCGCACTTTTACTCTTTTCTTTTTTCGAGGCGACACTGTCGTTTAAATCATTCAAATTTCCAAGCTTTCATTTTTTCTGCACTTCTATTTCATTTTTCGTTCCTCTGTGTTGTGGTAAACACCTAGCTGTCACTTCTCCTGCGAAGTGTCCACCACATGGTTCATCATAGCATGCTTTCAATACTATGCTGATTTCATCCCCTACAACACATCTTCGCAGCACTTTATCTTTGTCTCTCTTGTACAGTGCACCGCCTGGCAAAGTGTAGGGGGATGATTCTAACAAAAGCTTTTTCTTCTCACGGCTTGAGATGCTAGGAGGATACTATTGAGTCGCCAAGAGGTTGGCTATGTCTACATACCAGGGAGTAACTGTTTCAACTAGAAATAAGGAAGTATCAGGAAGGTCTGGATCATCTTGTCCCTCTTTGGCAGTTTGAGGAATCCGTGATAGATGATTGGCTAATAGGACATGGGAATGGCCAAGCTTAGTGATCACTTCAAAATCAAACTCCTGGAATAGGAGCAACCATCTCATCAGTCGTCCTTTAACATCTTCTTTGTTTATCAGGAAGGATCGGGCTTCATGATCCATGTAGAACTTGAAATGCGTGGACAGTAGATAGTGTCAAAACTTCTCTAGTGCAAACACCATTGCCAAGCACTCAAGCTCTGTCAGTGTATAGTTTCATTCCCTATCAGTGACCTTCCGGCTTGCATAATATATTGGTTGACCTAATTTAGAGGGGCCCTTTTGACATAGGACAACACTTAGCCCTTCAACTGATGCATCTGTGTGCACATGAAACTTCTTCATCCAATCAAGCAATAGGTGCTTGGATAAGGCACTGTTTTAGGGTAATAAAGGCTTCTCCACATTCATCAGTCCAAAGAAAATCCGCATCTTTCCTTAGGAGCTTGTGCAGAGGGGCTACCTTGGTTGCAAAATGTGCAATAAATCTTCTGTAGTAACCCAGATGGCCAAGAAATACTCTCAATTGCTTGAGATTTGTTGGGGTTGCCAAGGCAACAATCTTCTCAATCTTCGTCGGATCTGTTGCAATCCCTTGTGCAAAGATAATATGGCCCAAAAGAACTCCTGATGAGACTCCAAAGACACATTTGTCAGGGTTGAGAGAAATCCCATACTCTCGGTATCTGTCAAAATATTGCTCTAGGTGTCCCCAGTGCTCACGGATTAAGCCATAGACACAAAAATCATCAAGATACACCTCAATGAAATCATGAAGATGATTCTGGAAGACAGCCATCATTACTCGTTGGAAGATGGCGGGAGCACTAACAGAGCCCAAATGGCATCACTCTATAGGCATAGGTCCCCCATTCTGTGCTGAAGGTTGTTTTGGATTGGTCCTCTTCTGCGATTTGGACTTGGTTATATCTGTGAATCCATCCAAGAGGGAATATAGCTCATGGCTTGCAACTGTGTCCAACAGTTGGTCTATAAAAGGAATGGGGAAATGATCCTTCTTCATCTTCGAATTGAGCTTTCGAAAGTCCACACATATTCAAAGTTTCCCGTTCTTCTTGGGTACCACAATGGGCGAATCTCATTCACTGTTAGCCATAGGATAAATGAACTCGGCTTCAAGGAGTTTCAATAATTCAGCCTTCACTAGAGCAGAATAATTAGGATTCATACGCCTTTGTCTTTGCCTTATAGGTTTGGTATCAGGCTCTAGGTCAATGTGATATTGGTATACCGTGGGATCAATCCCCTTTAGATCTTTATATGACCAAGCAAACACGTCTAAGTTCTCTTTGAATAGGTCTCGCACGACCACTAGTTCTTCTTCTAGAAGATTGAGACCCACTTTCAGGTGGCATTCAATACTGTTAGTATCCATGAATGTTACTTGTCTTTCACCTTCCACTTCGTAGATAAATGTCCCATGGATTGCTTCTAGATAGTGGTCTGACTCTTTCAAGGGAGTAGTGTCATCGTTTGATGTTCCACTAGAACCAGTGTCCTCCTTTTGAACAGATGACTCATTTGTCTCTTGAGGTTTCTGGAAGGGTATCAGAGCTTTGTTTTCTTCCGTGTAAGTAGTGATTTCTTCTGGACTTAGGGATTCATCTTCAGAGGATGCGTCCATGAATGTCACATAGTACAGATCTTCTAGAAGTCGTGGCTTTGATAGCTCTAGCTTCTATTGGCAGGGGGCATCATCATCATCTTTTCTGTGGACTGAACGGTTAGGGCGACAGAAGCCACTGGTGAACTTAATTTTTGTGCCTTTGATCCATTGCTTATGTAGATTCTGCATACTTTGTGGTCCATTGGTCAACCCAAAGGGAACAATGGTCATTTCCTCCAACAGCCTAAGATCTTCAGTCTTTGAGGTCTCTATAGGGATATCAACAAGATCGTTCACTATCAGAGGAAATTCTTCAACTACACTTTCATAACCTGCTTCGTTTTCTTCCTCATCATTTTCATCCTCTTTCTATGGAGGATCCGTCTCTGCTTCTATAGAGACTTTGTAGGAGAAGAACAGATCTTCTGCCTCTATGTCTGCTTCTGCTTCTACCTATGTCTTTGTCTCTGTCTCTGTTACTGTCTCTGCGACTACCATGTAATAGGGAGAATAGTGCATCCATGCTTTGGCCTTGACCATGGCTGGACTTGGATAGTCCTTTGCAGTGTGGCCTTCTCCTTTGCATTGGTTGCATAAGGGCTTGTAATCCACATATCATCTAGGCTTTGGACAATTCGGGGAGGTATAACCCTTTTCTCCACACCTGTAACATTCCACCTCTGATCTCTAACCACCGCCAGACTATCGTCCTCTATAACCTTGAGAGGGAAACCTCCTTGGACCGAAATTAGAACCAAATTCCCTAGACTTTGGTCCAATATCTTGTGTTGTCATTTTGGATTCTAGCAAGTTGAATCTTGCATTTTCATCCTTTTGTCTTCGTTCGTGCATCTCTTTCAGAGAGCAAATATCCTCTTTATGGTTCTTCCGCAAATAGTAGGAACAAAAGGTTCCAGGAATGGTTGGTTTTTGGGTAATTTCAGTTGCTAAATGTCCCGCTTGATGGCACTTTCCACACCATGTATTAGAGTGCATCACATCTCTTCCAGCTCCCGTAGGGGTGGATATATTGGCATTATTCACCTTCAGCATCTGTAGCTGCTCTGTAATCACATCCATAAGCTCTTTCTTGATACTTGCAACTAAGTTGGATAAGTAGTCGTTTAGATTTTCACCTCCTGAAGTGCTTGTAGTAGGATTTTGGGAAGCTTTTGTAATTACTATATACACGGGCTGGGTTGATCCAGAGGGTCCTATATTCTGGTTCTGATTCAGAGCTCTTGTTGAGACTTAGGGTTGTTGATTCCAGTTGGTAGGGTTCCACTATTGTTGAGTCGCCATTGGAGGAATTGTTTGAGGCCACTGTTGTTGTGGTTGAACCATCATTTGAGGCATTGTTGTCTATGGCGACCATAGTGGATTAGGTGCATTATACTGCGGCACTATTTGCATCTGGGGATAGGGGTAGGGAACTGTCCCTGGGATTGCATTTGGTGGGTATACCATTCTTGGCATGAGAGGAGGTAAGACTCCTCTTTCTGAAGTCATTGATAGCCTTGCTTCAACTTTGTCATACAATCTTGCACCTTCCATTGCAGCTTGCAGATTGACTGGTCTTCTCAATTCCACGAACTTGCGCACTTTTGGTTGTAGGCCTCTAAGGAACACTCCTTTTTGGATACCTTTGTCCAAATGATGGTTAGTCCATCTCTTCAGGATGGATTCCATTCACGAGACATAAGCTTCTACTCTTTCTCCAGAGGACTGATTGAGGTTCATGAACTCCTCTCGCATTCGCTCTTCAAAACCTTCACGCTTGAATTTAGTGAGGAAGGCCAACTTCAAGTTGTCCCATGTACCAAAAGTTCATGCTGCTTGTCTCTCATACCACTGAAACGCTGCACCCTTGAAAGTGGCGGGGAATATCACTAACCAATGCTCAGGGGTTCTGGCATTGCTAGCCACACATGCTACCATAAACTCTCCCTCAAAAATTGGAAATAGGACTACATTGTACTCTCCCTTAAAAATTGGAAATAGGACTACATTTGCTGGCCTATCATCAATATTTCCAGGATGAATTTGATTAGGGAGGGGACCTTGAGTTGCCACGGGGACTTCTGTAAAGAGTTCTTTTAGGGCGTCAAAGGAAGCTTCTGCTGCGAGCTCATTCTCAGCTTTGATTTTTTCCTTCTCTCTTCTCATGTACCTCTGGACTCGTTCTAACACTTGCCTCTTGATTGCGTCATTCATTAGGGGCTTGGCTCAAATCAATCACATAGTATTCATCTTCAATGTCTTCATAGTTTTCTCTCTTAATCTCTCATATACAGATACACTGTTTTAATAGAATTGGCTATCTCTGGCTCTCTCTCTCTCTCTCTATCAATAGTACATCATATCCTCAATAAAATACTCAATAATGACTCTCAATAATCCTTCTTAGGTCATGGATACATCTCCCAAGAGGTATGTCTGATGTGAAGAGACACCAGAGCCACTACAGTGTCTCTTCATAGCTCACTAATGTCACTGTCACTTCAGTCTTCTCTTCAGTCTTCAACAGCTGCTTCTTCCATTTGTTTTAGATCCTTTGAACTTAGATTCATCCTTTTCAAAAGTTAGAAAACTTTTCCAAAGTCACACATACATTCTACAGAACTCTTACAAAAGATCTACAGAAGAACAGAATAGAATAGGAAAAGAGCAGAGACAGAATAGAGACAGAGGCTCTACATAAGGTTTACAGAGGGTTACAAAAGGTCATCAGAGAACATCAAATCCTCATAACCCATACTAAAACCATTCCAAAATATTAAAAACTATTCAATAAGCTTTCAAAAAACCTCAACCTTCATCAATCATCAATCCATGCTTCATACAGAAGAAAATCAGAACAAAATAGAAGCTATACAGAAGGTATCAGAAACAATCAGAACCTATCAGAACATCACAGAGCTTCATATTTTCACTAAGAATCATCATGAACTTCCAAAACATAATCAGTATCATCCAAAACACTCTTAAACACTTCCATTAACAACCATACATAACTCTAAATCCATAAAAAATCAACCATTCAAACCTCAAAAACAACAAAAATCAGTCAAAAATTCAGTCTTTTTCCACTCTGGCTACAATAAAAAATCGAGTAAATGGGGCTGGCACAACTCATGTATCCACTGATTCAAATAACTTTCAACAACTAAATTATATTAGGGATATGAAGTCATGCATTGACAAACTTGTGGCTCTCTTAAGTGAGAGAATATTACCTATAGTAGTCCCAAGTGTTCTAAGCCCTTCCATTGTTGAGGAGCAACCAAGGATCACAACGCCTAAGGTGGTGGGACACTATGAGGTTGGAGATCCATCTCGAGCTCAACTATCTTAATTTCAGCCTCGTTATCATCCAAAGGCTTACACAAGCTCTCATGGTCAAGATCCATAAGAGAGGATCCATGCTAACTCTAAGCATGATAAAGAGACACATGGGTGTGATTCTTTCTACAAATCTCTTATGTTCAGCCAACTATCCCAAAACCTATCCATGAAGAGAAGTTTGAAGAATAAAGATCATATCATGGTCAAGCAAATGGGGGTAATATTTCTCATGGTCAGGACTATTATAATGGACATGTTCATGTCAATTCAGCCCCAAATTTTTATGGGCAGCAACAACATGTCAACAATAATCATGCTTACAATCAACCTTCTAAGAAAAGTCCTCATTCTAATTAGTTTTGGCCTCATCAAATTAGTGGGAAACAGCTACAACTAAATGCCACAACAAATATTCAGTTTCCTTTGTATGGACATCATCAAGGAGTACATGGACAACCACATGTCATGGGTAATTCCTCCACAAGGATAATATAATCAGCCACATGGATTTGGAAACCCTCATGGACATCAAAAACCATATGCTCATGGAACATGGAGCAATGATACTCAAAGGAAAAATTCATTCGGTGCAAATACTCATGGGCAGCAACATTGTAATGGCCAAACTTATCAATTTGAGAGGAAATACAAGGAGAAGATTACCATTTCTAATTTCAAGGGCGATAATCCATTCCCAACTAAATTAGAAGTAGGCCTACTTGACAAATCCATAGTAAGTGAGGTACGTTCCTTGCCATGTTCTTAGGAAGAATACAATTTTTTTTTTACTAAGGCTTCCACTATTGTAGATGAAATGATTGGCAATGAAATTTCATGAGAGGAGGCCTTAATCACCTCTTATAAGAATAGTAAAATTCCCATGCCACCACATGAACTTTTTGAACTCCAACGATTAGTTGAGTCTAAGTCCATTTCTTACTCAAGTGGTATACTTTATACATTTCATGGGCTTAAGAAGGTTACAAAATCATGACCAATGTAGAGCAATGACATGCCGTCAAGATTTCTAAGTATGACTAGACCTATGTGGCCCCTCATTTAGACTGTTAGCCATAACAAGGAATTGGCCATTAGAAGACAATATCTTGCTCCACCCATACTTGGATAGGATCCTAACGGAGGAGGAACTCCACATTGCAAGCTGACTCAACTATGATGACCTCTTAATTAATGTATTAACTTATATCACGCAAGTGGGCATAAGGCACATCGGGATGCACTGAATGCCCATACACCTTGATTCCCACAATCCTAGGAAGGATTTTCATCATTTTCAAGGGGGAAGGGGTAAACGTGGAAAACAGATGAAAACTAAAAATAGAAATTGAATTTTAAAGAGAAGAATGAATGTGTAAAAATGTGTGGATTGATTAATGTGAGAATTCTCATTTCGTGGGTTATATCCTTCATCATCGAACACTAATATTTCTAGTCACTTTACATTCCATGCGGCCAAAGATGCCATTTAAAGAGAACTAATCATGGGCTATTGTGTGGCAATAGAAAACTAAATGGAAGGTCAATAGGATAAAGCCAATAGGCTCCCCTTCACAGAAGAGGAGCACAGAAGATATGGATTAGCCGTGGAGATACGAGCATCCAACCGACTAAGATTAGTATCCACAATTTGGTAGTGGTAACATCTGAAGAGGCAGTTGGATAGATGATAGAACAATGTAATTTTGCCAAGTACTTGGAGAAGGTGGTGTGGCAAGACATCGATCACATCAAATGTACAAAATTCATGCAAACTTTTGATGCCCAAAGGAACATTGTCACAATAACCATTAGGTGAGGAGAGATCTCTAGAAGGGTGGAAGTTTCCCTTAATCCAAAAATTGTGGAGAATGCCCTAGAATTAGTAGATAAGTTGAAGAAGAGGCCAAAGAGGGATGTCTACAGGATGCTATGGATAGACAAAAAGAAGGTCTATACAAATGATGGGATTAGCCTAGTTGACATTCCTAATCCCACTATTCGATTGTAAACAAAAATGGTCCATACTCTCTTCTCAAGCCAGAGATATAATGCTCTCATAAATAGAATATGAGTACCATTGTTGGAGATTTTTATAGCAAAGACCATGGATGAGGTGAATTGGAATGTCTATATCTAGAAGACAATACAAGCGTCGACAAAGGTACTAGCCATAACACCAAGGGCATTAGGAGGGGCATCTTCGTCTACCACAGTTGAGTCAGAGGCTTCAACCATAGGATTTGGAGGAGTATTAGCCACTATAATCTAGGAGGCCCTAGGGGAGATAGAAATAGAAGTAGTAGAGGAAACCTTAGAACCGCCACCTATCCCAAGAGGAGCATTGCTCTCCCATCCTAGCAAGCCCACCTATTTCACTCTCAGTAGCAGCAGAAGAATAGGGGGAGGATGAATTCTACAAGGATCAATAGGGATAAAATAGAAAGAGTTGCTAATGAAAAGGAGATTTACCAACCCACTCAACAGGCCAGGAACTTCAAGTGAGAGGACAATTAGCAAAAGCAGCAAGGCTTAGAGCTAACAAGCTAGGGTGGGAGAAGGAATATTACTCTTAAAATCCCCATAGGAAGAATCTAGTCCACCTTTAAAGAAAATAGAGAATTGTAGTGGGTGAAAGAGGAATAAAAAATGCTTGAAAAAAAACGTAAGAAGAAATAAGAAGAAGAGGAAGAGCAACTAAGGTAACAGGAGGAGGAGTAGATAGCCATGGCCATTCAAAGATCAGTGGAACAACCCTCTCGATCTAAGAAATTAGTAATAATGAGCCTAGTACAAGATGACATGCCAAGCACAAGTGCAACAGTGGAAGAGACAAGACTAAGACCAGTGGTGGAAGACAATCCCACCAGTCATGGTGGCCACTCCTATAACCACCGTTGTTGCAGTGCGTAGGGTTGAAGGTCACCACAGGGGTTTGGCAAGAAAACTAGATAAGATAGATGGAGATGTGCCTTCAAGAGATAAGTAGATTACAGTGAATGATTAAAGGTTCAAGAGGTACTTCACAGTCAATCACAAGGGATTGAGAGAGAAGAATGTATGGGGGTTCAAGAGCTTAGACTTCGGAGATGGTAGAGATAAGAGAAGGGTTGAAGGTTTCAAGCCAAGTTCTTAAATATGTTAATAGAGCTTCCAATTGCATGTTCTTAGCAAAGATCACAAGAGTATTATCTCAAATCAAGCTTGTTTTCTTGACTGTAAGAGCAATCACAGATTCTAAAATCAAGTACAGTATGTTGTCATGTATCATAAACAACTCTGCATCCCATCATTCATACATGATGCCATAGCACGAATCAACTTTGCATGATTACATTCAATGTAGACTGGTAGGGACAAAAGCTTATGAGTCAATTACAAGGCTTGTAGGGCAAAGAGACTTGCTTCAAGAGAGCTTTAAATTGAGTTCTTGATAAGGATAAGTTACCACACCTAAGAAATAAGAGAAAAAGATCCTCTTAATTTAACTCAAAGCATCTATGAATGATCTACAAACATTGTCCTGCCATAGGGGTGCATAATACTTGCATATTTTGACAAGATGTCTTCTGTAGATAAGAAATGAATTAAAAGAACAATGATGTAGCTAATTCTCTGAATATGACTAAAGATGTCAGCCCCAAATTAGCCCAAATATCTTCTGAAATTCACCTATGATGATAGCATAAACTTCCCCTAACACGGTGTCGAACCGTTTGGTGTCGAGAGTCCACCATGGGGATAGGAGACAACAAGGTGAATGTAAATTCAGGGAGAGGAGTAGATGGAAGAGAAGGGGTTCAAATAAATTGAAGACATAGAAAAATACTCCCAAAAAGAATTGAAAAATGTAGAAGAATACTAACAAAGATGAAGCCTATTAGTTTCTTCAAGTTAATTAATAAATTTTAACCATTTCTTTTAAATAAACATGGTTCGAAAGAGTTTTAATGTTCCACATGTCAACTGTAATTTGAAAGCCCCAAACATTTCTATAAATAGATAGCTTGCCCTCTCCTTAGTTCAATATCATTGTGGTAGGTTTCAAGTTCCAGGATTTCGATGTCCACACTCTATTCACAAAGAACATCTTAGCCAAAGCTACCCCAGACTTCTTTTTTTTTAAATTTTCGAGTCGAAAGTGGGTTATAGTGGAGGAACTCACCTATGCATGTGGCTCATCGTTCAATCACTGTAACCCGCTTAGGCAAAGCTCGAAGGAATCAAAACCTTTTGGTACTTCTTTATTACATGCACTATAGGCCATCCTAGTACACCTTTTGTGTACAATCTATAATAACAAGATAGCCTCCTATCATTGATGCTTCTTGCTCACTAGTGATGCATGCAAAAGGTCTATTCGTGCTTGGTTGATTCCCATACATTAGAGGGCACTTACCCATTGATTGTAGATCATTTTGGAGCTGATTTAAAAATTCTTTTTACTCAACATTATGCGAAGATATAATTCTAATAGACAAAAACGTGTATAAAATAATATCTTCCTCTATGCTGCTTAGATCGCCAATTTGATGCTTCCATTGGCTTTGAAAGGGGGTAAAATACCAGCACACCTAGCCAGAATCGTGCCAGATCACTCCTTCATCTCCCCCTTCGGAGTGCCGTTCATTGCATGAAAACAACGATTGCATGCCGGTGATTTTTCCAATCTCTCTTTTTACATAAAATCCTCTCAAATTGACTGAAAGCTACATGGTTTCTTTTACATGTCATCCTAATCTAAAAGTTATCTATAGTTTTATGGATTTTCACAAGAGATAATATAAAAAATTGGCTAAATCTAAAATTTTTGAACCATGGACACTAACACCAATGTCTAAAATGACATTGGCTCTCTAAATCAATAAGAAAGCCACACTCTATATTTTTTTACATGGTGTGCACGTAGCGGCATGACATCCACCCCCTCCTAACCTGCACATCCTCTGGCATTGCCAAAGTCTTACAGATTTGCAGTGTTAGAAGAAGTATCTTTTTCCATGTCAATGCCTTTATCTTCTGCCTCTTCTTCTTTCTCTATCTCTTCATGCTCTTGAATTATATCCAAGTATTCTAGCTCATATGTTGAACTTTCTCTTCGTTTGAAGAGCTTGATTCTTTTTCCAGCTATGGATATCTTCATGCTTGTTCCATTCAATTTAGCCAATGACTATGTGGCATTGTCATGAATGACCTTTACCACATACAGGCCAAACCAATGCTTTACCATCTTCCTAGAAGCATTGTATTGATTGTCTAGGCTGTTATCATAGACAAGCACCCAATCATTTTCTTGAATTGCTCTTGGCTGAAGTCGATGTCACTTATCAAATCTTCTTTTGTTCTTTAGTCTTGATGTCTTTAGCTTCTCAATAGTTGTTTGAACATATTTAGGCCTTCTTTCTAGCTATCATATGCACAAAGTCAACAACTCTTCTCTACTGAGGCCTTCCTCCCAAGGTAGAAGAATCCATGTGAAAATAGATTCTTCAATTGGCATAATTGATTGTTGTCCATGCATAAGTTCATCAGCTGGCATAGAGCCACTCTGAGTAGTCCGATCAACCCATAATGCAAAAGGTAGCATTTTAGGCCATTCTTTGATCTTTCATCTACAAGACTTTGCTGGAGCTTTGAGAATAGGTTGATGTCCTCTCTCACTCTTTCCATTGCCTTCAGGGTTGTAGGCTGATGTTAAAGCCAACTTAATACCCAATTGAGCAAAGAAGTTGCGTGCCTCATCAGCATCCAAATCTGCTCTATCTATAGTTACTTTACCCACACAACCATATTTACAAAACACTTCTTCAAGAAAAAAATGACAAACAGCTTGAGTGGTATTGGTTGTTAAGGCTTTGCCTTCAACTTGATTGGTTAGATCCTCTCTTGCAAGCACTAAATATCGCATATTCCATATTCTTGTAGGCATAGTTATAAGATCAATAACCCATCTATAATGTATAGACAAAGAATAAGTTGGTCGTAACCCATCTCGATGCTTGACCATGTCAAGAATTGC
Source organism: Lygodium microphyllum (assembly GCF_053477565.2). Taxonomy (NCBI): domain Eukaryota; kingdom Viridiplantae; phylum Streptophyta; class Polypodiopsida; order Schizaeales; family Lygodiaceae; genus Lygodium; species Lygodium microphyllum. The sequence continues at coordinate 183,270,515 of NC_141136.1, read as the reverse complement.
GTGGTGGGGGGACTTGCTCAAGATGCTGTGCTGAACACACACAGAATGCACAAGGAGAAGCTCACTCAAGAGATAAGAAGAGAGATGGAGGCCAAAACGTTTTCTTGCTGGTTTCTTCTTCTTCTTCCACACACTTTACAATGTACACAAAGTATAGATAAGATACAACATAAAGGAAAGTGGCCTACTAAGTCAAACAATGCATAATCAACTACACTAGTCGACTGGCGCTATAACTATGCCAGCTGTAAATAGGTGTAACAACCTGAATATAATAAGTAATGAGTCAGTGTGGCCATGTGAGAGTCATAATGATCCCCAACGTGCTAAGTGTAGATGTGTGGACCCATCTAACCAAGCGGTCCATCATCAATGTCCGCATGTGTTGAGCTTGTCATCTCAACACTCCCCCTCAAGCTCAATTGCATCTCTGCAACTCCAAGTAAGCTTCAAAACTTTTGAAGCTTCTCTGTACCCAATGCCTTCGTGAAGATGTCAGCTATTTGATCTTGTGTGCTGACATACACCAAGTCAATCTCACCTGCTAGTACCTTCTCTCTCACAAAGTGGTAGTGTACCTCAATATATTTTGTCCTGGCATGGAACACAGGGTTCCTAGTCAACTGTATACTGCTCATGTTGTCACAATAAATGACAACTAGACCTTCCACTTGCACATCCAAATCATCCATTAACTTTTGTAGCCATACTACCTCACATGATGCAACAACAACACCTCTATACTCAGCCTCTGTACTCGACAAAGTAACTATGGATTGCTTTTTGCTGCTCCAAGCAACTACTGCACTACCAAGAGAGAACATGTATCTGCTGGTAGATCTTCTATCAGACATACTACCAGCCCAATCTGCATCTGTGTATCCAAACACCTGTACATCTGTACTTGCCTCATAGAAAAGTCCATAATGTAATGTGGACTTCACATATCTCAATATGCGTCTGACTGCATCCAAATGTGGATTTCTAGGTACTTGCATAAACTGACTCACAAGACCAACAACGTAGCTCAAGTCTGGCCTTGTAATGGTCATGTAGATCAAACTCCCCACTATCCTCTTGAACATTGTAGGGTCTTCTATCTCATCCCCAACATCAGCACTCAACTTTACATTCTGCTCCAATGGGACTGAAAGTGGTTTGCATGCTATCATACCATACTTGGACAACATATCCAAGCCATACTGTCTTTGGGACAGCCATATACCATCATCACATCTAATCACCTCAATGCCAAGGAAGTACCTTAGCTCACCTAAATCCTTCATCTCAAACTTCTTCTTCAAAAAGTCCTTGACTTCAGCAATCCCACTATTACTATCACCTGTAATAATCAAGTCATCCACATAGATGACTATGATGACCGAACCTGCATCTCCCTTTCTCACATAAAGTGAGTGATCAACATGAGAAACATAAAAGCCAATATTGACAAGATACTCTCTGATCTTGTCAGACCATGCTCTAGGTTCTTGCTTGAGCCCATAGAGAGCCTTCTTCAACTTGCACACATACGTGGGATGCTCTAAATCTTCATAACCTGCTGGCTGATCCATATACACTTCTTCCTGCAAATCACCATGCAAGAAGGCATTCTTCACATCCATTTGCTACAACCTCCAACTTTTGGCTACTGCCAAAGCAATCACACATCTGACAGTTGCCATCCTAGCAACTGGACTGAAGGTTTCTTCATAATCTATGCCATATGTCTAGGCATAGCCTTTTGCAACCAGCCTAGCTTTGTACCTACTAATAGAACCATATGTATTGTGCTTAATCTTATAAACCCACTTACATCCAATAGCTTTCTTGCCCTTCGGCAATGATGCTAGATCCCAAGTCTTATTGGCCTCTAATGCAGCCATCTCCTCATCCATTGCTACATCCCAATGAGCATGACCAACAACCTCCTCAAAACATGTGGGCTCAACATCCTCAACTAGTTTTACCATATAAGCATAATTGTGAGCTGCATAACCTTCAAAACCAGATCTTTTAACAGGGTATCTGACCCTGCTAGATCTGCGTACCACTGGATCACTCAATGGAGCCTTTACATTATTATGAGCTCTCTGTACACCTGGTGTCTTGACAGAAGAAATACCAAGCTCATCATCTAAGCTCTCTGAGCCATTGGAGTCTCCATCAAGAATTGCATCAATGCCATCTAACACTTTATTCTTTCCTTCGTCTTTGCCTGTAGTGCTACTAGATGCACCTGAAGATGTAGAGGTACTCCTTAGTCTCCCAGACCAAGGACTACCAGATGATGTCTCTGGTCCACTAAGAGTCCGTGATTCTTGCTTTTGAGCCTGCACATGAGTGTCATGATCATCATCATCATTCAATGCATCACCACTAGATGCATACCAACTGCTCATTTCATCAAAGATGACATCCCTGCTCACTCTGAACTTACATGTGACAGGGTTATAACATCGATACCCTTTCAGCTCTAAAGAGTATCCAATAGAGACACACTTTTTAGCCTTTGGATCCAATTTCTTCTGCAACTCATCTGGCACATGAACATACGCAATGCAGCCAAACACTTTCAAGTGTGAGACATCAGGCTTCTTACCTGTAAAACATTCTTCGGGGGTCATACCATGATCTGCAGAAGCTGTGGGAGTTCTGTCATAATATAAACAGCAGTATGAACAGCCTCAGACCAAAAATGCTTAGGCATATTCTTTTCAGCCATCAAGGCGCATGCACTTCTGCAATATGCCTGTTTTTCCTTTCTGCAACCCCATTTTGCTGTGGGGTATACCTGCATGTGAACTGTCTCTTTATGCCATGAGACCTCGGAAAATCACTGAACTCATTTGAGAGGTACTCTCCCCCTCCATTTGACCTCAAGCACTTTACTTTCAAGCCTGTTTCTCTTTCAATTGCAGCCTTGAAAGTTCTAAAGTGCTCAAACGCTTCACTCTTTTCCTTCATAAAATATATCCACAGCTTTCTAGAACAATCATCAATGAATGTGACAAAGTATGAACTGCCTCCAAGAGATACATTTTGTGTAGGCCCCCAAATGTCTGTATGCACAACATTAAGGATATTTCTGCTTACATCTGTGTCATGTGAAAAGGGTTGTCTTGCCTGCTTACCAAATTGACATGCTTCGCATACCTTATGAAATTCTACAACTCTAAATGTAGGCAAACCTGTAACCAACCCTTTGGACTGCATTAATTTCAGCCTTTGTACATTTTCATGTCCAATGCATTTGTGCCAAATTTCAATATCTGCAACAACACCTTTTCCTTTAGCATACATAGCAACATTCATAGTAGGAATTCCAGTATCCAGAGTAAACATACATCCAACTCTACTTCCCTTTGCTACCAGCCTGCACTTGTCATTGAAGTCTTCTACAAAGCAGCCCTTTGCATTAAATCTGACTTGTAGCCCTTGCTCTACCATTTGACCGACTGGCACCAAGTTCTTTGTAATAGATGGCACATGTAATACATCTGAAAGACTCTTTGTCTTACCATCATGCAAGGACAAGGGAACTTTTCCAATGTGTGAAATTGGGTGGCATGAATCATCACCCATCTGCACATAACCTGCATTTTGCAAATCCTGCATCTCTCCAAACCATTCTGCATAGCTGGTCATATGATTGGATGCACCTAAATCAACATACCAAACATCATCATGTGTTCCCTTTCCTGTAACAGCATTCAGCATATGCTACATAACAAACAAACATTCATTTTTGTCTTCATTCTATCATGAAGACGATGCATAGTTTCCTTGCTGAGACTTACCACTGCGGATATCATCTTTCTTAGCATAACATTGGGCTGCAATATGACCTGTTTTGCCACAGTAGTGACACACAATACCAGAGTTGTTAGAACCTCTATTCTGCCATCCACCTCTTTCTCTAAAGATTTCCCTACCTCTAAAGTTACCACCTCATAAAACCTGCATATCGCTAAATTGCTGATTCAATCTGTTTTGCTGGTTGTCACTACCACGTCCTGTACCATGGCCTCTTGAAGAGAACCTGCCATGTCCCCTTCCTGAACTGGAGTAGAAAGCTTGGACCTGTTTACCACTTCTTTCAGATGTCTCACTTTGCATGTTGATCTCTTCAGTGATCATAAGCGAGACCAACTCATCAAAATCTGCAAATGGCTTTCTGACATATACGGAAGTTACAAAAGACTTCCAAGCCTTTTCATTGTTAAGTCCACCCAAGGTAGACGACACCAAATCATCATCATCAGGCATTGTACCAATCGCTGCCAATGCATCTACAATGCTCTTTACCTTCAGTGCATACTCATTGATAGACATCTTCCCTTTCTTCAATGTATTCAACTCTTGCTTAAGTTGAATCTTTCGTGCCTTTGTATTTACGGAAAACATACTTTCAAGTATGGTCCAAGTTGCATATGAATTATTTGCATTTCTAATATGTCCCAGCATATTATTGTCAATTACTGCAGACAGCCAATACATGACCTTCTTGTCTTTTGCATTCCATTCCTTCCGTGCCTTTGTCTCTTTTGTAGTTGGAGGGTCACTCACCTCCAGCTCCTTTTCTTCACCTAAAACAAACTCATAGAGGCCTTTTCCAATAAGGAAGTTCGTGACACGGAACTTCCATGAAGGGTAGTTGTTCTTGTCGAGCTTCTCAATGATGGGGCTTCCACTGTTCTTTGTCATTATCACAAAATTAATACCAAATAGCAAGCAAGTCTTCTGCAACCCTCGACCTATAGTGCACATCAATATATCAGATAGCCTTTTTCACTGTCTGCTCAACAATACATACAATCTGCAACCAGTTTGCTGATAAACCTTGTGTTTACTTGTTGGTAAACACCTTTGAACTTACAAATCTGAAATCTGTAACTTGGGCACCCACTTTCGATCAATACAGTCGAAGTCACAGTGTACCCTGAAACTGTTGTCCGCAATCTTGCGGCTCTAAAACGGGGCCTGAAATGGCCTCAGATGACCAAAATAACTACGGGCAAGCCCTAAAGGGCAAATCTGCAAAATACACAGCGCTCTTTGCGCACACCAAATCTCATTGTAATCTGAGATTTTTGCTCTGCCCTGCTTTCGGTGCCTCCACAGGCACTATCCAAGAGAAAGAGTGGAATGATGGGAGAGCTTCTTACACGTGGCTTGCTTGCTCGAACCTTGCTTCTTCTCCTTCACTTCAGCCTTCGAAATCAGCCTCTCTTAGTGGCGCGGCTCTAATACTGGACCCCCAAGAGGAACACCAAGGAAAAAGGGAATTCTCTTGCAAGAAAATCTATCTTGTAACATCAACAAGCTTGTTTATTATGTGTCATATGATCACAATGAAGAAAAGAACACCAGGCACAACAAATCTTCATACAGCATCATGTAGATCTTCCACGGATTTGATAGAATCAACCATATTCTTCAATATCTTCACAAAATCCATCAATAGAACAAAGAAAGCAAAGCAATACACCATCTTTGAATGAAAATACATCACATAGTATTCATCTTCAATATCTTCATAATCTTCTCTCTCAATCTCTCATATACAATCACTCTGTTTTAGTAAAATTGGCTATCTCTGACTCTTTCTCTCTCTCTCTCTATCAATAATACATCATATCCTCACTACAATCTCTCAAAAATCACTCTCAATAATCCTTCTTAGGTCCTGGATACCCCTCCCAAGAGGTATGTCTGATATGAAGAGTCACCAGAGCCACTACAATGTCTTTTCATAGCTCACTACTGTCACTTCACTCCAGTCTTCACTTGAGTCTTCAACAGCTACTTCTTTCACTTCTTTCAGCTCTTTTGCACTTGTATTCACCTCTTTCCAAGGCTAGAAAACTTTTCCAAGCTACACTCTCATCCATCAAAACACATACAGAAGCATACAGAACAGTCACAGAACAATACCAGAACAGCTATAGTACAGAACAGAACAGAAGCAGAGATAGAGGCCCTATAGAAGACCTACAGAAGGTCATCAAAACCACATAACTCATACTCAAACCATTCAAAACTCTCAAAAACCATTCAATAAGCTTTCTCAAGATCTCAATCTTCATCAATCAATACTCCATCCCTCCTTACAGAAGACAATCAGAACAAAACAGACCAAAATAGAACAAAATAGAAGGTATACAGAACCAATCAGAACCTTATCACTCAAACCACTTCCAAACCAATCAATCATCTCATAAAATCAACCATTCAGCTCTCAAAAACAACAAAAATCAGCCAAAAAACAAGTCATTTCAACAGTCAACATATCCCCACACTTAATAAGGAAGCGTCCTCGCGACCCAGGAAAAAGGGAATACAAGTGCATTTAAAATCGCAACTTTGATCTTCAATATCTTTTCAAAAAGAATCCATCCATCATGACCCCAACTTATAACCTGTATCTGATATAAAAATACAAAGAAAGGAAAACCCTTTATACATTAACACTTCTTATCAAACTAAAAATCACAACAAATTGGTAAAGGATATAAGAGTTTTCTGCTTCTTCATCAGCATCAGCTTCAACTCTCCAACCACGACCCCATCACCACAATTCTCCAAAATGTAGCTCACACACGAAATCCAATCCAATAAGAAACCACCACGTTCGTATTACATAAATGAACTCACAACACAAACACTAATACACAACACAACCATCTGAATGACTCCTCCAAAAAGAGAGATTTTCATTAAAAAGCATCCACCATACATTGGAAAGGTATCAATGAAGATGATCCCTCTTGAAAGATTGATGTTGTCAGAAATGATCCATAGACAAGGATTCATCTACAAAGGTTTTGGGAGGATTTTGAAAAAACTGAAGACAACACATCCTTTCCAACAGGACCAGGTATCTGCTAGGCAAACAAAGGGCATGAAAATACAATATATCCAGCTGCTGGGAATCAATGCTCACATTGACATTCATGCACAACTTTGGAATAGGCTTGGAATCATTATGAGAGTGCCTATGCATATACGCCAAGTACCAAGCAAAGTGAGCACTTAATCTCACTGAAGGATCCACAGACTGTGAATACTGCTGAGCAAAATGAACATAGTACTGATAAGCTTGACTGGCAGCTGTCCATTCTCCTGGAATTACTGGCCAATTGATCTGAGGTCCTGTAAGGGAATCATCCGAACTCCATCCCCTTCTTCTGGAAATCTGATTATCAAACCTGTCACAGTCACTAACCAACTGAGGTGGTTGAGATATAGAAGTGTTATGAGAGGGTAGTGGAATAAGGAAAAGTGGATGAAGTGAGGGATATGCAAAATCATAAAAGGAAGAAAAGGTTAAAGAAGGAGTGGCAGAAATTTGGAAGGAATCACTAAGGAAGGGTGTTAACTGATAAATAGGAAATGTGGAGGGTACATGAATGGATGGAGAAGGACAGGGTGGAGAAGGGGAAAATACTCGATCCTCAATAAAGGAACAGTATGTAAAAATGGGAATTTGAGGGAAAGATGAAGGTTGGAAAAGAAGGGGTAAAATAATTGTGGAATTAGATTGACAAAGGGAAAGATATAGATCATATCAGTGAGCCATTTGTTGGTAATATAGGAGGGTAGGAACAGAAGGTCCTAAGAGAGATCTTCTATGATAGGCATCAAAGAAGGTAGAATCAAACAGATTATGTTTTGAAAGATAGGCTAAGAGATCCATCCTCAGTTGATTAGTACTCTGGGCAGAGGTAGGAGCTGTGTTTTGTCTTTGATTCAAGACCACAGAATCAATCATGGGATGCCAGGAATTATCATGACAATCAGCCACTTTGGAGGAGTAACTCTGGAACATGTCAGCTATGTGCAACTCCAAATGGTTGATATACAAAACAGCCTGTAATACCACACCCCCCACATACCATGCCATATCCACCTCATCTGGAATTAACAAGTCTCCTCGTAGATACATGTATGACATAAACATGGTATCTGGCATGACAGAATCTTCAAACACCATCCTTACTACCTCTGTTAGCAACTCAGCAGAACAAGCCCTACTCCATCCATCCTTTGGAAGAGGTAAATCCATCGTGGAAAGCTTCATGTAGAAGACCAATTTCTGTAAGTGGTAGTGGACAAAGAAAGAATGGTCTGGTGGAACATATTCCTGAAACTACTCAAATGTAGACCATAACAAGTCCATTCTGGATTGCAATCTTTCCACCTTATCTTGGAATAGAGGACACAAAGTAGCCTGTCTCTGAAGAGCAGCCAAGTCCTGCTGTGAAAGAGAAGGGATCACGGGAACATTAGGGCTTGGAGGAACAGAGCGTGACTTTGCCAGTTGATCTTGCAACTGCTTGATTTGGGATGCTTGGGATGCCACTGTGTCATTAGCAATCTGTAAAGCTGAAAGTTTGTCATCTAAGAGAGCTTGGAACTCCTGCGCTTCTTTGGACATCCTCTCCTCCTCTGAAAGGCTAGTAACTTGGGATTGAGCCTCTAGTAACTGGAGCTTCAAAGAAGAGATCTCATCGCTTTGGGTGGCAACCAGTTGGGTTTGCTGTTCCATTTGCTTAAACAAATCTGCTAGGGTATCCTTAGTAGAAGCTAACTTGGATGTTGCCTGATGCAACTGGTCCTTAGACTGCATGAGCTCTTCATAAAAAGATGCGTACAGCTATTGAACACAGGTTGTCAAACTCAATGGAACTCTGAATATCTTTACAGAGGAAAGGAATTGCATCTCCTGAGACTAGACTGTGCAGGGAGGGAACTGATATGCCCAAGGATCCATCCCGATGTGCTCTAAACAAGTTATTACAAGTGAGATACCCAGGGAGTTCACTGCCAGAGGTAGCAGGGATGGGCACTGAAGGAAGTACTGAAGGAGCTTTATCTGCTACCCGCTTCAAGCGTTTGCGTTGGATGACCAGGGGAGGCGGAGAATCATCGTCCTCTATGTCAATAGGTTTTGACTCATTTGAAGGTGGAGGAGGAGGTACTGGATCTAATGGAGGAGGTGGAGGCACAGTCTTTTGTAAATCTGAATAGGTCAAGAAGGCAGACAAATATGATCCATATGTGACATTGGTAACATTACCCCTGGTGACTTTGACGAAATGTTGATCCATTTTAGTGAGGAGATAAGTGCTCCAATCAATAGCAACTCCTTTCAACACCATCCTGGAAGCTGTAAAAAGCTCTTTGGACAAGTACTGGGATGGCGTTTTGGCAGGCATAAACCTGTCCTGGAGAAACTGACAGACCATCTTCCATACAGGATCAGTGATCATAGAAAATGAAACTCCTAAAGAGTTAATCACCTTCTTGACATCCAGCATCTCCCTCGTCTACTTTTGCAACAACTTCAGAATCTCTTCATTAGAGAAAAGCTGACGAGTGGTAACAAAAGGTTCACCTTTGGAGGGAAGAGACAAAGCCTTCCCTAAGCCTCGAGGTGTCAAAGTCATAGAAATGCCCTAGACTAGTCCTGTCTTCTTGCTGTAGGAGGCCAAAAACTCATCACATAACGATGGATCCTCTGGAAGCAATGGAAAGGAAGTAGCTACAAAAGCAGCAAGTCCCGCCTTCGTGAGAAGCTCAAAAGTGAGTAGGGAAGAGTAATCCCTACTAACTAATGGGACGTACTAGATAGGGGGAGGAGCGTGAGAAGGCGCCATTCAGATGGTTACACACACACCACAATCATAGACAATCAAGAAGAATGCATGCAAAGCAACAGACAAAAATCCAAGGATAAGAGAACAACCAAAACAATAAAACATGACTCGACCAACTAACCCCAAGCAAACCACAGCCTAGAAAAAATTTGACATGACCTTGAGACATATGCGACCGAAAGCTTCATGCTATGCATCAAACAAACACCGAGAACTCCGTGTCAGGCAATAAAGGAAAAAACTGCACACCGTACCCGTAACCGTAACAAAGACAGTAAATCAAAACAATACCACATCCGACACATATCAAGACTACATCGTTGATAAACCAGTACTGGACCATGGAAATAACTCTAATGATGGCGCATACCCATCCCACGAAACGGGTTCGTTAAAAAGGAGAATTAAGTGCAGTGAGGGGAAATTAATTTAATGAAGGGTTTATTTTAATAAATTATTAAGAATGGGTAAATTTTTATTAAGTGATAAACCTTAGCAAGAAAACGGCGGTTCCTTATTAAAAATTTAATTACCAATTATTAGGTTAAAATGGTGCTTTAATTCGAATTCCGGACTACGATACCCAGACTGGGTCTCTAAATGCAAGTTTATTGATTACAAATTAAGGTGATGTGGAGCGTTTTCTTGCCAGCGCGTGCTCTTGTGACGGCTGGTTCATTTGAATTAAAAATTAAAGTGCCTCTGTAGCACACGTAGCGCGTGCTAAGTGAACGGCAGGTTTATTTTAATTAAAAAGAATGTGTGTGTGTAGCGCGAATGCGCGTGGAAACTGTGGGTGAATAAATAGTTCATTTTAACAATTAATTTGTGATTAAGGGGAAAATAAAAATAAATAAAGCACATAAAATAAATACCTGGAAGGGATGTGTATGTAATGCCTAAATGCACACGGAAGAGTCCCCAAAAAAAAGTGAATCCAGTAAAAAAAAGTAAAGACCACTGACGAAACAACAAAGACAACACCTTAGTGGGATTGTTGATTTGGAATGTATTATTAAGTTGTTATTGTGGAGGGAAGTGGGGTTATATTTTAGGTGTGGTTGTGGTGGGGTTTTAGGGTGTTTTCGTATATTTGGTTTATTTGTGTGTTTTTAAAAAAAGTTAAATTTGAATTTTAATTGACTATTATGGATGGTTTGTTTTTGGTTTGGTGTTTGTTTGTTTTAAAAAAAAAAGACTAAGAATAATGAAATCAAGATATATAGCACATGAATATGTGATGAAGGGGAAAAAAATGAAAATTCAACCATGGAGAAAATATCCACAATTTAGGGTATGAAAATAAGATGGGGATGTTTATGGGTAATTTCTGTTTGTTGGTTTTTTTTTTTGGGTTTTAAATAGGGGTTCCATGTATGAAAATATTTTAAAGTGAAAAATAAATGGAAAAAGGGCAAGGGGGATGAATGGAAATTTTAAGAATTTTTAGGTATTTTTAAACTAATTTTAAATGATTTTTTTACATTTTTTTGGGTAATTTTGGGATAAATTGGAAAATATTGAATTTTTAGAAAATTTGGGGGTGGAAAATTTCCAGCTGAAAAATTTCCAAAAATTGGCAAAAAGCGAAAGGAATTTTTAGAATTTTTTTAGAATTTTTATTGAGTGGAAATTAATTTATAAATTAATTAAATCAGTTAAATCAGGAAAATCTGCTTAGTCTGGTAAGTAAGGTCAAATTAAGTCAGCTAAGTCCTGTTAGTCTGTGTAAGTCATGTAAGTCAGACTAAGTCAAGTCAGGTTAGTCAAATGGAACTAGGTTAGTCTTGGTGAAGTCAGATAAGTTAGGGAAGGCAAGTCAGGTGGAGACTAACCTAAGGGGGGTTAGGTAACGTAAGTAGGGTTAGGGTTAGGGTTAGGGTTAGGGTTAGGGTTACTAACCTAACTAGGGTTAGTGGGGAAAGGGTTAAGGTTAGGTTTACTAACCTAACTAGGGTTAGTGGGGAAGGGGTTAAGGTTAGGTTTACTAACCTAACTAGGGTTAGTGGGGAAGGGGTTAAGGTTAGGTTTACTAACCTAACTAGGGTTAATTAGATTAGTTAATTAAGTGCATTAAGTTAAAGCAAGTTAGGTTAACTGAATAGAAGTTAGTGGAACTAACCTAAGGGTTAGTTAAGAGGAGGTGGGAGAAGGGGGTGGCGGCGCGGTCGGCGGCGACCCGGTGGCTGGGGCTTAAGCGGGCGGCGGCGGCGCGGGAGGGTTCGACAGGCGGCGGCTCCGTAGGTGTTCGGCGGTGGCGCGGGAGGGTCGGCGGCGGCGCGGGAGTAGGAGGCGGAGGGCGACGTAGGGCAGGGGAGAAGGCGGAGGAGGCAGGACAGGAGAGAAGGGAGGACGGGGGCGGGGGAAGACAGGGAGGCGGGGCAGGGAGGGAGAAGGGGAGGTTGGGGCGGGAGGGAGAAGGGAAGGTGGGGAAGAAGAAGGAGGGAGGAGGGGTAAGCAGGGTAGGGGGGAGGAAGGAGGGAGGCGGGGGAAGACGGGGAGGTGCGGAAGGGAGGGAGAAGGGGAGGTTGGGGCGGGAGGGAGAAGGGAAGGTGGGGAAGAAGAAGGAGGGAGGCGGGGTAAGCAGGGCAGGGGGGAGAAAGGAGGGAGGAGGGGGAAGACGGGGAGGCGGGGCAGGGAGGGAGAAGGGGAGGTTGGGGCGGGAGGGAGAAGGGAAGGTGGGGAAGAAGAAGGAGGGAGGTGGGGTAAGCAGGGCAGGGGGGAGGAAGGAGGGAGGCAGGGAAAGACGAGGAGGTGGGGCGGGAGGAAGAAGAGAGAGAGAGAGAGAGAGAGAGAGAGAGAGAGCAGTTGAGAGGCGGGGGGTGAGAGGGTGTCCGTTGGGGAGAGGGGAGGGTGAAAAGAATTTGAAAAATAAATAAATAAATAAATAAATAAAGTATTTATTTAAAAAAAAGAAAACAAAAGGAGAGGTGAGATGCCCCTATCCCGCGCGCATGCGCGGAGTAGGGGTAAAAAAAATTGCGGTGACGGGAGGAAAAGGGCGCCTGGATGCAGGGACGGAGCACACGGACACGACCGAAGTGCGTTAAGACGCATAAAATCAAAAAAGCGCGTTCATGCGGGGGACGGAGCGCGTAAAAACTCATAAAAATAAAAAAAAAAGAATAACGCCCAATCCGGACGTCAAAACGAAATAGCATAAAAACAAAAAGTGGGCAAGACGACAGGAGGAAGACAGGAAAAATATGCGACAGAGGTTCCGGGAATGGTAAAGGGCGGTCACGTGCAAAAAACACAAAAACTGAATCAAAAAATGCAAGTAAAAATTAATATCAGAAAATCCGTGCATCGGAATGACGTGCAAAAAAAAGGAAAACCGTGCAAAAAGATGTGCCCGACAATCCTATCACATCAAAACATAGTTCCGATTGAGATAATACGTGTTCATGTGGGAAAAACCCAAAAAACAAACCCAAAAATGGGATCGGAAATTAATATTGGCCGAACCGTTCGCCGGAATGACATGTAGTAAGAAGGAAAAATCTCCGCAGGAAGGAGTGGCACAGGGTTTTCACGTTAAACTACAGTTTCGGTGGAAGTAGGAGGGGTTCATATGCAAAAAAACACCAAAAATACACTCGAAAACACATTTAAAAATTAATAATTAAAAATTCGGAAGTCGAAAGAGGGGGGAGAAAAAAGGAAAAATGTGGGGGAAGGCGCAAAGGACATGGTTGTCAAATCAAACTGGAATTCTGATGCAAACAGGGCAGGTTCACATGAAAAAATGTCAAAAAGACGCACGAAAAAGTCGTAAAAAACCGAAAAATTAATAATGGACAGACCATGTATCGGAATGACTCGGAGTAAAAAGGGAAAATGTCAAGGAAAAATGTCAAGGGAAAAGTGGTTGGCAGGGCTATGACATCAGAGCATGGTTCCGAAGCAAGAAAAGCGCGTTCATATGGAAAACCGGCTAATTTGCGCAAAATGCTTCAAAAATTAATAACTCAAAAACCGTGCACTGGAATAGGGGTAGCTAAAAAGGAAAAATGGTCAATTCAAAGGAAGGAATAGGGCTATAAGGTTGGATTGGGACTTCGGTGAACGTAGGGTGCATTCACATGGCAGGACCTCAAAAGTAGGGAATGAAGGAAAACTGCAAGGGAACAGCCCCAAGGGTGGGTGGAACATAAACGGGTGGGTAGGAAGGAACCCCATCAGAGTAACAGCAAGTCATGGCATAGAGGCATGAGCAGGTTAAGGCATATGCAGAAGGATATGCAATGTAGACGCGTAGGGACGCGTCCCCACACTTAAGACCTTAACGGATAGGGTTAACCGAACAACAGAGACCTAGGACTACGCCACAGACCATCCACTAACGTCGCCACACTTAAAACATGAACGTCACTGAGAAACAGAAGTTGGAGGGTTAGAAAAACTTGGCCCATTTTGTCAAGAATCACAGTTGATTGTCGATGGCACGTCCTGTATTGTTGTCGGCTGCTGGAGGTACCAAGGCATCTTCTCGGCACACGTCCTTCATGGCAGGGACCATGCGGCAGCACCCAGGGAGGTAGCTGGTGGAAGGGATCGCATGAAATTTGTCGATGATGAGGGATACTCCACTCAAGTCACAGTCACTCAAATGAAATGAAAGAACTGTCACTCGCCCCATAACTAACATCACTCAAGGAAAAATGATTAAAACCCATCTCGCATACCCGGTTGAGGAATCAACAGGGGAATGGTGCAGAAGGAGTATGCCAAGGTGCACAGTTGATGGTGCATCGGTGCGTCCAACCTGTCTGGCATAAGTGCAAGGAGGAAGGCAAGGGAGCCTTACAGTGCAGTGTACAGAACAGGGGGATGTGTCTTGTGATGACGGTAAAGACCCATCCCGTGGGTGTATAGGGAAACATGAACATACCTGAATCCAAGTGTCGTAACGTCCCTCAATCTCACCTCTCTGTAATTGATTGAAGACACTCCAGTCTCACTCAACCCACCCTCTGTCTCATGCTTTGTTGATAGATACAGAAGGGCAGCCTTTTCCTGAAACCCATTGATGTAATCCTCACGGTCACATGTGCAAAGGTTGTATGCCTTGTGCGCATTTGATGGTGCAACTGTGCATCCCGCCCTGTGCCGGCATACGGTGCGAGAAGGAAGGCCAGGGAGCCTTATGGTGCAGTGCACAGAAACAACTTGTGCTTTGTGCATTGAGAGGCCCATCTCGTGCGTGCAACACTTCAGTCACACTACTCTCCTCTCATTTGATTTGAAGGGAAAAGACTGGTCACTCGCCCCACCCTCTGTCTCACTCTTTGTTGATAATTACAAAGGGCAACCCATACGCACATCCCCATCCGGTTAGGATGAAAGCTCACGACACTCGATTGTTTGTCAATGAAGATTGCATCGTCACTTGTTGAAGAGGCGTACCCAGGGAGGTAGCCATCAAATCGAATGTTGTGTTGGATAGGACATGTCGTCTGCTAGAGGACAGGTAGACGCTTTGTAGAGAGACCCAGGACACAGCGTACCAAGGGAGGCAGCTTCGGAATTGGATCCTGGAAATTTCAAGTGATGAATCCACTTTCTGGACTGCTGGGTGTTGCCACCTTTTCCACAGCCAACTTCTCGCCCAAGGATGTTTACCACCTTTTCTTGGAACGAGGCTTGCTATGACAGGGAATTTCTTCCTTTTCTCTCATAACAGTTTTGTTTTTCTTTTTTTTTCTCTTTTCTTTTTTTTAAATTTTTAATTTTTGTTTGTTTTCCCCTATTCTCGAGGGTGTTTCCACCTTTTCTCGAAGAATAGGTCGGCATGACAGGGACCTAAGTCCTTTTCTCCCATGACCGATATGTATATTTTTTCTTTTTCTTTTTTTTCTTTTTTTTTCTTCTCTTCGAATTAAATAAGGGAATGGTAGAAAGACCATGTATCAAGACCAACCTCGCCACTATCGCTGGTGGAAAATAGAGGATAAGAGATCAAGGCTGGAAGGTAGGGTGGAGGGGACAGAAGGTTGCATCTATCTCATCAAGAGTGACTGAAGAACAGCTATCAGAAGTAGCATCATAAGAAGTACAGTGCCGTGCCAACGAGGGAAAAGATCAAGTGACTGTAATTGTCAAGATCCCCAAGGAGGGAAGTACTTCTTCAGGCGATATCCATTGATCAGAAAGGGATCATCAGAGGCATCAACGGTCTGCACTTGGACAGAGCCATTAGGGTTGACGGCAAGTACCTTATATGGGCCCATCCACTGTTGTTGGAGCTTGCCAGGAAACTTGCCAAATCGTGAATCATAGGCTAGGACCAAATCACCTTCTTTGAACTCCTTGTGTTTGATGAAGCTGTCATGGTAAGCCTTGCGTCGAGCTTGCGTGGATTCCATGCACTGTAGAGCCATCCTACGAATTTCGTCCAAACATTCCAAGTGCAAGAGATGGCGTTGCAGTGAATCATCATCCCCCAAATGCTCTTTGATAGCCACTCTCAAAGAGGGTAATTCCAGTTCAACAGGGAAAACAGCTTCTGTAACATACACCAGCTGGAAAGGTGTCTATCTTGTTGCTGCTTTATGAGAGGTTCTGTACGCCCAGAGGGCCTCTGTAAGTCGATCATCCCAATCACGACGATGTGCGGCAATTGTTCTTGTCAGAATCGAGTAGAGGATGCGATTCGTGACTTCGACTTGGCCATTGGCTCTGGGGTAATAAGGAGTGGACTTGCGATGGCGGATCTTATAAAACTTTGTCAACTCTTCTATGACTTTGTTAAGGAAATGAGTGCCTTTGTCACTTACCAGCTCTAAGGGACTGCCAAAACAGGTGATGATATTCTCGTACATGAACAGGGCCACGCTGTTACCATCATCCTGCTTTAGAGCTTTAGCTTCACACCACTTTGTAACATAATCCGTACATACGAGGATGTATCGGTTATGTTTCCTTTTGGTAGGAGGATCGATTGGGCCTACGAAGTCGATGCCCCACTTCTCAAATGGCTTTAAAGGAAGGATAGGTTGCAGTGGCATGGCACTTGTCTTCGTGGGTTTTCCCATTCTCTGACAAGCATCACATCTTTTACAGTAATCATAGGAATCCTTATGAATGGTAGGCCACCAGTAACCTGCTAGCAGAGCCTTCCTAGCTGTGGCTTCTCCTGCAAAGTGACCTCCACATGGCTCGTCATGGCAAGCCTTCAGAACAATCCCAATCTCATCTCCTGCGACACATCTTCTGAGCACTTCATCTTTGCCTTTCTTGTACAGTGCACCACCTAGCAGGGTGTAGGGGGCTAATTCTAACATAAGCTTCTTTCTATCTCGACTAGAGATACCAGGAGGGTACTGTTGGGTTGCCAGCAGATTGGCAATGTCTGCATACCAGAGAGTTACAGTTTCTACCAAGAATAGGGAAGCATCAGGGAGGTCTGGATCACCCTGCTCCTGGTTTGCAGTTTGTGGGATACGCGACAGATGATCAGCCAAAACATGGGAACGACCAGGTTTGGTAATCACCTCAAAGTCAAACTCCTGGAATAGAAGGAGCCATCTCATCATTCATCCTTTCACATCTGCTTTATTCATCAGGAAGGACAGGGCCTCATGATCCACATAAAATTTAAAGTGGGTAGATAGGAGGTAATGGCGAAACTTCTCTAGGGCAAACACCATTGCCAAGCACTCCAGCTCTGTCACTGTATAGTTTCGTTCCCTATCAGTGACTTTTCGGCTTGCATAATAGATTGGTTGTTCCAGCTTCGAGGAACCCTTCTGGCAGAGGACTGCGCCTAAGCCTTCAATAGATGCATCAGTGTGTACATGGAACTCTTTCGTCCAATTAGGAGGTTGCAGAATGGGTGCCTCAATCAGACACTACTTCAGAGTGTGGAAGGCTTTATCACATTCTTCCATCCAAGTAAACTCTGCATCTTTCCTCAGAAGCTTGTGCAAGGAGGTTTCCTTTGTTGCAAAATGGGCTATGAACCTTCTGTAGTAACCCACATGGCCTAGGAATCCCCTCAACTGTTTGAGGTTGGTGGGTGCTGTCAGAGCTGCAATCTTTTCGATCTTTGTAGGATCTGTTGATATCCCTTGTGCAGAGACAATGTGGCCCAATATGACTCCAGAAGAGACCCCAAAGATGCATTTGTCGGGGTTGAGGGAAATCCCATACTCTCGGCATCGGTCAAGCATTGTTCCAAATGTCCCCAATGTTCACGGATCAAACTATAGACACAGAAGTCATCCAAATATACCTCAATGAAGTCGTGCAGATGATTCTGAAATGCGGCCATCATGACTCGTTGGAAAGTAGCAGGGGCATTACAAAGCCCAAACGGCATCACTCGGTAAGCATAGGTTCCCCATTCTGTGGTGAAGGTTGTTTTGGACTAGTCTTCTTCTGCAATTTGGACTTGGTTGTATCTGCTGAATCCATCCAGAAGGGAATAAAGTTCATGTCCTGCCATTGTGTCCAACAGTTGGTCTGTGAAAGGGATAGGAAAGTGATCCTTCTTCGTCTTGGAATTGAGCTTTCGGAAATCCACACATATTCGCAATTTGCCATTCTTCTTGGGTACAACCACGATGGGTGAAACCCATTCACTATTTGCCACTAGATAGATGAACTCGGCTTCCAGAAGCTTCAACAGCTCTGCTTTCACTAATGTGGAATAATTCGGGTTCATTCGCCTCTGTCGTTGCCGTACTGGCTTGGTATCAGGCTCCAAGTCAATATGATGTTGACATATTGTGGGATCAATCCCCTTTAGGTCTTTATAGGACCATACAAACACGTCCAAATTTTCTTTCAACAAGTTGTACAAGGTTGACAACTCCTCTTCTGGGAGACTGGTACCCACCTTCAAGTGGTGTTCAGTGCCTTCTGCATCCATAAAAGTTAACTGCCTTTCACCTTCTACTTCACGGATGAAGGTCCCACGGACTGCTTCTGGACATAGATCCATCTCCTTCAAGGGAGTGGTATCCTCTTCTGATGTCCCACTAGACCCAACTGCTTCTTTTGGTGGAGACTTAATTTGCTCCTTGAGATGTTGGAATGGGATTAGAGCCGTTTCGGGTTTGGTTTCAAAATTAATTACCTCTTGGCTTGAAGACTCCTCTTCTGAAGATAACACATCCAGGAACGTCACATAACAGGGACCCTCTGATGCCTGTTGGGTTGGTGGGATTGGTGCTTGTTGGCACGGTGCATCATCATCATCTTTCTTTAGCAAAGATGGGTTAGGACAACATGAGCCCTGCTGAAAGACGGCTTGTTCTTCTTAATCCATTTCTTATAAAGATTTTGCATGTGAGAAGATCCATTTACCAGACCAAATGGTACCATCACCATTCTGTCCCACAGCATGAGCTCGTCTGCTTCTGATGCTTCTGGAACTTCTTCTTCAAATGTATCCTCTGCAAGTGGGATAGATTCTTCTGGCTCACTTCCATAACCTTCTTCGTACATATCATATACATCCTCTTCTGTCTCTGCTTCTGCTTCTGTCTCTATCTCTGTCTCTGTCTCTACTTCTGTCTCTGTCTCTGTCTCTGTCTATGCTTCTGTCTCTGTCTCTGTAGGAGCTCTGTAAGAGAAGAACAGGTTCTCTATTTCATCTTTTGCCTTTGTCTCGGCTTCTGTTGTGGCCATGTAACAAGGAGAGCAGTACATCCATGCTTCTATCTCACTGTCAGAAGTGATTTCAGAAGTCATTCCTGGTTCAGGCAGGAAGTATTCACCCATTGATAATGGCTTTGCATCTTTTGGAAGTCGGCTTACAGTATCCACTGTTAAGGAACGTGCCACTGTTTTCTTGGGAAGGATCTATTTGACAGCATCTTCATCTGCTGATGTTCCATCTGTAGCCTCATTAGGGGAGTCAGAAGATAATTCCAAGGAGGTGGATCCATATCCTTTTTGAGAACCATACAGTTTCAGCACCACTTTGTTGGGTCCTCTACCCAAGGTCAAGGTTCCTTTGAACCAATCCGTCCTTGCTCGGGCTTCAAAAAGCCATGGTCTGCCCAGTAACAGAGGATAGGATGTACCATAAGAGTTTGGCTTCACTACCAGATAGGTTAGCCAATAATCTTTTCCAGCACTGTAGTCTTCACATATGGGAGAATGCCCAAAGGCTTGATTCTGCTCTGATCCGCCAGTCTGATGAGCCATTGGGTTGGTTGCACACCTTGTAGGCCTAGATCCTTCATTGTTACATCCGTCATAATGTTCACTGATGAACCACCATCAATCAGTGCATTTGCAATAAAGCAGCCTTCTATCCACACGCCAGTCTCTGGAGTACCCGGATCTAGAAAGGCGTTAGCTACGTCCACTTCTTTGACAGGCTCTAGAGCTTTGTTGGACTTTGTCACTGTTGAGGGAGCAATCCTTAAACCACGTCTTCTTGTCAATATACTTTTGAACCTTTTTCGGCAACTAGGAGACAACATCAATAATTGTCGGAATGTGAGGTTTGGTTTAAAGGTATCTAGATCTCTGACCATATCGTATTCCTTAATAGGATCCACTGGCTTCTCTAATCGGTTAGGGAATGGGGCAACACCCATTTTCATTTCCCCTCTTTCTTCCAACAGAGGAATTACAGGAACTTCTTCTACCACTTGTGGCACTTCCTCCTCTTCTGTCTCTTGAATCTCTGGTCTTGTCTCTGTAACTATCTCTGTAACTCTCTGTGGCACTGTAGGGCTCTGTACGGCACTGTTAGGCTCTGTTCTGTTCTGTTCTTCTGGTGGAAGGTTGAACTTCACTGTTCTGGCAGGAGGATTGTTTTCTTTCTGGATAGGTGGTTCTGTCTTCTTGTTTGCACGTGTGATGGCAGCAACTTCCAGTTCCACTAAACTGGAGGTAGGCTCTTGGGCTTTGGCCGGACTATCAGTAGCATTGTTTTTCACTGGGGCTGGGCTTGGACAGTCTTTTGCAGTGTGGCCTTCTCCTTTGCATCGACTGCATAAGGGCTTGTAATCCACTGACCTTCTGGGATTTGGACAATTTGGTGAAATGTGCCCCTTTTCTCCACATCTATAATACACCACTTCTGTTCTCTGACCACCGCCAGACTATCTTCCTCTGTAACTTTGAGAGGGAAATCTTCTGGGTCTGAAATTAGGACCAAACTCTCTAGGCTTGGGTCCAATATCCTGTGTTGTCATTTTGGATTCCAGCAAGTTAAATCTTGCATCTTCTTCCTTCCTTCTCCTATCATGCATCTCCTTCAGAGAGCAATTGTCCTCTGTATGGTTCTTCCGCAAACAGTAGGAACAGAAGGCTCTAGGAATGGTTGGTTTTTGTGTACATTCAGTGGCTAAATGGCCTGTTTGATGACACTTACCACACCAAGTATTTGACCGCATCACATCTCTTCCTGCTCCTGCAACATTGGATATGCTAGCGGTGTTCACTTTCAGCATCTGTAGCTGCTCTGTAATCACATCCATCAACTCCTTTTTTATGTTTGCAATTGAGTTGGATTAAGTAATCCTTCAAGCTTTCTCCTCCTGAGGCACTGGCAGGAGGGTTTTGAGGAGTCTCTGTAATCACTGCATAAACAGGTTGGGCTGGTGCAGAGGGATCTCTGTTCTGGTTCTAATTCAGAGCTCATGTTTGAACTGTTGGCTGTTGACTCCAGTTGGTAGGATTCCACTGTTGCTCTGCTGATTTGGCATTGAGGAAATTGGTTGGGACCATTGTTGTTGTGGTTGAACCATCATTTGAGGCATGGATTGTGGCCACTGTGGATTTGGTGCACTGTACTGTGATACTAGGGGCATCTGTTGGTAAGGGTAGGGGACAGTCCCTGGGACTACATTTGGTGGTACATCATTCCTGGCATCAAAGGAGGTAGGAATCCTCTTCCTGTATTTATCGCTAATCTAGCTTCCACTTCATCGTACAGTCTTGGACCTTCTATTGCAGCTTGTAGTGTGGCTGGTCTTTGCAGCTCCACAAACTTACGGACTTCTGGTTGTAATCCTTTGAGAAACACCCCCTTATGAATACCATCATCTAAATTATGGTTAGTCCATCTCTTCAGGATGGATTCCATTCGTGAGACATAAGCTTCTACTCTTTCTCCAGAGGACTGACTTAGGTTCATAAATTCCTCTCACATCCGCTCTTCAAAACCTTCACACCTGAATTTAGTGAGGAAGGTCAACTTCAGGTCGTCCCATGTGCCAAAAGTTCCTGCTGCTTGTCTCTCATACCACTGAAACGCCGCGCCCTTGAAAGTGGCGGGGAATATTGCCAATCGATGCTCAGGGGTTCTAGCATTGTTAGCCACACATGCTACCATAAACTCTGCTACATGAAGATCGGGGTCTTCATTGTACTCTCCCTTAAAAACTGGCAATGGGACTACATTCGCTGGCCTGTCATCAATATCTCTAGGACGGATCTGGCTTGGAAGTGGACCTCCAGCAGGAGGAGGAAGGGCTTGATGTGCCATTGGGACTTCTGTAAAGAGTTCCGCAAGGGCGTCAAAGGCGGCTTCTGCTGCGAGCTCGTTCTCAGCCTTGATTTTTTCTTTCTCTCTTCTCACGTACCTCTGGACTCGTTCTAACGCTTGCCTCTTTATTGCGTCATTCATCAAGGGGTTGGCTCCACTATGTTGTTAGTGCTCCACAGAGGGTTAACATAAGGCTTCAGTCTCTGGAGGACTCTCTTGCCAACATTTCTTCTACTTTTTTCTTTTCAACGTCCCTGAATTTTGCTTTCATTCCACTGCACAGAGGAAGGTATTTGGTTCTGAAGGTGTCAAAATGCATGCGTCTGAGCATTGTGGTGGTACCATCATTATAGTAATGCCAGCTTCTGATAGTTTCAATAGTGTATATTGTGAAAAACACTCTATCTACCAACTTCCAGTGGGTTGCTAATTGAACAAACAGAAGATTATCAGTACACCAAGCATCCCATGTATCTTGCTGTTGAGCATCCACGAACAAATTCCAACTCTTTTCCTTCTTGTCTTTGTGAACCTCTACAGACCAAGACCCCTGAAGCTTCTTCACAATCTCCCACTTAATGTTGTCTGGAAATTTCTCAATGAATGCCAAATCTTCCATGGATGGTCATTCTCTCTGTTTCTACTCTTCAGTTTATTCCCAAACAGTTTGCCACCAAGATGCAAGTTTCTGCTGCTTCAACAAGAAGAGGAAACTGTCCACCACATAGAGCATGCATCATGATGGTGATGTGTTTCCGCCATTGTGGGATGAAATTCTTGTGGAAAGTGGCTTTGATTATGAGGAATTCCAACTCTTCAGTGGAAGAAGGAACTTTACAAACATCCATTGAATTCTTCTCTTCTTGGCAATGCCATTTCCTTCATTTTCAGCCTCTTCTGGTGCTTGTTGATGGCAAGATTCCCCGACTGCGCACCAAAAACATGGACCCCCAAGAGGAACACCAAGGAAAAAGAGAATTCTCTTGCAAGAAAATCTATCTTGTAATATCAACAAGCTTGTTTATTATGTTTCATATGATCACAATGAAGAAAAGAACACCAGGCACAACAAATCTTCATACAGCATCATGTAGATCTCCCACGGATTTGATAGAATCAACCATATTCTTCAATATCTTCACAAAATCCATCAATAGAACAAAGAAAGCAAAGAAATACACCATCTTTGAATGGAAATACATCACATAGTATTCATCTTCAATATCTTCATAGTCTTCTCTCTCAATCTCTCATATACAATCACTCTGTTTTAGTAAAATTGGCTATCTCTGACTCTTTCTCTCTCTCTCTATCAATAATACATCATATCCTCACTACAATCTCTCAAAAATCACTCTCAATAATCCTTCTTAGGTCGTGGATACCCCTCCCAAGAGGTATGTTTGATATGAAGAGTCACCAGAGGCACTACAGTGTCTTTTCATAGCTCACTACTGTCACTTCACTCCAGTCTTCACTTGAGTCTTCAACAGCTACTTCTTTCACTTCTTTCAGCTCTTTTGCACTTGTATTCACCTCTTTCCAAGGCTAGAAAACTTTCCCAAGCTACACTCTCATCCATCAAAACACATACAGAAGCATACAGAACAGTCACAGAACAGTACCAGAACAGCTACAGTACAGAACAGAACAGAAGCAGAGATAGAGGCCCTACAGAAAACCTACAGAAGGTTATAGAAGGTCATCAAAACCACATAACTCATACTCAAACCATTCAAAACTCTCAAAAACCATTCAATAAGCTTTCTCAAGATCTCAATCTTCATCAATCAATACTCCATCCCTCCTTACAGAAGACAATCAGAACAAAACAGACCAAAATAGAACAAAACAGAAGGTATACAAAACCAATCAGAACCTTATCAGAACATCACAGAACCACATATCTCCACTGATAAACATCATGAACTTCCAAAACACAATCAATATCATCCAAAACACTCTCAACCACTTCCAAACCAATCAATCATCTCATAAAATCAACCATTCAGCTCTTAAAAACAACAAAAATCAGCCAAAAAACAAGTCATTTCAACACTCAACAAATACCATGTCAAGAATCGCGTGGTGGGGGAACTTGCTCAAGATGCTATGTCATACACACACAGAATGCACAAGGAGAAGCTCACTCAAGAGATAAGAAGAGAGATGGAGGCCAAAACGTTTTCTTGCTGGTTTCTTCTTCTTCTTCCACACAATTTACAATGTACACAAAGTATAGATAAGATACAACATAAAGGAAAGTGGCCTACTAAGTCAAACAATGCATAACCGACTACACTAGTCGACTGGTGCTATAACTATGCCAGCTGTAAATAGGTGTAACAACTTGAATATAATAAGTAATGAGTCAGTGGCCATGTGAGAGTCATAATGACCACCGACGTGCTAAGTGTAGATATGTGGACCCATCTAACCAGGCGGTCCATCATCAATGTCCGCATTTGTTGAGCTTGTCATCTCAACAGACCATAGATTTGACACACACAATAGGTTTCAACAAAATGTGCTATGTCCCAATATATGTTTTGCCACCAATATTTTTCTTTGACTTGACTAAAGGTTCTCTATATACCTCTATGGATAGCCCACAGGCTTTCATGAAATTCCTTCATTACATGTTATTGCAATCTTTTGTTACCTAAAACTCGGTCAGGCGCTCCTTTCTTCTTCTTTGTGTGCTTCCATAGATGCCATTCTTTAAGAAAAAAGTCATAAGCTTTCCTCTTAATATGCTTGAACTCTTCATTAGTCCAAGACTCCTCCTTCTTCATTGTGCTCAAATATTGGCCAATCTTCAGCCAATCTTCTTCATAATATTCTTCAAGGAAATGAACTAGAACTTAAGCAATGCAATGAGCATGCTGGCTACTAGTTGACCACCCTTCTTCCATAGATAAATCTTTGATCTTTGTTACTGTAAGCTGATTTATAGCAATACATTTTCTTGTTCTTACTGTACTTAATGCTATACCATTAAAAAGATCAGCTTCACCTGCAAGATTTAACTTTGGGTTTGTAAAGGCAGCACTGAAAATGTACTTTCAGCAACCATGGAATGAAATTCAGCAAGTATAGATTCTTTAGCTTTATCTTCTTCCATCAACTCTTTTTCATTGTCATATCTTGCACGTGATAGCATGTCAGCAACTGGATTCGCCTTTCCTACAATATGCTTTAATTCGGGGTTGAGAGATTTAATATATGCAATCCATCTTAGCATAGCAATGTCAGGTGTAGAGCAGTTGGTAATCATGCCCAAGAGTGGAAGACAATCAGTTTATACCACTACGGAAGCACCTATAAAGTATTCATGATCAGACTTTAATGCTGTTACAACTCCCCACAATTCCCTTTTTACTTGTGCATACCTTCTTTGACGTTCATTGAGAACCTTTGCTCCAAAACAAAGTGCATACCTACTACCTTCAAGGTCTTCTTAGCCAACAACCCATTCTATCCCAATGGGACTTGTATCCACAGTAAGGATGATGGGTTGACCATTTGAATAATCGGCCCTTTTGAGAGTGGGGGCTGAAATTAACAACTTCTTTAGTTTGCTACAGTGAGAGTATGCTCTTCCCCCCAAGAGAATCTTTGCCATTTTCAGCGAGACATGAGAAAAATGTGGTATCCATATGAGCTAGGATACACATGCGCCAATAAATCTTCTCACCTCTGAAATATTTGTACATTTTTCTTGCATTCTACTGATGGCATCTATCTTGATTGGTGAAGGTTTACGTCCATAAGGGCCACACATATGTCCCGACCACTAGGACTTCTTCTACTCCAAAAATCGACTTAGCTCTAGAAAGGGTAAGATGTACCTCTTCTAGCCTTATCAAAATCCTGTCACAATCATGAATATGGTTAACCACAAATGTTCTACAGCCATCTTCATCAAGCTCCTCATTCTTTTCATCGACTTCACATCTCTTGATAGGTACATCATCAAGAAATGGAAGAGTAAATTGTGGAATAAAGTCCCTTAAGACTTTGTGCATGGCATTCATCATATGGGCTATGGAGTTTGTTGCACCTTATGGTAGAGTGCACATGCAGACCAATCCAAGAGGTGTCTTCATTGTGGTAATGTCTCGACTTTCTAATGAAAGTTGAAATTGGTGATATCTTGAATATAGGTCGCCCATAGAATAAATTTCTCTAATACATGATGCGAAAACTATCCCGCAAACGTGTAGCTTCCTCATCACTAAGATCTTGTGAGCACAATGTATATGCTAGTGTTAGTGCAAGATAATCAACAACAATTTTCTTCAAACAAGTGTGGTTTATTTATTAATTCCATTGACTACTTAACCTTACATTAAAATGTCTTTTGAAACCTAAGCCCCGATACCATATGTGAGGTGCCTCCTCCAACAGACCGGGAGGAGTCCTCTTAGTAGTCGACTGAAATTCATATCCACGCACATCACCATCTCGTCTCCCCATGGAAAACCTCAGACTTAGTTGAACATGGGAATATCACTTTTACTTCACAGGGAAAGCCTGGACAAGCCACCCCTAACAACAATCTAATGCCCACCTAAGAAAGACCACTTTGTAACCATTCAAAGGCAGGAGTGATGCTAACACTGCACTTGGTTCAAAGAGACTAAGAGATGGGGAAGAGTTTAACTCGATCCCCCTAGCCCCATAAGGTAAGATCTCAACTTTGACCCCTTAAAATGGTGTTAAACCTGGTAAATAATCCTACCAATAATAGCAGAGTCACGATTTAATCAGCTCTATCTAGTGTTGGAAAGTAAATTGACTTATCGGGTTCACCCAACCATAGGTGTCCAATCGTCAAGATCAAAGCCTCCCACTTTCCTTGATGGATTTTGCTTAGTTTTCTAATTAGCAAAGCATACTACCACATTTTTTGGAAATATAAAATCAACTTCCTTTTATTACTCCGTTAAAGGTTCTTTAAACTCAATCTTTAGCACATAACAAATGTTCAAAGTCAGAGATATAGATAGAGAGTTGGAGTAACAGTGTAGAGCAGTGTGCTCTCACTCACTTCCATTATCCATTCTCACACATAACTAAAGTAAATAGTACAACCTAAGGTCTCAAGGACCATTCACACCAAAGACAGCTAAGTCCTAAAACACCGACTTATTTAATGTCCGCATAGTGTGGTACAGCTGGACATCCTAAGTGTTGGGTACAGTCATAATTGAAGACAGATAGATGAGCTTGAAGTCTAACACTCCCCCTCAAGCTCAAGACAGCATCTGAACACCAAGCAACAGTCTAAACACACTGAACTTATCTTTACCCAGAGACTTGGTAAAGATATCTACAACTTGCTCATTAGTCTTCACATGCATGAGATCAACTCTCCTTGCAAGAATCATCTCTCTAATGAAGTGGTAGTGTACCTCCATGTGTTTTGTCCTGGCATGGTATACTGGATTCATAGCCCAATTCATAGCCAGGAGTACACTACTCAGATTATCACATAACATGGTCACTCGAGCATCCACCTGTATATCCAAATCAGCCATAAGCTTGAGCAGCCATGCAATCTCACATGCTGCCAATGCAACACCCATGTACTCTGCCTTAGCACTCGATAAAGCAACTATAGGCTGCTTCTTATTGCTCCAACTGATCATGCCGCTACCAAACCCAAAAGCATAGCCACTAGTAGATCTACGGTCATATGAGCATCCTGCCCAATCCGCATCCGTATGTCCAATCAGTTTCAAGGGCTTATCTCTGACATAGAACAACCCATAATCTATAGTGGACTTAACATATCTCATAATGTGTCTAACTACATCCAAATGTGGATTTTTGGGCTTCTGCATAAACTAGCTTATGAGCCCTACATCATATAGGGTTTCCTACTTTTAGAGTTGTAAATTTTAATTAAGTGTGTGAAGCATGTCAGTTTGGTATAAGCAGGTAAGATAATATTTTCCACATGATAGAGATGTGAGAAAAAATATACTTGATGTTATGTATATAGATGTTTGGGGCCCTATATAAAATATATCTTGATATGGTGGTAGCAAATATTTTGTCATGTTTATTGATGATTTTTTAAGAAAGCTGTGGATGTATTTCATGAAGCAAAAGAATGATGTGTTTAAGTACTTCAAAACTTTCAATGCTATTGTTGAAACATAACTAAGCTTAAAAGTTAAGTACTTGAGGTCGAATGGAGGGGGAGAGTACCTTTGTAATGAGTTCAATGACTTCTTGAGGTCTCATGAATAAAGAAACAATTTACTTGTAGGTATATCCCATAGCAAATTGGGATTGCATAAAGAAACAGATAGACATATTGCAAAATTTGCACAGGCATTGATGGAGCTAAAAAGAAATTTTAAAAATATTTTTGTGTAAAGTTGTCCATACTACTATCTATATTATGAACAAGACTCCCACAGCTATAGTTCATGGGACTACCCCTGAAAAATACCTTATAGGCAAGCTAGATGTGCCATACTTAAAAGTGTTTGATTATATTGCATATATTCATGTGCCAAATGAGCTACCATAAAAGCTTGATCCAAAGACTGAAAAATGTATTTTTATTGGATACTCTTTAGAAAAAAAGGGGTGTCATTGTTATAACCTTATCATGGGTGAGTTCAAAGTGAGCAAGGATGTTATTGTTGATAAGATGAGCAATTGGTATGCATCTAGTAGTAATGCATTGGATGATAATGATGATCATGATAGTTATGTGCAAAAAAATAAGCAAGAATCATGGAACCTTAGTGGACTAGAAATATCACCTTATACTACATCTATAGTTAGCCCTTAGTTTGGGAGACTAAAGAGTTGTTCCACATCTTCAAGTGCATCTACTAGATGAGAAGATGGTTGTATTAGAAGCCAATAAAACTTGGTATTTAGTACCATTTCCCAAGGGTAACAATCCTATTGGCTGTAAGTGAGTCTATAAAATTAAGCATAATGCAGATGACTCTATTAGCAAATATAAGGCTAGCCTAGTTGCAAACGGCTATGCTCAAACATATGGCATATATTATAAAGAGACATTCAGTCTAGTTGCTAGGATGGCAACTATTAGATGCATGATTGCTTTGGTGGTTAAAGCAAAGCCAAAGATTGGATTTTGTAGAAAATGGATATAAAGAATACCTTCTTGTATAGTAAATTACCAAAAAAGGTGTATATAGAGTAGCTAGTAGATTATGAGGATTTAGAGCATCCCACATGTGTGTGCAAATTAAAGAAGGGATTGTATGGGTTGAAGCAAGCACCTAGAGCATGGTTTGTTGACAAGATTGAAAACTATCTTGTTAGCATTGGCTTTTATGTTTTTTATATTGATTGCTCATTTTATGTGAGAAAGGGAGATGCAGGTTTGGTCATCATAGTCATCTATTTGGATGACTTGATTATTATAGGCGACAGTGGGACGATGGGATTGTTGAAGTCAATGACCTTTCAAAAAAGAAGTTTGAGATAAAGGATTTGGGTAAGCTAAGGTACTTTCTTTGTATTGAGGTGATCAAATGTGATGATGGTATATGGCTATCCCAAATGTATTATGGCTTGGATATTGATGTCAGGAGGCATATTCCATGGTGGTTTTTGTGAGGCTTTGCGGGTGGATTTTGTAAAATTATATTTATTTGTCGGGGCTCATACACAAGGTGGATTCCTTGTGTGAAAAGTTGATGGGGACGCTTGTTCTTTTTGGGTGTCACGTTAATTTAATGTGCAAGTGGATGATTCCATAGCGGGTGATTTCACAAAATACATATTTAAATTAATGGACGTTAATGAGTTTAGAGTGCACACTTGTATTAAATTAAGGTTAGGATAGAGTTCCAATCTATTTATTTATTTTGTAGCTAAAGACTGCTATTTACTTTTGTCGGTTTAATTTTATTATTTTTTAATAATTGTGAATGCTTTAGTTGATGTGTAGAGCAGGCGACAATAGCATGTATTCAAGTTATTTAGAAGAAATTATCATTTTTTATGGACGTGCATCTTAGGCATGGCACCAATATTTATTTTGACGTGCTTATTTATTGAAGTGCTTAACACATATTTATTGAAGTGCTTAACTTGACGGTTTAAATATAATGTCCAACAATGAATATTTAAATCGTGCGCCCATGCGTATACAAAATAATAAATATATATCAAGTGCATCAATAAATAAGCGCATCAAAATAAATATTGGCGCTATACGTAAGACATGTGCCCAACAAAAATGATAATTTCTTCTAAATAACTTGAATACATGCTATTGCCTAGTGCTTCCCAGCTCCATCGCCGCTTGCTCTACACATTAACTGAAGCATTCACAATTGTTAGAAAATAATAAAATTAAAAAGATAAAAGTGAATACCTAGCAGTCTTCAGCTACAAAATAAATGAATAGATTGAAACTCTGTCCTAACCTTAATTTAATACGAGTGCACACTCTAAACTCATAAATGTCCATTAATTTAAATATATATTTTGCGAAATCACCCGCTATGGAATCACCCACTTGCACATTAAATTAACGTGACGCTCGAAAAGGACAGACGTCCCCATCAACTTTTCACACAAGGAATCCACCTTGTATACAAGCCCCGGTAAATAAATATAATTTTACAGAATCCACCATGGAATATGCCTCCTGGCATTATATCCCACCCCGGGGGTATGATGCCAAGAGGCATATTCCATGGTGGATTCCATGAGACTTTGCAATGGATTTCGTAAAATTATATTTATTTACCGAGGCTCGTACATAAGGTGGATTTCTTGTGTGAAAAGTTGATGGAGACGCCTGTCCTTTTCGGGCATTATGTTAATTAAATGTGCAAGTGGGTGATTCCATAAAATACATATTTAAATTAATGGACGTTTATGAGTTTAGAGTGCGCACTTGTATTAAATGAAGGTTAGGACAGAGTTCCAATCTATTTATTTATTTTGTAGCTGAAGACTGCTAGGTATTCACTTTTGTCAGTTTAATTTTATTATTTTCTAATAATTGTGAATGCTTCAGTTGATGTGTAGAGCAAGCGACGGCGGTGCTGGGAAGCACTGGGCGCTAGCGTGTATTCAAGTTATTTAGAAGAAATTATCATTTTTGATGGGCACGCATCTTAGGCATGGTGTCAATATTTATTTTGACATGCTTATTTATTGAAGCACTTGACATATATTTATTATTTTGTATGCGTATGGACGCACGATTTAAATATTCATTATTGATCATTGTACGACTCTTGGGACATCCAACCGCTTTATTCTTTATTTGGACAAAAGCAAACACAAAAGCTAAAGCATACTAATTGTAAATTTGGGCTATTTTTGAGCTTGGAGATGAATAAAATATTAAATACATGCTTTGTGGAGTGCTCACATAAGGCATGGGGGGATATTGTATCCAATTGGTCTTTTTGCTTCATGTCATGCAAGTCTATTCTCTTGGATTTTGAGCTTAAAGTAGAGTTCTTTGTTCTTGGGGACCTTTTGACACTCACTACGTACGCATACGACATCCGATTTGCACACCAGATATACTATCCAAGAATGGTATGACAACATGTAAGTCTCTTTTAGTGGCATTGAAGAAAAATGTGAAGTTGAGTACTGATACTACAAGGGATGAGATAAAAGACCCTATCATGTTTAGAAGGATAGTAGAGTGTAATTTACATTACTATCACAAGGTTAGACTTGGGTTATGTTATTGGCCTTGTCAGTCAACTTATGCAAATGTCTAGAAAGCCTCATTTGGATATAGTTAGATGCATATTGAGATATGTAAAGTCCACTTTGCATTATGGACTTTTTATGAGGCAAGTAAGGATATACACATGTTTGGATACATAGATATAGATTGGACTAGTTGCATGTTGACACAAGATCTATTAGCAGATTCATATTTTCCCTTAGTAGTAGTGCAATAGTTATGTGGAGTGGCAAAAAGCAACCTATAATTGCTTTATTGAGTATAGAGACTGAGTATAGAGGTGATGTTATGGCAACATGTGAGGTGGCATGGTTGCAAAAGTTATTAGGCGATTTCAATGTACATGGAGATAGTCCATTTTTCATTCATTGTGATAACATGAGTAGCATATAGTTAGCTAAAAACCTAATGTTCCATGCTAAGAAAAAACACATTGAGGTGAATTACCACTTTGTGAGAGAAGAGATGACAAGCTCAACATGTGCAGGTATTGATGATGGAGTGCTTGGTTAGATGGATTTGCACATCTATACTTAGCATATTGGTGGTCATTAGGATCGTCACATGGATCACCACTGACTTATCACTTAATATATTTGGTTTGTCACACTTACCTACAACTAGTATAGTTATAGTGCTAGTAGATTAGTATAGTCAGTTATACACTCTTTGACTTAGTAGACCACTTTCCTTGATGTTGTATCTTATTAATACTTTACGTACATTGTTTTGTGTGTAAAAAGAAGAGGAAAAAACTAGTAAGAAAATGTTTTGGCCTCTATCTCTCTTGTATTCTTGAGTGAGCTTCCTCTTGTGTGTAAGGTGTGTGTTTGGCGCAACAAGTCAAGCAAGTCCTCCCATCAAACGCTTTGTGACAAGGGTGGACTATGTGTATGAAGTCCAGCCAGCTATAGAATCACCAACATATCCTCATATTGGTCACTTAACATACCAATGGGTAATATTCCACCACATCACCAAGGCATGTAGTGGATGCCAACTTATGTAGAGCTTGATATCTCAACACTTCCCCTTGAGCTCAACATGAGCTTATGAACTCCAAGCATAGTCTTGATGCATTGAAGCTTCTCAACTCCCAAACCTTGGTGAAAACATGAGAAACTTGATTCTTTATGCTACAAGTCAATATTATCTACCAATATCTACTCTTAAATGAAATGATAATGGATCTCTATGTGTTTGGTCTACACATGATATAATGGGTTCTTGGCTAATTGAATGCTACTAAGGTTATGACAGTAGATGCCCACCTACATCCCCAAATCACCAAGTAGCTTGCATAGCCAAGCTACCTTATATGTTACAATTATAGTACCTCTATATACTAGACAAGGTAACTATTGGCTATTTCTTACTACTCCAAGTAATAACAACACTAACAAATGAAAACATAAAACCATTGGTAGACCTCCTATCTAAAATACTACCAGCCCAATCTACATTTGTGTAACCATATAAGTATAATGGTACGCATGTACCATCAAATAGGGCATAATCCAATGTGGACTTAACATAGCATAATGTGTACTACATTGCATCCAAGTGTGGCTTTCATGGAAGCTACATAAACCGAATCTCCAAACCAATCGTGTAATTTAAGTTTGCCCTAGTGATCATAAAAAAGATATGGCTATACACAATCTTCCTATACATAGTGACATTCTCAATCAAGTCAATAGACTTGCAATCAATCATACCATACTTCTTCAACATATCCAATGCATACTATCCCTGTGCCAACCATATACCTTATGGAGTCTTGATTATCTCTACACTAAGAAAATAACACAACTCTTCTAAATCCATCATCTCAAATTTAGTCTTGAGAAGACCCTTTACATGGTCAATCAATATCTCACTATCACAATGATCAAATTATTCATATTATATTAATGACCACACTACCTTTATCACTCTCACATACATAGAGTGAGTGATCAACCTATGCTCTACAATATCAAATACTAGCAAGGTATTTTGTAATCATGTCATGCTATGCCATGTGTACTTTCTTCAACCTATATAAGACCGTAGAAGCCTCCATATATAATTTGGATAACTCTCATCCACATGACCACGTGGCTACTCTGCATAAGCTTTCTCTTACCTCCCCCCCCCCCCCCTACAAGAAGGCCTTTTTAATATCCATTTGATGCATGATTCAACCTTTTGATGTAGCTACTACTATAATACCCCTCACAGTGGCCATTTTAGCCAATAGAGCAAAAGTCTCCTCATAATTAATACCATGAGTCTATGCATATCCTTTGGCAATTGGTTTTGCCTTATAATACCCAATAGATTCATTTGGCTTATGCATAACCTTGTAAACCCATTTGCAACCAATAGCTTTCTTGCCTCAGGTAAAGACACCAACTCCCATGTGTTATCTCATTAAGTGCATCCATTTCTTCATCCTTAGTATCATTACCCACTGTATCCTCAAAACAAGTGGATTCACATCATGCATAACCTTAGCCATGTATGCATAGTGATGAGCTACATGCCTATCATATGTCAATCATTGTCTCGGCTTTCTTAGTCTACTTGACCTTGCATGGCCATGGATCACTACTAGGTGCTATAGCATCCTCTTGTGCCTTCCACACATTAGGTATCTTAATAGATGGAATCCCAAACTCCTCATCCAAGCTCTGCTTAGAGTCATCTAAATCAACATCAACATGAGAGAAACCTAATGATACATATATCATAATAAATAAGTCCCCAACTTTCTCTTCACCTTTTCTTAACACTAGAGATGTACTTGGTGGAGTAACCTATGACCTCAATCTACCATTCCAAGATCTATCAATAAAACCATGACTAGGAGACTCTTGTCATCCACATAATGCCTATTCACTACAAACGTGTTTTGTGCATAGCCATACTCTAGTGCTCAATCATCAACCCCAATTGCATTTTGGACATTACTATACCAACTACTCATTTCATAAAAAACAACATCCCTACTAACTCTCAACCTCCTCAAGGAGATCAGTCATAAATATATATATGTATTATGCAGAGTCAAGATAATGGATTTTTAAAATACCATTTTTACACATTTTTTACATACAGAAGGGTCCCATATAGAGGGATTACTTATAGATTGAATAGAAAATGG
Organism: Lygodium microphyllum; assembly: GCF_053477565.2. Lineage (NCBI taxonomy): Eukaryota > Viridiplantae > Streptophyta > Polypodiopsida > Schizaeales > Lygodiaceae > Lygodium > Lygodium microphyllum. Next base: position 183,235,527 of record NC_141136.1, on the reverse strand, counting down.
TTAAGTTTTATTAAGGAAAAATTAATAGATAGGGATATTTATAAATAGGCCTTGAATGCACATGATATAGAGGGCATACATGTAGTGAATTCCATGAGCTCTCAACTCATGTGTAACATGATTATAACATCTATGTCTCTTTTGCTCAAGAAAATATCCCAAAAATACACATTTTTCTGCTTTTGGATCCAATTTACTATACAACTCATTAGAAATATGGACATAAGCAATACATCCAAATACTTTCGAATGAAATAGATTTGAATTTCTACCATAAACTTCTCTTTGATTGGTGTCATACCATGTACAACAATAGTGGTGTCCTATTCATAATGCATACATGAGAAGCAACTACTTCAACCTAATAATAATGAGGCAAGTTTCTTTTTGACATCAATGCATGAGCCACCTCATTACATATATAACCCTTTTATATACTATTTTTTAATAAGAAATCAAAAAACTTTTTGGAGAGAGATTCTCCCCCTCCATCTGACCTTGGACATTTAATATGAAATCATGTATTCTCAACCAAAGCCTTAAAGCTATGAGTACAATCATCAATGAAGGAAACATAATACTTGCAACTACTCAAAGTTGTACTTTTTGTAGGATCTCGTGTCACGATTGTGGGAGAGAAGGAAGGAGTCTCACTTGTAGCTTTCTTGCTTGCACAATGGGGGAATACACACACAGGTGGAGGCTGAAAACAGTTTTCCTCTTCTTAGTTGTGTAAGCCAAAAAGAACTCTAGTACAAAGAAATAGAAGAACCCTATATATGGGTCTCAAACCAAACTCAACTAACTAAGGTGGCATACTAACTGAGCCATGAACTAGAGTAGATAAGGATAGTTGTCATCTAGCTATTATTCATGGGCGGTGTACCAACCGCATCTGCAGCTAACAAGTTGGTGACATAAATGCACAACGGTCACCTTGGCAATATCACGAGTGGAGCTCGATATCTCAACACTCCCCCTCGAGCTCAATCCCAATTCCTGCATACCAAGCAAGTCTCTGAACTTGCGCAGCTTCTTTGCGCTCAATGCCTTCGTAAATATGTCAGCTACCTGATCCTCTGTGCTGACATAAACTAGATCAATAAGACCTAGTAAAAACCTCTCCTGCACATAGTGATAATGCACCTCAATGTGCTTTGTTCTAGCATGATAGATTGGGTTATTTGCCAAGTGTATACTACTTATGTTGTCACAATAAATGACAACTGGCCCATCTGTAGGCTGATGCATATCATAAAGTAGCTTATGCAACCAAGCTACCTCACATGCAACCATTGCTGCACCCCTGTACTCAGCCTCTGTGCTCGACAAGGCAACTGTAGGCTGTTTCTTACTGCTCCAAGTGACTGCAGCACTCCCAAAAGAGAACACATATCCACTGGTAGATCGTCTATCAGAAATACTACTAGCCCAATTAGCATCAGTGTATCCATGCAACTGTATCTGAACCCTAGTCTCATAAAGTCGTCCATACTGCAATGTGGACTTCACATACCTAAGTATGCGTCTAGCCGCATCCAAAAGCGGTTTCCTTGGAGCCTGCATAAACTGACTTACCAATCCAACAGCATAGCTCAAATCTGGCATGATAATAGTCATATAAATCAAACTTCCTACTATGCGTCTGTACATACGAGGGTCTTCCAGAAGCTCACCTGCATCTGTGCTCAGCTTCACATTCTGCTCCAAAGGAACTGAAATAGGCTTACAGCTTGTCATCCTATATTTGGACAGCATGTCCAATCCATACGGCCTCTACAAGAGATGTGTCCCATTTGGTGATCTAATCACCTCAATGCCCAAGAAATAATGCAGCTCTCCCAAATCCTTCATCTCAAACTTCTGCTTCAATAGCATTTTCACATGAAGGATATCTTCATCACTGTCACATGTCATAATTAAATCATCAACATAAATGACAAGTAGCATAATACCTTTCTCTGTTTTTCTCACATAAAGTGAGAAATCTTCCTTGGAAATCTAAAAGCCAATAGTGACAAGATACTGTCATATCTTGTCAGACCATACTCTAGGTGCTTGCTTCAAGCCATACAAGGCTTTCTTCAACCTGCAAACAAACTCAGGATGAACAGCATGCACATAACCTGGTGGCTGCTCCATATAGACCTCTTCTTGCAAATCACCATGCAAGAAGGCATTCTTTACATCTATCTGATGTAAAGACCATCCCTTTGATGCAGCCATAGCAATGACAGCTCTTACGTTTGCCATCCTTGCAACCGGACTGAATGTTTCTTCATAATCAATGCCATATGTTTGTGCATACCCCTTCACTACTAATTTTGCCTTGTATCTATTCACAGAACCATCTGCATTGTGTTTCACCTTATATACCCACTTACAACCAATTGCATTCTTATCTTTAAGCAAAGGTACCAATTCCCATGTATCATTTGCTTCCAAGGCATCCATTTCTTCATCCGTGGCTTTCTTCTATTTTTCTTTTCCCATGGCTTGCTCAAAAGAAGTGGGCTCTGGTTCCTGTATCACTTTGACCATATATGCATAGTGAATGGTTGTAAATCCATCATATTTCAGTCTATCCATAGGATACCTAGCTCTAGTAGACCTGTGGAGCCCCGAGAGGAACACCAAGGAAAAGGGAATTCTCTTGCAAGAAAATCTATCTTGTAACATCAACAAGCTTGTTTATCATGTTTCATATGATCACAATGAATAAAAGAACACCAGGCACAACAAATCTTCATGCAGCATCATGTAAATCTCCCACGGATTTAATAGAATCAACCATATTCTTCAACATCTTCACAAAATCCATCAATAGAACAAAGAAAGCAAAGGAATACACCATCTTAGAATGGAAATACATCACATAGTATTTATCTTCAATATCTTCATAGTCTTCTCTCTCAATCTCTCATATACAATCACTCTGTTTGAGTAGAATTGGCTATCTCTGACTCTCTCTCTCTCTTTCCATCAATAATACATCATATCCTCACTACAATCTCTCAAAATCACTCTTAATAATCACTCTTAGGTCGTGGATACCCCTCCCAAGAGGTATGTCTGATATGAAGGGTCACCAGAGCCACTACAGTGTCTCTTCATAGCTCACTACTGTCACTTCACTCTAGTCTTCTCTTGAGTCTTCAGCAGCTACTTCTTCCACTTCTTTCAGCTCTTTTGCACTTGTATTCACCTCTTTCCAAGGCTAGAAAACTTTCCCAAAGTCACACATACATTCCACAGAACACTTACAGAAGCATACAGAACAGTCTACAGAACAGTACCAGAACAGCTACAGTACAGAACAGAACAGAAGCAGAAGCTCTACAGAAGATCTACAGAAGATTACAGAAGATCATCAAAACCACATAACTCACTCTCAAACCATTTCAAACTCTCACAAACCATTCAATAAACTTCCACAATATCTCATTCTTCATCAATCAATACTCCTTCCCTCCTTATAGAAGACAATCAGAACAAAACAGGCCAAAACAGAACAAAACATAAGGTATACAGAACCATTCAGAACCTATCAGAACATCACAGAACCATCAATAAACATCATGAACTTCCAAAACACAATCAATATCATCCAAAACACTCTCAATCCACTTCCAAATCAATCAATCATCTCATAAAATTAACCATTCAGCTCTCAAAAACAACAAAAATCAGCCAAAAAACAAGTCATTTCAACACTCAACATATCCCCACACTTAATAAGGAAGCGTCCTCGCGACCCAGGAAAAAGGGAATACAAGTTCAGGGAAAAGCTCAACTTTGATCTTCAATATCTTCTCAAAAATAATCCATCCACCACGACCCCAACTTATAACCTGTTTCTGATATAAAAATACAAAGAAAGGAAAACCCTTTATACATTAACACCTCTTGTCAAACTAAAAATCACCACAAATTTGTAAAGGATATAAGAGTTTGCTTCTTCTTCTTTAGCATCAGCTTCAACTCTCCAACCACGATCCCATCTCTACAAATCTCCAAAACATAGCTCGTACACGAAATCCAATAGGAAACCACCACGTTCGTTTGACATAAATGAACTCACAACACAAACACTAATACACAACACAACCATCTGAATGACTTCTTCAAAAAAGAGAGTTGTTCATTAGAAAGCTTCCACCATACATTGGAAAGGTATCAATGAAGATGATCCCTCTTAAAAGATTGATGTTGTCGGAATCGATCCATAGATAAGGATTCATCTACAAAGTTTTTAGGAGGATTTTGAAAAAATTGGAGACAACACATCCTTTCCAACAGGACCAGGTATCTGCTAGCAAACAAAGGGCATGAAAATACAGTATCTCCAGCTGTTGAGAATCAATGCTAACATTGACATTCATGCACAACTTTGTAATAGGCTTTGAATCAGTATGAGAGTGTCTATGCATATACGCCAGGTACCAAGCAAAGTGAGCAGTTAATCTCACTGAGGGATCTCCAGACTGTGAATACTGTTGGGCAAAATGAACATAGTTTTGATAAGCTTGACTGGAAGCTGTCCATTCTCCTGGAATTATTGGCCAATTAATCTGCGGTCCTGTAAGGCAATCATCCGAACTCCATCCCCTTCTTCTGGAAATCTTATTATCAAAATCGTCACAGTCACTAACCAACTGAGGTGGTTGAGATATGGAAGTGTTAGGAGAGGGTAATGGAATAAGGGAAAGTGGATGTAGGGAAGGATAGGAAAAATCATAAAAGGAAGAAAAGGTTAAAGAAGGAGTGGCAGAAATTTGTAAGGAATCACTAAGGAACGGTGTTAACTGATAAATAGGAAATGTAGAGGGAACATTTATGAGGGGTGAAGGACAGGGTGGAGAAGGGGAAAATACCCTATCCTCAATAAAGGAACAATAAGTGAAAATAGGAATTTGAGGGAAAGATGAAGGTTGGAAAAGAAGTGGTAAAATAATTGTGGAATTAGATTGACAAAGGGAAATATATATAGCATAGCGGTGAGCCATTTGTTGGTAATAGAGGAGGGTAGGAACAGAAGGTCCTAAGAGAGATCGTCTATGATAGGCATCAAAGAAGGTAGCATCAAACGGATTATGTTTGGAAAGATAGGTTAAGAGATCCATCCTCAGTTGGGTAGTACTCTGGGCAAAGGTAGGAGCTGTGTTTTGTCTTTGATTGAGGACCACCGAATCAATCATGGGATGCCACGAATTATCATGACAATCAGCCACTTTGGAGGAATAACTTTGGAACATATCAGCTATGCGCAACTCCAAATGATTGACATACAAAACAGCCTGTAAGACCACATCCCCCACATACCATGCCATATCTACCTCATCTGGAATTAACAAATCTCCTCGGAGATACATGTATGACATCAACATGGTATCTGGCGTGACAGAATCTTCAAAGACCATTCTGACTACCTCTGTCAATAACTCAACAGACCAAGCCCCACTCCAGCCATCCTCTGGAAAAGGTAAATCCATCGTGGAAAGCTTCATATAGAAAACCATCTTCTGTAAGTGGTAGTGGACAAAGAAAGAATGGTCTGGTAAGACATATTCCTGAAACTGCTCAAAGGTAGACCATAACAAGTCCATTCTGGACTGCAATCTCTCCACTTTATCTTGGAATAGAGGGCACAAAGTAGCCTGTCTCTGTAAGGCAGCCAAGTCCTGCTGTGAAAGAGAAGGAATTAATGAAACAGGAGGGCTTGGAGGAACAGAGCGGGACTTTGCAAGCTGATCTTGCAACTGCTGGATTTGGGAGGCTTGGTTGGCCACTGTGTCATTAGCCATCTGTAAAGCTGAAAGCTTGTCATCTAAGAGAACTTGGAATTCTTTCGCTTCGCTGGACATCCTCTCCTTCTCCTCTGAAAGGCTAGTAACCTGTGATTGAGCTTCTAGTAACTGGATCTTCAATGAAGAAATCTCATCGCTTTGGGTGGCAACCAGTTGGGTTTGCTGTTCCATTTGCTTAAATAAATCTGCTAGGGTATCCTTAGCAGAAGCTAACTCAGATGTTGCCTTATGCAACTGGTCTTTGGACTGCATGAGCTCTTCATAGAAAGATGCGTAGAGCTGTTGAACACAGGTTGTCACGGACAACTCAATGGAACTTTGAATATCCTTGCAGAGGAAAGGAATGGCATCTCCTGAGACGAAACTGTTCAGGGAAGGAACTGAGATCTCCAAATATCCTTCTCTATGTGCTCGAAACAGGTTATTGCAAGTGAGATACCCAGGGAGTTCACTGCCAGAAGTAGCAGGGATAGGTACTGAGGGAAGTACATCAGGGGCTTTATCCGCTACCCTCTTCAAGCGTTTGCGCTGTATGACCAGGGGAGGCGGAGAATCATCATCCTCAATGTCAATAGGTGCTGACTCTTCTAAAGGTGGAGGAGGAGGTACTGGATCTGATGGAGGAGGTGGAGGTACAGTCATCTGTAAACCTGAATAGGTCAAGAAGGCAGACAAATATGATCCATAGGTAACATTGGTAACATTACCCCTGGTGACTTTAACAAAATGCTGATCCATTTTAGTAAGGAGGTAAGTGCTCCAATCAATAGCAACTCCTTTCAGCACCATCCTGGAAGCTGTGAAAAGCTCTTTGGACAAATAGTGGGATAGCGTTTTGGCAGGCATGAACCTGTTCTGAAGGAACTGACAGATCGTCTTCCATACGGGATCAGTGATCATAGAAAAAGAAACTCCTGAAGAGTTTATCACCTTCTTAACGTCAAGGACTTCCCTTGTCTGCTTTTGCAATAGCTTGAGAATCTCTTCATTAGAGAAGCGCTGACGAGTGGTCACAAAAGGTTCTCCTTTGAAGGGTAAAGATAGAGCCTTCCCTAAGCCTCGAGATGTCAAAGTCATAGACATACCTTGGACTACTCCTGTCTTCTTGCTGTAAGAGGCCAGGAACTCATCACATAACGACGGATCTTCTGGAAGCAATGGAAAAGGAGTGGCCACAAAAGCAGCAAGTCCCGCCTTCGTAAGAGGCTCAAAAGTAAGTAGGGAAGAGTAATCCCTACTAACTAATGGGACGTACTGGATAGGGGGAGGAGCATGAGAAGGCGCCATTCAGATGGTTACACACACACCACAAACACAGACAATCAAGGAGAATGCCTGCAAAGCAACAGACAAAAAAAACAAGGATAAGAGAATTACCAATAAAACGTGACTCGACCAACTAACCCCAAGCAAACCACATCCTAGAAAAAATTTGACATGACCTCGAGACAAATGCGACCGAAAGCTTCATGCGATGCATCAGACAAACACCCTGAACCCCGTATCAGGTAATAAAAGAAGAAAAAAACTGCATACCGTACCGTAACTAAGACAGTAAACCAAAATAAGATCAAATCCGACACATATCAATACGACATCTGTGATAAACCAAGACTGGACCATGGAAAATAACACTAATGACTGCGTATACCCATCCCACGAAACGGTTCATTAAAAAAAAAGAAATTAAGTGCAGTGAGGGGGGAATTAATTTAATGAAGGGTTGATTTTAATCAATTATTAAAAATGGGTGAATTTTTATTAGGTGATAAACCTTAGTAAGAAAACGGCGGTTCCTTATTATAAATTTAATTACCAATTATTAGGTTAAAATGGTGCAGTTATTCGATTCCCGGACTTCGATTCCCGACTGGGTCTCTAAATGCAAGTCATTGATTACAAATTAAAGTGATGTGGAGCGCTTTTTTGCCAGCGCGTGCTCATGTGACGGCTGGTTTATTTTAATTAAAAATTTAAAGTGCCTCTTTAGCGCACGTAGCGCGTGCTAAGTGAACGGCTGGTTTATTTTAATTAAAAAGTATGTGTGTTTAGCGCGAATGCGCGTGGAAACTGTGGGTGAATTAAAGGGTTCATTTTAACAATTAATTTGTGATTAAGGGGAAAATGAAAATAAATAAAGCACATAAAATAAATACCTGGAAGGGGTGTGTATGTAATGCAGAAATGCGCACGGAAGAGTCCACCAAAAGAAGGGAATCCAGGAAAGGAAAAGTAAAGATCACTGATGAAACAACAATGACAACACCTTAGCGGATGGGTGGATTTGGTTTGTGTTGGTTGTTTATGTTGATTTTTATTTGTTATTTTATATTTTTTTATTTTTTATTTTTTATTTATTAGTTATTATATTTTTTTGGGTGTTAAGTTGTGATTATTTATGTTTGAATAAAGGGAAAATGATGAAGGGAGGTGAGGGGAATTTTTTAGAATTTTTTAAGAATTTTTTTAGATTTTTTTTAAGAATTTTTTACTATTTGTAAATGAATTTTCTACATTGATTGGCAATTTAGGGGATTAAAGGAGGAAATATTTAATTTTCTGAAATTTTAGGGTAGGAAATTTCCAACGGACAAATTCCCAAAAATTGGCAAAAGGCAAAATGAATTTTTAGAAATTTTTCTGAAATTTTTAATGGAAAAATTAATGTAGTGAGTAATTAAGTAACCTAAATCACATTAATCAGATAAGTCAGTTAGGCATAAGTCAGTTAAGTCTGGTTAATGGGGTTAAGTCATGTTAGTCTACCTAAGTCAAGTCAGGTTAGTCAAGGTTGCTTAGGTTAGTCTAGGTTAATTAGGTTAGTCAGGGTTGCTTAGGTTAGTCTAGGTTAATTAGGTCAAGGAAGTTAGTCAGGGGTAGTTAACTAGAGTGAGGTGGTTAGTAACTAGGGTTAGGGTTAGGAAACTAACTAGGGTTAGTAAACTAACCTAACTATGGGTAGTTAGAACTAACCTAGCTAAGGTTAGGGATATTAACCTAACTAGGGTTAGGGGGAAGGGATTAGGTTAAGTTAGTTCAACTAAGTACAGTTAATTAGGGGGGCGTGAGGGTTAGTGAGTTAACCTAACTAGTGTTAATGAGTGGGAGGTTAGGGTTAGTTAAGTAAACGAAGGTTAGGTTAACTAACCTCAAATGAGTAAGGGAGGAGGAGGAGGTAGAGGAGGGTGGAGGAGGGAAGAGTTAGTGGAAGCGGCGGCGGGCGGAGCCAGGACCGGCGGCAGGCGGCGCACCAGGGCGGCTGGCGGCAGTGACGACCGCGGGTGACGGAACTAGGGCGTCGACGAAGGCGGCGGCGACTTCTGCAGTAAACGGGGGAGGGAGGGAGGAAATGGAGAGGAGGCGGAGAGGAGGGAGGTGGAGGGGAAAAGCAGGGCGGGGGGGCTGGGGAAGGAAGCGGCGGGCGGTGTAGGGGAAGAAGGCGACAGCGCTGGACGCTGGGGGGAGGAGGAGAAGAAGGGGGCGAGGGGCGGGAGTAGGCAGGAAGGCGGCGAAGAGAAGGAAGGCGGGGGGGGACGGAATGGCGGGGGGGCAGGAGGAAGGCGAGGAGGCGGAATGGCGGGGGGGAGCTGGCGCTGCTGCGGGGGGCAGAAGGGCGGGAGGGCAGAGGGGTAGGAGGAAGGCGAAGAGGAGGAAGGCGGGGGGGAGCGAGGAAGGAGGGGAGGCTGGCGCTGCTGCGGGGGGCAGAAGGGTGGGAGGGGAAGGCGGTGGCGGGAGGGCGTTGGCCGGAGGAGGAGGGGAGAAGGAGAGGGCGCGTTGGAAGGAGGAGGTGGAGAAGGAGGGGGCAGGGCACGCAGGAGGGAGGAGGTGGAGAAGAGAAGAAAGGAGGGAAGGAGAAGCACGGACGTCGGGGGGGAGGAAGGAGAGAGAGAGAGGAGAGAAAGAAAGAGAGAGAGAGAGAAAGAAACGGGCGGTTGGGGGGAAGGGGTGGGCAGTTAGGGGAAAGGGGTGGGGGCCCATGGGGGGGCCATGGGGTGGGCAGGTGGGGGGAAGGGGTGGGGGGCAAGGGCGCGTACCCCCGTCCCGCGCTCTTGCGCGGGGCGGGGTAAAAAAATTTGCCGTGACGGGAGTGAAATGGCGCTGGGATGACAGGACGGGTTACGCGGACACGACCGGGGCGCGTGGAGACTCGTAAAATCGAAAAAGGACGCGTTCACGCACAAAACGGGCGCGAGAAAAACGTAAAAATAAAGAAAAATTAATAACTCCCAATCCGGATATCAAAACGACATAGTGTAAAAACAAAAAGTGGGCAGGACGACAGAGGGAAAACAAGAAAAATATATGAAGGAGGTTCCGGGAGGGGTAAAGGGCGGTCACGTGCAAAAAACACAAAAAACGAACCAAAAAACGCAAGTAAAAATTAATAGCGAAAAATCCGTGCATCGGAATGAGGTGCAGAAAAAAGAAAAACTGTGCAGAAAGATGTGCCCGACAGTCCTATCACATCAAAACATAATTCCGACTGAGATAAGACGCGTTCACATGGGAAAAACCCAAAAAACAACCCTGAAAATGGGATCGGAAATTAATATCGGGCGAACTGTACACCGGAATGACATGCAGTAAGCAGGAAAAATGTCCGTAAGAAGGAGTGGCACAGGGTTATCGCGTTAAACTGCAGTTCCGGTGGAAATAGGAGGGGTCTATATGTGAAAAACACCAAAAATACTCCCGAAAACTCATTTAAAAATTAATAAGTAAAAATCCGAAAGTCGAAAAAGGGTGGAGGAAAAAGGAAAAAGGTAGGGGAAGGCACCGGGGACAGGGCTGTTAAATCAAATTGGAATTCCGATACAAATAGGGCAGGTTCACATGGAAAAATGTCAAAAATACGCATCAAAAAGTCTTAAAAACCCGGAAAATTAATATTGGACAAACTGTGTATCGGAATGATGTGGAATAAAAAGGAAAAATGTCAGGGGAAAAGTAGTGGTCAGGGCTAGGATGTCAGATCACGGTTCTGAAGCAAGAAAAGCACGTTCACATGGAAAACCGTCTAAATTGCGTAAAATGCTTCAAAAATTAATAACTCAAAAACCGTGCACCGGAACAGGGGTAGGTAAAAAGGAAAAATGGACCGTTCAATGGGAGGAACAGGGCTATAAGGTTGGATTTGGATTTTGGTGAATGTAGGGTGCATTCACATGGTAGGACCTCAAAATCAAGGAATGAAGGAAAACTGCAGGGGAATAGCCCCAAGGGTGGGTGGAACATAACCGGAAGGGTGGGAAGGGATCCCATTAGGGTAAAAGCAAGGCAAGGCATTCATGCATGAACAGGTTAAGGCAGATGCAGAAAAGTATGCCCGGGAGACGCGCAGGGACGCGTCCCCACACTTAAAACCTTAACGGATAGGGTTAACCGAACAACAGGGACCTAAGACCACGCCACAGACCATCCACTAACTTCCCCACACTTAAAACATGATCGGCACAAAGAAACCAAAGTGTAGGGTTAGATAAACTTGGCCCGTTTCGTCAAGAATCAAGGTTGAGTGTCGACGGCACGTCCAGTGTGGTTGTCGGCGCTGGAGGGACCAAGGCATCTTTACAGCGCACACGTCACCCAGGGAGGTAGCTAATGGAAGGAATCGTAGGAAATTCGTCGATAATGATGAGGGATATTGCACTCAACTCACAGTCACTCAATTGGAATGAAAGAATAGTCACTCAATTGGAATGAAAGAACAGTCACTCGCCCCATGACTAATATCACTCGCGGAAGAATGATTAAAACCCAGATCTCATACCCGGTTGAGGAATCAACAAGGGGGAAATGTGCAAAGGGAGTATGCCAGGGTGCACAGTTGATGGTGCATTAGTGCGTCTAACCCATCTGGCATAAGTGCAAGGAGAAAGGCAAGGGAGCCTTACAGTGCAGTGTACAGAACAGGGTGATGTGTCTTGTGATGACGGTAAAGACCCATCCCGTGGGTGCACAGGGAAAGTGGAACATACCTGACTCCAAGTGTCGTAACGTCCCTCAATCTCACCTCTCGGTATTTGATTGAAGAAACTCCAGTCACACTCAGCCCACCCCTGTCTCACACTCCGTGGATAGTTACAGGAGGGCAGCCTTTTCTTAAAACCCATTGATGTAATCCTCACAGTCACTTGTGCAAGGATTGTATGCCTTGTGCGCATTTGATGGTGCAACTGTGCATCCCGCCCTGTGCCGGCATACGGTGCGAGAAGGAAGGCCAGGGAGCCTTATGGTACAGTGCACAGAAACAAATTGTGCTTTGTGCTTTGAGAGGCCCATCCCGTGCGTGCAACTCTTCATTCACACTTCTCACCTCTCATTTGATTGGAAGGGAAAAGACTGGTCTCTCGACCCACCCTCTGTCTCACTCTCTGTTGATAGTTATAAGAGGGCAGCCCATACTCACATCCCCATCCGGTTAGGATGAAAGCTCACATCACTCGATTGTTTGTCGATGAAGATCGCGTCATCAATTGTTAAAGAGGCGTACCCAGGGAGGTAGCCATCAAATCGAACATTTTGTTGGATAGGAACATGTCGTCGGCTGGAGGACAGGTAGTCACTTTGCAAAGAGACCCAGGACACAGCGTACCAAGGGAGGCAGCTTCAGAATTGGATCCTAGGAATATCAATTAATGAATCCACTTCTGGACTGCTGGGTGTTACCACCTTTTCCACAGCCAGCTTCTCGCCCAAGGGTGTTTATCACCTTTTCTTGGAACAAGGCCTGCTATGACAGGGAATTGCTTCCTTTTCTCTCATAACAGATTTGTTTGTTTGTTTTTTTCTTCTTTGTTTTTTTTTTTCTCTTAATTTCCCCTATTCCCGAGGGTGTTTCCACCTTTTCTCGAAGAATAGGTCGGCATGACAGGGACCTAAGTCCTTTTCTCCCATGACCGATATGTTTTGTTTTTTTTTTCTTCTTCTTCTTTTCTTTTTCAATATTGAGCAAGGGAATGGCAGAACTACCATTTGTCAGAACCCACCTCGCCACTGTCGCTGGTGGAAAATAGAGGATAAGAAATCAAGGCTGAAAGGGGGTTTTGAGGGGACAGAGGGTTGCATCCACTTCATCAGGAGTGATTGAAGAACGGCTATCAGAAGTAGCCATAACAAGTACAGTGCCGCGCCAACGAGGGAAAAGATCAAGTGACCATAATTGTCAAGATCCCCAAGGAGGGAAGTACTTCTTCAGGCGATATCCATTGATCAGAAAGGGATCATCAGAGGCATCAATGGTCTGTACTTGGACAGAGCCATTAAGGTTGACTGCAAGTACCTTATAGGGGCCCATCCACCGCTGTTGGAGCTTACCAGGAAACTTGCCAAATCTTGAATCATAGGCTAGGACCAAATCACCTGCTTTGAACTCCTTGTGCTTGATGAAACTGTCATGGTAAGCCTTGCGTCAAGCTTGCGTGGCTTCCATGCACTATAGAGCCATCCTGCGAATTTCGTCCAAATATTCCAAATGCAGGAGACGGCGTTGCAGTGAATTATCTTCCCCCAAACGCTCTTTGATAGCCACTCTCAAAGAGGGTAATTCTAGTTCAACAGGAAAAACAGCTTCTGTACCATACACCAGCTGGAAGGGTGTTTGTCCTGTTGCTGCTTTATGGGAGGTTTTGTACGCCCAGAGAGCCTCTGTAAGTCGATCGTCCCAATCACGACGATGTGCAGCAATTGTTCTTGTCAGGATCAAGCAGAGGATACGATTGGTGACTTCGACTTGGCCGTTGGCTCTGGGGTAATAGGGAGTGGACTTACGATGGCGGATCTTATACAACTCTGTCAACTCTTCCATGACTTTGTTGAGGAAATGAGTGCCTCTATCACTTACCAGCTCTAAGGGACTGGCAAAACGGGTGATGATATTCTCGTACATGAACAGGGCCACGCTGTTACCATCGTCCCGCTTAAGGGCTTTAGCTTCACACCACTTTGTGACATAATCCGTACATACGAGGATGTATCGGTTTTGTTTCCTTCTAGTAGGAGGATCGATGGGACCGACGAAGTCAATGCCCCACTTCTCAAACGGCTTCAAAGGAAGGATAGGTTGCTGTGGCATGGCACTTGTCTTCGTGGGTTTCCCCATTCTTTGACAAGCATCACATCTTTTACAGTAATCATAGGAATCTTTGTGGATGGTAGGCCACCAATATCCCGCTAGCAGAGCCTTCCTGGCTGTAGCTTCTCCTGCAAAGTGACCTCCACATGGCTCGTCATGGCAAGCCTTCAGAACAATCCCAATCTCTTTTCCTGCAACACATCTTCTGAGTACTTCATCTTTGCCTTTCTTGTACAGTGCACCACCTAGCAGGGTGTAGGGGGCTGATTCTAGCATGAGCTTCTTCCTTTCCCGACTAGAAATACGAGGAGGGTACTGTTGGGTTGCCAGCAGATTGGCAATGTCTGCATACCAGGGAGTTACAGTCTCTACCAAGAATAGGGAAGCATCAGGGAGGTCTGGATCATCCTGCTCCTCGTCTGTAGTTTGTGGGATACGCGACAGATGATCAGCCAAAACATGGGAACGACCAGGCTTAGTAATCACCTCAAAGTCAAACTCCTGGAATAAAAGGAGCCATCTCATCATTCGTCCTTTCACATCTGCTTTGTTCATCAAGAAGGATAGGGCCTCATGATCCACATAAAATTTAAAGTGGGTAGATAGGAGGAAATGGTGAAACTTCTCCAGGGCAAACACCATTGCCAAGCACTCTAGCTCGGTCACTATATAGTTCCGTTCCCTATCAGTGACTTTTCGGCTTGCGTAATAGATCGGTTGATCCAGCTTCGAGGAGCCCTTTTGGCAGAGGACAGCATCTAAGCCTTCAATTGATGCATCAGTGTGTACATGGAACTCTTTCGTCCAATCAGGAGGTTGCAGAATGGGTGCCTCTATCAGACACTGCTTCAGAGTGTAGAAGGCTTTGTTACATTCTTCTGTCCAAGTAAACTCTGCATCTTTCCTCAGGAGCTTGTGCAAGGAAGTTGCCTTTGTTGCAAAGTGGGCTATGAACCTCCTGTAGTAACCCACATGGCCTAGGAATCCCCTCAACTGTTTGAGGTTGGTGGGTGCTATCAGAGCTGCGATCTTTTCAATCTTTGCAGGGTCTGTTGATATCCCTTGTGCAGAGACAATGTGGCCCAACAGAACTCCAGAAGAGACCCCAAAGATGCATTTGTCGGGGTTGAGGGAAATCCCATACTCCCGGCATCGGTCAAAGCATTGTTCCAAGTGTTCCCAGTGTTCACGGATCAAGCTATAGACACAGAAGTCATCCAAATATACCTCAATAAAATCGTGCAGATGATTTTGAAATGCGGCCATCATGACTCGTTGGAAAGTAGCAGGGGCATTGCAGAGCCCAAATGGCATCACCCGGTAAGCATAGGTTCCCCATTTTGTGGTGAAGGTTATTTTGGATTGGTCTTCTTCCGCAATCTGCACTTGGTTGTATCCACTGAATCCATCCAGAAGGGAATAAAGCTCATGTCCTGCCACTGTGTCCAACAGTTGATCTGTGAAAGGGATAGGAAAATGATCCTTCTTCGTCTTGGAATTAAGCTTTCGAAAATCTACACATATTCGCAATTTGCCATTCTTCTTGGGTACAACCACGATGGGTGAAACCCATTCACTATTTGCCACTGGATAAATGAACTCGGCTTCTAGAAGCTTCAGCAGCTCCGCTTTCACCAATGTGGAATAATTCGGGTTCATTCGCCTCTGTCGTTGCCGTACTGGCTTGGCATCAGGCTCCAAGTCAATATGATGTTGACATATTGTGGGATCAATCCCTTTTAGGTCTTTGTAGGACCACGCAAACACGTCCAAATTTTCTTTCAACAAGTTGTACAAGGTTGACAACTCCTCTTCTGGGAGGCTGCTACCCACCTTCAAGTGGCGTTCAATGCCTTCTGCATCCACAAAGGTTAACTGCCTTTCACCTTCTACTTCATGGATGAAGGTCCCACGGACCGCTTCTGGATACAGATCCGACTCCTTCAAGGGAGTGGTGTCCTCGTCTGATGTCCCACTAGAACCGATTTCTTCTTTTGGTGGAGACTTAGGTTGCTCCTTAAGACGTTGGAATGGGATTAGAGCTGTTTCGGGTTTGGTTTCAAAATTAATTACCTCTTGGCTTGAAGACTCATCTTCTGATGATGACACATCCAGGAACGTCACATAACAGGGACCCTCTGGTGCTTGTTGGGTTAGTTGGATTGGTGCTTGTTGGCACGGTGCATCATCATCATCTTTCGTTGGCAAGGATAGGTTAGGACGGCAGGAGCCACTCTCAAAAGACAGCTTGTTCTTCTTAATCCATTTCTTATAAAGGTTTTGCATATGAGAAGATCCATTTACCAGACCGAATGGTACCATCGCCATTCTGTCCCATAGCATGAGCTCATCGGCTTCTGATACTTCTGGAACTTCTTCCTCAAATGTATCCTCTTCAGGTGGGATAGATTCTTCTGGCTCACTTTCATCATTCTCTTCGTCCATATCATATTCAACCTCTTCTGCCTCTGTCTCTGCTTCTGCTCCTGCTTCTGCTTCTGCTTCTGTAGGAACTCTGTAACAGAAGAACAGATTCTCTGTTTCCTCTCCTGCCTCTGTCTCTGTTTCCACTATGGCCATGTAACAGGGAGAGCAGTACATCCATGCTTCTATCTCACTGTCAGAAGTGATTTCAGAAGTCATTCCTGGTTCAGGCAGGAAGTATTCACCCATTGATAATGGCTTTGCATCTTTTGGAAGTCGGCTTACAGTTTCCACTGTTAAGGAATGTGCTACTGTTTTCTTGGGAAGGATCTGTTTGACAGCATCTTCGTCTGCTGACGTTCCATCTGTAGCCTCGTTAGGGGAATCGGAAGATAATTCCAAGGAGGTGGATCCATGTCCTTTTTGAGAACCATACAGTTTCAGCACCACTTTGTTGGGTCCTCTACCCAAGGTCAAAGTTCCTTTGAACCAATCCGTCCTTGCTCAGGCTTCAAAAAGCCATGGTCTGCCCAGTAACAGGGGATAGGATGTACCATAAGAGTTTGGCTTCACCACCAAATAGGTCAGCCAATAATCTTTTCCAGCCACTGTAGTCTTCACATAGGGAAGAATGCCCAAAGGCTTGATTCTACTCTGATCCGCCAGTCTGATGAGCCATTGGGTTGGTTGCACACCTTGTAAGCCTAGATCCTTCATCGTCACATCCGTCATAATGTTTACTGATGAACCTCCATCAATCAGTGCATTTGCAATGAAGCAGCCTTCTATCCATATGCCAGTCTCTGGAGTACCTGGATCTAGGAAAGCGTTAGCCACATCCACTTCTTTTACAGGCTCTGGAGCCTTGTTGGGCTTTGTTGCTGTTGAGGGAGCAATCCTTAAGCCACGTCTTCTTGTCAGTATACTTTTGAACCTTTTCCGGCAACTGGGAGACAACATCAATAATTGTCGGAATGTGAGGTGTGGTTTAAAGGTATCTAGATCTCTAACTAGATCGTATTCCTTAATAGGATCCATTGGCTTCTCTAACCGATTAAGGAATGGGGCAACACCCATTTTCATTTTCCCTCTTTCTTCCATTAGAAGAATTACAGGAACTTCTTCTGCCACTTGTGGCACTTCCTCCTCTTCTGTATCCTGGACCTTTGGTCCTGTCTCTGTAACTGTCTCTGTAACTCTCTGTGGCACTGTAGGGCTCTGTACGGCACTGTTAGGCTCTGTTCTGTTCTGTTCTTCTGGTGGAAGATTGAACTTCACTGTTCTGGCAGGAGGGTTATTCTCTTTCTGGACAGGTGGTTCCTTCTGCTTTGCACGCGTGATGGCAGCAACTTCCAATTCCACCAAATTGGAGGTAGGCTCTTGGGCCTTGGCTGGACTATCAGTAGCACTGTTTTTCACTGGGGCTGGACTTGGACAGTCTTTTGCAGTGTGGCCTTCTCCTTTGCATCGACTGCATAAGGGCTTGTAATCCACTGACCTTCGAGGATTTGGACAATTTGGTGAGATGTGTCCCTTTTCGCCGCATCTGTAACACTCCACTTCTGATCTCTGACCACCGCCAGACTGTCTTCCTCTGTAACTTTGGGAAGGAAATCTTCTGGGTCCGAAATTAGGACCAAACTCTCTAGGCTTGGGTCCAATATCTTGTGTTGTCATTTTGGATTCCAGCAGGTTGAATCTTGCGTCTTCTTCCTTCCTTCTCCTATCATGCATCTCCTTCAGAGAGCAAATGTCCTCTGTATGGTTCTTCCGCAAACAGTAGGAACATAAGGCCCTAGGAATAGTTGGTTTTCGTGTACACTCAGTGGCTAAATGGCCTGCTTGATGACACTTACCACACCAAGTATTTGACCGCATCACATCTCTTCCTGCTCCTGCAACGTTGGATATGCTAGCAGTATTCACTTTCAACGTCTATAGTTGCTCTGTAATCACATCCATCAACTCATTTTTAATGTTTGCAACTGAGTTGGATAAATAATCCTTCAAGCTTTCTCCTCCGGACGTACTGGCAGGAGGGTTTTGAGGAGTCTCCGTAATTACTGCATAAATGGGTTGGGCTAGTACAGAGGGGTCTCTGTTCTGGTTCTGATTCAGAGCTCCTATTTGAACTGTTGGCTGTTGGCTCTAGTTGGTAGGATTCCACTGTTGCTGCTGATTTGGCATTGAGAAAATTGGTTGGAACCATTGTTGTTGTGGTTGAGCCATCATTTGAGGCATGGATTGTGGCCACTGTGGATTTGGTGCACTAAATTGTGATACCAGGGGCATCTGTTGGTAGGGATAGGGAACAGTCCCTGGAACTGCATTTGGTGGATACATCATTCCTGACATTAGATGAGGTAGGACTCCTCTTCCTGTATTCATCGCTAATCTAGCTTCCACTTCATCGTACAGTCTTGCTCCTTCTGTTGCAGTTTGCAGGGTGGCTGGTCTTTGTAGCTCCACAAACTTACGGACTTCTGGTTGTAATCCTCTGAGAAATACCCCCTTTTGAATGCCATCATCTAGATTATGGTTAGTCCATCTTTTCAGGATGGATTCCATTCGTGAGACATAGGCTTCTACTCTTTCTCCAGAGGACTGACTTAGGTTCATGAATTCCTCTCTCATCCGCTCTTCAAAACCTTCACGCCTGAATTTAGTGAGGAAGGCCAACTTCAGGTCGTCCCATGTGCCAAAAGTTCCTGCTGCTTGTCTCTCATACCACTAAAACGCCGCGTCCTTGAAAGTGGCGAGGAATATCGCTAACCAATGCTCAGGGGTTCTGGCATTGTTAGCCACACACGCTACCATAAACTCTGCTACATGAAGATCGGGGTCTTCATTGTACTCTCCCTTAAAAACTGGCAATGGGACTACATTCGTTGGCCTGTCATCAATATTTCCAGGACGGATCTGGCTTGGAAGTGGACCTCCAACAGGAGGAGGAAGGGCTTGATGTGCCATTGGGACTTCTGTAAAGAGTTCCGCAAGGGCGTCAAAGGCGGCTTCTGCTGCGAGCTCGCTCTCGGCTCTGATCCTTGCTTTCTCTCTTCTCACGTACCTCTGGACTCGGTCTAACACTTGCCTCTTTATTGCGTCATTCATCAGGGGGTTGACTCCACTATGTTGTTAGTGCTCCACAGAGGGTTAACAGAAGGCTTCAGTCTCTGGAGGACTCTCTTGCCAACATTTCTTCTACTTCTTTCTTTTCAACGTCCCTGAATTCGGCTTTCATGCCACTGCACAGAGGAAGGTATTCGGTTTTGAAGGTGTCAAAATGCATACGTCTGAGCATTGTGGTGGTGCCATCATCATAGTAATGCCAGCTTCTGATGGTTTCAACAGTGTATGTTGTGAAAAATACTTTGTCTACCAACTTCCAGTGGGTTGCTAATTGAACAAACAGAAGATTATCAGTACACCAAGCATCCCATGTATCTTGCTGTTGAGCGTCCACGAACAAATTCCAACTCTTTTCCTTCTTGTCCTTGTGAACCTCTACAGACCAAGACTCCTGAAGCTTCTTCACAATCTCCCACTTGATGTTGTCTGGAAACTTCTCAATGAATGCCAAATCTTCCATGGATGGTCATTCTCTCTGTTTCTGCTCTTCAGTTTGTTCCCAAACAGTTTGCCACCAAGATGCAAGTTTCTGCTGCTTCAACAAGGAGAGGAAACTGTCCACCACATAGAGCATGCATCATGATGGTGATGTGTTTCCGCCATTGTGGGATGAACTTCTTGTGGAAAGTGGCTTTGATTATGAGAAATTCCAACTCTTCAATGGAAGAAGGAACTTTACAAACATCCATTGAATTCTTCTCTTCTTGGCAATGCCAATTCCTTCATTTTCAGCCTCTTTTGGTGCTTGTTGATGGCAAGTTTCCCCGGCTGCGCACAAAAAACATGGAGCCCCGAGAGGAACACCAAGGAAAAGGGAATTCTCTTGCAAGAAAATCTATCTTGTAACATCAACAAGCTTGTTTATCATGTTTCATATGATCACAATGAATAAAAGAACACCAGGCACAACAAATCTTCATGCAGCATCATGTAAATCTCCCACGGATTTAATAGAATCAACCATATTCTTCAACATCTTCACAAAATCCATCAATAGAACAAAGAAAGCAAAGGAATACACCATCTTAGAATGGAAATACATCACATAGTATTTATCTTCAATATCTTCATAGTCTTCTCTCTCAATCTCTCATATACAATCACTCTGTTTGAGTAGAATTGGCTATCTCTGACTCTCTCTCTCTCTTTCCATCAATAATACATCATATCCTCACTACAATCTCTCAAAATCACTCTCAATAATCACTCTTAGGTCGTGGATACCCCTCCCAAGAGGTATGTCTGATATGAAGGGTCACCAGAGCCACTACAGTGTCTCTTCATAGCTCACTACTGTCACTTCACTCTAGTCTTCTCTTGAGTCTTCAGCAGCTACTTCTTCCACTTCTTTCAGCTCTTTTGCACTTGTATTCACCTCTTTCCAAGGCTAGAAAACTTTCCCAAAGTCACACATACATTCCACAGAACACTTACTGAAGCATACAGAACAGTCTACAGAACAGTACCAGAACAGCTACAGTACAGAACAGAACAGAGACAGAACAGAAGCAGAAGCTCTACAGAAGATCTACAAAAGATTACAGAAGATCATCAAAACCACATAACTCACTCTTAAACCATTTCAAACTCTCACAAACCATTCAATAAACTTCCACAATATCTCATTCTTCATCAATCAATACTCCTTCCCTCCTTATAGAAGACAATCAGAACAAAACAGACCAAAACAGAACAAAACAGAAGGTATACAGAACCATTCAGAACCTATCAGAACATCACAGAACCATCAACAAACATCATGAACTTCCAAAACACAATCAATATCATCCAAAACACTCTCAATCCACTTCCAAATCAATCAATCATCTCATAAAATCAACCATTCAGCTCTCAAAAACAACAAAAATCAGCCAAAAAACAAGTCATTTCAACACTCAACAACCTGTGCAAAGTAGGTTCACTCCCAGGTGCTCTCAAAACATCCCTGGTCTTCCTTACTCCAGGTGTAACAATAGAAGGAATACCCAACTCATCATCAATGCTCTGTTCTGAGCCACTGGATTCACCATCCACATAAGAGTGACCTGCGTTCACATCAAACATGGGCTGATCTACCTTCTCTTTTCCTTTTCGTGATACCTGCATAGCACTATTTGCATTGCTTTGAGAAGATTCTCCTGATCTCAATCTGCCTGTCCATGGTGAAGAATGTGAACCACTGCTAGAGGACGCTCCAGGTCTACTAATATCTTGTGACTGTTGCCGTGAATTCTGGGCAGCATTACCATTTTGTGCATCTACATTATCAATCACATTTATTGGTTTATACCAGCTACTCATCTCATAAAAAATAATACCTCTGCTCAATGTAAACTTACGAGTAGAAGGGTTATAGCATCTATACCCTTTTTGCTGCAAAGAATAACCAATAAAGATGCACTTCTCAGCTTTTGGATCCAACTTGGATCTCAACTCATTTGGCACATGAACATAGGCAATGCAACCAAAAGTTTTCAAATGAGAAATATCTGGTTTCCTACCAGTATACCTCTCCTCTGGAGTCATGCCATGTATTGCTGCAGTGGGAGTCATGTTCATTATGTAGACTGCTGTAGAGACTGCCTCAGCCCAATAAAAATCTAGCAGGTCTTTTTCATTGAGCATGGCACGAGATACCTCTCCAATATGCCTGTTTTTTCTTTATGCAATTCCATTTTTCTGTGGGGTATGACTACATGAATATTGCTACTTTATGCCTTGTTCCTGCAAGAACCTTGCAAACTCATTTGAGGTACTCTCCCCCTCCATCTGACCTTTCGCATTTTATTTGCAGGCCTGTTTCTTTTTCAACCATAGCTTTAAGAGTTTTGAAATGCCCAAAAACTTCACTTTTCTTTTTCATAAAATACACCCAAAATTTTCTGCTATAGTCATCAATAAAAGTGACAAAATAATGACAGCCTCCAATAGGTCCAGCTTTAGTAGTCCACACATCACAGTGGATTAATTCCAATGGCTTCTTGCTCTCTTGAACATGTCTAGGAAATGGTTTCCTTGCCTGTTTTCCAAATTGACAGGCTTCACATACCTTATGCATTTCTGCAACCTTGAATTTAGGCAATCCTGCAACAATATTTTGGGCTTGCATTGATTTAAGTCGTTGTACATTAACATGACCAATGTGTTTATGCCAGATATCAATATCTGCAACTACACCGGTCCCATGTGCAAACATTGCTACACTCAATTCAGGCATGTTTGCATCCAACGTAAACATTCTGCCCTTCTTCTTTCCTTTTGCTATCAAGCGACCTTTATTTTTTATATCCTCAACAAAGCATCCATGAGAATTAAATCTGACCTGCAAGCCCTGCTCAACCATTTGACCAACAGAAACTAGGTTCTTGGTGATATTCGGGACATGAAATACATCCGACAGGTATTTCTTTTTCCCATCATGCATAGACAAAGGAATTTTTCCAATCTGCACAATAGGATGTGTAGTATCATCACCAGTCTCCACAAATCCTGGTTTTTCCATTTTCCTTGTATCCTGCATCCATTCTGTATGACCTGTCATGTGGTTTGATGCACCTGAGTCAACATACCACACATCGTTGCTTTCTTCTGTTCATGTGCTGCACCATAAACAAATGCTCATTTCTGTCATCACCCTGTCTACTAGAAGATGCATAATTCCCTTGTTGTAATTTTCCATTCATGATGTCATTCTGCTTTTTATAGCAGTCTTTAGCCATATGACCCATTTTACCACAATAGTAGCATTCAACATTGTTGTTTGCATTTTGGCCTCTTTGCCATCCACCACGACTTCTTTGGCTCCCCTTGCCTCTAGAGTTACCACATCCTCCTCCATAGGCCTGGTTTTCTTGAGTTTGCTGCATGTTCTGATTTCTACCACGGCCTCCAGATTGGCCTCCTCTACCTTTGCCTCTACCTCTTCCAGCATTTGAGTAGAAGACAGCTTCTTTTGAAGTTTCTCCTGAAGAAGATGCACCACCATTTCTCTGCTCCTCAAAAATTAGAAGAGCAATCAACTCCTCAAAATCAAGAAATCTTTCACGGACGGAAATGGATGTTCGGAATTGTGCATAATTCTTTCCTAGACCATTCAAGGTCACAGAGACTAAATCATCATCTTCCACTAGCGACCCAATGGAAGCAAGTGCATCTGCAATCTTCTTCACCTTCATGTGGTAGTCATTGATGCTCATACTTTCTCTTTGCACATTGTGCAACTCTTGCTTGAGCTGCATTTTCTTGGCTTGCGTATTTGTGCTATACATTTTTGACAAAGTATCCCATGCCTCCTTTGGCGTAATTGCATCCTGAATATGCACAATCATAGAGTCTGAAATGATGATAGACAACCAGTACATAACTTTTCTGGCTCTCTCATGCCATCCTTTAAATGCATGCATTTGCTGTTGATTGGGAAGATCAGGAAGAACTGGTTCTTCTTCATTTCCTGCAACGAATTCCCAATATCCTTTTCCCATAAGGAAATTCGTCGTTCTAAACTTCCATGCTTGGAAGTTGTTCTTGTCAAGCTTTTCAATGATAATCTGTGAAAGAGAATTAGACGCCATTATAGAACACTGCAAAAAATTCTATCACTGCAAAAAGCACAGCTTCAACCTCACAAGGGCAAATCTGCAAAACTGACGAAAGTGGTATTTGACCACATAGTCACTTCCTAGTGACGATTTTGCATCAACAGGCAATAATGATGATTCTGTAACTCCGAATGTCTCTGCGCACAGGCATATGATGCAATTTCTACGGTAACTTTTCACCGACCTATAGAACAGTGGTCGCACAGCAAAAAACAGGGTCTTTTCCTGAGTGCGTGCGGAAAACTTCCGCCTCCAAAACAGGCCCCGAAATGGCCTCCAATTAAAAAAACAGGGAAACTGAGGGCTAAAGCCCAATCCCACAGCATATACTGCCCTCTTGCTACACCGCGAAGGGCGTCTCAATCTGAGACAATGCACTCTTGCACTTTCTGGCTGTGCTACCTGGAGAGACTTGCTCCCAAACTCGAAAAATGAAAGCAACACTCGTCCTCTTACCAAAACGCTGCGAACTTGTTTTGCTTTCTTGAGCTTCTTACCACGAACCAGGCTTTGATACCATGTCATGATTGTGGGAGAGAAGGAAGGAGTCTCACTTGTAGCTTTCTTGCTTGCACAATGGGGGAATACACACACAGGTGGAGGCTAAAAACAGTTTTCCTCTTCTTAGTTGTGTAAGCCAAAAAGAACTCTAGTACAAAGAAATAGAAAAACCCTATATATGGGTCTCAAACCAAACTCAACTAACTAAGGTGGCATACTAACTGAGCCACGAACTAGAGTAGATAAGGATAGCTGTCATCTAGCTATTATTCATGGGCGGTGTACCAACCGCATCTGCAGCTAACAAGTCGGTGACATAAATGCACAACGGTCACCCTGGCATATCACAAGTGGAGCTCGATATCTCAACATCCCGCACATTAGAATGTATAAATTTAAGTGGATTCTTGTATACATGTTTTTTGTAAAGAAATCCATGTCTTTCTTTGCTTTCTAAATTGACATGATTTACATATTGTATGAATGACATCAACTTTAAACTTAGATAAACCATCCACAATCTATTTTGACTGCATGTCTTTTGATCGTTGTACATTTACATGACTAATTATATTATAATAAATTGCAATATCAACCACCACACAGAACATCTTAACCTTATGTAAACATGACATCATCCATTTTAGGTAAACTTATGCCAAGTGTACGTAATTTGGCAGCAGGTTTTTTTGCAATAAATTTATAATTATTTTTAGGATCCTCTATATAACAACTATCAGATGTGAACCACACTTGTAATCCCTATTCTACCATCTAGCCAACGAAAACTTTTTTTTTTGTAATATGTGGTACATACATCACATTAGCTAAATGCTTAGTTTTACCATCTTGTATACTCAAAGAAACATTTCCAACATGAGTAATGGGGCGATTTGTATCATCCCCCCATCTCCATATAGCCTAGAGACTGTGGACTATGCTCATCTCTTTAAACCACTCTTCGTGTGAGAAGTCATGTGGTTAAAGACACCTAAGTCTACATACCATATATCACTCTTTGATGAACCATAGTAGTCATAATATTCATAAAATGCTACATAACAAACAAATGTCCACTTCTGTCATCATTGTTTTTCCCATATCTAGCTTTAGTCTTCTTTTTAAAGTAGTTTTAAGAAATGTGGCCCATTTGACCACAATCCTAGCACTCCTTACTATCACTAAAATTCTATTTCCTCTTAGAATCTGTTACTTGGTCTGACTTCGCCTTCCTTGGGACTTATGTCCTCCATTTTTTTGTGCATCATAACTTTGACCACTACAATCACCACCTTGGCCTCTGCCATGACCTTTGCCTTTGCTAGTAGAGTAAAACACCTATTCAAACTTGTTCTTTATTTGAGAGTAAAAGGAATCCAAGCCAAGGTTATTCTCCTTAAGTATCAATATAGAAATCAAGTCTACAAAATTAGGGATATCATTCCTCATATTCATAGATGACCTGAAGCTCTTGTATTCACCTCTAAGTGTATTTAAGCATCCACGCATAACATCATCATGATCATCAACTATTGTACTAGTAGATCTAAGAGCTTTCAAAATACTTTTGATCTTCAAGGCATAATCATGAATGGATAGGTTCTCTCTTTTCACTTGGTTCTGAGGATGCAACTTTCTAGCCTTCATGTTTACCTCTTCAATCAACCTTGCTAGATTCTTCCATGCAACAATGGGGGTATCAGACTCCTACAAATAACCCATCATGCTACCTATGACACTGACATACTACCAATGCATCACTTTACTTTGTGTCTTCTTGTGATCTTTCTTAGCCTTTATCTATTTTACAGGAGCATTTCATGCAAGAACTTCAAGTGCTCTTGCTATTTCTCCTTCAATATAATTCCAAATACAAAGAAAATTTTCATCTTGAACTTCCATGCAGGATCATTGTTCTTATCAAGCTTCTTGCTAGCAATTTGGTTGAATTTATTAGGAAATTTGATAAAACAAACTTGCAAATACTGCAATTTGCAAGATGCAAGCTGATATCAGATACATCATAACTAAACATACAGTCTTTTTCATTGATTATACAACAATAACCACAATTTGCAATTTGTATGCTGATGCCTTCTATGTTTGCAAATCCCGCAAATACTTGAAACCTTATAGATTCAAAATTTGTAACCTATGCACCTCTAAATAGCTAATATAGTCAAAACTATTGTATATCCAAAAACTTTTGTCAGACCACTTGCATATCCATAACAAAGGCAGAAATGACCTCAAGTGCCAAAAATGAAAATAGGTAAGCCCTAAAGGTCTTGTTTAGAATGTATAGATTATTCTTTCTTCTCATCAACTTTCATTGCAATTGAAAACTACAGCCTACCAGCCTCAAATGCCTCCTATGACTATAATCCAAGGCAAATTGAGCAAGGTGGAAGAGCTTCTTACCCATTGCTTTCTTACTTTCTTTCATGCTCTAATGCCTTAAGTTCAATCTTCAATCAAGCTTCATGGACTCATGGGATAAGTTTGATACCATGAAAATAGACAAGAGAGGTGAGAGGTGAAGAGATCAAGAGCACACATACAAAAACAATGGAGACTTGAGCACAAGAGAGATAGGGCTGGAATCTTCTTTTTCTTCTTTCCCACAAAAAATCAAGTATATAATATTATAAAAGACTAATATAAAACTACTATAACATATGTGTAAGTGGTTAGTAAGCGTGAACCTGTTAAGGAAAGAAGAGGTGGCACAAAGAATATCCCATAACCAAGAATGGACTATGTGGTTGTAGTCTATAGAATCATTAGCATATCCTCATGTTAGTAATGTGACATGCTAATGAATAATATCCTACCACATCATCAAGGTACGTAGTGGATGTGAGCTCATGTAGAGCTCGATATCTCAACACACGGAGTATATCATTTGCCCATACAAGTCTGCCTTGAAAAGTTGAGCTTCCTTATGAATGTGGAATGAGTGAGCATCAGGAAGTTAGTCATTAACTCTTATGGCCTTTTCACCACTAATCACTCACATGACAATGATCTATAATGAAGTATTATTTTCCCTTACACACAATAATAGAAATTTTGAATTCTAATAATAAAAGAAGCCAATGAGCGATGCATTCGATAGCACAAGGCTTGTTTACAAGGTAAAGCAACACTTGACGGTCCATAAAGAAAGTGAAAGGTGTAGAAAGAAGATGATTGCAAAAATTCTTTACAATGTAAACCATTACCAAGCCTTTCTATTTTATGGTTGAATAATTCATTTCAGTCTCAATGAGTTGCCAACTAGTGAAACTCACCAAAAAATCCATGTTATGCTTACTAGTGTGACACAACATAGCTCCAATCACAATCTTGAAAGTATTAATGTGCATATGAAACATAATTGTTCAATCTGAGGCTCTTAAAATGGGTGTAGTCATTTTGTCCAATTTAAGGCTCTTAAAATGTGTGTAGTCATTAGAGTGTATTTTAATGCTTCATAGGAGGCTTAACACTCCTCGGTCCATGCCCAAGTGACTAGTAGCTTATAAAATGGTCAAGCAATTGTTGCATAATTAAGAACAAAAAGACAATAGTACCTAGTATGGTTAAAAAAATACTATATCCCCTTTGGATTGGTGGACAAAGAGAGATTCATTATAGCCTTGAACTTGGCTATCTCAGTGGCAAATTCATTTTTCAATATAGCATGACCTAAGATGATGCCAAATTGGTATTTTAGAGGATTCAAAGACAAGTGATACTATTGATATCTCTCAAAGACAAGTTGTTGGGACAAAAAATGGGCTTGATACTAGCTCAAAAGCTCTATCCAAGCCTCCTATACTCACCTAAACAACCCCATGGCCTTGTGGCCAAGAGTGTATAGATACTATGAACTAATTTATCAAAAGAACGTGTTTGCAAATACTATCTCTAGATTGTAGTCCAACATGATGCCCTTTCTGACTCCAAGCAAACAAAGTACCCAAACATATTGGTGGCTAGCACCTCGTAACTCAAACAAAGGAAACATCCCCTCCCCCTCCCCCCCCCCCCCCCTCGCCCCCCCAACTTATCATTGTGGTGGCCCCACTATGACTCTCCTACACCAAAGGGATTAGCCCCAAGATGCACCGTTTCAACATATAACACATACACACAAAGTCCACTCTTCATAATATTTGTTACAGGAGATAGTATATTCGTCACTAGATCAATCACCAAGAAATGATTACTTATAGCATAAGGAGCCTCACACTCATGGTGGGTCAATAATTTGAAATCAAGTGTTATGTATCTAGGAAATAGTTGTCTTTACACCGTATCAATGCAATACAATGCAAAGTGAATTACTTTGAGTGCACAAACCTTTTACTTAAATGAAATTAGTATTGTGAATGTGCTCAAATATTCTTTCCATGATTTTATTTCACTAACGACTTTGCTGCGATGATAAGGCAGTACCGGACTATTACTTGCCACTGTCCCTCTTAATATTTAAATATGATCAAACCCTATATGAAAAGTGCAACAAATAAATCAAATTTTGGATCATAATTAGCACATTAAATCCCCTTTCTCCCTACCATTTAGGGTTTTACTCGTGATATGGGTAGGTTAAGAGATGTTTTCATGTATGTTTTTGTATAATAAAGTAATAAACACACACAAAAATATACAAATGGGGGTAAATCAAGGCCAATCCTCATGCTCTACCTCCATTATACTTGCAAAAGTATAATTCTAATCGTTAATAAATTTTTTAATACAAAAACTTTTTTTTTCAAATTTCTTTGTCTCAAAATATTATTTTGGTTTTTAAATTATTTTATTTGTATAAAATGCTATATTTTCTATTTTTTAATTAAAAAAATTCACACTCTAATCCATCATCTTATTTAATTTCATCCCATATGAACATGATTTGATCATTGAAATTTTTTAAAAACATCAATTTTCCACTTTAAATACGCACTTCAGGGTTTCAAAAATCAATAACCCACATGCACGGAACTGTATTTTATAGTTCACAAGCCTCAAACATGTCAAAACCAAGTGAGAGTGGATTTTTGGAGCCTAGTTTAATGCGCAAAAAGACCTTAAGAGGCATAAAAGAGCAAATTTTCGCGGAAAATGAAACGGTTGTGGATTGATGAGCTACAGTTTTCCTAGATAGATTTTGATGCTAGGAACCCAACGCAAAAGTCTCCATTCGTTAATCGGAGTTCATTTGACCCCCCATTTAATCCCTGCAAGGTTTTGCATTAGAAAGTGGCCACAGGATCCGAGAGCCAAAAAAAAGCATAACGGAGGCCAGATTGATAGATTTTGATGCTACGAAGCCAGTCGTCTAGTCAAATCGGGATTTCGAGGCCATTTGCACCCTCAATAGAGAACAAGACCACTTGTCGGGCAGTGTGAATATGCAAGATGTGAACTGGTTATTTTATAAATAAGACTTAAGCTTTAAAAACTTAAAAAACTTGACGATTGGAAGCAGGGGGCACAAAACGTTTTTGCCCCCCATCGATTTGATGTTTTTTTGGCATTTTGCAATCATCATAAGCAAAGGGAATGGAGAGAGACATGAGATCCACCATTTTTTCACTTCAAATCACCTAATATCTCGCAAGAAATAGAGCCATGAATGAAAAGTTGTAGTTTTAGTATTTCTCTCTCCTCTCTCCTCTTAATGGATGTTTCTATGGTTCAATTTATGAGAGAAGGGAATGGGCTGATTTGAGAATTTTCAATTGGGAGATGATGCTAAGATACGATGGAGCGTAGATCAATGTTTGGAGGAGAGTTAGCGGCCTTCCAAATACGAATACGTGTAAGATAAAGCAGGGTTTTATGAGTTAGTAATAAATTTCATTGTTTTATGATAGTTCTTGATTGCAAATGGGCATAAATGATTGCTCTTGATTGTTAATAATTTGTTTTATGAGAAACATTAGGAAATTCAGTAAGGATCAGTCATCTATTGATTTTCCCATTAACATGCAAACCTCGCAAAATTGTAATTTTAGGATAAATCATGGATTTTGGTGGTTTTGATGTGTTAACGGTGTTATCATGGGATGAAATGAGGGATGAAAATAATTCTTAGAAATTTTAATCAAGTCACATCAAAAATTTAGAAAATATAAGTATTTATTGATAAATAAATACATAAAAATAGGAATAATTGAGAAAAATAGATTTTATACACTTAAAATTAAAGAAAATCAATATATGTGCCTGTGGATGTATAGTAGGACTGAAGCATGAGATTTAGCCTAACTTTAGCCCTATATTTATGTTAAAGTGAGTATTTATCATTCTTTATAAAGAAAATTACATCAAAACGCTCTCTAAACCTACCACGGAATGCACAACCCTAAAAACAGTAGGGAGAAGAGGGGGTAATAAGTGTTGATTACATGTTGAATCTGATTTGTTTCTAATGCATTTTGCATATAGGATATATGTGTTTTGAGAATTAAAGGGTTCAGTAGCATGAGCACACTGGGTATGAAAGCATGAAAAGAAATGGTTTCACGATGTCATAATGTTGTTTTAAATTAATAAAAATGGTTAATTACTACGAATCATTCATAGTTGCATTGCATTCAACACATGGTATCATCCTGGATGCATGGCAATTGTCTTCATAAACATTGACCCATGCTGAGGGTGAGGTATCCCAAGCCCCCGTAGGGCTAGTGATCGATTTCTTTGGGGACTGTGTAGTGAGGATCATAGTCTATTTCTTGGAATGATTGATTATAAGACAAGATTATGTGTTGTATGTATTCACAGTACATCTTGACTCCTCGAGATGTAGAAGAGCCAAAGTCAGCCATGGTAGTTAACTTAGGGGTGCTCCTTGTTTATGTGATACGATTGTGTTTGGGTACTCCCTATGAGGAGTTAGGAAGGGTGATCCATTGGACTACAAGCCTTGCAAATGCAAATATCTAAATTAGAAGTTAGATTAGTATATCTCTTAGATGCTCCTGGCCACGAGGCCATGGGGTGTTTTGGTTGAGTATAGAGGCCCAACTAGAGCCTTGGAGCCAATGTTGGGGCCATTTTAGGTCCTGATAGGTCGTGCATTTGCCAATAGTCACTAATAAGTGGTGGTGTCAAAATCTTAATTGATAGGGACTATTTTATTAGTGTATGCCAAAAGGCTATGAAATAGACCCAAAAGACTATCAAATCGAGATTTAGAAGCAACAAAGAGCTTAACAGGCTAGGTGGTGGGCCGAGATTATTATTAGGAGATATTCTCCTCAACAGAGTGGTCCAATATCCCTACAAGGGAGGGGTATTAGTAGCAACCCTAGTTCCATGAATAGTCCGTTAGGAAGAGGAGGAAGTTCTCATACTTCCCCTCTTCCAGTGAGTCAACCCACATCGAGTGGGGTTGTAGTGCCATCAGTTCAAACTCCTTTGGAAAATTTGATCATCATCATGGTGCAAGCCATTGCAATCCCAGCACAGATGCCGGACTTGATAACCTTAGGGTTTCCTCTACCCATTTTTAATGGGTTAGCAAAGGAAGATGTGGAACTTCATATTAATTAGTTTCAAAACAAGTCAAGCCTAGTGATGGTCAAGTAAATTAGACTGCCAACCATCTGCTTGTACATAGTCACATCCTCTACTTCAGCCCTAGTGCTCATGTCTAGCTTGACGTTCTGATCAAGAGGTGTATCCCAATGGTTTGCATTTAGCCATGCCATACTTCTTCAGCATTTCCACGGCATAGTGCTTCTGCATCAGCCATAAACCATTTTCAGCTGGAACTACCTCAATGCCCAAGAAATACTTCAATTCTTCTAGGTCCATGTTAAATTCAGATTTCAGCATCTTCATTGCATGCTGTATGCCCAAGTCATCATCACCAGTGATGATCAAATCATCAACATACATGACCAGCCGCTACCAAGCCACTGTCATTCTTTTTCGTAAATAGGATGTGATCAGCCCTACAAATAGCAAATCCCAAGCTCTGCAAGTAGTTATTGATCCTTGCATGCTAGGCTCTCGAAGCCTGCTTCAGCCCGTACAATGCCTTTTTCAGTCTGTATACATTATGTTGAAAATCAGAGTGTACATACCCTTCCGGCTGAACCATATAGACATCCTCTACCAAGTCACCGTTAAGAAATGTATTCTTCATGTCCATCTACTGCAATTTTCAGCCTCTAACAACAGCCAAAGTAATCATAGTGCGTATGGTTTCCATCTTGGCAATAGGGTTGAATGTTTCCT
Organism: Lygodium microphyllum; assembly: GCF_053477565.2. NCBI lineage: Eukaryota > Viridiplantae > Streptophyta > Polypodiopsida > Schizaeales > Lygodiaceae > Lygodium > Lygodium microphyllum. Next base: position 183,202,753 of record NC_141136.1, on the reverse strand, counting down.
CAGAATCAAGTCCATACTGTTGGGCATACCCCTTAGCAAGCAGCCTGGCTTTGTACCTTTTAACACTGCCATCCGATTTGCATTTGATCTTGTAGACCCATTTGCAGCCAATGGTCTTTTTCATTTCAAGGCAGTGGCACAAGATCCCATGTCTTATTTTCAACCAAGGCATTCATTTCTTCATCCATAGCTGCACACCAGTTCTCATCTCACTGCTTCAGCATATGTACCTGGTTCTTTAATCTCTATCACTTTTGTCATGTAAGCATAATGCTTTGCAGAGTATCCACTGTACGTCAACTTGTCAATAGGATATCTGACTTTGCGATCATCTAGGCTGTGGTGCACTGCTCGATTCCCCTCTCTCATGAGGCGGAATGTACTTGCTCTGCCTCATGCTAGGCATATAGATAGTCAGAATACCAAGTTCAGTGTCTAAAGTGTTAGCAAACTCATATCCAGAAGTCGTTCTACCACATGTCATCATACCAGATACATCCTCAGTAGCTTTCTCTTTTCCTTTGCTATCCAAGACATCATATCTCCCTCTCACTAACATACTAGTGTCAATGGACGGTGAGCTCCTCAATCTCCCTATCCATGGGGATACTATCTGACCACTAGGACCTGTCATAGCAGTGCCCTGTTGCAAATCAACTGTAGATACATGAATGGAAGACATATCCGATGGCACTACTGCCGGTGATACATACCAAGAGCGCATCTTATCAAAGATAACATCCCTTCTTACCAAAGTCTCCCTGGTAGAGGGATCATAGCATTTTTATGCCTTCTTCTCCTGTGAATATCCAATGAAAACACACTTATGCACTTTTGGATCCAACTTCCTTTTCTCATATGGAATGCGCACATAAGCAAGACAGCCAAAGACTTTCATGTGACTTACATCCGGCTTATAGCCATACAACTTCTCAAACGGTATCATCTCATGAATACATGTAGTGGGAGTCTGATTCAAGATATACATGGCTGTCATAACAACCTCAGCCCAATAATAGAGTGGCATCGTCTTCTCATTCATCATGGCACGAGCAGCTTCCATCAAGACCCTGTTCTTTCTTTCAACTACCCCATTTTGCTGAGGAGTGTAGCTATAAGTAAGCTACCTGTGTATGCCATTTTCACCCAGAAAATTGTCAAACTCATTTAACACATACTCCCCATCGCTATCTGATCTCAAGCAAGAGATATAGCACTCAAATTCCTTTTCAACCTACTTTTTAAATTGTTGAAAAACAGCAAACACTTCATCCTTTGTCGTTAGAATGTAAACCCAAGTATAGCGACTGTAATCATCAATAAATGTCACATAATACTTTGAGCCTCCCATAGATGCATTATGGGCTGGCCCCCAAACATCAAAGTGCACTAACTGCAATGGATGTGTACTCTACCTTACGTGCCTGACAAATGGCAACCTTGATTGCTTACAAAACTGGCAAGCATCGCATATATGACCAATATCTAAGTATTAGAGCTTGGGTAAACTTGTAACAAGCTATTTTTTTTGCATAATTTGTAGCCTTTGCAAATTCACATGCCCCACTCTCTTGTGCCAAATTTCCAAATCTCTGATAGTGCCAGAACCATGGGCAAACATAGTTGAATTCAGCTCTGGCAAAGTAGCATTAACAGTAAACATTCTGCCATTCCTGTGACCACGAGCTATTAACTTGCATCCATTGCCAAACTCTTCAATAAAGCAGCCATGCTTATTGAATCTAACCTACAAGTTCTGCTCTATCATTTGATCGACAGACAGTAAGTTCTTCGTAATGGATGGAACATGCAGTACATCATGCAAATTTTTCTTTCTGCCATCATGAATCACAAGAGGCACTTTGTCTTTATGCTCAATGCTATGTTGCGTGTCATCACCTATACATACATAGCCATGTTTTTCAGCCACCATGTCAATGAACCAATCACCGTGAGAGGTCACATGGTTGGATGCCCCTGAATCAATATACCAAACGGCATCATCAGTGGATTTTTTAGTAGCCTTGTCTTTTACATACTGCATGGCAAACAATCTATCACCTGAAGCATCATTGGTTTGACTAGACGTAGCAAAATGTCCATGTTGTTTGCCCTTCTAATTGCCCTGCTTCTTCTAGCAGTCCTTGGCAATATACTCATATTTCCTGTAGTAATGAAAATCTTTATCCTTATTCAGATTGTCAGATGGGTGCTGCTGCTGCTAGGAGTCTCTGTCTCTAGGGCTAGATCTCCCCCTGCCTCTAAAGTTTCCACCACCTCTTGCATTCAAGACCTGGTAGTTGTTACCTCCATAGGATGCATTTTGCTGGCCTCCTCTACTAGATCCATAGCCTCTACCATGGCTGCCACGGCCGCGTTGATTGGAATAAAAAAATGCATCCTTATTTTTAGAACTGCTTGACCTTGTAGCCAAGCCAAGTTTAACCTTCTCATGGATAAGCAATGCAACTAGCTCATTGAAATCAGGCATTTCAGTCCGCACAGACATAGAAGTGTCAAAGACTTATACTCAGACCCCAAGCCATTCAAAGTCACAGCAACCATGTCTTCATCTTCAACAACCTGTGAACCAACAGATGCTAGCTAATCTGCAATGGTCTTGATCTCCGTGACATAATCCTATATGGATCTGCTCTTTCTCTCCACGTTGTTAAACTTTTTCTTTAACTGTATCTTTCTGGCACTTGTGGTTGTGCCATAGTACTTGACCAAGATATCCCAAGCATCCTTAGGAGAGATGTAGTTCATTATCTGCATTACCATGGCATCTGATATACATAGAGACAACCAGTGCAAGACCCTATAGACTCTTTCTGTCCAAGCTCGATGTAGTTGTCTCTGATCAGCTGTAGGTCGATCTGGGAGCTCATGTTTAGCTTCGAATCCAATCAACAACTCCCAATATCCTTTTCCTATCGGGAAGTTTTCTACTTTGAACTTCCAGATGGCATAGTTATGGCTGTCCAACTTCTCCCCCACAATCTGGGTAATATTGTCTGTCCTTTCTACATTTGCGATGTTGTAGACCCTGTCTAGCTACCTACAAACCAATTCTTCTTAACAATTCAGCTTCAGCCTACAACTGTTTATGACAATTTTTAGCACTCTATGTGCTCAGACATTCAATTATTCCAGCTTGAAAATAGTGGTACATATACCTCTTGACACTTGGCAATCACTTAGGTATTGCAGCCTGCATGTACTTGGCAATCACTTAGGTATTGTAGCTTGCATGTACGGACTGCATTCAATGCAAAACCAGCATGTATTTGGGCAACCTGTTCATGTACAGAAAAGCAGTCTGTAGGCTGAAAGATGATAGTAACCAGTAGCTCTTTTTGAGCTCAGCACAGAGGATATGTGCCCCAAGGTCACTTACAGCAGTTCAGAGTTATATCTTTACATATGGGGTTCTAGACATATCAGTCTGACACTGAATGCAACATGAACTGTAAATTTCAGTCAAGCATAAACAGTCAATGACAATGTATTTCAGTCCACCAAACTCTTCAAAACATCATAGACATGTACCACCATACATGGGATCCGATACATGAGCCTAACTGCTTCCAAGTTGTCCCGTCTTCAAGAGCAATATCAAACAATGTATTCACACTTCATGGCCATCCAATAAAGTGTCAAAGCATTTGTTTTCTGATCCAGATTTCAGTTTCCAAGAGCATCCAATGCTCATGTCAATCCTCAAAAAATTTTACAAACATATCCAAAGTCATACATGTCATCAAGACCAATAGAAAAACATGTAATCTTCTAGTGTAGATGAATGCTTGTTATAGACTATTAACAATAGTTTTCAGCCTGCCAAGAACTTACAAATTTGAATTCTTTTGACACCAAAATTCAGTTTATAGGCATCGCATCCAATACATGTGTCTTCTTTGCATGTACAAAAGCTCAAGTGATTGTTTTGGACATGTTTGAAGGCTCCAACCTCATGTTTGACATGCATACATGTTGTGTGTACCCTGTATACAATAGACAGTGAATATTTCCAAACCTGCAAATAGTCCTTTTAGCTCATTGATGAGTCCCTGACCAAGTACTGACATGTCCAAGCTTTCAATAACCTCTCAAAGAGCATAGGCAAGCTCTATATCAGTTTGTGAATGGTGTAAGTGACAGTTTGCAAACATTTATGACAGTATCAAAACCAAGCGCAATCACGCAGGCAGTAGTCTGATGGCAGCACCATATGTTGATGACGATGATAAAGATAAGCACTTGGATGTGCTCAAGGGTGCTCCCCAAAGCTCCCACAGAAGCCTCAAACACTAACATGAAGCATAGACTCCATCTGACCAAAATGCATACCTTATTGCACATACAATGACAATCAATGGCTATCAGCCCTCTTCACTTCAAGAACCTATGTCTTCACTCCCGAATGCTTCACTCCACAGAGCCCAATCATGGGTGCTCTGATACCATGCTCAAAGTTAGAGACAGAGAGAGAGTTGGAGTAATAGTGTAAAGCATTGTGCTCTCACTCACTTCCATTATCCATTCTCACACATAACTAAAGTTAATAGTACAACCTAAGGTCTCAAGGACCATTCACACCAAAGACAATTAATTCCTAAAACACTGACTTATTCAATGTCCGCATAGTGTGGTACAGCTAGACATCCTAAGTGTCGGGTACAGTCACAACTAAAGACAGATAGATGAACTTGAAGTCTAACAACAAATAATTCGAAAATCAAATACTTTATTTCACCATCACTCCATAGAGTGATACAAAACCCTCTTTTTGCAGAAAGACACTGTCTAGCCTAGGATAGAACCTTCCAATCCCTCGGGATTGGGCTGTATGTGATTGCACTCCATCCGTAGTCAACAAGGAATTTACTGATTCAGAGCCCCTATAAGCTTCCCTGAGCCTTTGAAGCCATCCTACATAACATGGACACTTATCACTCAACCCTTTGCCCTCTCAGGTGCTCGAGTGATCAAATATCAAAAACATATATCTCCCTCAGGAGCATAGGACCCCCACCCACATGTGAGTCTTTCCACACTTCGCAGAGTGTTAGGGAGCATTGGGTTGGGGATCCCAATGTCCCGAACCACCACAATCCACAACTCATCCCGGCTGTGCAAGCCCGGAATCATAAGAGCTATAATTTGTCATTCACAAATCCAAAATTAGTCATAACCATAAGACATTTTTAAAACACTTGTCAATGTATATGATGCATGGAGTCTATCCCCTCCAATTCTCGTGTTCCTTCCTAAAAAGCAATTGATAATACTAACATATTTTGTAAGTTTAAGTACGCTCTAACTTATCGTAATCTATGTAACAAACTAGCTTATCCCTCAATAGAAAATTGTAGAGTTAATAGCTTAAAAAGTAATCCTCTTCTTATGTACTAAACCTGATTATCTTTGTTCGGCCATCCATCGTGATTACGGGTTATGGCCACAACCTTGATTTGTCGTGGAATGGTTGGTTCTTCGGTTTGAATGGGTTGGAGGTTAACTTCCACTTGTGCCTCAACATCGTGTTGAGTTCCTTGAGCAGTGATCACTTCTTCGCGTTAGGGAGCTCGCTCAGTATCTCAATGTCTCTTGGGAGCCATGGAAGAAGCTGATGGATTTGAGCAATGCTTTCGTGTAGATGTGGAGAGAGAGGGAGAGATTCGGTTTATTGCAACAAAGCTTCGTCGCATTAATATAGCAGAGAGACTTTTGCATGGGTCGTTGTGTCTATGTGTGTTCCTAACGTGACGCTCTACCCCTGTTTATATAGTAACCGGAGGAGGTAAAGAGAGGACGCTTGCTTTTTAGGGTTTTCAATGACATCATCGATGATAAAGAGATAACACTTTCTTTTAGCATTTTTTACATCATTGATGACGTTAAGAAGGGGCTCTATTTTTGTAGCACGAAGATAAAAATTGATGAATATATGAATGATGATGCACCACGCGTCATGTCGTCAAGTGGGCGTCGCTCCAAGGCAACAACCAAGGTATAGACCTTGGCATCTTGGCCTTGGCATACTTGGCAACATGCTACGAAGACTTCATTGGCGCCGTTGGCTACGCGTGAGAGGCTCCCACTAGCTTGTAGGAAAATCTTCCTGTGAGGTCACCCATCCTGACAATGTCGTCACCCAAATGCACTTAACTACCAAGTGACTATCCACTAGGCTAATTCTTTTTGTTGTTCTATACTACAAATATTGTTTTAATAAGCTAGTCTTGGGAAAGTTTCCTAAGTCTTTCTTTCATGAATTGGTATATAATCTCATTAATAGTCATAATTATCTTCATAAGTAGAGCCGATTTTGTAATTAGAGATAGTTTTTTTAAAGTGTACAACATAAACCACTTTTATTTGGAATACATACATACATTGTTTATTAAAATAAACAAAGTAATGGGAACAATACATCAATATAAAAGATTTTTAAAATACCATTTTTATATATATTTTTAACATACAAAAGAGCTCTATATATAGAGATTACTTACACATTAAAAAGAGTTCTGTTTTATTGAGGAAATTTTTATAGATAAGAATATTTATAAATAGGCCTTGAACACACGTGATATAAAAGATACACATATAGTGAAATACTCGAGGTAGTAACACCAATATCAGAGATAAAAATACCAACTTCCATAAAGCTAAGGAAAAAGCCTACAAGACATTAAGAACAATTGAATATATGTGAGAACACACTTCAAGAAGCATTAGAAGAAAAGAAAAAGGTAGTCATTTCTCTTATTAATGACACAGCCATTAAAAACAAAAAAAAAAAAGAGGATGGCCAAAAGCACCGAGAGGGCATAGTCCATGATCTAGAGAAAGCAAGTGGCAAGATACCTATGCTTAGGGAAAGCATCTTTAAGAAAAGGAAATAGGTGGAAGAGCTTGAAGGACAAGTCAAATCCCTTCAATAATAGAGTGATAAATTCAAACTAGTACAAGAAGGAATTGACATGTCGCTAAATATGCATAATGCCTAGGTTGCATTATACAAATATAGTGATATATATTACACAAAATATCCAAGATTTTATATGCCATAGGAAAAAGTATAGCATAAATTAGATTGATGCATTTAAAAAATGAGCGAATTTTCATAATTAATTAAAAATCCCTAATCTTTGATATGGACTATGTTGTATAATAGAATTAATCATACAATAGCATACTTCCCTACTACAAATAGGCTAAATTGGCTTATCTCAACTAAATCTAATGCATTCTTGTCTATGGCTAAAGACATTGAGTTTGTCAAGCACTAAGGCAAAGGAAAAAGAAATCAAACTAAGGATATTACACTCATCAATGTACAATAATAAAATGCTAAAGTAAATCTAGGAGTTTTAAGTTGACCTCAATATTTAGTTGCTTAAATTTGTTAACCCTTTCTTTAACATTTTCATATTAAAACTTAAATAAAAATGCAAGAAATTTTTCTTCTAAAATTAGAAGTAACATTTAACTTTAAAATTCTTATTTGAACCTAAATTTGGGCCATCTAAAATTTTTACCACAAGTTTTAAGTATATTAGGTTTAAATGAGATCATTAAAGATATTTAAATTTAAGAAGAGATGTCTATAAATTATAGCAAGAAGTACTAGCAATGAAATGGAACTAAAGCACCTCTAACGTAATGAATTTATTTTTTAAGTAAACTTGTTGAAAGTGGGTGTCAAGTTCACATCTCTACTTGAAGAATTTATTTTTTTAAGTAGACTTGTTTAGGTTGAACATCAAATGATCATCTCTATTGGATTGGATCTTCAAATAAAACTCCCATGTTTATAGGATTGAGTAAAATATAAGATGCCTCAAAATCTATTCTAAGATTTAAGTTATACTTCCATTGAGTACACGAGTCTTTATCATTTTTTATTTTCATCAACAAATAGCACTTAAATAAACTTACATGTATTCAGTTATTTTTCTATTAAAGTGAAAAAAAGTTGTGACCTTCCTATTCAAATAGACTCTTAAGAATATCAAACTAAGTTGTTGCATATGTAGTTCTATAGTAAAAAGGTTCTTTGTTTTACACTTACAATTGTAAAAGAAGCAAGACAAGTGCAACGCAAGCTAGGCAAACAAAACAAGAACAAGCATAAAACATGAACAAAAATATGTTAAGAGCTTCAACATGATGCAAGTAACATAGTTGCTTCTCACATTAAGAGACACCTTTTGAATACCAATAAATATGACAACTTGAAAGAACCTATCACCCAATACAAAAGCAATGTTTAGCAATGTTGGAGCAAGTATTATCATAAAGTTGCACTAAAAAAAGGGCCTTGCATTGAGGTGTAGGATGCATTAGCTTAAACATGTACAATTGAGAAGAATGAGCTTTAAAGTGCTCAATAATCACACCCTCGTTCTATGAAAGATGCAAACGGTATAGGTTCATCTCAAGCAACAAGTCCATCATGGGACAAGACTTGAGGACAATGTGAGAAGCAAAATAACATGGAATGGTACTTAAGGTGACCTAGGTGCTCATTGCATGTGGCATCTCATCTAAGGTCAACTAGAATCCACTATTCCTAGATGCTGCGATGTTCACTGCAAAACTAGATATACCTTGACAAATTGCATTAAGATATTCACAAAGAACTTGTATATAAATAAAATGGAACTCTAGGTCTACCTACGACATTAGATATTTGAGTATGCCCTATGACATGGTTCCACAATTGATTTGGATGAAGGGGCAAAAAACCAATGCAAGTCACAATGTGGCGACCTAAGAGAAAATGTGTTCTTATAAGAAATTGATACTTCTCTTCATCTCTTCATAAGAAAAATGCAAGTTTTACTAAGTGCATCTATGAATGATCCCTTTGCAAGGTTGGAGATCCCAACAATAATATCATTGACATGGTGTCACAATACATCTGATTATGAGTTACAACTCTAATTAACATGCTCTTCAAAGATGTGGGGAAGCTTCTCTTCATATGACCTTTACATGTGCTCATCTTGTGGAAGAGTGTCTTTTGGGAGATCATGTTAAGGAAAAGATCTTGCACCTCCTTCAAGATTTGCGTGCTTAGATAGTTGCTACCACTCATTTTTATGCATTATTTGAATAAACAATATAGACTTAGCATTTGCAAAAGCCAAGGCTTTGCTTCAAAGTTCTAGCACAACACTTCGAAAACTCAGGTGAATGGAACAAAGCTTCAAATCCATGTCACATTTTCCCCCATGTGTAGCAATCATTATGCATATAAAGAAAAGACTATTTTCCACAAGCACCTAGCAATGTGCAAGAAATGGTACCGTATGAAAAGAAGAGACATGCTTCATTAGCAAATTGTTATTAAAATTTGCAACAGACAATAGCATTACATGTGTGTCCACTTCATCTCTCACACAATGGTTTGGCAAACAATGCTTTAGCAAACTTACTCGGATGGTACTGCTCCAAAGAACAAGAAACACGGGCTACGGACATGCCGTTTTCGTGTTTATGGGTGAATGGCTGCCGGTGTCAACCTGGTTCAGTTGGACACGTTACAGGCTAAACCTAAGTTCCCTGATAAATTGGAGAGAGAGAGAGACAGACTGACTGACAGTCAGTCTGTGTGTGTGTGTGTGTGTGTTTCATGCTTCGATGTAAACTGTTTCGAAGTAGCGTGAGCCCACGTCAGACAAGATGATGGCATTTTTGGAGGGGCGGGGCAATAAATAATCAGTTTCTGGTTTTCTTTTTTCTTTTTTCTTTTTTCCCAATTGGGGGGGGGGGGGGGGGGGGGGGGGTAAATAAGAAAACCGAAATTAATACAATACAGCAGAAGCGATAATCCTATATTTTTAAAAAGCTTATATTTCATCCAATAATAGATGCCATTTTTTCTCGCAAATTCTGGTTTTTTTTTGTTGAGAAAAGACAAATACTTTTGCATGAGAATGCGTTCCTTGCATCCAACTAACCCCCTTCCCCCCCCTCGTAATACCATCTTTCTCCCCCTCGTGCACACCATGACCCCCCATGCATTATACATATCACTTCACACTCTCTCGAGACGTAATCACTCTCTCTCTCACTCTCTCTCTGTGACTACTTACTCTCCCTATATTCACACAACACACAATGTTGCAGACATCTCTCACTCTCTTCTAGTGATGACGATCTGATCAGCTTGACTATATACTCTCCCCCGCCCCTCACAATTCTATCCTTCCCATTCATGGGTCTCTCATGTGCCTCTCTCCCTACCTCTCATCTGCACTTCAATTCAATACCAATAACAATGCCTTTGCCACAACACCATTTGCTGATATTGCCATCAGCTCTTGTACATATCGATGTCTCCTCACTCTCGAGTTTCATTTTACTGGCTGCTTAAAGAGACACCATTTTCACCCTCTACATCCAGCTCCCCTTCCCAACACACTTACCCATCAAGACATGTTTACTGCAGTATGCTGCTCCTGGTAAGTAGTCACATGCTTGACTGACTCCAAGAGAGGCATATTGAGATACAAAGAGGATTTCCATGGCACACACTGGAGACCATGCAGGACACTACCAGCTCAGCCGCATGGACTCCACTTCAGATTGCTCTACTAACAAGGATGACAGTGTGAGGAGTGGGTGCGCTGTGGAGATCGGTAAAGACATCGGAAGCCCGTTTGTGCTCATCCGAACTCACAGCCGTGACGACGACGGCCGTGCCACAAGAACAGGTGTCTACAGATAAATATTTACAACTAGCATACTCCTTGATGCCATAATGGTCACAGATTTCCTCTCCCACTTCACCACATCTTGACTGATGGTGTCTTGTAGAGCTTAGCTGACCACCTCTGAATGGATTTTCACTTCAGCTGATTAAGCATAAGCACAATTCAGATGAGATACCACACCATGATTAATCAATTCATTGCTGCCTTATAGTGGATGCTGTGATTTTTGGCATGTTGCGGCACAGTGCATTTATTGGACCAAAAACGTGTACATTTGAATTCGGCAGACTGACTCTTGTGTTCTTGTTTCTTTATATCATCTGGCACTGTAGGGAATGTATGGACTGCTTCAGCTCATGTTATAACTGCAGTTATAGGGTCTGGGGTGCTATCACTTGCATGGAGCATAGCTCAGATTGGATGGATTGCAGGACCCCCCATTCTTCTTGCCTTTGCCTTTGTCACCTACTACACCTCTGTCCTGCTGGCCAGTTGCTACCGCTCTCCAGACCCAGTTGTTGGAAGAAGAAATTACACATACATGGATGCTGTGAGAGCAATCCTAGGTACGTGGCTTGTTTTCCTGTTTGCATACAATGACCTGCACTGCATCTTGAATTTGGAAGGAGCTGTACAATATGCCTGTTTCTCAAATGGTTCGAACTACCGCAAGGAAAACCTTAAATCTGAACAATGCAAACCTTTTAGTCGGATCGAACTATATGTGCTATAACATGACTGAGTTGAATCAAACTTCTGAAGTTCATGCTATGCACTGATGGAGATGGCTGAAATCTTATCCAAAGGAATGCTTTTGTATAATACACACTGCTATGCTGACGTTCCATGAGCTCTAGTGAACCATCTTAAAAAAAAGTTTGTTAAATTGCAGGTGGAAAACAAATCTGGGTTTGTGGATTAGTGCAGTATATCAACTTGATTGGTACAGCTATTGGCTATACTATCACAGCTTCCATCAGTATGGTGTATGTTCCCAGCTAACTTAAGCCCAAACATAATTAACATGTAGTTGCTAAGTAGATTCACCTGACCCAGGATTGTTGTAACAGTTGTTCAATATATAGAGTTTGATATATTGATCTCTGCATCTTCCACATTGTGCTTTACAGAGCCATCAAGCGGTCAAATTGCTTCCATAAAAAAGGCCATGATGCAGATTGTTATACATCCAACAACACATACATGGTGCTGTTTGGTGCACTCCAAATGATTCTCTCCCAAATACCGGACTTCGACAGACTATGGTGGCTCTCTATAGTTGCTGCCATAATGTCGTTTTCGTACTCATCAATCGGCCTAGGGTTGGCCATTGGAAAAGCATCAGGTTAGTATTGACCTGAGGTAAAAACATGGCATTTGTGGTCTTGAGTATAGAGCTAATTGGATCAATTTTGCGATTTGTTGAATGTGGCTCTTAGAAAAGGGCCATTCATATGGGACCGCTACAGGAGTCAGCATAGACTTGATCTCTGTTGAGAAGAAAACGTGGTCTTTTTTTCAAGCCCTTGGGAACATTGCATTTGCGTACTCATTCACAATGATCCTCATTGAGATACAGGTTACATTGAATGTTTCAAGTTGAGCTTTTTTAGCTGACAGTTAACCATATATCCAGTTTACAACATGTATTAATCCTACATGTCACTTCCTCTCTCCCCTCTCTCTTGTAATACTTGTTTACTTAATGATGTACAATAAAGACACAGGCAATGTGTGTCAAGAATCTCCACAGACACCACTAATGCACACGAGTTTTCTTGATAAATAACAAGAATTTGCTTGTATCTTCCAGGATACTTTGAAGTCCCCACCTCCAGAGCACAAAACAATGAAGAAAGCCTCATTGACAGGGATCATGGTTACAACTGTCTTCTACATGTCAGTGGGCTGTGTGGGATATGCTGCATTTGGCAACAGTGCCCCTGGCAACATGCTCACTGGGTTTGGATTTTACAATCCCTATTGGCTGGTGGACTTTGCAAATGCATGCATTGTGGTACATCTCGTGGGAGCTTATCAGGTAGCACAAATAATATCTGGGTTTCTACTGGCCAAGTTTAATATTTTGAGAGATGATAACAGTTAGAACACATGTAATATGCTTCCCAGAAATGTTACTTCTTTGGTATAGAAAAGTAGGTAACTACTCTGCTGCAGAGAAGAAATCTTAGGGATGAGGCCACATGAGCATGAACTTGTTCATTCATCTATTCAATATTGTAGAACGAGACTGGACGCGCAGTCATTTGACCAATTTGCTAGTGTAAGCAACTACGGTACAGTCACTGTTTTGCATTGCAAACAGAAGGAGGTCAGCAGGCTTTGTCTTTTATATAATGTGCCTGCTAATAGTAATACTCGATAACTTGTAAAAACTGGAAGCTTGCCATACGAATTCTCAATCTCATTGCCTAGAATCAGGTTCTGATCAGACATGCATGTGCCCTTGTCAGGCCATCTTTATTTTCCTGAACTAAGGACAATATGAAGCTGCTACTAATGAGAATACTGATACTGATTATACATTTGGGATGTATTTTTAAAGGAAAACAAAAAACATTTGAACTCACATAGCTTTGGGTGACATTGAGACCATTTGTATGTTCCTGGCTGATGATGTCTGATGAAGGAAGTGGTGTTTGAATGTTGAGCAGGTGTTCACACAGCCAGTGTTTGCTTTCTTTGAGAGCTGGGCAATGAAGAGGTGGGGGGCAGCAGGCAGTACAGTGCTGGGCCATGAGCACAAGATCCCAGTGCCCTTCTGCAGGAGGACAGTGAAGGTGAGCCTGTTCAGGCTGGTGTGGAGGAGCCTGTTTGTGGCCACAACCACAGTGGTGTCCATGATCCTGCCTTTCTTCAATGACATCCTGGGCCTCCTTGGGGCCCTGGCCTTCTGGCCCCTCACTGTGTATTTCCCCATATCCATGCACATTGCGCAGCACCAGCTCAGGCCTTGGACCCCCAAGTGGACTGCCCTCCAGGGCTTGAGCCTCACCTGCTTCCTTGTCTCCCTGGCTGCTGGACTTGGCTCCCTTGCTGCCCTTGTGGCTGACCTCAGAAAGTATACGCCCTTCAAAACCCATTACTGAGACTACATCAACCACCCAAAAAATAGTAATAAAGCAATTTAAGCTCTTCAATGCATGTATCCCTAAAACCTACTCTTTTAGTTATGTTTAAAACCTACTCTTTAGTTATGTTTATGCAAACCTCCCATGATCCATCCAACAAGGGCTTTTAAACATTGGGTGTTTGTGGGTTTCTATACCTACATGATGCAAAAGAACTTGAAAAGGTAATACCGCACTTTTAGCAAGCATCTTCGAACTACTTGATTCAGCTTTATCCCAATCTCCTACATGAACGGGTAATAGGTTTTGAACCAATGACCTTTCACTAGTCAACTTATCGTCCACCCCATCACATAGTTGACATATAATCTCTAAAAGTTAATTGGCGCATCTTTGAAGAGTCTATCTAAGCAGAGCAATGATGATATTTTGCATTTGTCATCTTTAAGATTTTCGGCCTCCCAAAAAGGCAAGACAAGGGCATAACACGCTTGTAAGTGAGTCAAAGTCATTAACATTAAAATAAATTAGTATTTAAATGTTTGCATTTGGTCGCATGTTTGATATTTATTAGCATTTTATACTTTTTTAGATCTCATTTCAGTGGATTCTTGCTTGAATTTTGGGTATCTCAATAAGATCTAGGTCACACCAAGGTTTACTATGCTGATTTTGGGCTAAGCCTACCCCCACAAACCTTTGGGTCTTGCCAGGGTTTTGGAGGATACCTTTTCCCAACCTCTCTTAGCTAGTTTTGGGAAAGATGAAAAAGTAGAGGCTATTTTAACCTCCAACGCCCCCCACCCCAAGCCCCCCCTTCTCTCTCTCTCTCTCTCTCTCTCTCTCTCTCTAGCTGCTACTCTCGTGGCTTCTACTTCCATTGTTGTTGCTATTGCTACTCCCCCCCTACTTCCCACGACTCAAACTATGCTCCTACTTATGCCCCTATTGCCTATCCTACTACCCCATATACTTTTGTTTTGCTCTTGCCATTTGCTACCCCTGCAGCAGCTACCCTTCCTACACATGCAATAGCTCGTGTTGCCCCTGCAGTAGCTATTCCTCTCCTTGTAGCTCTTACTACCCCTGCTGCTCCCACTAGTATTGCCCCTACTGGTGTAACTACCCTGCCATCAGTGCTACACATGTTGTTGCAACTACTACTAGCCCTATTGTTGTTGTTTCTCCTACTGCTACAGCTAGTCTTGTTGCCATTGATTCAACTAGGTTGTTGCTACTAAAAACATTTCTCTTCAATCTTTCTCTCTCTTCCCCCCCCATAGAAAACCATGAGCAATAGTTTGCTTCCAACAGTCATCGTCATATCGAGCAACATAAGGAAATAGTGATTCATCTTAAATCTTGCAACCAATATCACTTACAAAACCACCAACTATAAAGATGTCCATTGCAAATACACAAAGATTAGTCATTTTCATACTTGCTTAGCCAAAGCAAGTTCATCTGCAAGTTGAAGGTTCAAATCATTAGTCCTATTCTAAGATTGAGGTATCATATTCCTATGAATTTGCTATCTCAATTTAAAAGGTGTGATAACCAAGTGACTATATGCTTCAAACTCACAATTGAAAAGGAACAAAACAAGTCATTCATGCTCTAAAACATAAGTCAATGGATGCTCTGAAACATAAAGATAGTTCATTGCATATCAAACAGCATCTGTACTAAATCAAACACCATCTTGAAACTATAACAAACCAAACACCATCTTCATATAAAAGCTATAACAAAAATACTTGGAAAATTTCATGCATAGAATCTACAAAACTTGAAATCATTACCTTCTGTGCCGCCTGACATGAGTGGATCATTCTCTTGATTAGTGCAAGATTGGTGCAATGTAGGAAATGAACAATAATAAGATTCTCTTGACTCAAACATCCATTGAGACAAATGTAGAGGCTTGTCTGCGAATGAGCAAGGTCATACATGCGACACCTACTCCCCCTAGTCCAAGCCACTATCATAGAGATCATGACTGCTTGGGAGACCCTTCAAAGCAATCCTTCAATGTCTATTGCCCCAAACTTGCATGAAGAAAATGATATGCCCTTGGATCATTTCATTGTTTCAGTTCTAGCATTACTGTGGGCTTCATCGGCTTCTATCCATAGGGTCCCTGATTTGCTTCCAATTATGGGGGTGATATCCCAAGGTGGTACATTAAGTCAAGGTCATCTATCCATTGGTGGAACCACTTCATGTTCTATGATGCACTGGATGATGAGCATTCGAGGGAGCTATTTAGACTACCTTATCCATTATTCACTTCTTTGTGTGACCTTGTGCGAGCAGACTTGCAGCAAGGGAACATACTACGTCACTTCTGTGGCATGCTTGGCCATATCTTCTCCATTGAGAAAAAGGTTGCAATTCTAGTGATGTTGCTTGCCTCATGTAATACTCATGCCCATGTGGTAAATACTTTCAGTTTTGGGCACTCAACCGTAACAAAATTCCTCCACAAGTTTGTGGATGCATTGTTACAGCATGGAACTCACCTAATACAATGGCCTTCAACAGCATCAGCATTGCAAGAGGTCAAGGATGGCTTTAAAGAACGTAGGGGTCTTCCCAACTGATGTGGTGCCAT
Source organism: Lygodium microphyllum (assembly GCF_053477565.2). Taxonomy (NCBI): domain Eukaryota; kingdom Viridiplantae; phylum Streptophyta; class Polypodiopsida; order Schizaeales; family Lygodiaceae; genus Lygodium; species Lygodium microphyllum. Next base: position 183,186,314 of record NC_141136.1, on the reverse strand, counting down.
TGATTGCACCCACATTAACATGAAGTTGCCACCAAATGAGAATTCCATGGCTTGATTTGATCGATACTCTAATTACATCATGATCATTCAAGGGGTTGGGGATATCACAATGAAGCTTATAGATGTGAATGTTGGCTAGCCTAGTTCTGCCAATGATAAGAGAGTTTTGAATAGCATAGAATTTTATTGGCTTTGCAAGGTCGACAAAGGTTGACCAGAGCTCCATTTGAGTATGTTGATTGCTGGGTGATCGCTCCATCCCTAATTACATTGTTTTGGGGACAATGGGTTTATGATTCTTCCTTGGTTGATGATGCCATTTCCCTGTGCTATGCTATCTAACCCACAAATTTCTCATTACAACTTTCTCAAGTCTTCCACTTGCATCATTTCTGAGTGAAGCCCTTGGATGACTCATGGGAATATGGGAAATCTTGGAAGGTAGAATTTACTCTCCTTATGCTGATTCTCTTCCTCACATGATCACTGCTTGTTGTAATAGATTTGGCGAATCCTAGAGATAGATATTGGTGGTATCAACATAAACAAACCACTATTGGATAACACTTTTGCTCTTGTGAAGACGGATGATTCCTTGGATGCCTTAATAGGTGGCTATATCCATGATGACTTCGTGGAATACACGCATATGAGAGCTTTATAAGGATCAAGCTCAAAACCTCATCTCCATTCCATGTAGACAAGTGCTTTGACTAATTCTAATTTTGAGGTTCATTTTCTTATTATTGTTTTGACATCATTAGACACTAATATTTTTATTTGATAATGAAACAATATGACTCCATTCCATGGTTTTTAGCACAATAAAAAAGAAATGAACTTGAATTTAAATGGCAATTAAGACAACAAATGAAAAACATTGCAACAATATACATCTTCTCGGCTATCATACTCAATGTTGTAGCCAGGTCTTAAACACCATTTGCATACTCCATAGATATTTCTAGCTTCTTCAACTCTATATCAATGGTCATCTCTTTGTGTTGTTGGGATTGAACATCCAACACCTGCTCATGTCTCTCCTTCTTGGTAGCCTTTGCAAGCTCTAAAGTGTGAGACAAATCCTTGGTTGCCTCGTTGAGACCTACATCAAAATTATGGTTTCGCTTGCAAGACTTCTTTGTGACCCCACCATTTGTTGGTGTTTTCTCAAACTAAGATGAACTATCCCCCAGTTCACTAGCATGTGGAACAAATTGAGAAGTGGTTGATGAGGTTGGCAATCGTGTGTGAAGGTAGTATGAAAGTTAATACAATAGCCAAGATTGGGAATTCATAAGTTTGAACACAAGGAAACATACCATTGCTACTATCTAGCACTAAAGCTATCGGATTCACAATCCAAACAGCTCCTTCATTAGGTCGTAAATATCCTTATCAAGGTTTTTATGGCTAAATTTATTCTCTGATGTGTGCTACTCTACCATCATGGTCCAATAGCTATCTCTTCTAGATGGTAAGTTCCTCTCCCAATTTCAAATCTCTCTATGACATAGGGTTAGTCATTTAAACTTCTCATATGCATGTTTCCTATCCACCTTTAGGCTACTTTCATCGCAAAGGCTAACAACATCCATCCATTTCTCTTCATTTGTCTTTATTTTTTGGCATAGGTCCCCTTCCATGCACTTCTCATCATACATTTTCTTACACCGAAGTAGTGTCACAATGCTTGTTAGATCCCAGCGGTAGTACCTAGTTGGTGTTTTTTTGGCTTTTTTTTTGTTTGTCTTTTTCCACCCTACCACGATCACGTCCAATAGTCCCCCTTGTTGCTCCACTTTGAGGTTGTGATTCTTCCTTATCAATTGATGTAGATCCCTCTATGAGATCACTTGAAGAGGGAGGCTGACTTGGAGGACAAGGGGTTTGTTCCAATGGAGAGTGTAAAGGCCACTAGGATTGTGGGAAGGACGATGGATGATTACGCTTAGAATGAGGTGTTAGTGACATGTACTATGGCTGCAAGCCTTCCATCGATGAAGAGTAGCCTAGCAGAGAAGTGGTGGGTAGCATTTGACTTTACAACACCACTTCATCATCTTGCAAATCTTGATTTAGATCCTTTAGACTACGTTGCATGGGAGACATGAATGGTGGAGGCCCTGAGAGAGTGAAGGGCAATCAATGAAACATATTTTATGACTTTTGGACATCCCACTTTTAGTATGTTAGGGTATATACATAGGTGGACCTTTAAACATAGAAAGCACAACAAGGCAAGTTAAGCTATGATTGAAAATGTTGACTCCTTTCACTCACAAATTCATTTCAAAAGGTAAAATGTAATGTCAAGAAAGTACACACAATTGAAGATGTTGGCTCCTTTCACTTGCAAATTCATTTCAAAAGGCAAAATGTAAAGTCAAGAAATTGCACAAAGATGGACGAGATGCAAGGGATATGGTGTTTCATAAACGATGACAAAGAGGGATCGACATAAAAAGTGACAATATGAAATTGAACTAAGGATGGAAAATGAATATGAGGAAGAACATCCCTACAAACAAGTAAGCACAAAATCAAAGGAGGTTGGAAGCCTACTATATAAACAATGAGATAGGTTGTCTATCAATAAAAGCAAGATTCAAGTGTGCAACTTGGTTAACTAATAATTGCTTGTATAACAAATCAAGACAATATGTAACAAACACTTGATTTATTAAACATTAATGGAAAGAGTGAGTGTTTTGCATTCACATGCCTCATGGATGGAGACGATGAGGCAAAAAGGACCCTCAACACCATAATGATACATCTACATCAATAATTGATCTGCCAATTTGATATGCATGCATCCAATGAATGATAGCATGCAAAACCAATCCGAAGTATTTACATGCACAAACCACAAAAAATAATGAAAGCAACCAAAAATTATCATAGAAACCCCCCAAAAAAAAACGATTTCAAAAGCCACCCAAATTGATGGTCTATGCATGGAATTATGATTATGAAATTGCAAGCATAAAAAGGAAATCAAATTGCAACTATTTAGTCATTCATGGTCATCCAATTTATAATATTCAGCCATGTATCAAAGTGAAACCTTTAGCTATTTAACTATGTATCAAATTTAAATCTCCCCAATCTTCAACTATTAAGCGTACTTCATGAATCAAAATGAGTGGCTCCAAATTGAGAAGCATTGTGCCCTCCTTAATAGGCTATTATCAAAGACACCCTATCAAGTAGGGCAAAAGGGTCTACAATTTAGAGCAGGTCCTCCTCCTTAATAGCTTGATCAAGGCTCGTGATTAAGACAAGTAGTAAGAAACTCAAGGAAACAATGCCAAACATCCTACTATCTCTAGCAAGATCAGTAGGCAAGCTCTAAAGTGACAAAGTAAAGGAGTGATCCGTACCTTGGATCAACGGTATGATCATCAAATTTAATAATAGCAAAGAAGTTCACTAGTTCCCACTCACATGCCCAAAGTTGATGTACACCAATTGGAATGAAAAAAGAAAATCAAACCAGACACACAAGAATAGTTAGTAATACAAAACTAACATTGCATCCACTTTAAAACCGAGAAGTGCTGATGAAATCACATGCATGCAGAGGAGCCCAAATTGCCAACATATACTCTACTAGTTCAACCATGCACACAAAGATCGTCATCTAGCTGCTCATGCAATCGTTTATGCACATTGTAGACACCACGTGCAATACAAATATTTTCATTTCTTTATCGCAAAGTGTAAAGCGCAATCAAAATCATCTTGAAAATTCAAGCCATGTAGCATCAATTAATTAATAACAAGGAATGTGGTTGCAGACAAGGTGCAAATCACACATCATCATATCAAACACATACCTTGCACAATCAAATCAATCAACATGAGGCTTCTCATTTAAACATCAATTTAAACATCAATAGATTCCACTCACACTTCCAAAATAGATGCAGACCATCTACCAAAGAAAAAAGAAATGGAAATGAGACACACATGAAAAATATTTAATATGAAACTATGCATGTGCATCTACTTTGATATCATGAAATGATGATGAAATTGTATGCGTATAGAGAGCCCAAATCACATGTATGCACTCTGTGAGTTCAGCCATGCACAAGGATCCCATTCCACTATCCTATACATAAATTTATGTGCATTATCCACACTTTTAAACAAAAGAAGGTTTATATTTCTTAACCCAGAACATGTTTCTCCATTGCCAACATGCTCCTAAAACAAGATATTCTCTTGGGTGGTTGGGGGGTTAATAGAGCTTTCTCATCTTCTTATGTTCACTTGAAGCTATAGAAACCATGCTCTCTCACTCACTCACTCACTCACTCACTCACTCACTCTCTCTCTCTCTCTCTCTCTCTCTCTCTCTCTCTCTCTCTCTCTCTCTCTCTCTCTCTCTCTCTCTCTCTCTCTCTCTCTCTCTCTCTCTCTCTCTCTCTCTCTCTCTCTCTCTCTATTTTTCTTTTAGCTCCATATGGGACCTTATTGTTGTCCTTGTGCGGCCCTCCTCTAGTAATCCAAATTCAAGTATGGGTTAGTTGTGCCCTTCAAGATTTAGACCATGGAATATTGGCTACTTTTATATCCAATCACGGCATTTATAAGATGGCTGCAAAGGGGTTTTGTAGCAACCAATCCTTGTGGATGTTTTTAATACTTAATATCCATCTCAATTAGTCAATTGCGCCTTCCAAGATTTGGGCCATGGAATATTAGCCACTTTTATGTCCTAGTCAGAACATTTACAAGATGGTCATAAAGGCATTTTATAGCAATCAATCCTTGTAAATGTTTGCTATCCTTAATATCCATCTAGCACATTTACAAGATGGCAATAAAGGTGCTTTATAGCAATCAATCCTTGTAGATGGTTGTTATCCTTAATATCCATCTCACCTACCAATTGAAAGCTACATATCTAGGATGTTGACACTTAAAGTGTACAATCATCAATGTCATCCTACATGCTTGAATTGACTCTTTCCCTTCCTATTACCTAATTGAAAGCATGCACTTCTAGCAAGCATCAAGCATAAAGGATGTTTTTTCTTTTGCTATCTTGAATATATATGTAAATGGTTGAAACAATATTTCTAAATAATGTGTTGACAATATAATATTATGAAAAAAATGTATTTATAAAGCCTACTTAGAGCCATCTTCAATATTAGACCTACATGGAAGCAGTACTTTTCGAAAGACCTTAAAGATCCTCTCAGTGGATATACATCCTTTGAGAGAGTTGTAATAACCAGGAAATTCGTGCAATTATAGGCACCAAAATGTGCTCAACATGATAAAATCCTTTGTAAAATAACATTTTTCTTTTGTACCATCTTGTAAAAAATCAAATGTGAAGCAATGTATGAAGTGTGGGTCCAAAGGCTCACAATTTAAAATATCAAAGGAAAAGGATGGTCAAACACCTTTTGTTCCATTCCAGAAATTGAAGGGTTTTGGACCTTAGCCTAAATGTATGGAGCTCAATTTTATAATATCAAGAAGGGAAAAGGAGGAGGCTTGTTGGGTGATTTGAGGAGGTGGGAGGTTGAGGTGGTTACAACCTCTCTCTTCCTTTATATTCACCTTTCATGGTTCATTTCCCCCTCTCCCATTTTGGCATAACTCTCATTTCTCATTCTTGTTTCTTCCCTCGTGCTCCTTTGCAAGATCTCATGGAGAGATAGGAAGAGGAAGAGAGTGAGGATGGAACCATTGTTCAATTTCTTGTGTGTCTCTTTCTTGTGTGTTTTGAGGTTTCTTTGTGAAGAAGAAGGCTTCTTGCAGGTTTTTGTGGCCAGCAAGTATGCTTGCAGTCTCTACCTAGCCGGTTTCTGGTTTGATTTCTGCCGTGGCAAGATGCTCTTCATTTGGTGCGCTGGCCGGGAATAGAGGTGGCTATGGAGCTTGCAAAAGAAAGGATTTGCAGTCCCATTTTGGCTATGGAAAGCTATCTTGCTTGGATGCATTCCAACTATCCCACTTCTCCCAACTCTCCCTCCTCCGCCTTCTACCCTTCTCATCCTCTCTCCCACCTACAGTCCTTTGGCAACCTTTGGACCTTTGCAATATCACTCTTTCTATACACACAAAAGTATTACCTATTTTCTATTTCTTTTAGTTTTATCTTTAATAAAACCTACCTTCCTTTCCCTTCCAGAATATAACAACCGGGTGGAGTGCATAATTGCAATATCTTTTGTGAGGGTATGCACTATGGTCATATCTTTTTCGGGTTTTAATGAGCTATCATTCAATCCGTCATTGAGTGTGTTGTTGTTTTTGTGTGCAAGTTGGATTAAGAGCCCTATCTTTTTTGTGCTAAGTGAATTTTTTGTGGTGTGATTTTCAACCTAGGCTCCCCGTCCCCTAGTTGTGTTTTTTCTATTGTGTGTTTTTTCCTTTCCTCTCCCCTTGAAATTTGGAGATTCAAGCAGAAAATGAAGACTGAAGATAAAGACAAAGATTTCTCAAGTGTAAATCGTGGTTCTTCTTCAATTTGTTCGCGGGGACGCCTCACACTTAAGTCTGGGAGGAATGATAGCCAGGAAATTTGTGCAAATATAGGCACCAAAATGTGCTCAACATGAAAACATCCTTTGTAAAATAACATTTTGCTTTTGTACCATCTCGTAAAAAATCAAACGTGAAGCAATGTATGAAGTGTGGGTCAAACGGCTCACAATTTAAAATATGAAAGGAAAAGGATGGTCAAACACCTTTTGTCCCATCCCAGAAATTGAAGGGTCTTTTTATGTTAGCCTAAATGTATGCAACTCAATTTTATAATATCAAGAAAGGAATAGGAGGAGGCTTTTCAGGTGATTTGAGGAGGTGGGAGGTTGAGGTGGTTACAACCTCTCTCTTTATCTTCTCCTGTCACAATTCATTTCCCTCTCTCCCATTTTGGCATAACTCTTGTTTCTCATTCTTGTTTCTTTCTCTCTTGTGCTCCTTTGCAAGATCTCATGGAGAGAGAGGAAGAGGAAGAGAGTGAGGATGGAGGCATTGTTCAAGTTCTTGTGTGCCTCTTTCTTGTTTGTTTTGAGGATATGGTTTCCTGGTGAAGAAGAAGGTTTCTTGTACGTTTTTGTGGCTAGCAAGTATGCTTGCAGCCTCTACCTAGCCAGTTTGTGGTTTGATTTCTGCCGTGGAAGGGTGCTCTTCATTTGGTGCACTGGCTGGGAATAGAGGTGGTTATGGAACTTGCAAAAGAAAGGATTTGCAGTCCCATTTTGGCTATGGAAAGCTATCTTTCTTTGCTGCATTCGAAGACTAAGAGAAGGTTCCAACCATTTAAGACTTTCAAATATAAGAAGATGAGAACAAGGGGAAGATCAAGGATTATGGATTTGTGGTTCGTTGGCTTGCTATTGGTGCTTGTCACACACTCCAACTCCAACTCCTTCTTCAATTTCCCTATGTATCCCACTTTTTCCAACTCTCCCTCCTTCGCCTTCTACCTTTCTCATCCTCTCTCCCACCTACAGTCCTTTGGTCTCCTTTTGACCTTTGTAATATCACTCTTTGTATACACACACATGTATTGCCTTCTTTCTATACACACACAAGTATTGCCTATTTTCTATTTCTTTTAGTTTTATCTTTAATAAACCTACCTTCCTTTCCCTTCAAAAATATAACAACCGGGTGGAGTGTATAATTGCAATATCTTTTGTGAGAGTATGCACTATGGTTATATCTTTTTCGGGTTTTAATGAGCTTCATGATGTGGCTATCATTCAATCCATGGTTGAGTGTGTTGTTGTTTTTTTGTGCAAGTTGGATTAAGAGCCCTATCTTTTGTGTGCTAAGTGAATCTTTTGTGGTGTGATTTTCAACCTAGGCTCCCCGTTCTAGTATAGTGTTTTTTCTATTATGTGTTTTTCCCTTTCCTTTCCCATTGAAATTTAGAGATTCAAGAAGAAAATGAAGACTAAAGATAGAGATGAAGATTTCTCAAGTGTTGATCATGGTTCTTCTTTAATTTGTTCACAGCAGGGACGCTTAAGACTTAAGTGTGAGAGAAATGATAACTAGAAAATTTGTGCAAATATAGGCACAAATGTGCTCAACATGAAAACATCCTTTGTAGAATAACGCTTTTCTTTTGTACCATCTTGTAAAAAATCAAATGTGAAGCAATGTATGAAGTGTGGGTCCAAAGGCTTACAATTTAAAATATGAAAGGAAAAGGATGGTCAAACACCTTTTGTTCCATTCCAGAAATTGAAGGGTCTTTAGACCTTAGCCTAAATGTATGCAACTCAATTTTATAATATCAAGAAAGAAAAAGGAGGCGGCTTTTCGAGTGATTTGAGGAGGTGGGAGGTTGAGGTGGTTACAACCTCTCTCTTTCTTTATCTTCTCCTGTCACGGTTCATTTCCCTCTCTCCCATTTTGGCATAACTCTCATTTCTCATTCTTGTTTCTTTCTCTCTTGTGCTCCTTTGCAAGATCTCATGGAGATAGAGGAAGAGGAAGAGAGTGAGGATGGAAGCATTGTTCAATTTCTTGTGTGCCTCTTTCTTGTGTGTTTTGAGGATATGGTTTCTTGGTGAAGAAGAAGGTTTCTTGTAGGTTTTTGTGGCCAACAAGTATACTTGCAGCCTCTACCTAGCCGGTTTGTGGTTTGATTTGTGATGTGGAAGGGTGCTCTTCATTTGGTGCACTTCCCGGGAATAGAAGTGGCTATGCATCTTGCGAAAGAAAGGATTTGCAGTCCCATTTTCGCTATGGAAAGCTACCTTGCTTGGTTGCATTCCAAGACTAAGGAAAGAAGGTTCCAACCATTTAAGACTTTCGAATATAAGAAGATGAGAACAAGGGGAAGATCAAGGATTATGGATTTGTGGTTTGTTAGCTTGTTGGTGGTGTTTGTCAAACACTCCAACTCCAATTCCGCCTCCTTCTTCAATTTCCCTACGTATCCGACTTTTTCCAACTCTCGCTCCTCTGCCTTCTACTCTTCTCATCCTCTCTCCCACCTATAGTCCTTTGGCCTCCTTTTGACCTTTGCAATATCACTCTTTCTATACACATAGATGTATTGCCTATTTTCTATTTCTTTAATTTTATCTTTAATAAAACCTATCTTTCTTTCCCTTCGATAATATATCAACCGGGTGGAGTGCATAATTGCAATATATTTTGTGAGGGTATGCACTATGGTTATATCTGTTCCAAGTTTTAATAAGCTTCATGATGTGGTTATCATTCAAATCATTGTCGGAGGGGTTTTTGTTGAAAGGTCGAATCCACCGGGGATCAAAAGTAGAAGGAAGTGGAGATAGGAGATGGAAGAGAAGATAGAGAATATACAAGTGGTAAACACTACAAAGACAAAGCTCAATGAATTGAATCAATATGTATTGAAAGAACGTGGAATCTTCGCACTACTCAGAAGAAAACTCCTGGCATTAGATATCCTAGAGCTTCTTCGTAGAACAAAATGTCCATCAAAATTACAGCTCCTTCTCTGCTGCTTGGAACCCAAATCTGATGGCTTCGTTGGCTTCGAAAGGGGGGTAAACCTCCAAGATGCCTACTCACGGATCTCCCAGATCATTCATTTTTCTTCTTTCCATTCAATCTACAATTTTCAGCCTATTTACAGTGATCGCGACGTGCACGATTTTGTGAATCATTCCCTCTTGTGAAAATCCCATAATTGGCTGAAAAAGCAACTAGCTTTTTGCATGCCATCCTAATCTAGAAGCTTTTCTATCTTTTTTAGATTTTTACAATAAATAATATAAAAAATAGGCTAAAATTATCCAAAAATCTAGTATTTTTGGATAATCCATACAACTCAAACTAGTACTGATGGCTCAGATCACATTGACTCTCTAGATCAATAAAGAAGTCGAATGATGATGCATTTCATATTTTTTCACACTGTGTCCTCATAACATCACAACATCCACCCCCTCTGAACCTGCACATCCTCCTATATATGCCAAAATCCTAGTTGTCACCAGATTTTGAGTCCTCCTCATCCTCTATAACCATATCCTTTGCTTCTTCATCTTCTATATGTTCATGGCTAGCCCCTGTATCATGACCACTATTTTCTTCTAATTCTAGCAACTCATAGGCAGTAGATTCCTACCTTTTGAATAATTTGATTATTTTCCCTGCTACCGAAAGTTTTATGGCTATTCCATCTAGCTCATTTAATCCATAAGTAGCATTGCCAAATACATGTCTTACCACATAGGGTCCAAACCATCTTTTGGAAACTTTACGCATGGCACTATGCTGGTTGTCTAAACTACTATCATAAACCAATACCCAATCCCCATCTTGTATGGTTCTTGGTCTCAGTCTATGTCTTTTGTCAAACCGTTTCTTGTTATGTATCCTTGGTACCCTTAACTTTGTAATCACTGCCTCTATGTCTTCTGCCTTTCTTTCCAACTGTTTAATGCGTAAGACCAACAACTCCTCTCGATTCAACTCTTCCTCCCAAGGTAACACACTCCATGTGACTATCATATCTTCTATCGGCATGATAGGTTTTTGATCATAAATCAATTCTGCAGGCATATATCGTGTAACGGCACTATGAGTTGTTTTGTCAGCCCACAAAGCATAAGGGAGCAATCGTGGCCACTCTTTTATCTTCTCTTCACATGCTTTTGCCAATGCCTTCACAATAGGTGGATGACCTCTTTCACTTTTTCCATTTCCTTCAGGGTTATAGGCTGAAGTTAAAGCAAGCTTTATCCCCAACCGTGCAAAGAAATCATGAGCTTCATATGCATCCAACTCACCCCTATCTGCTATAATTTTTCCCACGCAGCCATACCAACAAAAGATCTCTTCTAAGAGAAAAGTACATACAACATTTGTTGTCTTAGTACGTAAAGCTTTCCCTTCCACTTGATTAGTCAAGTCTTCACGAAAAAGCACAAGATACCTCATTTGTCAAAGACCTGTAGGCATTGTGACCAAATCCACCACCCACTTAAAATGAAGAGACAATGGATATGTGGGTTGCAATCCATCCTGATGTCTCACAGATGAATACATTTGACATGTTGTACATGTTTCCACAAAGTGAGCAACATCGCTATACATACCCTGCCATCAATATCTTTCTTTGATCTTTGTAAAAGTATCCCAAACACCTCTATGACTAGTCCACAAGCTTTCATGAAATTCTTGCATTACTTTTACTTGTGAAGCTTTGTCACCCAAAACTCGCAATGGCATACCCTGTTTCTTTTTAGCATGTTTCCATAAATATCCATCTTTTAAGAAAAAACCATATGCTTTTCTCTTGATTTTCTTAAACTCCTCATTTGACCATTTATCTCTCTTTGTTAATGTACTGAGGTATTGACCAATTCTCAGCCACAAACAATTCTGTAGCCACAAGACCCTTATTGGGTTGTAAAACCCACTTTTGAAAAGTCTTGCAATCAAACTGGTGTCCTCAATTTAAAATTCTTCCCTGAGTGTCTTCTTGAAGGCTACCTAGTCAACATCCTGCAAGTATAATTCAATAATCCGTGCTTTCAGTTCATGAATAGTAACACGTACAAAATACTAGCTCCATGCAGATTGAGCCACCCCAAAGAATTCCATCTTCTAAGCATAGGTATGTACATATGCAGATACATTCCTGCCATTGAATAACTTCATCTCACGCTCAACTGCTTGCAAAGCATTCATGACAACACTTTCTGTTTGAACTGAAGCTTGTATCACTTGTTGTTGTTGTTGTACCTACATAAGGATGTTCATATTTTGGAAAAACTATTGCAAAACATCACTGGAGAATGTATTCGAAGATTCTCCTATCTTGTCTTTCCTTATTCTGATGACCTTTCACGTCAGGTTCACCAATGTCATAGGGGTTTTTATCGAAAGGTCGAATCCACCGGGGATCAGAAGTAGAAGGAAGTAGAGATAGGAGATGGAAGAGAAGATAGAGAATACACAAGTGGTAACCATTATAAAGACAAAGCACAATGAATTAGATTGATATGTATTGAAAGAACCTGGAATCTTCGCACTACTCAGAAGCAATCTCCTGGAGTTTCTTCGTAGAACAAAACGTGCATCAAAATTATAGCTCCTTCTCTGCTACTTGGAACCCAAATCTGATGGCTCCATTGGCTCTGAAAGGGGGGTAAAACTCTAGACACCTGCTCAGGGATCTCCCAGATCACTCCTTCTTCTTTCTGTTCAATATGTAGTTTTCAGCCTGTTTACATCAATTGTGATGCGCATGATTTCATCAATATGTCCCTCTTATGAAAATCCCATAATTGGCTGAAAAAGAAACTAGCTTTTTGCATGCCATCCTAATCTAGAAGCTTTTCTAAAAATTTTAGATTTTTACGATAAATAATATAAAAAATAGGCTAAAATTATCCAAAAGTCTAGTATTTTCAGATAATCCATACAACTCACACTAGTACTAATGGCTCACATCACATTGACTCTCTAGATCAATAAAGAAGTCGAATGATGATGCATTTCATACTTTTTCACACTGTGTCCTCATAACATCATGACACCGTGGTTGAGTGTGTTGCTATTTTTATGTGCAAGTTGGATTAAGAGCCCTATCTTTTGCATACTAAGCGAAATTTTTGTGGTGTGATTTTCAACCTAGGCTCCCCATCCTAGTTGTGTTTTTTCTAGTGTGTGTTTTTTCCTTTCCTCTCCCATTGAAATTTGGAGATTCAAGAAGAAAATGAAGACTAAAGAGAAAGATGAAGATTTGTCAAGTACTAATCGTGGTTCTTCTTCAATTTGTTTGTAGGGAGGCTTCACACTTAAGTGCGAGAGGAATCATAACCAAGAAATTTTTGCAAATATAGGCACCAAAATATGCTCAACATGAAAACATCCTTTGTAAAATAACATTTTACTTTTGTACCATCTTGTAAAAAATCCAATGTGAAGCAATGTATGATGCGTGGGTCTAAAGGCTCACAATTTAAAATATGAAAGGAAAAGGATGGTCAAACACCTTTTGTCCCATTTCAAAAATTGAAGGGTCTTTAGACCTTAGCCTAAATGTATGCAACTCAATTTTATAATATCAAGAAAGGAAAAGGAGGAGGCTTTTTAGGTGATTTGAGGAGGTGGGAGGTTGAGGTGGTTACAACCTCTCTCTTCCTTTATCTTCTCCTTTTACGGTCCATTTCCCTCTCTCCCATTTTGGCATAAATCTCATTTATTGTTCTTGTTTCTTTCTCTCTTATGCTCCTTTGCAAGTTCTCATGGAGAGAGAGGAAGAGGAAGAGAGTGAGGATGGAAGCATTGTTCAATTTCTTATGTGTCTCTTTCTTGTGTTTTTTGAGGATATGGTTTCTTGATGAAAAAAAAAGGTTTCTTGCAAGTTTTTATGGCCAGCAAGTATGCTTGCAGCCTCTACCTAGCTGGTTTGTGGTTTGATTTGTGCCGTGGCAAGGTGCTCTTCATTTGGTGCATTGGCCGGGAATAGAGGTGGCTATGGAGCTTGCAAAAGAAAGGATTTTCACTCCCATTTTGGCTATGGAAAGCTATCTTTCTTGGTTGCATTCCAGGACTAAGAAGAGAAGGTTTCAACCATTTAAGACTTTCGAAGATAAGAAGATGAGAACAAGGGGAAGATCAAGGATTATGGATTTGTGGTTCGTTGGCTTGCTATTGGTGCTTGTCACACACTCCAACTCCAACTCCGCCTCCTTCTTCAATTTCCCTACGTATCCCACCTTCTCCAACTCTCACTCCTTCGCCTTCTACCCTTCTCATCCTCTCTCCCACCTATAGTCCTTTGGCCTCCTTTTGACCTTTGCATTATCACTCTTTCTATACACAAAAAAGTATTGCCTATTTTCTATTTCTTTTAGTTTTATCTTTAATAAAACCTACCTTCTTTTTTCCCTCCAAAATATAGAGATGGATGATGAGGATGAGGAACAAGTAGAACCAGCTTACCCAAGCATGACAGTCACTATTAAGCACACATGCATCATCAATGCTTTGATTGATGAGGGAGCTGATTTTAATGTCTTAACCCATGACCATTGGACCCAAATTGGCAAATTGCAATTGCAACCCACTAATGGTAAGCTTAGCCCTTATGGCGGCCAACCCTGCACACTTTTGGGAAAGTGTAAGGTTGCTATTTCTATCAAATTTGAAAGCATGCCGGTAATCTTCTATGTGTTACCCAACATTGATGCAGGCACAACATCGCTGCTAGAATGAACCTTTAAGAAGCAAGCTTGTTGCAATGTCGACTACAAGTTGCAGCATATCCACCTACCCATGAACAACGTCCACATAGTTATAGCCTTTAGCAAGGGCGACATGACTCCTTCCAAGTCCGTAAAGCCACTGATAGAGAAACTCACCATCAAGTCTAAGGAGGGGGGTCATGACTCATCACAACCCTGCAAGACTCAATGCTAGGAACCCACTGAAACCAACGTTAAGGCCATGAATCAAAGTTCAAATAGGTATCTAAACAACGAGCGCCATCTAGGAATAGAAACCACAGCCTCGCAAGGCTAATGACCCACTCAAAACCTAGGAAGCCAAGACAAAACAATAAACATCGACGTATGGTCAAGCCGCGATGGGTCCCCAAGACCTTATTGCAAGTGCAAGGCTACTATGCGGGTAACATCTAGATTTGGCTACCTAAAGCCCAAAAAACTAAAGGCCCTACTCAAATGCCACCCTTGACCACACAAAACATCCCATCGGAGACACTCAAACCACAAGAGAATCATGTTGCTAAGTCCATAGAACCTCAAAAGCCTAGCTCAGCAAGGCATAAATCAATAATTGCCCAAAACCATAGCCTACTATACTAACAAACCGCCCACATCTAGTCCTAGTGATGCCCCTCAAATCTCAGAAGCGCCTAGTGGTGTGTCAACTGCAGCTACAACCAAGCCCATCGAACATAAGGCCAAGCTACAACCTCAAGAGAAAACCAAGTAGCAAATATTAGCTAGTAAACTCTCTAGCACTATCAAACCTCAACCACTTGTTGGGCTTAGACCCTCTTATGAGCGACGATCAATTCTAACCTTGACCTCGGACTTAGCTAAAAATATTGGGGCCGACTTGGTTGCTTGCCTCTGATGCTTGGACACTACTTTCATGACATTGGCTAAAAATATTGGGGCCGACTTGGTTGCTTGCCTCCGACGCTTGGACACTACTTTCATGACATTGGCTAAAAGCTACGATCAACTAGACTTAGGCCTCTTGGAAGAACCTATAGCAATGGAAGTACGAACACTCCCTTGCTCTTGGGAGGAGTCAAAATTTGTATTTGTTAAGGCTTTCCAAGCCATTGAGGAGTTAATTACACCTGAGATATCCAAGGAACAAGCAATCAAACAATGTCTCATTATGTCGTATAGCAAGAACACAATAATGGCCACAAACCATGAAATCGAGAAGTTGAAACAGCTTGCTGACAACAACTCCTCCTTTTTGTGGAAATGGTATGCTCTACGATTGCAATGGGAGCTAGAGGGATGCCAAATAATGACCAACCCTGAACAAAGACGTGCAATCAAGGCATTGGAATATGACCCGACCTATGTAGCTCCAAATTCCTTTAGGGTGTTGATTACCATTCGTATAACCGACCCTTGGAAGAACACATTAAGGGACATCCTTATTTAGATTGCATCCTTATCGAGGAAGAGGTACACATCGCTCGCCGCGTGGACTCTAGCGACTTCTTCCTTGATGTTCTCACTTATATTACGCATGTCAATATATGCCCTTTAGACATGGATAGCTATGCTACTTTAGAATACAACCCTAATTTCTATTCTTGGCTCATATGATAGTAAAACACTAAGATTATGTGTTGCAGGCCCTTCATTTGCTAAACGTTTAATCCTAGGAAGGATTCTTCCTTATTCAAAATAGGGGGGGTACGGTGAATCAAACCAAACACATAAGGAGAACAATAAAGGAAAAGCACATGGGGGACCTCAATGGTAGGATGAAACAACTTGTGATTGAGGAATTGACAATAAAATTTGAAATCAATAGACTCCTTGGAGGAAAAAGTCTAATTCTGTACTAAAAACGATTTAATCTGCCAAGCATGAAATCTTTTCTTTCAGGAAGTGACTATTTGGAAAAGCATAAAGGCAAACCATGGCTTATGGTAGGAGCTGAAGATATCCAGCAAGACCGAGCCCATCGCCTACCCTTCATGGAAGAGGAAAGAGCGAAGTACGGCCTCTCCCTTGAGAATCCAGCTCAATTTTAGGAGCATCCACAACATCAAAGGGGCAGTGACGAGTGAGGAAGACATTAGGAGGATTGTGGATCAGTGCAACCTCGCCACATACATCAAGAAGTTCGGACAAGAGCCTAACCACATTAAGTGTGTGGAATTCTTGAGGATGTACAACCTTGATAAGGAGAGTGGGACTATGTCCTTGACAAGCATAGAAGGAATCAAGCAGGTGTGCAGGTCCTGCTCAACAACAAGGACTTAGTGGAAAAGGTGTTGGGGTTGGAACCAAAGGTGCATAAGAGGCATAAAAGAGATATCTATGCCATGCTAGGGATGAGAAAGGAAAGTGTCTTGACGAATGATGATATAAGTATCCAAGACATTCCCGATGCAAAAGTCAGGCTTTGAGCCAAGGTGATCCACTCCCTCTTCTCCAGTCTAAGATACAATTCACTCATGCATAGGATCAACATGCCCATGCTGGAGAGCGTGGTGGCTCATTCACTACATGAAGTGGATTGGAATGGTTACGTTAGGAAAACCATAGATCAATTAGCTAGGACACAAGCCCTTGGAAATAGATTGGCGGGTGGGGAATCCCCAGCCTCGAAGGGAATTGAGAGGAAGAAGCCCTCAGCTAAGGCCTCATTCATAGGATATGGAGGAGTCTTGACCACCCTTATCAGACAAGCAATAAAAGAGGCACAAGATAGAGAAGAGGGATCGGATGAAACACTTGATGGGTCACCTCCTTGTCACGACAAAGAACAATCAAGTGAGAGGATGGTTAGTGAAGAAGAGGGAGAGCAAGAAGCTCAATCCAGCAAGTGCAAGGCGAAGACACCTGAGAAGAAGATGACAGAGAGGAAGCAAGAGGAAGAGAGGAAGAGAAAGGAGGAAGCAGACCTAGTAAAAGCCAAGGATGAGTCAAAAAGAGCCGAGGAAGAGAGGAGGAGAAAAGCCATCGAACAAGAGGAGTTGAGAAGAAAAGAAGAGGAGGACTTGGCACAAGTTGTGCACATGTCCATAGAGCAGCAGTGCCTGCAAGAGGAAGTAGCAGCAATGAGCCCGCCAAGGCAAGATAGGCCAAGAACCAGTGGGCCAAGAATCAAAAGGCTTACCTCCACCCATCCCAGGAAGGAAAGGGCAAGGCCACACTCCCCCTGACCCCATCTACCCTCTTACCAAATACCCCAACCATCGCAGCAATTCCAGGCATTCCAACCACAGTGGATGCTAGCAACCTCATGGCATGGGTGCAATTCTTGGTCGATAAGGCATATATCCCAATGCCCACCTCCAGTGCAGGAATCCCAACGATAGAAATGAAAAGACCGGCAGTTGTGGAACCTGAATCTCAACAGAGGTCCAAGTGACCAAGAATAGGCACTACTACCATAGAGCCGCATCCCACTGACCAAGACGAGCATTCCAGGGAGATTTATGATCAATTGGAAAGGGCAAAGGAGGAGAAGAGAGCAGCAATAGTAAAGCTAGAAATAGAAAGGGAGATTTACACTCAATTGGAAAGGGCAAAGGAGGAGAAGAGAGCAGCAATGGCAAAGCTAGAAATAGAAAGGGAGATGTCAAATGCCTTCTAGCTAGAAAAGACCCCCCAAGTGGTCTTGCAACAAAAAGAAATCCATGCACTGAAAGCGGATCTAAGGGTCAAGGAGAACGAAGAAGAAAGTGGCGAAAAATACTAAAGGAAGAGAACCAGGAGCTAGTCGCAATGCAAACGGACTACAAACTCTTGGTTCTACAGTAGGCGGAGCTCAAAATAGAGATGAGAAAACTCCAAGAGAGAATGGAAGAGCTCGTTGGACCTGAAGCAGAGAGAGCACATGAACAAGAGGAACATAAAAAAGAGAGGGAAGAAGCAGAGTGTGGAATGCAAAGACAAAGGGAAGAACAAGCAAGACTAGAAAAGGAGATTGGACGCCTGACACAAGAAAAAGAGGAACTTGTGCGAAAATGGATAAGGTAGGACCTGGTGATAGTGGCCCTGTCACAAAGGCAAAGCGAGAGCTTGGAAGATATGAAAAAGAAGGCAAGGGAATGGGAGGTCAAGAGTGAGAAGCAAGTGAAGGACCTAGCGAGCTGCTGGGCCCTTGTAGAGGGAAGACGAATACTAGCAAAAAGCAAGGCAGGCATCACTCAATCTAGTCTCAAAGTCCAACAACATGCCTTCCTCAACATGATCTTAGACATCACAGTTTCTAAGAAGGAGGAGGTAGTTGAGGTACTTAAAAGGAAACTAGAAATAGCCCACAAGGCGATCAAACAAGGGCTATGCTCCTAGGTCCAAGACGCAAGTCTCAACCTGATTGGGCAAGATCAGCGAGAGAATTTGTTGGGGGAGGAGGCTTGACGCCAGAGGAGATTGATGCTTTGGAACTCCAAAAAGAACAACCCCAGGAGGCAAGAGCATGGTCAAGCTGTGAAGGAACACAACGAGATGAGGAGTGAATTCCACCACCTTCCTCACCACAACCAGAGCTCCCTCAAGAACAAGATGCCATAGCGGAAAGGAAGGCATAAGCAAAAAAGAAGTGGGCCAGAATGTTGGATCAAGCACGAAAGAGCTCAAGCGTAACCGCTTGTAGTTCCACAACTGCCCATCCCACTAAAAAGGGAATGCTTACACATGGACTAGAATATGGAGCTATCAAGGTGGGAACAGTGGGAAAATTGCTGCATGAAGAGCAAGTTCTGAGTATATTTAAAGAAATAAAACTATAGATGTGTGTAAAAAGGGGTTTTAACCCCTCAATAAGGCAAAGAAGAAGAAAAATGAAGAAATTTCCTACAAGCAGTTGATTATTGCCTTACAGAGGCTTGGTAGGTTTTTGGGGATAAGTGAGACCCAGGGTCGAGACCCGGGGCCAATGCCTTGTCTTCCTAGGGATAGTAGCTAACCAAAAAGAGAAAGAGAAAGGAAGGTTAGAGTGAAAATAAAAGTGAGTGAACAAAAAGGATTAAGTGTTGCCTCATGAGCGTTTGGTATGTTCTTGGGTACCGAGTGAGGACTTAAGGCCAATGCCTTGTTCTCCTTGGGTCACTCTACATTCAGCTCCCTCCTTTTTACACGTCCAAGTATGAAACCTTGAAAGGAAAATATGCTATAAGAAGAAACTATGATGACCAAGCTATAGGAGTCCTCACCTAGTAGGAGATCCTAGTCTAGTTGTCCTAAGGTAGGTAGGTAATTTAGACCTCCACTAGGATGACCTCTTTGATAGGCCTGTTAGCCAGTCCGTGTTAGAGCAATTGGTTAGCAACTTGCTATGGATTTTTTTCAGATTACGATGGGGTCTATCCCTTGTGGATATTCATGCCTTGATTCTATAAGGGGGTAGGGTGAGAGCTATGATGTGTTTTGTTGAGTATATTTTTTGTGGCAGCTTGATGCTTTCTTTGGTGGTGTTTGTGCAGATCAGTTCAAGGGATTTGATGAGCTAAGTTGCCCTATCTAATGGTCACCAATGAGAGCAGATTTTAAAGCCTGTTAAAGTGCGAAAAAGAAGCGAAGAAGTGCAAATTCAAGGTAGAATTTGAACCTCATTGGAAGTAGCAAAGACGAATTTGCCAATTTTTACAAGCCGTGGAAGATGGGATCTACAGAAGACTACGGGATTTGAAAGTGGTTTTGAAGAGAAATTTCCGATTTTTCATAATTTTTCTAGACGTTGGATTGAGCTAGAGCAAGTGATCTTGGTAGTTTGGGACCTCAAGATGGACTGGCAGAAATTTTCGGAACGAGAAGTGAACGACGAGACCTAGGCACGATATGAAAGCCGGACAGAAGAAGGGAAAAAAGGGCCAAAGTTTTAAAAGTTTGGGCATGGGCCTTTGGCCCCCTAAATTTTTCATTTTGGGGGGAGGGGGGGCATTTTTTCAAAATGGCGTGATGACAGGCTGCCGCCCCTCCAATTCCACATTGATTTCATGGAGAAGGCCAATGGAGGGCTGAAAGCAACCCCTGTAGCATATCTAGGCAATGGATTCCCGCATTTTTTTGCTTCTCTTCACCTGTCTCTCGAGTAATGGTTGCCTGTTTGTAGAGAACATAAATTAGTCTCTCTCTCTCTCTCTCTCATCCTCCTCTCTCCTCTAAGAAACTGATCACATGCAGAGAATCAAGAAAAAAGGGAGATGAAGAATGCTTGTCTGGGATTGCTACAAGATCAAAAGGATGCCTAGAGGCAATGCCCAACAATGTTGGGAAATCGATGATGGGTTCGTGGGCTGCCCTAAAACTATTTTTAATAACACCCAACACTCAAACAAGCGATATGCTCAATTTTACAAAGAAATTTTCATTGTTTTGATGATTGATGGCTTTAATGAGGTGCGCATGGAAAGAAAATTTATGTGAATCATATTTGAAGTATGTTTGAGGGTTGCACATGATAAAATGTAAAACCCATAGTCATACATGGTTGTAATCAATAATTTAAAACCCGAAATGCATCTTAAATGTGAAAAAATGAGGGTTTCTTCTGTTTTGGGTTGGGGAATGAAGTTCGTATGGGATAAAAAACTAATAAAAACCAATGTTCAGTCAATATGATTAATCAATATACATAAAATTTTAAAAATCACATTTTTATGAATAAATAAATGAGAAAAATAGGGAAATTTTAGTTTTTATGCCTTAAAATTTTAGGAAAATTTATATTTTATGTTCATGAACATATAACAAGGTTGGGGCATGAGGGGTAAGCCTCAATCAATCCTTGTTTCTATGTTAGAGTATGGTTTTTGTTGATTTTTACATGAAAAACTTTATAAAAATGAACGTTACACCTATCCAATGAATGCAAAACCTAAATGGTAGGAGGGAAGAGCGGTTGCAAAAGTGAGTGCTGGCTGAAAATGTTTTAAATTTTTATTTATTTGATTATGCATAGCATATAGGTCGATCATCGTTTAAATTTAAGAGAGACTAGTAGCATGAGGAAACTTGATGCTAATCTCTAGCAATGTTGCAATTATGAGTAGCTTGGAAATCATTAAAGGATTATTCTTGCACCTCACATTGCTGTTCTTTTATCATAAAATATTTGAGCATAAGGTGTATCGTCCACAATTGCATTATGCATATCACATGGTAACTCCTAGATGTATAGCAATTGATTGCCAAACACATGACTTACACTGAGTTGTGAAGAAACCCAAGCTGTAGGCTAGACGATCGAATCTTTGGGAAATTTTCAAGTGAGGAAATTTTATATCCTGGAATGTTTGAAATATATAAGAGCGGAGTGTATTCGTATGTGCTTTATGTTAGAGTAGTGCATCTTGGGCCAATCTCCAAGGTGTAGGAGAGTTGCAGTGGGGCCACAACATTCAGTCGGAGGGGTGCCTCCTTTATGTTTGTATCACATTGTCATGCCACTATGCGCACATAGTGTGAAAAGCTCTAGAGTACATCGTCATTTGGATTTCTTATTGATCTAGAGAGTCAATGCCATATTATTCATCAATGTTAGTATTCGTATTGTGGATGGTTCAAAAATACTAGATTTTTGGACAAGTTTACCAAATTTTTGATATTTTTGATATTATGTCTCGCGCGATGTGTGATCGCAGTTTTCGGGCAGTGAACAACACTCTAAACTGGGAGATGAAGAAGTGATATGGTAGACTTCTGGCCAAGTATCTTGGTATTTTACCCCCCTTTTGGAGCCAACAAAAGCATCAGATTGGCGGTCTGAGCAACAGAGAGGAAGCTACTATTTTATGTACTTTTTTTGTCTACAAGAGATTTATCTTCTCAGAATGCACAAATAAATCCATAGGCATCACCTCTGTGAGTATTCTTTTACATCTTCTATTTCTTTAAACCCCTTCTCTTCCGTCTACTCCTCTCACTGAATCTCCCTTCACCTTGCTGTCTCTTACCCCCGTGGTAGACTTTCAACCCCAAATGCTCTGACAGTGTTGAACTCGACATGAAAGTCGGTAGTAGGTGTGTAAAGATGGGGGATTTTGCAAGTTCAAGTGGTGGTGATGCTTTACAATAGATGATAGATTTGTTGCAGCAACAACAACAACAACAACAGTTGTTGTTACAATAGCATATGCTAGCTCGGCACAGGAAGCATAAAGATTTGATTCCTTAGTTGTGAATGCATTGCAAACAATGGGATAAGAATTGAAGCAGTTTAAGGGTCAAAATGTTTCGGCTTTCATCTAGTTGTATGAAGAAAAGATGTTGTTTCATGGGGTACCGCAATATACATGGAGTCAATATTTCTCCCATTTGGCTATGCATGCATTGCATGATTGGATTGATGAGTTACATAGAAGAGATGCTAATTGGAAAGCTTTTAAGAAAGCTTTGAGAGAAGAGTTTTTCTTGGAAGATGCATGATTGGTAACTAAAAAGACATTTACATATTGAATTGAAAAGCCACTCGGTATGCATAATTGGATGTTGATGAGCAACAATCATTGGAGAGTCAAAAAATTGATTTGTTTCTGAAGGCTATAGATCATGTCTTGCAAGAGAAGCTGATTGATAGTTCAG
The DNA here is from genome assembly GCF_053477565.2 of Lygodium microphyllum. Classification (NCBI taxonomy): domain Eukaryota; kingdom Viridiplantae; phylum Streptophyta; class Polypodiopsida; order Schizaeales; family Lygodiaceae; genus Lygodium; species Lygodium microphyllum. The sequence goes on along the minus strand of NC_141136.1, from coordinate 183,163,557 downwards.
AAGATGCCTCTTCTGAAATGGGGCTAAAATTAGATTAGGCTAATGTAACTGAGGTAGTACATATGTTGGTAAAGAGAGAGAAGATGAAATTAAGATGGGCTACAGGCACCACACTTGCCAATGCTCAAAAGGGGGTTGAAATTGCAACCAAGGAACTTGTAGCTATGGTAGAACAACCAGCTATACCTGTTGGTCTGGCTCTTAAAGGTGATGTTGTGGATAAATTAATCAAATGTATGCATGATTCGAGGTTGAATTTGATAGAAATATATGCAAATGTCAAAATTTTGGATGCTAAGATAGAAGAGAAGGCTCGAGCAATAGCCTAAAGGCTATATAGAGAAGGATACAAGAGGAGATGCATTTGGTGTGACAGTTTACAGCGTGAAAAGCGAGATTGTATAGCCTACCATGAAGCAAAAGCAAAAAGATTAGTCTTTTGGAAAGATGAAAAAATACATGCAACAAAAACTCATCTTCCAATAGAGCCAAATTTTGGAAATGGTGGCATGCAGAAGAGGTTGGAAGAGATGGCTGGAAGGACAACATTTGTTGCCATAGATGCAACCACATAGGGATTGAGAATTGAAAGGACTAATGAAGCTTATAAAGGATACATGACTAAAACAAAATCTCACGTTTGGATGCAAGCATGAGATTGCATGGAAAAGGGCAAAAAAACAAAGTTTGAATTGGTTAATGCAAGTCAGACTATATGAGGGAGAACAAGATAGACTATACCAGTGGATTCATTTTCACCCTATGCTTATTTGGCTGAGGTTCATAATCAAGAAGCTCTTGTGGAAGAAAAGAGAAGAAGAGATGAGGACACTGTTGGTTCTTCCTCTTTAGGCCCATCTAAACGTATAATACGAATTAAAATGGAGTGGTAGAAAGAGGCTAAAAAAGCCATACTTGAGCATGTTATGGAGGATGCATCTCAAGAGAAGAAACAAGAAGGGAAGAAAAGGGGCAAGCAGCCTGGTTATAAGTTACAACTGGATTTTGAGACTACCACAAACCTTAAAAAGGTCTTAGAAGATTGCATACTTGGTAGTAGAGTGGAATTTACACTTGATGAAGTTCTTGGAATTATGAATTTCATGATGCAATCGTTGATATGCTGAAACAAAAAAGACAGTTTGATGGTGAAGTTTTGTAAGCATTGATGCATGTTGAAAAGACATAGAGAAACATCTTTAGAGGGAATATGATGATGCATGTAATGCTATTTTGGAATAGGCTGATGCTAAAAATGGGTTAAATTGGAGTATAGATAGCAAGCTTGTGGCTAAAAATGGTATTATAGGTAGCCCTAAGCATAGAGAGAAGGCTATGTATAATGGGGATGTCCATCAACAAGCACATGAAGAAGAAGATGTTCATTTTATTCCAAGTAGTCATTATTCACGATTGCATTAGGCTCATGCTACAACAAAGACAATTGTTAAAGTGGAAGAAAGAGAGACAGCTTGCATAGCTCTCTTGAATCATGGTTTCAAAATCAATGTTTTGGCATGCACCTTGTATGAGAATGGAGGTTGGTTGATTGATGTAGATCCGAGATGGCACATGCAGGCGGCAAACAATCCATCAGGGGATCTTTATGCGGCTTGTTCAAATGTACTCATGACTATTGGAGATGTTAGGGATGAATATCATTTTTTTTTGTAGGATTCATGTAGGTATCTAGTGATTTTGGGGTAGCCTTATATTTCAGAATCAAGGTTGGAAACAAAAGCCTTGGATGATGGTTCTTCATATGCTCGAGTTTGGAGTAAAGACAATACAAAGGTGGTACAATTTCTCACTATTTGTGTGAATCATCCCCGCAATCAAGATAGGTTGTGAGATAATCCCATACCACCTAATGCACGAGAGTTTAAGGGTTTAGATAGCACTATTGTAAGTGGAGGCTATGGTAGTGCCTTTAGGAAGATAAGTATGCCTCCAAGAAAGGGGAAAACTGTGTTTGTGTTTCGATTGCAAGAATGGACAGCATGTAGTCTTGGCAATTTTAAGAATATTTCAGCCATGTGTAGGGCTGAAAATAAATATATAGGATGGGATGAAAGGGAGCTAAAGACATGGTTTGATGGCTATAAATGAAGGTACTTCAAGGCTGTTTTCAAGGCTAGTTGATGTTGATACAATGGCTGAAATTTCTACAGCAATTAATGCTAAAAACATGCTAGAAAAAGAGGTTATTTGTGTTGACACTTTAGATATGTATGAAGTCATTCAAGAGTTTGCTAAGCAAGAACATGAGAACATGGAAGAAGAAGAGATAGAAGATGAAGACCTTGAGATGGCAGAGGATACTTTTTTTGACACTACAACTCCATAAGACATTGGCACATGCTGGAGGATGTGCAGGTTAAGAGGGGGTGGATGTCGTGTCGCTATGTGCACACAGTGTGAAAAACTCTAGATTACATTGTCATTCGGTTTTCTTATTGATCTAGAGAGCCAATGCCATATTAGTCATTAATGTTAGTGTCCACAGTATGGATGGTTCAAAAATACTAGATTTTTGGACAAGTTTAGCTAATTCTTTATATTTGAGATATTATCGCTTGTAAATATCCAAAAATTGGAGGAAAACTTCTAGAATAGGATGACATGTATGAAAAAACAAGTGGCTTTCAACCATTTTAGGAGGATTTTATATAAAAAGAAGGATTGGAAAAATCGCGTGACGCGTGATCGCAGTTTTCAAGCAGTGAATAGCACTCCAACCGGGGAGATGAAGGAGTAATCTGGTAGAATTCTGGCCAAGTGTCCTAGAATTTTACCCCCCTTTTTCGGAGCCAATGGAAGCATTAGATTGGCAGTTTGAGCAGCAGGAATTGATCCCACTTTATGTCAACATCACACTCACATCACATCGACCTAGAGCTTGATGTTAAGCCTGCACGACAATGACAGAGGCACATGAATCCAAATTACTCCACCTTGGTGAAAGCAGAGTTATTAAAATCTTAGAAGCTTAGTTCATCTATCCGGTGGCCAATAGTGAATGGGTTTCGCCCCTTTGTGATCATACCTAAGAAGAATGGAAATTTGTGGATTTGTGTGGACTTTCGAAAGATGAATTTCAAAATAAAGAAAGATCATTTCCCTATCCCCTTCATTGACAAACTGTTAGACACAATGGCATGTCATTCTTAGTCAATATGAGAGATTTAATAGAAAAAGGATAAGCAATAATTTTTTTTTGAGACATCATGTAAGGGTAAAAAAAAGGAGGTCATATGACTCTTGCATGTTGTAGATAGGGGATTTTCAAAATTTCTTTGCTCTCTCACAACAAGTAATGTCTCTCCTTTACAAAAAGTAAACTCCCTAGGGTCCATATAAGGCTTGGAATGGAGCCATTTCAATGCTTTGGTGGTAAAAGGCATTGTAAGAAAATTCCACCAAGGATAGATATTGGATCCACCACTTTGGTCCTTTAGGATGTCCTGAAAGGCTTGATTTACTCACTTTATTTGACCATAAGTTTGTAGGTGGTATATTGTACTAAATCATAGTGGTGTATCGATAGCTTCAAATAACCTCTTTTAGAAAAGATAAGTAAAAAGAGAATCTAAATAATCCTTTTCGGAAACCATGAAGCCTAAAGATTTCCTTGACAAAAAACTTTGCAATGTTTGAAGCCTTATAGTTTGTCTCAATGGGTATGAGATAAGCAACTTTTGTTAGCATGTCTACAATCACCATGGTATCCTCCTTGGATTAGAGTGCATGTGAGACTTTTGAGCTAGCTTTTTTGGGTAACCTCCATTTGTTATTCCACATAGTCCAGTTATTCCTCCTCTTCTCCTAGGCATATATCAAGAACCACTACTGCTCCTACATTGTCACCACCACCACCACCACCACCTCCTCCTCCTCCTCCTCCTCCTCCTCCTCCTCCTCCTCCTCCTCCTCCTCCTCCTCCTCCTCATCCTCATCCTCATCCTCCTCCACCACCACCACTACCACCACCACCACCACTACCACTACCACTACCACCTTTGCCGCCACCACCTCTACTGCTTCCACCATCACCATCCCTATCCATGTTTCTCCCCCCATATTGAGTACCTCAAGTATTACTCTCTCTCTCTCTCTATGCCTCCCTCCCCCCCCATCTCCTACCAATTGATATCTCTCTATTTTCCCTCCTCTCTATCTCTCTCTCTCAAAACCATTTGCAACTTTTTGCTTTCTCTCTTTCTTTTCCACCTCTCTCTCTCTCTCTCTCTCAACTAGCAACTTCTTTCACACACACACACACACACACACACACACACACACAAGCATTCTTGATATATTAGCACTTCAATTATGCACACATAAGTAAAACTACATCACATATGTTTTCACTACATTCAATTGAGCATTATTGCCTAAACTTACTATAAGAGGGTATGGTATCAAACGGTTTGTTATGCTTACTACAAAAGTGTATGATATCTATTGTTTAAAAAAAAATCAAATAGTTAATATCAGGAAAAAAATATTACCTCATTGTTACTCAATCAATTGTACACATATAAATTCACATGCATGCATGCACCTATATTCCACCCCTATCTTGATATTTTGCATGTGCTTTATTTACACATCTTATAGTACTGCAAGTGAGCGAAGGCCTATACACAATTTGCTTCACTTACACATTCCTCTTTCTTTCTCTTATTCTCTCTCATCCCCATTTCATTGTGCTTGAAAATCAACACAATAAAATAATTATGAAAGTACATATCCATTGTGCACATCAAATATCAATTGAGTTCTATTGTTGGAGGGTGGAATGGGTGATCCCTAATAAAGTCCAATATTGAACCATGGAAGCTAGCTTAGTCAAGTAGGGAAGCATGTACTTCAAGAGGATAGTGTCCATGGCATTTTCCTTAAATTGGGGTGGACATATAAAGGCATTGGGTGGGTTTCTCTACATCTTCTCTATACTATCATCCACAAATAGTATCATTTTTGGGCTGAAGTATGGCCAATCAATGCCATCCAAACATTTCAAGAAAAGGGGTTTCGTGTAACTCCTTTTAGAAGAAGTGGTTATGGAAGTTGCTTTGCACTTACCTTGCCCATATTGAAATACAAAGGTTGGTGTGTGCTTGCTTTGACAACTTCACATATTCACTTCTAACCGATTAGAGTAGCTTTCTCAAGTTGTCCTCTGTCATTGAGCCCCAAATGGCAATGTCAAACAATGTGAATATTTCCTTCAAAAACTTAGCCAGCCCTAGCTACAAAATCACCTAATACCTGCCCACTCCTAGGGGCTTCATTGATAATGATCCCTTTTGCTTTGGCCATATATGTAGAAGCACCCTATTCACATCAAACACAATTAATTTTCAAGTTGTGGAAGAAAGCTATACATGTGCAACATGTGGAGAGGTAAGCATGCATATATTGGTATGATGAAAAAGAGAGCTACATTATGGTCAAATATTATACAAGTTTATGTAAACATGTTACCTTTGCTCTTAGAAATCTTCCATCTTCGGCAAAGCAATACAAACATGCAATTTGTCTATTGGAATCTAGTGCTACTGATACAAGATTGCTACATCCCACATTGATATCTAAAATGGTGCTCCCTTCTTTTGCATACATTTGCAAAAATGAGCTCCAAAAAGCCTTGCCACATTTCATACCACCTAGAATATGTGGTATCCTTATAAGGGATTAGGAATCTACTAAATCCCAATAAAATATCTCTATAGTAGGTCAACAACATTGGATCTCATACTAACCTCTCAATGGGGACCTTGATGTATCTCTCATCCACTCATTCGTAATAATGTCATCTACTGTGAATTCCAGAGGGATAATTCCATTACAAGTGATATTCGAATGCATGTATGCTAGAATATGTATCGCATGTACTTACATTTAAAGCATGAAATATTAATTTTAGCAATTGCACTTACTAAATGAAGCTAGCAAGTATGATACATAAACAATAACCAACATGACCATATCATGACTTTAAAACCATAATTTCTATATCTCCAATGACACAAACAAGTGTCTCGTATAATGAAGAACCTATACCATATGTAAGGCCCAACACTTCTTCCATGACTTGATTCGTTAGTGTTCATCCTCCCCAGCTTGTTCGTTGAGCTACCATGGAGTGTGTTGTGGCAACTAATATCCTTGTATCCTTAAGCACATAATCAGTCAGATGTATGACATCGATTGACTCCGTCTCAGTATGGGAGTTCCATGATGATAGAATTCCATCCCCCAATCCACCATGATATCGCATGTTGTATTTTTTGGTTTCTTTGTTAACCTTGATTATTTTGTATTGGTTGACCTCCTCCAAAGTCTCTACCAATCATAAGTATGCCTCACTTGGCTAATTGCTTCATAATACATTTCCTATCTTGAATGGGTCACATAGAATAATACGCCACTCCATCTTTGCCATCGTAGTAGCAACAGCATGGGAGATAGTGTCTTGCAAGGGGGCTTTCATGTGACTTTTAGTATGGACCTCTACACATTGACCTCACAAGTAGTAGCATATTCTTCTTTCTTAAGGTTACTATAGATAATATGCTTGAGGTACGTTTGTAGTTGTATGCGAGAGTGTCTTACAAGGGGGCTTTCATGTGACTTTTAGTATGGACCTCTACACATTGACCTCACAATTAGCAACATATTCTTCTTTTAGACTATTATTATAGATAATATTCTTGATGAACGTTCCCTCATGTGTGTCTGTGACCAGCACATCCTCCACCATTGTAGATTCATAATCTTGAGGTATATTCCCCCTACAAAAAGGCAGATTCCTTATTAACATTGTATTGTGGGAAAAAAAAACTATGAGTCATGCTTGTTTACCAATAGCTAGCATGTCCCTTGGTGCTGCTAGTTTGTGTTCTTACATTCTTTCCTTCTCTACACAAGACAAAAACATCACTGTTGATATCATGTAATGATAGAATGTTTTTAAGCTCTCATGCCGTTTGATCATGGCATGTGAAATTCATGATCATATCTCTATGTGTACATGCCACCTATTGTTACTGCACATCCAAGACCTTAAGTTCTTTCACCCTTTGCATAGTACAAAACATTGTTGTTGTTATTTCAATGATGAAGAAGGTTTACATGCTTTCACATCATGAGTTTTTTATACAAGCAAGCTTACCATTTTGATGCTTTGTAACATGCATTTTAGTGGGACGTGATGCCCTATCCTCAGCTATTCCCTCACTACTTTCCATCATTGCCGCATATCTCTCTATAGTGGTGTGTAAGGTAAGACTCTCCATCACATGATTTGGATGAAATTGCTCTATCCTTCTATCCATGCCAACTATATGGACCTCGTCAGTGATACCTTCCACTACTACAAATCAAGTCCATTGGAAGCATATCAAGGGATGGAACAATACAAATCCTTTGGAATAATCTGGATGAATATGTAATAGATGGAAAACTTGCAATTTCTAGTTATCTTACCTTTGCTACTCGAATGTGTTGTTCATTGCACCGTTGGGATTGTGATATGCTCTTTAGTGGTATCAATCATGGGGCCTATATGGTCAAGTGGTTATGATTCATGTTCAATGATATATTTTCACTATAGGAATACAAGAGATGTCTTCGCTACAATACTTTAAAATATTAAATCTTTTAGGTGTAGAGAAACCAAATTAATTGGCAATGAGCTTTGGTTGGCTTTCTTTGATAGTGTTAGGTGTTCACTTGCTCTTTTATTTTGTTTCTTTTACTACTGCACTATTGGTATTAGTTTCCTATAAATTGATCATAATCTCTTTACTAGGAGACAACAAAGTGCAATATACTCCTAATAATGCAAGCCATTTTACTTGACATGACTTTAGTACCTTGTGTCTCTTACGTTTTTTCCCCCTTGAGTATTTTTGGTATAAACCTTTCTTATTGGAGGATTATTCACCTTTTGGATAGTCAAGAAAGATAGGGTATCTCTAATATACCTCCTCGTCCCATTCTTGCTCTATTCAGTAATCCGCATACATTCATTGATCATCTTGTAGGTCCATTCAGTCCTGGGATTCTCCCATTGGTATTCTCTTGGCAAAGTTTGTATAGCCCCTCTCTCCATCTCCCCGTATATGAACCTGACAAATAAAGTGACCATTACATTTTTAAAATAGATTTGTAAGATAGCATCACTAGCATGCTATAAGAGAATGATATTGTGATTTACTATATAAAAGCCTCCATGCTACCAACTTTGATGACTTCTATAACTCTATATCTTCATATGGCTTGAAATCATGGAAGAATGTGAAATATTTTCTCTCTATGTTTCCTCTTTATCTCTTGCATGTATTTGAAGAGCAAATCATGTTCCACTTGAATGTTATAATAGTCCTCCCAACTCAAGATTAATCTTCTTCCATTGTCTTGCAACATGGCCCAAAAGGTCTCTTATCTTACCCAACTTCAAAAAGGTACATTTTATCTGCTCAAATCAAAGTTATGTTATTTAATTAAAATGTTTAGACTTACGATGTAGACAATATAGGAAAATGAGAATAACCTATGTCCAGGCATGCCCATCAATGTTCGAATGTTCCTATCAGAACTCTCCATGGTCTCTAATATCTTTACGGGATTTGCCTTATTTAGCTTTGAGGACACCAATGTGTATACCCTCTCCTTATTCAAAACACCCACAGTCTTGGTGCTCCACTCCAAGCATGAGATAGTTTTGTAATGATAAAAACATTATTACTTTGAACCCATGTAGTTTGAATACATTTGATAGGAAAGTACAAAGAGGTAGCAATTTACTGATATTACTTCTCTTCGAGTGTAGGGTCTGCAACTCTTAGCAAACATAAAGTTTTCCTGATGAGCTTTTCATTATCACTATAGTATGCCTCAGTCCACTTGGTTCTAAACTCAAAGTCATAGAGTTGCGTATGTTTTTGTTTCATTGGTCACACTACCATATCATACTCCATTGTCCTACACTTGGTAATTAAGGACAACATTATTGTGTCGAGAGAAAATGCATCAAGGTGAAATAAATAGTTAAATTAGCTCAACGAACTACCTACCTTCCACATGATGTGCACAAATGTGATCAATGGTGCCTTGTACCATGCACAAGTGGGTGTTAGCTTTCTGTGTGCTTGCACCCATATCTTTGCATCATTCATTAACTTGTCAAAAATAGGTGTGCAGTTAGCCTACTGTAGCAGCATCCAATCCCCATGTTGAATGATTCTTGGCCTCAATCTATGTCCTTTTTCAAACCATTTCTTGTTTTGTATCCTTGTTGCCCTTAACTTTGCAACTACTACCTCCATGTCTTCTGACTTTATTTCCAACTATCTAATATGTAAGGCCAAAAACTCCTCTCAATTCATCCCAATTCCCAAACTTACTAACTTTCTTCCCAATAGGGATGAAGAAAGTTAGTAAGTTTGGGAATCTCCCAATTCCCACTTTTTGAATACTAAAAAGGTGGCAGCTAGATAAGATACCCATAATTTTCTCAAAACCATATGATATGGCCTATCATTTGAAAGCGCTTGAAAAAGGGAATCTATTGAGATATAGAGTGCTCAATTTGGAGTTATAGTTTTCAAGTTATGAAAAATCCAAAGATTTGACCATGTGTCCCAAACTTATGGAAAATTCCCATATTCCCCAATATGGGGTTAGTTACTCCTCTTCCCAAGGTAGCACACTCCATGTGACTGTCATCTCTTCTGATTGGCATAATAGATTTTTAACCATACATTAATTCAATAGGCATATATCCTATAGCAACACTATGAGTTATTCTATCAATCCACAAAGCATAAGGGAGTAATCATGACCACTCTTTTACCTTCTCTCCACATGCTTTTGTCAATGCCTTCACAGTAGATGGATGACCTCTTTCACTTTTTCCATTTCCTTTAGGGTTATAAGCTAATGTTAAAGCAAGCTTTATCCCCAACCATGCAAAGAAATCATGGGCTTCATATGTATCCAGTTCACCCTATCTGCTGTAATTTTTCCTGCATAGCCATACTGACAAAAGATCTCTTCTAAGAGAAAAGTACACACTGCATTTGTTGTCTTGGTACATAGAGCTCTCCATTCCACTTGACTAGTCAAGTCTTTATGGGCAAGTATGAGATATCTCATTTGTTAAAGACCTGTAGGCATTATGACTAAATCCATCATCCACTTAAAATGAAGAGACAAGGGATATGGGGGTTGCAATCCATCCTGATGTCTCATAGATGAATACATTTGACATGTCGTACATGTTTCCACAAAGTGAGCAACATCCTTATATATGCCCTACCACTAATATCTTTTCTTTGATTTTTGCAAAAGTACCCCAAACACCTCTATGGCCAGTTTATAAGCTTTAATGAAATTCTTGCATAACATTTACTTGTGAATCTCTGTCACCCAGAACTTGCAATCGCATACCCTGTTTCTTCTTAGCACGTTTCCACAAGTACCCATATTTTAAGGAAAACCCATAGGCTTTCCTCTTGATCTTCTTAAACTCCTCATTCGACCACTCGTCTCGCTTTGTTTTGCTGAGATATTGACCAATTCTCAGCCACTCTCCTACATATTTGTCTTCCAAAAACACTTTACACAAGATACATAATATCTAAAGTGTCCTCTCTTTGCTGTCCAAGATTTTGTTAGTGTTGTAGCAACTCCTTGCATTGCCAAAATCACCCTTATTTACAGCACTTATACTTGATAGACCAGCTAATGTATATACTTCATTTAATGTTGTCCTCGCATTTATGAGAGCTATACATGTGTTTTACAATAGTTGGTAATTCAGTTTCACCAATCAAAACATCATTTTCAGCTTTGCAAGAAAGGCATCTTTTTCCTCTTCATCCATCATCCCATCTTCATTCTCATAGCTTGCCTGAGATAACATGTCTGCCATTGGATTATCTCTTCCTACAATATGCTGAAATTCAGGGTTCAAAGATTTTATGTATGCAATCCACTGGAGCATAACAATGTCTGGGATAGTTCCTTTGTACTTGTTGTTGACATAGAGCAACTGTTTTTCCTTTGAAGTGTTTGCTTTATCTTTATCTTTGAGTTTCTTCTCTTCTTCAAGGAGTGATGCTTTGATGTCTACCAACTTTGGATTTCACAAATGAAATTAGTGTGGTGGAGACATTACCAAATTATGGATGAAAACTCTTAAGCAAGACTCCAGTGCATACATCGTCATCCATTTTTAAGTTAATCCCTATAAGTTGAGTAAGAGACTTTCCATATAATTAAGGTGAGTTACAAGGGATGTATTAGCTTTCATATCCAACTTGAAAAACTCAATCAACAATCCATAGTTTGAAGATTTCGATTGGGCACCAAACAATGTATCCAATTGTTCCAAGTGGTATGAGATGTATCATATGTGTCTACATGGTGGATATAACTGTCATCAAGCTCAAGATTGATGATTTCTTGGGCTTTGTTATCACTCTTTTGCCATACTACTACAAGAGCAGCATCTTTGGGTCTCTTCTCCTATCCACTTGTTATTGACCATAGATCTTTATTCATGAGGATTAGGTTTATCCTTGTTTGCCATGTGTGGAAGCCCATTCCTTTGAAGTGACATGATGGTGAATCTTTGCCTATATTGGATATTTGAGCAATAGTTAATTAACTAGCAATAGGTAAGTTGAAATTGGATGTGTCAAGAGACACAAGAAGTACTAGTGCCAAAAAGCACTAAATGAGAATCAAAAGATACTATGCTTGTTGAGCTTAATGTTGAGCTTTGATGCTTGATGTTGAATGTATCCCTCCTTACTGATTTGATTAGTTGAAAACTAAGTGGATTACCATATCAGAGTGGCACTGACTTGGTTGAGCCAAGTGAATTGAGAAAATGAAGTAATAAGTGAGCTTGAATGTCAACGGCTATGGCTTCTTCTTTAGGGTTTGTGATAGAGCATGGTTTTCATGTTGTAGTAGCATGTAGGATGGATCATTTGGCAAGATTCTTGGCGAGGAAAGAGATTATGTAGTAGTCCTTAAAACCCTATGGTCTCATAGGACTGATCATAATCAGTGCTATTTACATAGAGTGTACGACCAATAAGTGCACAGATATAGACAACAAAGGAGAAAATGAGCAATGCGGGAGCAAGGAGCATGCAATGTCGTGGTTTGAGGTGATGAGAGGTAGTGCCTTGAGTACAAGGAAAGATCTCCAGAAGAATGCTTCTAAATATATTTCTTGTATGGAGAGATCCAGGAGCTTCAACAAAGTAGGGTGCTAGGTGGCTATGGTAGTCAAGAGAGGTAGAGTGAAAACAGACTGAGAGATAAAGTCATCTTGTGTAGCTGAGCTAACCAAAGGTTGTGGAGAGCTGGAGGAGCAGTGAGCTAAGTTGAACCATGCTCACCATAGCTTTGATACCATGTTGAGAAACACAGATCTTGAGCAATAGTTTAGATATGGAGGTTGGAACTCATAGATGTACTTGGGCTGATTTGGCTTTGTATTCACTGAGCAGACACCAACTTGTGTTAGGTCTTGGTACATTTTGCCCTGTTGATTTGGGGGTGTATCGAGTTTATTGATGGACTTTGTCTAACATGCTTGGGTGTTGGCTCATGTTGTCAGTTTGAATGTTACATGCTTGTTGATTCCCGCTTGATGTTGGTTTTTCATTGACAATTAGTGATTGACTTTGAATATTGGGTTTTGCTACTGTCACCTCTCATTGTACACTGCTGCCATAAATTATAGCAAGCATATATCTTCAGATTGTCATGTATTTTTCATATTGAATCATCCTGTTTGATGTACTTTTGATGGTACTTGGTGGGTAGCATCATCAAATACTCGTTTCTCCCCATTTTGCCTTGGTTTTGGTGGTTTTTTTGTCATTTTCTACAATTTACAACAAGCAGTTTTGAACTATCTGCACTGTTTCAACTTGCAATATGGCATCTTCCTCATTGATAGTGCTATCTTCAACATCATTAAGCTTGATGGTACGAATTATGCCTATTAGAAGAGCCAAGTTTGGAAGGTATTGGTGCAGAAATCGCAAATAAAGCCACTAAGGTTGAGTGGGAGTAGCTTGAAACTATGACTAATGATGAATGGATGGAGCTTGATGAGTTATGCAAGTCCATCCTCATCTTGTCTCTCATTGAAAATGTGTATTACAATATGGTTGAGAAAGCATAGAGTGCTTGGCAGCTTTGGGATAAGATCAAGAACCTCTATGACAAGCAAAGTCCTACAAGTCAAATGTGTTGGCTAAAACAGCTTATGGATCTCTACATAAAGAGAATGTGACTATGTCATCTCATTTGAGCCAATTTCATGCTATTCTTAAGAACTTGGTTTTGCAGGGCATTGACTTCAAAGAGGATGTTACTCTATTGTGCTTGCTTGGAACTCTTAATGAGTCTTGGGATGTATTCTGGACTGCCTTATGTGCTTCTGCCACTACTCTGAAGCTATCTGATATTGAGAGCTCTCTTTGGTAGGAAGAGATAAACCTTAAGAATTTGGATGCCTCTCTTGTGTCTCATGCTTTGACAATTAGAGGCTAACATGATGGAAATGCAAAGAATGACTGTGGTAATGGCCATGGACGGGATTCGCAGAAATCTCGGTCCAAGTCGTGTGGCAAGTCACGCAGTAAGTCTTGTGGGAGAAATGGCAATGTGACTTGTCATCATTGTGGGAAGAAAGGCCACAGTGTCATGAATTGCGCAATGAAAGGTGTAAAGACAAGGGGAAAGAGAAAGTGCAAGAAAAGTCTTCTGATCACAGCATAGTACCAACTAACTCAAGTGTTAAAATTGAAGAGATCGATGTTATGCAGCCCAAGGATAGTGATGGGGATTATATCCTTACAACAGCTTCATTTAGTGCTTCGCAGATGACAAAGATACACTCTATGTATGCATAGTGTTGGCTCTTGGACTTAAGTACGTCCTTTCATGTGACACCTTGCCGAGAGTGGTTCCATTCATACCGTTCTATTTCGGGTTATGTGCGCTTGGGTGATGACAAGTCTCTTGAGATTGTTGGCATTGGTGATGTTAGGGTAGTCTTGTTATGCACAATGTACATCATGTACCTACATTGACACGCAGTCTCATGTCTGCTAGAAAACTTGATGACGCAAGATATCATGTATCTTTTGGAGACTCTGCATGGAATATTAGTCTTGGCATGCTTGTGCTTGTGAGAGGTGCCAAGACTGGCAGCCTCTACCCCTTAGTTGTTTTTGGATCTACAATTGATCATGCTTTGTCTGTGGGGTCTTTACCTCATGTATCTCTTTGGCATGCCCATTTGGGTCACATGTCCATTAAGGGAATGAAAATGCTTTCTGCTTTGCAGTACTTATCACCCCTTCACTATTCTCATTTGATTCTTGTGATCATTGTCTTTATGGCAGGTAGACTAGGTCTACACATAAGAAATCTGGTATGTCACACATGAGTGAGCTCTTGGCCTTGGTTCATTCTAATGTCTGTGGGCCCATGCCCTATCAGTCTATGGGTGGTGTGAAGTATTTTGTTACTTTCATAGATGATTTTTCACATAAAGTATGGGCTTATCCCATAAAGCAGAAGTCCAATGTCTTGGAAATTTTTCAGAGATGGCTTGCTTTCGTAGAAAACAACAAAGAATAACCTCAATCTGAAGATCTAATCCGACGTACCATCGACGCGACTCTCGAAGCTCAAACCATCCATAAGGAATCAAAGATAAGTAAAAGAAGTTTCAAATTCCGTACTTTCAATGGCATTCGAGAGGGAAAAATTGTTCTTGCATTCATTAGTCAGTTTGACGACTATTTTCATGAGGAAACCTATGTAGAAAAAGATAAAATCAAGTGTGTCACTAATCATTTAGTGGATAGAGCATCTCTTTGGTGGACTGTGGTACGCAAGAGTATAGATTGTCCCGCTATCTAGGAGAATTTCAAGAAGAAGTTTATGCAGAATTTCCTTCCTCCACAATTTCATGAGAAAGCTATAAAGCAATGGGATCTTCTTCAGCAACGGGATCATGAGCCTATTCCTCAGTATACAGAGCGTTTTTGGAATGTACTACTCCAGTTACGCATGCTTGAAGACGTACCTGAAGCGACACACAAGCGCAAGTATATGTCTAGACTGCCTGGGCATTACTACGCTGAAGTTAACATGTTCAAGCTTGCTACTCTTGAAGACGAAATTTCACTAGCTCACGACACTGAAGACAAGCTGTGAGGTAGAGACAGATGTCCACAGCAATTCCAAGCCAATGGTAACTATGGATCTAAGCAATTCAACTCAAACTTTAGAAGATTTAATCAAGGTCGTTTCACTTCATAATCTTTCCGTAAAAATTGGGCAAAACCACCTGCTTTACCATCCAATGTTAATCAAAACCCTAAGCCTATTCCACATCCAAATCCTAATGTACCTAGACTTCCTACCATTGCAAACAATGTAACCAAAGCCAAACCTATAGTATGCTATAAATGCCACTAGCCTGGACATCTAGCAGCAAATTGCCATTCAAAGAAGCCACCTGCCCATATCAACTACCTTGGAGCAATGGACGATGAAGAATATGAACATATGCCTGATTTCACGGAAGATGAGGATGACACTATTACTCCTTCAGATACTTTACCAGGTATGCCAACTCCACATTCTTTATTGATTATGAAATGTTTGGTGCATGGAAAGGAAAAGATTATTTTGCATGATGACGGTAGTACTCATGATTTTATTTCAGCAAAGCTAGTAAAGGAATTGAAGTTACAGACTGTACCTGCGCATTATCGCATCAAAGCAGCATTCTTAGGCACTAGGTATAATGGTACACAGGAAGTGCATGACTTAGAGATTCAAATTGGTCAATACACTGAAAGAAGAAATTTTCTAGTTGTTCCATTACAGTCGAGTGACATTATTTTAGGTATGCCTTGGCGTCATCAGCATAACCCAAATATAGATTATTCCACACATTCAATGAATATTAATTCTCAAGGAAAACATATTACATTGTATGGTATGCATGCATCTAATGCTTTTCCACTGCTTTCACATACTCAAGCTAAACGTGCATTACGCAAGAGTAGTAAATCCTATCTCATTTGGGTGAATGAACTGCAAGTTAAAGAAAATCATATGCATCCTAGGCATAAATAATTTCTTGCACATTTTAAAGACTG
Organism: Lygodium microphyllum; assembly: GCF_053477565.2. Classification (NCBI taxonomy): domain Eukaryota; kingdom Viridiplantae; phylum Streptophyta; class Polypodiopsida; order Schizaeales; family Lygodiaceae; genus Lygodium; species Lygodium microphyllum. Next base: position 183,147,334 of record NC_141136.1, on the reverse strand, counting down.
TTTTGTCGAAGACCTACCACTTGGTTTACCTCCTTCACGTCCAGAAGACCATAAAATAGATTTGATTCCTGGTACTCAACCACCTTGCAAAGCACCATATAAGCATAACCAGATAGAGCAAAAAGAAATTCAGAGTCAAGTTGAGGAATTACTAAATAGAGGATTGATTAGACCTAGTAGTTCTCCATTCGGTGCACCTATTCTGTTAGTCAAGAAAAAGAATAATACCTATCGTATGTGCATTGACTATTGAGCTTTAAATAAGATCACTGTAAAGAATAGGTATCCAATTCCTAGAGTTGATGACCTTATGGATAAACTGCAAGGATCTGCTATATTTAGTAAAATAGACCTTAAGTTTGGTTATCATCAAGTGAGACTAGATAAGTCAGACATATTCAAGACTGCATTTAGGACACAGTTTGGTCATTATGAATTTTTAGTGATGCCATTTGGATTGGCTAATGCACCTGCTACATTTAGTAGAATGATGAACCGTATATTTTTTAAATATCAATATTGTGCAATTGTCTTCTTTGATGATATTTTGGCGTTTAGTCAAAATGAGAAAGAACATTATGAGCATTTGTCATTGGTTTTCCAGTTATTAAAAAATAATCAATTGTATGCAAATCCTGAAAAGAGTGAATTCTTTAAAACAAAAATTGAGTATTTAGGTAATATAGTATCATCTGATGGAATTTAAGTTGACCCTAAGAAAATAGATGCAATATTGAATTGGCATGTACCTAAAAATGTGCATGAGTTACAATCATTCCTTGGTCTTGCTAGTTTCTATAGGAAGTTTGTACGTAATTTTTCATTACTTGCTTTACCATTAACCAAACTTCTGAAGAAAGGTATTGTCTATCATTGGTCCGATAATCAACAGAAATCCTTTGACTTATTGAAACATACATTAACCCATGCCCCTGTCCTACAGTTGCCTGATTTTAATAGACCATTCTTTTTAGTAGTGACCGATGCTAGTGGATCAGGAATAGGAGCTGTACTTATGCAAGACAATCATCCTATAGCCTATTCTAGTTGTAAGTTGAAACCCTCAGAACTGAAATATTCCACATATGACAAAGAACTATTAGCTATTGTACAAGCATTAAGACAGTGGAAACACTACTTAATGGGTTCAGAATTTATGATTAAGACCGATCAGCAAAGTACTAGACATTTACTTAGTCAACCCCAAATCTCTGACCGACATATCAAATGGGCTGCCTTTATTCAGAGTTTTCATCCCATTATTCAATATCAACCCGGTAAAGAGAATGTAGTGGCTGATGCATTAAGTAGAAGACCTGCCATTCATAATATTTCTGTTATATCTTTTGATTCTTTGATTGCTATGAAAGATACTTATCATCAGGACATTACTTTTCATGCTAATTGGAATAAATTAGTTCAAAATAACTTCATTCCTATTGATTCATTGTCATATAATGATGGATTTATGTTTTATGAAAAGAGATTATGTGTTACAGTTTCATTCAGATCTTTTGTTTTGAATGAGATTGATTGTCCCCCATATCAAGGTCATAGAGGTATCATATCTACTTTACGTACATTAACTGAAGATTTTTATTGGCCGCATATGGACACTGATGTATCTAACTTTGTTTCTGAATGTTTGATTTGTCAAAGAGTTAAGAGACATCATGGTAAACAGTATGGATTACTTATGCCTTTGTCTATTCCATCTAGACCATGGGAACAAATTTCTATGGGCTTTATTACTGGTTTACCTAATACTGAATCTAACCATGATATGATTTGGACAGTAGTAGATAGGTTTAGTAAACAAGCATATTTCATTCCATGTAAGAAATCTTTAACAGCATCACAAGCAGCACAATTGTTTTTGAAAACTGTTTTCACTAACCATGGATTGCCAAAAGTTATTATTTCAGATCGTGATTCTAGATTTTGTAACAACTTTTGGATTACTCTGTTTGCTAACCTAGGCACAAAAATTGATTTCTCATATGCATTTCATCTTGAAACTAATGGACAAACAGAAGCCACTAATAGCACTATTCTAGATCTTTTACGTGCTTATACTATTTCGAAACCACAGACATGGGATACACATTTGCATTTATTACAGTTTGCATATAACAATAGACCACACACATCTACAAAGAAAGCACCGTTTGAAGTGATTTATGGTTATAGATTATCTACACCTGTTGCATCTTTGTCAAATAGAATTCAGAGTGCTGATGATATTACTAGTATGCATAATACTATTTTTTATGAGGTTAAAGACATGATTGCCAAAGCCCAGCAATCATATACCAAACAAGCGAATAAGAAAAGGCAAGCAATGAATTTCAAAGTTGATGACTATGTTTGGTTGAGAATAGAAAAACGTAGACTACAAAGTGTAGATAGACATCCAGTTGTGAAATTAGCCCCTAGATTCTATGGACCATTTAGGATCATTCATAAAATTAATGACAATGCATTCAAGTTAGAATTACCTCCTCACTGAAAGATTCACAACACATTTCACATTAGCTTATTACGACCCTTTAGAGGCCAATTACCTGTACACCCTGTTTATGAAAACCCACCTTTGTTAGAGGAAGAGACTGAAATACTTGAACCAGAAGCTATCATAGATACTAACTTTATGACCACTAGAACTGGCCGTAGATATTCTAGATATCTAGTTAAATTTAAGAACCATCCTGTAGAGGAAGCACAATGGATGCACGCTAGAGACTTAAATGCTTTCCCACTCTGTTAGCTCCACATTGAGCTAATAGCAATTGAGGTCAATTGCTATCCCACCCCAGGGGTATGATGCCAGGAGGCATATTTCACGGTGGATTTTGTGCCACGGTGGATTCCGTAAACTTTGATGACCGGGGCTCATACACAAAGTGGATTCTTTGTGCGAGAAGTTGATGGGGACGCTTGTCCTTTTCGGGCGTTTCATTAATTTAGTGTGTACATGGGTGATTCCGCAAAATGCATATTAAATTAATAAACGTTTATGAGTTTAGAGTGCGCACTCGTAATAAATTAAGGTTAGGATTTACTTCTAACCAGTTGATTTATTTATGTAATTGAAGACTGCTAGGTGTTCACTTTTTCCGGTTTAATTGTATTATTTTACTAATGATTGTGAATGCTTCAGTTGATGTGTAGAGATAGCAGCAGTGGCAGAGGAAAGCATTGGAGGATAGCGAGTACTCGATTTATGGATTATATTTTGATGGGCGCATACCTTAGACATGGCGCCTATATTTTGTCACGCCTATTTATTGAGGCGTCGGTTATTTATTATTATTTTATATGCGCATGGGCGCACGATTATGTTATTTCTATTTGGACATTGTATTGGGCGTGCCAGACTCTTTAGGCACCGTGCATTAGCTTTATTCCTATTTTGTGTTAAAGCAAACTCAAAAGCTAAAAGCTTGCTATTTTGTAATTTGGGCTATTATTTGAGCTTGAAGATGAATAATACATAAAATACATGCTTTCTGGAGTGCTCACACAAGGCATGGGGGGAGATTGCACCCAATTGGTCTCTGGCTCTTGTCGTTCATGCTTTTTACCTTGTAATTTGTGCAAAAAGTAGAGTTCTATTGTTCTTGGGGACCTTCCGGCATTCACTATGCGAGCGTACAACATTTGATCTGTGCACCAGACTAAGGGAAGATGAAGCTCCTAATTGTCTTCTTTCTCTTCTTTTTCTTCTTCTTTTCTAGTAGCTTCTTGGCTTGGTGTGCTCGGCGGTGGATGCGAAGGAGCAAGGGTATCAGATTTTATTTCTTAGGTTGTGCAACCATCTTTGAACCTTTAATCTTTTGAATTACAACACAATAAGGTAAATTCGTGAGTTCACTACACCTCAAAGTTAGTCTTGTATTCTTGTTTTGTTAGTTTGGAGATAAGGATGCTTAGTTAGTTAGAGCGGAGTGTCAAGAGACAAGATGAGATATTGTCGCCAAATTGACTTGCGACTTCTTCTAAAATAATAGAAGTCCATCCAAAGTCCCGATTGTTGGTGTGTCTAGCCCAATACTAGGTTAAGATTTTAACTTTCTTAAAAGAAATCCTTTAAAGTAGTCAATTATCACTTTTAAAAAATCCAACTTTTCTAAGAATTTTCAAACAAAGACTAGGTACCATCACGAGAGGGTAATTCCTATTTCAATTTCCTCCTAAGCATCTATAATTTCTTGTGCATCTACATGATATCTCATATATTGACAAGGATCTTGGAATGCATAGTAGTTGTGATCTAGATTATTCACATTATTTATCCAATTTCTTATCTTTTGTTTTTCTTCAACATTGATTCATAAATATAAAGAAACAACTTGGCCTTAGGTTTGTGTGATGGGTATAGTGCTCAAACATGCTATCTCATGTCCATTTCCTATTTTTGGGGCCACCTCATTAAACTCTCCGTACCTTGTTTCTTTCTTAAATCTTTGTTGGTCTTGTATTCTCCTCAAATCAAAGCTTGTGAATGTATAAGAAAAAGTTCAAAGGGTATATATATATATATATATATATATATATGGTTGTTTAGAAACATTTGCCTTTGAAGAGTAAATGTCTAATAGCAAGATGAAACAAATATGATAGATTTTTTTTTTTGTTAGGGGTAATAACCTCAAAAGAAGTAGAAAATTTAGATTGATAAGAGAAAACTTCTACCTTAGGAGAGTAGGCATAATAGCAAGATGAGAGTAAAATACAATGTATTTTGTGGAGAAGATAGGTATCAAGATAGGATATGAACTTGGAGTGGTTGAAGTGAGATGTGGCACAGTCTTGATGAAAGAAAACCCATTGAAGGCTCCTTGAAGATGACCCATTATCTCTCCCACTCTCTCACCCCCTATCTATTACTCTATCCCCCTCTCTAACTCTTACTCTCTCTCCTACTCTATCTATCTTTCTTTAAAATCAATTTAGTAATTTTGGCACTCATTCAAGTGCCCTTTTTTAAATACACTCTTAAAAAGTCACCTAAATACTATATATACAATTTATTCTTTGTAGCAATGTAACATATAATCATTAAATAACTCAACTTAGAGTCAATAAAAAGTCTAATAATTTTATACTTAGCACTCTTAACAATAATAGAAATATGAACAAATTATATCGAGATAATTGAGATAATACATAATATTTTTGTTAATGCACATTGAGTGTATGATATAATTTTGAACTAAGATTTTCAAACCTAAAATTGGAGAACCAATTTTTGACTTGAAGAGGAAACCCAATACTCAATGGTTTAAAATTGAGGCTAGGAGGGATGATTGGAATGCATAGTTTTAAACTCATACCTAATGCCTGTTAAAGTCTCAATTAAAAATTGAGCCTTAGGAGAGGGGCATGAGATGACCTCATGGAGGCCTCTTATAGGCTACATTTTGAAGCTTGGAGTATCTACAAAGAAGAGTTGCATCCTTAATTACAAAATTGAGCATCAAAAGAATAAATAGAGACTCAATTTTAAAATTGAACCAAAGGAGGAAGGAGTTGAGGGTCTTATTTTGATATTGAACCTTAGAATTCTTGTAGGTTTAAATTGAGCTTAAGGAGAGATGAGCAAAATGTTAAATTTCAAAATGAGAGTAAGGACTCTTACTAGCTCAACTTTGGCCTAAGGAGTGAGGAGTGAGAGTCCTCTCGTGGGCTAAATTTTGAAATTGATGCTAACATTAGGGATGGAGGTCTTTCAAAACATACCTCGTTAAGCATAATGCATGGGTATCAATTAATCAAATGTATGGAAATAGTAACTGCCTCGATCCAAAAGTGATGGCTCTCTCCCATTATCAGAATACAGGCATTTCAATCTATACCTAGACTAGTTCTCAACAACAAAAGTAACCCAATGTTGAAATATAACCAAGAATTCCAATTTCTTTTTAATGGGGTATACCTAGACTTTATGCAAGAAATCATCAATGAAAGTAAAAAAATACTAATTCATACCACCTAAAGACTTGTAGGGTATAGATCCACAAACATTAGAATTAATAAGAGCCAAAGGCTTGCCCATGCGCATAATGCTGGACTTCATTTTGAATTAGGAGTCTACCTACTACAAAGACTATGATCACAAGAATCAAAACATTTATAGTTAAGAGGTGGAAGATACTACAAAAGAGGAAGCATTTTCATTCTCTTTAATGACATGTGTCCAAGGTGATGATGCCATAATGATATATATAGTACTGTAGCCACAGTCAAGACATGGTCAATAGACCCAAATACAAGTAAGGGATAAAGAGTGCCAGACTTGGCACCTCGTGCCAAGGAAAGTTTTCCATGTGCAAGCTTCCATGATAAATCACCAAAAGACACAATATAACCTGCATCATCCAATTATCCTCTTAAAGGCAAGTATTTTGTCAAAGCTAGAATGTGGCATACATTTTGCACTAAATATACTGTCTGAAGAAAAATAAAATTGAACATTTTCAATACCAACAACATCCAATGTCATGTCATTATCCAATCAGATAGATCCCATGTCATGCTATAATAGGAGTGGAAATACTATCAATGAGGAGTGACATGAAATGAAGCCATTGAATCAAGCAACCAATATTGAGCATAGGTAGACAATGTATTAGTCAAGTATGAAACATTAAGAGAAGAAGTTGAAAGTATGTACTTATCATCAGTATCAATTTGTATGACATTAATCTCTTTAATCTTGATACTAGACTTGCTAGGGACAATGCTACAATCATCATTCTTTTCTTGCATTTGATCATTTCCACTTCTTTGTGCTTGCCTCATCACACATTTCATGGCACTATGGCTAAATATGGCCCTACTTTCCATAATAGTGATAAGTCAATGTGGACTTATAGCCATGAGATATACTGCGAGATTGTTCATGTGACTAAGAATGAGACTTCTGAGAGTATCTCTCATGATGATCATTACTGCTCCTACCATTATTACCTTTGACTACCAAAGCATGAGAGGTGCGGGAAGCATCAATATTCTTTCTATTAATCTCTTCATTCAAGAGAACACCCTCTACATCTTGCAATTTCAGTCCATTACTAGGCATATTTGCACATATAGCAATAATACAGAATGTATCCTATGACTTAGGTAATGTAACTAGCAGGTACAAGGGGGAGGAAGATTGTCCTTAAATTCAATTGCCTATGAAGACAAGTGACTGAGAATAGAATGAAATTAAGTAGGTGGATACAAAGATCCATGATTTTCTTCAACCAACACATTTGAGAGGTAGAGCTATTCTTATCATAAATATTGTGAATCTTATCCCATAACTCCCATGTGATTCTTGTCAAAGCTAATATTATAGTAGATTTCTTAGAGAGACAAAATAATTGTAGATTTATGTCACTAATCCAATTCAACCCAATTCTCCACACCAAAGCATTTGGGATTTTGTTGGGACTAAAAATGGGCTCAACACTAGCTCTAGGGTTCTAGCCTGCTAGCTCCTATGCTCATCAAACCACCCTCATGGCTTCGTGAGCAGAAGTGTTTGGAGGCTATATATAAATCTAGCTAAATCATGAGTTTGTATCAATTCGTAGTCCCCTAATGGGTTGGTTGGAATAGTAGGATTAACAAGACCTCTCTTTCTCAACAATATCCAACTACTACGCTTAGGAGAATATCCCCTCACCATCTAGCCCTTTTGTTTCTTTCTTGACATTTGAGGTGTCTATCAAGAAATAATGGATCTAATTCAATGCTCTTTGGCATACGTTGAACAATCGGTCCCTATTAACCAAGATTTAGAAACTACTACTTATCAATGGCTCCCGACAAACGCACCACCTATCGTGACAAAAAATGGGCACGACACTAGCTCTAGGACTCTAATCGATGGGCTCCTATGCTCACCAAACCACCTTCATGGCCTCATGGTCAAGAGGGACTAGAGGCTATATACTAATCTAGCTAAATCATGCATTTGTTTCGATTTGTAGTCCACAACCATATTGCCCCTTTCCAACTCCAACAGAGGGAGTATCCACACACATACAGGTGACTAATGTAAAAGTTACACGACGCAGCGAACAGAATTTGAGAAAGAGATAGAGATAGAGAGTACATAACAGATAAGAGGACAATTAGAAAAAAAATTTAGCTCCAAACAACTGATACAGAGATGGCTCTATCCACCCGTGCGGTTCCACAGTGAAGCTTAGATGGCGATCTAGATAGAAGATAGGTGAAGAGCTTAAGGTTAGCTGGAACAACTCTGACTGGGTGAAAGATAGATTATTGATGGCTGTGAAGGGGTTTATATTTTATAGCCCGTGAAGGCAATTAGGTTGGCATGACCAACCTACCATATGAGCCTCCACTAGTCAACCAGGGAATATTCCCTTTACCGTCGAGCCGAGGGCGCTACCCCCGGACCCCCCAGCCAGAGCAATGTGCCTCAAGTTGCTACCAACTTAACTACTCAGTCCAACTCAAAGATTAGACCCACAATGGTCACCTTTTTGCCATTCAATCACATAGACCTCATCTGATATACAAGTCATGACTCAACCAATGTCCGGGCTCACATTTGGCTTCTCCTCATAATGGGGGCCTTACAACTTTGAGCACCATGGATCATTTGTGGCACCTTATGAGGGTGGGGCATTCAGCATATCTAACAACTAACACCTCCTTGTACACACATATAGAGCATCCCTCAACCAATCATTGTGGCTTCTATGACTCTTCTACACCCCGGGGATTGGCTCCAACATGCGGTGTCTCAAATATAAAACACAATCTTAATATTGTTCACTCTTTCTTCAAGCTACACATTCTAGGATATATTTTTGTTTCCTCACTTAATCAGTCCCCAAAGAAAATCATACTATCCTATATAGCTCGAGGATCCCTCACACTCTCATTGTTGATCAACAATTTTAGCAAACAATTGCAATGCATCTAGAAGACTTTCTCTTTCTTGATACCATGTATAAGAATGCAAATGTAAGGTGTAATGCCATATAGTGCTCAAACAAATTAACCAAAAATCAATTAACATGACATGTGAAAAAAACATTCTTTCAACGATTTCCTTTCTAATGTATTGCTTCATTGCTTAAAAACAATATTAGACTAATCCATGCTATGCACGAAAATCAAATTTTAATTGATACTTAACTTTTCACAACTCCTTTCCCCTTACCATTTAGGGTTTGCAATCATGCAACACTAGTTTAAGAGGATATTTCATGTCATTTTTTTAATATATAGAAAAGTGGTAAACATACACTTTCACATAAAGATGGAGGCAAGCTAAGACAAATCCCATGCTCTACCTTCACCATATATCCACACACATATACCCAATTCATTGTAAATTTTTATGCATAAAAATTAAAATTTTCTATTAAAAATATATTTTATGATTTTTATTATTTATTTTAATATTAATTAATTTTTAAATTTATGAAGCTTATTTGGATTGTGATTCAATACTACATTGAATATGATTCCATATAGGAATACTCGTTGAACCATAAAAATCCATAAAATTATCATTTTTCTACTAAGACTTGCATTGCACGTTTTATGATTTTGATTTTCATTATGCAAATTACTAAAAATGATTGATTATTCTATTATTTTAGACATATTTAAGCATATTTATATATTTTTATTTTTCATAATAAGAACAAGAGACTCATCATAAAAGTCAATAAAAATTTGATTACGCTATAATCTACATATACAACACATCGTATTTTGAAAAGGAGAAGCCACTAACACTCTTTTATAGCCATCATTAATGCCAACTTTGCACTTCCTTTTTCCATTCCTTGCATTTCATTATGAACCACCACCCATTCCCCTCATCCTCTCAACCCCCATATGAACATCGATTATGGTGAGAAAGAAAGAGGAGAGCGAAAGGCTGAAATCTAAACTTTTCATAGAGTGCATCAAATCACATGTGCTCTAGAGTGTTCTAAAGCAAAGAATTGTAGGAATCCATGGCCAAGGAGAGGATACATGATCCGAACAGTTGCAAAACTCCAAAAATAGCAAAAAAAATGAGGTGCAAAAAAACTTGCATCATCTCCCTTCTCACAACATGTTTTTGTGTTTTCTTCCTCTTTTAATCATAAGTAATACTTAACCTCTAAAATAATTAGTTCATGTTCTTGTGTTCATACTCTTCTGCAAGTGGTTTTAGACCAAACAAAGTAGTAAACAACCTTGAATTTTCAATTTATCTAGATGAATGGCTTTCTGGCATCGAAAACTATTATTCTAGTCTATGTCACTTGCTTTTTGGCATGTGAATCTAGTAGATGATTCATAACGCTAAACCTTGCAGACATTAAATGGGGGTTTGATCTACGAATGGATATTTTCATTGGATTCTTGGAGTCAAAATGCACTTAGAAAAAATCTAGCTTATTGATTCAAACACTCTATTAGGGAATTTGAAAATTTCCATACACTTTGGGAATCCCCAATATCTTTATTATTTGACCATATGGTCAAATCTTATTATCTTACATAAAGGTGGAGTCTACCCTAAATGTTATATAAGCTACCGTTTCAAATCCCACTTTCAAATATGGATCAAGATTTAGCCACATGGTTAAATATTTATCACTTGAAATTGAGACTTGGAAAATTCCCAAATTCTCTAATATGGTGTTTTCATGGTCAATACATTTTTCACCAAATATACTTTCAAAATCTTATCCCTTTCTTCTCACACTTTCCCTCTCTTGTTCTTACTCTCTCTCCTCTATATTTTTTTACTTTCTCCCTTCTCGCTCACACACACACACACACACACACTCTCTCTCTCTCTCTCTCTCTCTCTCTCTCTCTCTCTCTCTCTCTCTCTCTCTCTCTCTCTCTCTCTCTCTCTCTCTCTCTCTCTCTCTCTCATACCTATATCTCCATCTTTTCACTATCTCTCCTCTCTATTGGGGGTAAAGATGTCTGTGCCTAGCTGCCCGTGTATTAATTACACTAATAGTACCTGCACCGTGTATTAGTTACCCTCGCACCTGTACACTACAAGTGGTGGGCTCCCATCATTGTCACTTCATTCTTTATTCTTTCAATGGAATCTAAATAAAGAGAAGACTGGTCACACATTGTGATTGTTGAGGTTTCCATATATTCTCTCTCTCTCTCTCTCTCTCTCTCTCTCTCTCTCTCTCTCTCTCTCTCTCTCTCTCTCTCTCTCTCTCTCTCTCTCTCTCTCTCTCTCTCTCTCTCTTTATAGAGCTCTTGCTTTTGTTCTATGCTTCTACTTTAGGGATCACTCCCCTTCAACTAGTATCAAATCCATCTTCCTTGAGAGCTCAAGCCCAACCTAGTATTGCTTAGCTAGTGGAGACTACCTTCAATTCACAGTTTCCATGGCCGTCATGGCTCATCTTGAAGTGGTATGTATTATTATTCACTTACTTCCTAGCTTGTCTAGGCATGCTTTGAAGCTTCATTGAGCTCCCCTTGATCCCCATTGGCATTACCACAACTAGTAGAGCTCCCAAGTCATCAAGTGCAATGTGCACAGAATGGACTACTCTCCTTCCTACTTAGATTTGCTTCATCCTATCTCATCTCTAGCTTTTGGCATTGCTCTTGATCTTGAGAAATCACTTGGCATCATATAGACACCTTTGACATGAGTTGGACATTGGAGCTCATGGGTTGAACCATTATCTCATAGTTGATAGTTTTTTGTAATACAGTTCTGGATAATCCTTCACTTGTTGTCTGGAGGTCATTTATGCTTCCTGATATGTCTATTTGTGATGCTAGATCATTTGGGGATGCTATATCAATGCCTTGAAATGCTATTGGACTTATTTGAGCACTTATTTTCTCAATTTTACAGAGGTTATTGTTGTAATAAGTAGGGTTGAATGGTATTTTGTCAAAGAAACTTCATGTATATTGCTTGTTGATGATTACTGACTACTTGGCATGCTACACTATATCTATGGTTGATGCCACATACTTGGTTATGCTTTTGGAATGCTCTTGGGCAGAGATTGAGTCTCAGTGTCATTGACTTTGAATATCATTCCTCATAGCCAACATTCATTTGAGACACTTCATGTCTCTTATCATTGAATGATACATGAGTTGTCTACTAGATGTATTCTGATATGGATGCTACATTCTTGGTTGTGTTATGAGGACATTGAGCTTCATATTTGACTTGCACTTAAGCTATCTTGGAGATTTCACACTTGAGATTGGCTATCATTTACCTCTTTGGAGGCTACAGTAAGTGCTTTGTCAACTACATTGGGTTTGATGCTCATTGGCTATTATTCATGGGCGGTGTACCAACCGCGTCTGCAACTGACAAGTCGGTTACATAAATACACAACGGTCACCCTGGCATATCACGAGTGGAGCTCGATATCTCAACAAGGTCATGCAGAATGGATGGAGGATGCAAGGAAAATGGAAAAACCAGGATTTGTGGAGACTGGTGATGATATTGCACATCCTATTGTGCAGATTGGAAAAATTCCTTTGTCTATGCACGATGGGAAAAAGAAATACCTGTCCGATGTATTTCATGTCCCGAATATCACCAAGAATCTGGTTTCTATTGGTCCAATGGTTGAGCAAGGCTTGTAGGTCAGATTTAATCCTCATGGATGCTTTGTTGAGGATATGAAAAATAAAGGTCGCTTGATAGCAAAAGGAAAGAAGAAGGGCAGAATGTTTACATTGGATGCAGACATGTCTGAATTGAGTGCAGCAATGTTTGCACATGGGACCGGTGTAGTTGCAGATATTGATATCTGGCATAAACGCATTGGTCATGTTAATGTACAGTGACTTATATCAATGCAGGCCCAAAATATTGTTGCAGGATTGCCCAAATTCAAGGTTGCAGAAATGCATAAGGTATGTGAAGCCTGTCAGTTTGGAAAACAGGCAAGGAAACCATGTCCTAGACATGATCAAGAGAGTGAGAAGCCATTGGAATTAATCCACTTTGATGTGTGGACTACTAAAGATGCATCTCTTGGAGGCTGTCATTATTTTGTCACTTTTATTGATGACTATAGCAGAAAAGTTTGGGCGTATTTTATGAAAAAGAAAAGTGAAGGTTTTGGGCATTTCAAAACTCTTAAAGCTATGGTTGAAAAAGAAACAGGCCTGCAGATAAAATTTCTAAGGTCAGATGGAGGGGGAGAGTACCTCTCAAATGAGTTTGCAAGGTTCCTGCAGGAGCATGGCATAAAGCAGCAATATTCATGTAGTCATACCCCACAGAAAAATGGAATTGCAGAAAGAAAAAACAGGCATATTGGAGAGGTATCTCGTGCCATGCTCAATGAAAAAGACCTGCTAGATTTTTATTGGGCTGAGGCAGTTGCTACAGCAGTCTGCATAATGAACTGGACTCCCACTGCAGCAATACATGGCATGACTCCAAAGGAGAGGTATACTGGTAGGAAACCAGATATTTCTCATTTGAAAACTTTTGGTTGCATTGCCTATGTTCATGTGCCAGATGAGTTGAGATCCAAGTTGGATCCAAAAGCTGAGAAGTGCATCTTTATTGGTTATTCTTTGCAGCAAAAAGGGTATAGATGCTATAACCCTTCTACTCGTAAGTTTACAGTGACCAGAGGTATTATTTTTGATGAGATGAGTAGCTGGTATAAACCAATAAATGTGATTGATAATGTAGATGCACAAAATGGTAATGCTACCCAGAATTCACAGCAGCAGTCACAAAATATTAGTGGACCTGGAGCGTCCTCTAGCAGTGGTTCACATTCTTCGCCATGGACAGGCAGATTGAGATCAAGAGAATCTTCTCAAAGTAATGCAGATAGTGGTATGCATGTATCACGAAAAGGAAAAGAGAAGGTTGATTAGCCCATGTTTGATGTGAATGCAGGTCACTCTTATGTGGATGGTGAATCCAGTGGCTCAGAACATAGCATTGATGATGAGTTGGGTATTCCTTCTATTGTTACACCTGGAGTAAGGAAGACCAGGGATGTTTTGAGAGCACCTGGGAGTGAACCTACTTTGCGCAGGTCTACGAGAGCTAGGTATCCTGTGGATAGGCTAAAATATGATGGATTTATAGCCATTCACTATGCATATATGGTCAAAGTGATACAGGAACCAGAACCCACTTCTTTTGAGGAAGCCATGGGAAAAGAAAAATGGGAGAAAGCCATGGATGAAGGAATGGATGCCTTGGAAGCAAATGCTACATGGGAATTGGTACCTTTGCCTAAAGGTAAAAATGCAATTAGCTGTAAGTGGGTTTATAAGGTGAAGCACAATGCAGATGGTTCTGTGAACAGATACAAGGCAAGATTAGTAGTCAAGGGGTATGCACAAACATATGGCATTGACTATGAAGAAACATTCAGTCCGGTTGCAAGGATGGCAACCGTAAGAGCAGTCATTGATATGGCTGCATCAAAGGGATGGTCTTTACATCAGATGGATGTAAAGAATGCCTTCTTGCATGGTGATTTGCAAGAAGATGTCTATATGGAGCAGCCACCAGGTTATGTGCATGCTGTTCATCCTGAGTTTGTTTGCAGGTTGAAGAAAGCCTTGTATGGCTTGAAGCAAGCACCTAGATCATCGTCTGACAAGATAGGACAGTATCTTGTCACTATTGGCTTTCAGATTTCCAAGGCATATTTCTCACTTTATGTGAGAAAAACAGAGAAAGGTATTATGCTACTTGTCATTTATGTTGATGATTTGATTATGACAGGTGACAGTGATGAAGATATCATTCATGTGAAAATGCTATTGAAGCAGAAGTTTGAGATGAAGGATTTGGGAGAGCTGCGTTATTTCTTGGGCATTGAGGTGATCAGATCACCAAGTGGGATACAGCTCTTGCAGAGGCAGTATGGATTGGACATGCTGTCCAAATATGGGATGACAGGCTGTAAGCCTATTTCAGTTCCTTTGGAGCAGAATGTGAAGCTGAGCTCAGATGCAGGTGAGCTTCTAGAAGACCCTACTATGTACAGACGCATAGTAGGAAGTTTGATTTATATGACTATTACCAAGCAAGATTTGAGTTATGCTGTTGGATTGGTAAGTCAGTTTATGCAGGCTCCAAGGAAACTACATTTGGATGCGGCTAGACGCATACTCAAGTATTCGAAGTCCACATTGCAGTATGGACTATTTTATGAGACTGGGGTTCAGATACAGTTGCATGGATACACTAATGCTGATTGGGCTGGTAGTATTTCTGATAGACGATCTACCAGTGGATATGTGTTCTCTTCTGGGAGTGCTGCAGTCACTTGGAGCAGCAAGAAACAGCCTACAATTGTCTTGTCCAGCACAGAGGCTGAGTACAGGGGTGCAGCAATGGCTGCGTGTGAGGTAGCTTGGTTGCATAAGCTACTTTATGATATGCATCAGTCTCTACAGATGGACCAGTTGTCATTTATTGTGACAACATGAGTAGTATACACTTGGCAAATAACCCAATCTATCATGCTAGAACAAAGCACATTGAGGTGCATTACCACTATGTGCGAGAGAGGGTTTTACTAGGTCTTATTGATCTAGTTTATGTCAGCACAGAGGATCAGGTAGCTGACATATTCACGAAGGAATTGGACGCAGAGAAGCTGCGCAAGTTCAGAGACCTGCTTGGTGTGCAGGAATTGGGATTAAGCTCGAGGGGGAGTGTTGAGATATCGAGCTCCACTCGTGATATGCCAGGGTGACCGTTGTGTATTTATGTCACGGACTTGTCAGTTGCAGACACGGTTGGTACACGGTTGCAGACACGGTTGATACCACGGCCTCCAAATCGGCCTCCTCTACCTCTGTCTCTACCTCTTCCAGCATTTGAGTAGAAGACAACTTCTTTTGAAGTTCCTCCTGAAGAGGATGCACCACCATTTCTCTGCTCCTCAGAAATTAGAAGAGCAATCAACTCCCCAAAATCAGGAAATCTTTCACGAACGGAAATGAATGTTCAAAACTGTGCATAATCCTTTCCTAGACCATTCAAGGTCACGGAAACTAAATCATCATCTTCCACTAGCGACCCAATGGAAGCAAGTGCATCTGCAATCTTCTTCACCTTCATGTGGTAGTCATTGATGCTCGTACTTTCTATTTGCACATTATGCAACTCTTGCTTGAGCTGCATTTTCCTGGCTTGCGTATTCGTGCTATACATTTTTGACAAAGTATCCCATGCCTCCTTTGGCGTACTTGCATCCTGAATATGCACAATCATAGAGTCTGAAATACTGATAGACAGCCAGTACATAACTTTCCTGGCTCTCTCATGCCATGCTTTGAATTCCTGCATTTGCTGTTGATTGGGAACATCAGGAAGAACTGGTTCTTCTTCATTTCTTGCAACAAATTCCCAATATCCTTTTCCCATAAGGAAATTCGTCATTCTAAACTTCCATGCTTGGAAGTTGTTCTTATCAAGCTTTTTAGTGACAATCTGTGAGAGAGAATCAGACGCCATTATAGAACATTGCAAAAAATTATGTCCCTGCAAAGAACACAGCTTCAGCCTCACAAAGGCAAATCTGCAAAACTGACGAAAGTGGTATTTGAACACACAGTCACTTCCTAGTGACGATTTTGCATCAACAGGCAATAGGGATGATTCTGTAACTCCCAATGTCTCTACACACAAGCATACGATGCAATTTCTACAGTAACTTTTCACTGACCTGTAGAACAGTGGTTGCACAGCATAAAACTAGGCCTTTTCCTGAGTGCGTGTAGAAAACTTCTGCCTCCAAAACAGGCCCCGAAATGGCCTCAAATCAAAAAAATAGGGTCGCCAAGGGCTAAAGCCCTTGTTCGCAGCATATACTGCCCTCTTGCTTCACCGCGAAGGGCGTCTCAACCTGAGACAATGCACTCTTGCAATTTCTAGCTGTGCTACCTGCAGAGATCTGCTCCCAAAATAGAAAATGAAAGCAACACTGCTCCTCTTACCAGAACACCGCGAGCTTGGCTTGCTTTCTTGAGCTCCTTACCACGAACAAGGCACTGATACCATGTCAAGATTGTGGGAGAGAAGAAAGGAGTCTCACTTGTAGCTTTCTTGCTTGCACAATGGGGGAATACACACAAGGGTGGAGGCTGAAAACAGTTTTCCTCTTCTTAGTTGTGTAAGCCAAAAAGAAGTCTAGTACATAGAAATAGAAGAACCCTATATATGGGTCTCATACCAAACTCAACTAACTAAGGTGGCACACTAACTGAGTCACGAACTAGAGTAGATAAGGATAGCTGTCATGTAGCTATTATTCATGGGCGGTGTACCAACCGCATCTGCAACAACTGACAAGTCAGTGACATAAATACACAACGGTCACCCTGGCGTATCACGAGTGGAGCTCGATATCTCAATATACAGAAGGTCAACAAAAAACATCAAAACATCATAACTCATACTAAAACCATTCTAAACTATCAAAAAATATTCAATGAGCTTTCAAAAGACCTCAACCTTTATCAATCATCAATCCACGCTTCATATAGAAGAAAATCAAAACAAAACAGAAGCTATCAGAAGGTATTAGAACCAATCAGAACATCATAGAACCTCATATTTCTATTGAGAATCATCATGAGCTTCCAAAACATAATCAATATCATCCAAAAAACTCTCAAACACTTCCAAAACAACTAATTATCACTCAAAATCCATAAAAAATCAACCATTCAGGCCTCAAAAACAACAAAAATCAACAAAAAAACTAGTCATTTTAGTATTCAACATATCCCCACATTTAATAAGGAAGTGTCCTCGCAAACTAAGAAAGAGGTAATATAAGTTCATTAAGAGCTCAACTCGATCTTCTTTAGTATCTTCAATAATTCACCCAACCACAACCCCAACTTGTCACATGTATCTAAGAAAGAATACAACTAAAGGAAAACACCATTATCCAGTAACACATCTTATAAGCAATAGAAAGTCATAACAAATTTGTAAAGAAGGATTAGTGAAGAATTTAGGTGAATTAGTTAAGAAAGGTGTTAACTAATAAGCATGAAAAGTAGAAGGAATATGGATAGATGGGGAAGGACAAGGCAAAGAAGGGAAAATTACAGGATCTTTAATGAAAAAACAATAGGTAAAGATTGGAATTTGAGGAGCACCCTGAGGTTGGAAAAGGAGAGATAAGATGGCTATTGAGTTGGATTGATAAAGGTAAAAATAAGCATCATATCGATGGGCCATTTTTTGATAATAAAATAAGCTAGGAACGAAGGGACCTAAAGCAGATCGCTGATGGTAGGCATCAAAGAAGGATGAACCAAATGGATGGTTCTTGGAAAGATAAGCTAAAAGATCTACCCTCAGTTGGTTAGTGTTCTGAACATGAGTAGAGGCTTTATTCTATCATTGGTTCATGACTACAAAATCAATCGTTGTATTCCATAAAGTGTCAGGGCAAGTAGCCACTTTAGAATAATAGCACTACAACATTTCATCTATCCTCAACTCCAAATATTTGACTACAAGGTAGCTTGTAAGACCACATCCCCTACATACCAAGCTGGATCTTCATCATTCGGAATCAACAAATCACCTCATAAATACGTATAAGATAGCAACATTGTATCCGAAGTCACAGAATTTTCAAAGACCATAAGAACTACTTTTATAAGCAAATCAGAAGACCAAGCTCTACTCCAACCATCCTCTGGAAGAGGTAGATCCATCGTTGAGAGCTTAATATAGAATGCCAACTTTTGCAACTGACAGTGGAAAAAAAAAAGAATGATTGGGAGGAACATACTCCTAAAATTGCTCAAATGAAGACCATTATAAGTCCATCCTGAACTGCAATCTTTCCACTTTAGCTTGGAATAACAAACATAACGTGGCCTATTGTTCGAGAATTGCCAAGTCCGCAGGGGTCAAAGAAGAAGTTGGTTGCCCAGGACTCAGTGTAGAAGAACATGACTGGACCAGTTGCTCGTTAAGCTGCTGAATTTGGATTATGCTCTGTTCTAAGGTGGTATTTGCTATATTAAGCTCCTCTGTCTAGGTGGCTAGTAGAGCTTGAAGCTCTTGAGATTCCTTCAACAATCTATCTCGTTCCTCAGTCACATTAACCACTTGGGTTTTAGTATCAGTCAACTAAGTGTCCAAACTAGAAATGTCCATTTTATGAGCGTCAATGATCTTAGTATGTTGCTCCATTAGGGTACAAAGATAAAAAAAAGTGTTCATGAGCAGAAGCTAGCTTTGCACTTGCTTTTATCAAATCTTATTTGGTTTGTTGGACTTCATCATAGCAAGAGGAATAGAGCTACTAGATACATGTAGTCACTGAGAGCTCAATAGAATGTTGAACATCTTGACATATTAAGGGAATTGTATCTCCAGCTACCAAGTGTTGTATTGAAGGGATGGAAATATCTAGAGTACCCTCACGATGTGCTCTGAAAAGATTCGACATTGTGAGGAAAGCTGGTAGGTGACTACTAGATTGATCAAGAATGGAGACTAGAGGAAGAGCTGGGACTGATTCAGTCACTTGTTTTAAGCATTTCCTCTAAACTACCACATGAGGGATATGATCAAGATCCTCAATGATGGCATCAGAGTGTTCAGTAGGTGGAGGAGCTTCTGGTGGAGTGATCAAGATTCTCAATGATGGCATCAGAGTGTTCAGTAGTAGGTGGAGGAGCTTCTGGTGGATCAACTATCAAGGTAGGAACTTCCTTCGAAGGGGCGGCATATACCAAAAAGACAGAAAGGTAGGAAACGAATGTAACATTAGTTACATTACCCCTTGTGGCTCTGACAAAGTGTTGATCCGTTTTTGACAAAAGGTAACTCCAATCAATCATTATGCCTTTCAACACCATTTTAGAAGCTATAAACAACTCCTTTGAAAGGTAATTAGAGGGTGTCTTGGCAGGCATAAACTTGTCCCTTGAAGGAATTAGAATAGTTGCGTCCACACAGGATTGGAGATCATGGAGACATTGATGCCAGAAGTGGTAAGAACCTTCTTGGGATCCAACACATCCTGTGTCTGCTTCTGCAACAATTTGAGGATTCCTCATTCAAGAATAGTTATCTAGTAGTAGGGAAAGAGTCTTCCCGATAGGGTAAAGAGCCTTGCCCAAACTTTTAGGCATCAATTGGATAGTTGTTCCTCTGATAGGATGACCGGACATCTTACTGTAAGAGGCTAGAAGCTGATCACAACAAGTATCAGTATTCTCTGGGATGAGTGGTAATGAGAGTGTGATGAACTTAGCTAAGCTTGCTTTGCCAATAAGTTTGGACTCCAGCAATAAAGAATAATCGTGAGATACCAAGGGGATGTACTAAACTGGAGGAGGAGCTTGAGGTGCCATTTAGATAGATTACACACACACCACACACAAAGACAATCACAACAAATACCTGCAAAACAACAAAATAACCAGAAATAAGAGATCGACCATAATAAACGCACACAGACGTGACTGACGACTGACCACCCCAAGCAATCCACATCCTAGGAAAAATTCGACATGACCTCTACACAAACGCGACTGAAAGCTTCATGTGATGCAAGACAAACAAACGCCTTGAATCCCCATATCAGGCAAAAAAGAAAACTACAGATGGTACGCGTAATTGTGTCATAGCAATCAAACCATAATACAACAACAACCCACTCATAACATGACCAGAACTTCAATAAGCAATTTCAACTTGAAAGGCTGCACGTGTCCATCCCACAAAGTACATTTATTGAAAAGGAGAATAAGTTCAGTGAGGGGAATTAGTTTGAATGAATGGTTTATTTTAAGAAATTATTTAAAAATGGGTGAAATTTTATTAGGTGTTAAATCTTAAAAAGAATATGGTGGTTCCTTCTGAAAATGTTAATTACAAGTTATTAGGGTGAAGCGGTGCTTTAAACGAAACATGGACTCCGATATCCATACTGAGGTCTCTAAATGCAAATTCATTAAGTAAAAATTAAGTGCGTGTTTAGCACTTTTTATATAGTGCGTGCACTTGTGACGACGAGTTTATTTTTAAATAAACTTAAATGTGTCTGTAACACATGAAGTGTATACTAAGTGAACATTTGGTCTGTTTTATTTTATTAGAAAAATGTGTGTTTGGCACGAGCGCGTGTGAAAAAGTGGATGATTAAAGTTCATTTTAACAAATAACCGTGGTTATGGGGTGAGCAAAAATAAATAAAGCAAAAAATATAAAAAATAAATACCTTGCAGGGGTGTGTATGCAAGAAACTGAGGGCGCACAGATTAGTCCCAAGATGCAACGAGTCCAAAAAAAAAAAGCAAAAGCTACTAACTTTATAAAAAATTGAACACCTTATTTTTTTAAAAAGGAAATATCAAGGCAAGGTTAGTGTGGTCCTATTCATTTTGGTTAGTTGTGATTAATGTTTGTGTTGTGATTATTGTTATTATTATTATTATTTATGTGTTTTTTTTGTTTTAAAGAATTTTAATAACAAGCTTTCTGGAATCAACCCTGAGTAAGAATTGAACCATCCGGTTTCAACAATGTGTCTATATTTTCAGCAATTTTCAACTTATTTTTGGAATGTAAAATGAAATTTCTATGAATTTAGGTTAAAATTTTAGCATTTTGATCTTAAAATAATATTTTGTCCATTAGATACAGCATTTTCAACGTGTGAAACATGCCAAAAATATTCAAATGAGTTGATGGTTTTTTTAAGAAATTATTTTTTATTTTATTAATATTTTAATGAATTTATTCAATTTTCAGTGAATTTCAGAAGGATTTTGAATATTATTACTCTTTTGTAATTAATTTTTTGCAATTGTGATCATGAAAATAATCCCAAAAATTTTAATTTTTCAAATAAATTTTTAGCTATTTTTGGGTTTTTTTTTTATTTATATGAAATTTTTAAATATTTTCTCGTGTTTTTAGATATTTTCTCGGGTTTTTACGGATTTTGGGAAAATAAAAAAAGGAGGTACCCGGGTCTATGTGTGAACAGCTACGTATGAACAGACGAGCACACATCATTGCATGGATAAGATCGGGCGCATGTCCTCGCACGTAAACATGTATAGGGAACTCTGGACACGACACTACAACTCCCGCACGTGCACAACCTCCCAAGCACCCTTAACCACATGTGGGGTAAAGGGGGGGCTAAGTACGAGATGGGTAGCGAGTTAGGGGGGAGAGTGGGAAAGGGGGCTAGGGAAAAGAGGGGGGTTCTACGAGGTATAAGGGTGGAAATGTGGGAAGGGGGGCTTAGGGGGAGGTGGGTTTATGGGGGGAAAGGAGGCTTAGTAAGGGGGTGTGGAGAGGGTGGGTGTTCTTGGAGGAAAGGGGGGCTTAGTAGGGGTGGGGGGAATTGGGGGGCGGGGGGGGGGGGGGGGGGGGGGGGGGGCGGGCGCGGCGCGGCGCGGCGGGGGGCTTAGTAGGGGGGATGGGGGAAGGAGGAGAGGAGGGCCAAGGAGGCGATGGCTGTGGCGGCGAAGCGGGTGGAGCTGGCAGTGGCGGTGGCGGCCAAAGGAGGAGGAGGAGGAGGAGAAGAGGAAGAGGAAGAAGACGAAGAATAAGGCGGAGGACGAGGAGGATGAGGAGGACGAGGACGAGGGCGAGGACGAGGACAAGGACAATGAGGAGGAGGAAGAAGAAGAAGAAGAAGGAGAGAGGGGAGAGGGAGGGAGGGGTTGGGGAGAGAGAAGAAGAAGAAAGAAAGAAAGAGAAGAGAGAAGAGGGAGGAAGGAGAGGGAGGAAGGAGAGGGGGGAGGAGGAGGAGGAGGAAGAAGAAGAAGAAGAAGAAGAAGGTGGAGGAGGAGGAGGAAGAAGAAGAGAGAAGAATAGGAGCAGGGAGAGAGGGAGAGAGAAAGGGAGGGGTTGGGGAGAGAGAGGAAGAAGGAAAGAAAGAGAGAAGAGGAGAGAGAAGAGGGGGTGGAGGGAACCGTCAGCGGGGGGAATTTGAAAAATTTTAAAGTAAAAATTTGTTTTAAAAAGAAGAGAAAAAATAATAAAAATGAGAAAAAGAAAAACAAGGGAGCCCCCCGCATCCCACACATAGGTGCGGGGCGAGGTTAAAAAATTTTGCTTTGGGGGGACCCGTAGACGGCCGGGACACTGGCAAAGGGGCGAATGCGGCAACGGACGCAGCAAAGGATGGGTAAATTAAAAAACATGAATGTTCACACGCAATGCGGGAGACACATACACACATAAAAACACGAAAAATTTTAATAAAACCCAAACCGTGCATCGGAATGAAATGCCGTAAAAATAAAAAATAAGCCAGAAGGTAGGGAAAAAACAATGGAAAAATGCAACGGGGGGTCCAGGGAGGATACATGGCTATCACATGGGAAATTTGTGAAAATCGAGCCCAAAAATACATACAGGGATTAATATTGGAGAATCTCTTCGTCAGAACGCAGGGTAAAAAGAAGAAAAAATGTGAAAAATAACATGCCCGACAAACTTATCACATCAAAACACAATTCCAACTGAGATAGGATGTGTTCATATGGAAAAAACACAAAAGGATAGATCCTTCTAGCTCACTTTCATAATCTTTGTCTCTGCATTACTACACTTTCATCCTCTTTAGGTTTTGTTTCTACATTTGTGGGTGTTTTGTAAGAGAAGAACAAGCTCTCTGTTATGTCCTCTACTTCTCCTTCTCCTTCTGCTTCTGTCTCTGTCTCTATCTCTATCTCTGCTTTTGTCTCTACCTGTGACTATGTCTTTGTCTCTGCTTCTGTCTCTGCCTCTAACTATGTCTCTGCTTTTGTGACTGTGACTGCCATGTAACAAGGAGAATAGTACATCCATGCTTTTATTTGGTTGTCAGAGGTGATTTCAGAAGTCAATTCAGGTTCAGGCAGGGGGTATTCTCCTATGGACAAAGACTTTGCTTCCTTCAGTAGTTGGCTTACAATGCCCGTTGTTAGGGACTGTGCCTCTATTTTCTTTGGAAAGATCTATTTGACAGCCTCTTTATCTCTTGATGTACCATCTGTTACTTCATTGGAGGAGTTTGTTATGACTTCAATGGACATAGATCCATTACCTTTTTGCGATCCATACAACTTCAACAACACTTTATTGGGTCCTCTACCTAGGGTTAGGGTTCCTTTGAACCAGTCTGTCCTTGCTCTTGCTTCAAAAAGCCAAGATCTTCCCAATAGCAAAGGATATGAGGTCCCGTAGGAATTTGGTTTGACCACCAAATATGTCTGCCAATAGTCTCTTCTTGCAAGGGTTATTTTAACGTATGGGAGGATGTCCAACGATTTGATTCTGCTTTGGTCTGCCAATCTGATAAGCCACTGCATAGGTTGGATTCCTGCAAGTCTAGATCCTTCATTGTCACATCCATCATTATGTTTACTGATGAGCCTCCATCAATCAATGCATCTACAATAAAGCATCCTTCTATCCATACGCCAATCTCTGGGGTTCCAGGATCCATGAAGGTGTTGGCCACATCCACTTCCTTCATGGGTTCTAAGGCTCTGTTGGACTTGGTCACCACGGAGGGAACAACTCTTAGGTCTCTTCTTCTTGTCAATATGCTGTTGAATTTCTTTCGATAGTTGGGAGACAACATCAACAAATGTCGAAAGGTTAAGTTTGGTTTAAAAGTGTCTAGGTCTTTAACCAAATCATTCTCTTTGATAGGATTCACAGGCTTTTCCAATCGATTGGGAAATGGGGCCACACCCACTTGTATCTTTTGTTTTTCTTTTAGGAATGGCAACATCTACGCCTCTTCTTCATGAGGAGATACTTCCGCATCCTCTATTTCCTAGACCTCTGGTCCTGTCTCTACAATTGTCTCTGTAGCTTTCTGTGGCTCTATAGTGCTCTGTACTACATTGTTCTCGACTTTGCATTGTTCTATTTTTCCCGAGGAAGGTTGAACTTCATAGTCATGGTAGAGGAACATTCTCTTTTGGAGCTACAGGTTCTCCTTTCTTTGCTTGCGTTATTGCGGCCACTTCCAATTCCACCAAATTGGAAGCAGGTTCTTAGGTCTTCTGTGGGGTATTAGAAGTAGATTTCATAGGGGCTAGACTTGAACAATCTTTTGTAGTGTGGCCTTCTCCTTTGTATCGACTGCATAAGGGCTTGTAATCCACAAACCTTCTAGGGTTTAGACAATTCGGTGAGATATGACCCTTTTCTCCACATCTATAACACTCCACTTCTGATCTTTGGCCACCTCCAGCAAACTGTCGTTCTCTGTAACTTTGAGAGGGAAATCTCCTTGGACCGAAATTAGGACCAAACTCCCTAGGCTTTGGTCCAATGTCCTGCGTTGTCATTTTGGATTCCAGCAAGTTGAATCTTGCATCTTCTTCTTTCTTTCTTCGTTCGTGCATATTTTCAGAGAGCAAATATCCTCTATATGGTTCTTCCTCAAACAGTATGAACAGAAGGCTCCACGAATGGTTGGTTTTTAGGTACATTCAGTGGCTAAATGTCCCACTTGATGGCACTTTCCACACCATGTATTAGAACACATCACATCTCTCCTACCTCCCATAGGAGTGGATATATTGGTGGTATTCGTCTTCAGCATGTGTAGCTGCTCTATAATCACATCCATAAGCTCTTTCTTGATACTTGCCATTGAATTGGATAGGTAGCCCTTCAAATTTTTAGCTCCTGAAGTACTTGTAGTAGGGTTTTGGGAAGGGGACCTTAAGTAGCCATGGGGACTTCTACAAAGAGTACTTTTAGGGCATCAAAGGAGGCTTCTGCGGCCGAAAGCTTGTTCTCGGCCTTGATTCTTGCCTTCTCTTCTCACATACCTCTGGACTCGTTCTAGCGCTTGTCTCCTTATGGCATAATTCATGAGGGGGTTGGCTCCACTAAGTTGTTAGTGCTCCAAAGAAGGATAACAGAAGGCTTTAGTCTCTGGAGGACTCTCTTGCCAACATTTCTTCTACTTCTTTCTTTTCAATGTCTCTGAATTCTCCTTTCATGCCACTACACAGGCGGAGATATTCCATTCTGAAGGTATCAAAACTCATTCTTCTGAGAATCATTGTTGTGCCATCATCATAATAATGCTAGCTTCTAATGGTTTCAATAGTGTATATTGTGGAGAATACTTTATCCATCAACTTCTAGTGGGTTGCTAATTGAACAAACAGGAGATTGTCAGTGCACCAGGCATCCCACATGTCCTGCTATTGAGCATCCACAAACAAATTCCAACTCTTCTTTCTTGTTTTCGTGAACCTCCACTGACCACGACTCCTCAAGCTTCTTCACGATCTCCCACTTGATGATGTCTGGAAACTTCTCAATGAATGCCAAATATTCCATGGATAATCATTCTCTCTGTTTCTGCACTTCACTTTGTTCCCAAACAATTCGCCCCCAAGATGCAAGTTTCTTCTACTTCAACAAGAAGAGGAAATAGTCCACTACATAGAGCCTGCATCATGATGATAATGTGTTTTCACCATTGTGGGAGGAACTTCTTTTAGAAAGTGGCTTTGGTAATGAGAATCTCCAACTCTTCAGTGGAAGAAGGAACTTTGCAAACATCCCTTGAATTCTTCTCTTCTTGGCAATGCCATTTCCTTCATTTTCAACCTCTTCTGATGCTTGTTGATGGCAAGTTTTCCCCGGTTGCGCACCAAAAACATGGAGCACCAAGAGAGACACCAAGGAAAAAGGGTTTCTACTGCAAAAAAATCTATCTTGTAACATCAACAACCATATTTTTCATCTTTTATATGATCTCAACAAACAAAACAACACCAGGAACAAGAAATCTTCACGCAACTTCATAGAAACAATCTCCCACGGCTTTATCTTCAATAAAATCCATCATTTTCTTCATATTCTTCATAGAAATCATCAAGCAAAAAAGAGAACACAAAAGAAACACCACTTTGAATGGAAAAATATCACATATGATTCATCTTCATTGTCTTCATAGTTTTCTCTCACATTCTTTCATAGAAATATACATTGTTTGCATAGAATTGGTTGTATCTGACTCTCTCTTTCTCTCTCAATCAATAGTACATCATCTCCTCACTACAATACTCAATAATCACTCATAATAATCCTTCTTTGGTCATGGATGCCCCTTCCAAGAGGTGTGTTTGATATGAAAGGTCACAAGAGCCAGTACAGTGTCTCTTCATAGCTCACTACTATCACTTCACTCCAGTTTTCTCTTAAGTCTTCAGCAGCTACTTCTTCCACTTCCTTGAGCTCTTTTGAACTTAAATTCACCTCTTTCCAAGGCTAGAAAATTTTCCCAAAGTCACACATACATTCCACAGAATACTTATAGAGGCACACAGAACAGAACAGAATAGGAATAGAGCAGGAACAGAGGCTCTACAGAAGCTCAACAGAGGGTTACAAAAGGTCAATAGAAAACATGAAAACCTCATAACTCATACTAAAACCATTCCAAACTATCAAAACTATTCAATGAGCTAACTGCTTGGATCTTGTCTTGCTTCGATCCAATGCCCTAAAAAATTATGAAAAAACTTCAATCATTGTGAAGAGCTTTCGAAATAATTCGAATTCGGATCTTTCCTAGCCACTTAAAATTATCAAATTTGTGTCCTTTGCTTCCTTCAAGCTTTGAATTCTACCTTGAATTTTCGTCGTTTGACACTTGTCTATCATTTCTTTGGTGTTTAAATTCCTCTACTACAAAGGTGAGTATGTTGTAGCCAACTGAGGCTTGCAAGGAGGTTCTGTGCTTAGACCATCTGGTGGCATATCTTGGTATTACTGATTGTTGGATTTTCCAAATTATTGTGACATATGTGGCAAAGTGACCTCTAGCAATACCTTGGTAAGCTTCTTCCATGACCACATCTTTTCCACATGTAGAATAACACATTGCAACACTCTATGTGACATTTCGTGGACACTGACTCTAGAGAGCCAATTGTTTGCACTAGTCCATCGGAATGTGATCTGGGACTTTTCCTAAGTCTAAGAAGACTAGGAATTCCTCATACCATTGATCCGGGTTTTTTACAAATCGGATTTCTACCACAAAATTTGGCTTAAACCCCTATCAAGAGCCTTACCTATAGCTTAAACCCTATATCTTATCACTTTGGGTTTACTCTTCAAGCACTGGGGAAAATAGAATTTCAAGAGAATTCCCACGTTGCCTGACCGTTTTCGACCTGATCTACAAAGTTGTAGAAGAAACTTTTTTCAAATTCTTCACCCATGAACATATATGATGGAAGGTTAAGAGAGGTGATATCTCGAGCTACAAATTCTCTCTTGTGAAGTTGTGTTCTTTCCATTCACTTAGGAAAGGGATGTCCTAGCCCATCCTCCCTTTGGCTAGGTGGTGCTCTTCTTTAGCTCTCTTAGTGAGGATTAGAGGCTGGGTGGGTAAGAGGTAGCCCCTCTCATCTTTTCAGCTCTCACCATGCCTAAGAAGGATTGGGCAGATCAGGTTTTTGGGATCTCAACAACTGCATAGAATAGTTGGGCATTTGGAAAGTCATCATCTACCCTGATTGGGGCTTTTCAAAGTCAAGCCAAAACAAGAAGCCAATAGTCACATGCTGGGCTCTAGGTTTGTGTACGATCTTGAAGTCAAATTCTTGGAGCATTAGAATCCATCGGGCCAATCTTTCCGTGATATTCTACTATTTGATTGGATAGACCAAAGCAAAGGGATACACATGGAAGACAAAAGAATGGTTAAGGAAGTAGTGGCAGAATTTATTTAAGGAATAGATCAAGCCAAGGCATTCCCTTTCTATCACAAAGTAATTTTTCTCGAACATCAAAGAGCCATCTTTGCTGGAATAGAAAATTGGGGGAAACTGGCTATTTGCATCCTGTTGCATAAGCACACTACCTATTGTCGTATTTGAGACATCTAAAAAGACATGGAAAGACTTTGTCCAATCTAGTAGAATCAAGATTAGGCCCTTGGACATGAGTCAAAGACATTGGAATGCCAAGTTTGCTACCTTGTTCTAGTTGAAATATACCTTGGGAGCGTGTGCTAGCTAATTGAGGGGAATAGCTACATGGGACAAAAGGTATAAGTGTCATTCGTGCCATCAAACTTTCCCTAGAAATTGTAGCACTAAATTCATGGAAATAGGAATGGAAGCCTACACCATGATGGCAGCTACCTTGTTGGAATCCACAACAATGCTATTACTCGAGATAATGTGATGCAATAGGACACCACTTTTCATTACAAAGATACATTTCATGGGGTTCAGAATCAAACTAACTTTCCTCGACATCCAGTAAAACAAAGCCAAAAATGATACAAGTGAAATAGGAGGGTGCGAAAGACATTGAAGTCATCCAGGAACACCAGCATGAAGTCTATGTCTAAGTCTATGTCTACATGAGTCTTCTTCCCGTCTTTGAACCACCATAGCCATGCTCTAGATCCATGTAGTTTCACACTAATGCAAATAGTTTCCTACAAGCTTTAGTGGCATGATATGGGGTGATTGGCGTACCAAGGTTCACATCGTGAGGTCTAGGGTCATAGCGCGAGCATTGTTTGTTGGACTACAGAGCTGACTATTTCGCTTAGAAATCATCATCATTGGGAAATGAAGTTCTCTCAAGGGATGGAATTTGACACTACTAGTCACACCCAGTCCACTGTGAGATCACATACTATACTTCCTACGATAGGACCTTGTGAGCATGTGCACATGCAAACTGATGCACATGGGAAACATTAGCATAGTCACCATGTGTAATTGTGTCCAAATTTCAGAGGTGGTTTCCATGTGCAAAGTGGTTGTACGAGCTCTACAAAATAGAGGTGCCTTATCATACCCAAACTTGAGACGGGGGGTATGCTATCATTGAAAAGTTAACAACAAAGCATACCAATAGAGTTAACTACCATTACCTACTAACAGATATCAGACCACATACTAGTATATCTCAAAAGGCAACTACTCGAAGGAAATACATAACAATGGATTGTATTGACTCAACTACCCTTGCAACATTATACCATTGAAGGATTATAGAGAGTTCATTAGGGTTTAGAAAAGTTCAAGACCCAAACAATGGATTGAAGGAGGAAGCAAAGTGAAAGACAAACAAATGCAAAGTAAAAGGAGAGGGATTAGCAAGGGTTAATTGAGGAAGAGTCCATGTAAAGATGACTTGAGGAGGAGAAGGTCCAAAAGACCACAACACTTCTTCCTTGATCCTTTTATAGCTTTCAATGCCCATGTTGTCATGAAGTCCTTTTGTCATAATCCTCAACTAATCTGTCGCATTGTATTATTGCACTGCTTGTTGAGATGTCAAACTCTACATGAGCTCGCATCCACTATGCACCTTGGTGATATAACAAGATCTTATTCACTAGCATGCTAGGTGATCGACACAAGAATACGCTAGTAATTCTACAACTAGACGACACCCACAGTCCATCCTTGATTATGGCACGTTCAATGTGCCACCTCGTTTTTCCTTAGGGTGGTCCACACTTAGTGACTACATGTACATACATTGTGTTACTTTCATTATTAGTCCTTTATCATGGTGTAGACTTATTTCTTTTGTGGAAGAAGAAGAAGAAGATTCCAATCATGTTTCTCTATGTGCTTAAGTCTCCATTGCTTTTGTATGAGTGCTCTTGATCTCCACCTCTCTCCCGTCTTGCCTATTTTCATGGAATTAAAGCCATCCCATGGCTGTGTGGAGGAGCTCGATTGAAGGTTGAGGTGAAGGCATTGTAGCACGATAATAAGCAAGCAAACAATGGGTAAGAAGCTCTTCCACCTTGCTTGATTTCCCTTAGATTATAGCTGTAAGAGATTCCTAAGGCTAGCAAGGTTGTAGTCTCCAATGCTGTGAAACTTGGTGAGTAAAAAGAATAATATATCTGTTACAGATATACTCTTTAGGGCTTTCTCATTGTGATTTTTGGCATCTAAGATCATTTTGGCCTCCATTCCACGAGTGTTTAGAACAATAGTTTCTAGGTATACTAGAGTTTCGATTGTGTTAGTTGTTTACAGGTGCACATATTACAAATTTTGCATTTGTAAGGTTTTAGGCATTTACTAGGCCACACACAGAAGGCATCTGCATACAAAGTGCAAATTACAATTATTGTTGTGCAATCATTGAAAAAGACTATGTGTTTAGTTGTGATGGACTTGATAACAACTTACTTACATATTGCAATTTTTTGTATGTTGTTTGTTTTATCAAAATGCCTAACAAATTCAATCAGATTGTTAGTAAGAACCTTGATAAGAACAATTATATTGCCTGAAAATTCAAGAGATGCTTTCTTGAAGGGCCAAAGGTGTTTGGAATTACATTGAAGGAGCTATGGCACTAGCAGCCAAAGTTCTTGTGTGAAATCTTACTTGCAGAACATTTAAAGGCTATGAAAGATTGGGAAAAGTTTTAGAGTAAAGTCATGTATTAGCTATCTATCAATGTCACAGGTAGCATAATTGACTATTTGTGGAAATCTGATATCCTTGCTATTGTATGGAAAAATCTAGCAAGGCTATTCAAAGTTAACACAAAGGCCAAAAAGCTACAGTTCAGGTGAGAGTTGAACCAAGTGAAAAGAGTGAACCTATCCATTAATGATTATGCCTTAAGCATCATGAGTATTTTGGAAACTCTTGGATCTATCAGTGTGGTAATTGATGATGATGATGATGTTACATGCATGTAGAGAAAGACTTGGAGATGAATATAAAAGCTTTGATTCATATATGAGTATGAGGGATGATACCCCTAATTTTACAAACTTGATTTATATACTGATACTTAAGGAGAAGAAGCTTTGCTTGGATTCCTCTTCTTATCAAAGTAAGTACAAGTCTGAAAATGTATTTTACTCTTCTAGTAGAGATAGAGGTTGTGGCAGGGACCAAGGTGGTGGCCGTGGTCAAAGTTATGATGCACAACAAAATAGAGGAGGATAGTTGCAAAGAAAGGGGAGTCAAAGAGATCAACTTATAGATTCTAATAGATAACATAATTCTTGTGATAGTAGGGAGTGTTATCATTGTGGTTAGGCATGTCACATTTCTTAAAAATGCTTCAAAAAATAAGGCTAAAATTAGAAATGGAAAAAAGCAGAAAGGCAATTATGCATTAGGGCATATTTGAGGTCAATTTTTGTCCCTATAAGAAATTGAGAAGAGAGAAAGTGCTGTGTAATTTATAAAATACACCATTGGCAAAAAAATTTGCAATCTAAGGAAAATTTAGACCTTAGTGAGTGAAAGCAAGGTTTGGTGGTACAAGAAAAGAACCAATTTTTTATGTGCCTGGTTGGTGCTTCCATTATTAATTTGGATTTGAGAGAAAAATCCCTAGATATGAAAAGTTAAAATTATAAAGAATTTTGAGCATGTCGCCAATCCAAATGATGTTAAGCTATAATGTACGTTTATGGTGTCATTATGATCGCATATAGATGGAGTTCAGCCAAGTAGACTTGGGTTTAAACCACTAAGAAACATCCTATCTCGCAAATGAATCTCGCCATCATCCAATTGGCAAGGCACATGAGAAGTGCTAAAGCTCACTGTCCCAAATACAACACATCAACCCTCTCTAGCCGTTAAGCTCTTAGTGCGACCCTAGGGCTCTTTGTTCTGTCTCTCAAACTCTCTTCTTGGTGCTTTGCTCCCAGTTTTTTGTTTTCCTGATGCCATGAGGACTTCCATCAAGGAAAGGGGGATGTTAAATCCACCCAATGAAGCCTCCAATGATGAAGCATAAGGAGGGTTCTATATCTTCTTGCAGCATCAACAAGGCACCATGTTCCATGTGCCAAAGGAGACACAAACCCCAAACACTATTGCAAGAAAGGATAGCTACTCCATGGAGCAATCCGAGAGAAAATGTTGGTCGTGTTTGGTGATGAAGACAAGTCCTTGACAAAACCTAGATGTGAACTTCCATGGTATTTCTTTGTTTGGGATTAACTTTGTTTGTTTTGTGTTTTTTGAGATGTAACCAAGACTTCATGTTGTCTGTTGTACTAGCACATAGGGTGAATGGTAACATCAAAGAAACATTATTGCTCACTCTCACAATTACAATTACTAAGAGCTTATTTCTCGAACATGACCCTCGCATGGTTTAAACCCACAATGGGTCACCATGAAGTGAGAGAGACCCCTCTCCCAAGGGCGGAGAGTACCATATCACTTGGCGATGACCCTTTTGTGAGGTGAACCCTGTATGGATCACCACCAAAAGCGAGAGACCCCCATATCAATGGAAAAGGACCCTCATATCGCATGATCGCGATCCTCATACGTGGTGAGGGTGAGAATTGTGTTCAAGAGGTGAGAAAAGTATGTAGATTAGAGACCTCCTTTCGATCATGGATTTCAAAAAATCTTATGAAAGGCTCTCATGATCCTTTCTAGTAGGAATCCTCCAAGTGATGGGTTTTGGGGCAACCTTCTACAAGTGATGGGATTTGGGGAATCGTTCCACAAAAGAACACCTTCAGACATATGAAGACTTTGATATCTCGTCTGGCTCAAAAATCAACAGTGCAAAAATAGAGATAATCATGCTCTCAGGGGACCCTCCCCTGAGCAGGCTCATAGAGATAACCTTTGAGACAATGTAACAACTTGGGGCACCACTGAGATACCTCGGCTATCACGCTGAAGTAGATATTCGATTGTTGGTATATCAAGATTAAAATCAGCATGCAAAGCTAGTCTAAGGGTCTCCAACTTGTTGTTGTTAGGAGGATGACAAAATAACTTAGAACTTTTCATCGGGCTATCAACCTAAAAATTTATCAACCTATATGGAACTGTAAAGTTTTTGGAAAAATGTTTATGGATGCGCAAATAACAAGTAATGCCCATCCAAAATCAAAAACACTTTAAAGCATATAATATGTGCTCGATAAATATCTAATATTTTTACTATCAAGGGTTAAAGTGGGTTCTCTATTGTAACTTTGAACTTCAAGTGGTAATAGGCACAAATTTACTATGATTGTTATAGTTATTGTAACGCCCATGTAAAGTGGCCATAGTTATATGTAATACTTGATATTTATTGATTCTACTTTATCTTTTCATTTTATTTTATTTTCTTTGTGTGAACATTAATGTGTATTAAAATATTAAAAAGAAAGTTGTTACATTGACAACTTCTTAACTAAGAAGTCTAACCTTGGACACTTAACTTTGCTGGCTAGGGTATCTTACCAATTTGCTGGAAACCAAATTGAGCTCTTGGAGGCAGTCACACTAGCTATTTTGCTGGAAAGTCCAAAGTTATGTACAATCATTTACAATGGTAGTCATTAATGGTAGGCTTGTTCTAGGATTCATTTGATTTGAATGAATCTACACTCCTATGCTCTCGCAAAAAGGGTATCCATTACTTCATCAAAGGATGAAATGGCGGTCAAGTCTTCTGTCATAGCTTCTCTCCTTGCGATCTACAATCTGCGAGCCTCTGGTCTACATTTTTGTACAATCTCTTGAATTGCATTCGCAACCTCCTGGCAGATTTGATTTGGTGTCAAGCCATTTGTTGTGTTTCTTCTCCAACTTTGATTTGACTTTCATAACCTACCCACAAACTTCAAAAATGAATGTCCATGCTACCCACAAGAATGCCTTATGACCATAGGATTTACTATGACCTTGTGGAGGTCTAGACATAGACCTATTCTATTGTGGGTCTCTACCATGGCAATCATAACTGCCTCTAGCATCATTCTTGCCTCTAATTTTCACAACGTGAGAGGCATGGATGCATCAACATTCTTCATGTTCACTTCCCCAATGAGTAAGCCTCCCTCTACATCTGAGCATTCAAAACCATCCTTAAAAGCATTAGTGTTAGTGGTAGTGCAAAAGGTATCCCATGACTTTGGAAGAGTGACAAGGAAAAACATAAAACTTCAATCTCAATGACATTAAAGGATACATGCTTAGACGAAGACAAAATCTTGCATAGCTCATCAAGATCATCCCAAGTATCAGCATCCATATCTTCAAGGTTTATGCCTTCGCATTTCAATGGCCTAAAATGTTGCTTTTACACCAAAGTTGTTCATATCTAGGTCTTCCAATAGTTAAAGTTATTGCCATACAACTTATTAATGTTAAATATTGTACTATCCTTAGAAGCGCTAGAAGCACCTACCATTATGATTGCAAAATAGAGAGAATGGGTAGTTATAATAATAGTAAATCAGCCCCAAAACTAAGCCCAAAATGAATACAATAAAAGGAAAACAACTCAATATATTGATGTCCACAAAGTAGAGGCACTAGAGTACCTGATACAAGTGTCTTCTCTTAGTAAAATAGCTCAAAACTGAATTTCAACAATGCTATCCATAAAACTACAATATAATGAGGCAACTATAGGCAAATGTTCAAAAGAGTGCTCCCATTGTCAGGGAAGTCCAAATAGCAACTGGACTTACTCCCACTAGAATATAAAACTAATTAAATACTCCCACTAATTTTGAGGGTTGTTATTCCCACTAGAAGCAATAGCCGAGACCACTAGAAGCAAATTGCAATAGCCGAGACCAAACCAAGCTCTATAATATAAAACTAATTAAATACTCCCACTAGAAGCAAATTGCAATAGCCGAGACCAAAGCAAGCTCAATGCATATGCATCATAACATCTGTAAGCCTAATAATGCCAAACAAAACATCCTAGAGTATATAGATGACAGCAACATCCAAGCCCATAAGTGAAAGATCAATAACTAATGTAACCTCTGCCAAAGATGAATGTAAAGGAGCTTAAAATCAAAGCTCAAAGCTCAAACAAGAGCATTCCAACATAACCAGAAATGGTGAGCATGCATATAATCCAAGAGCATTCCAAGTGTTATAAAAGCATGTATTTCACTAATATATCAATACATAAGCTTGATGTCCATTGTTTATGACAATAAAAACCTTCCATTGGGTAGCTTAGCAATGCAAGCTCTAATTGATCTCTAGAAACTCCCCAAGCATTAATACATCATCCCCAAGCATTAATGCCCATAGACTGGACAAGGAGCACAAAATTTTCGAGAGCAAGAGGTTGATGATGTGAATGCAAGAACAACTCTTAAAATTTTCGGGTTGTCCTCAAGGTTGTCCTGATGTACCTAACCTCCTAGGGTCACACACCAATGAGTAGAGATCCTCCTCGAGTTGGAAGACAAGTTGGGAAGGTAAGGGAGCTAAAACGTACCTCAAAAAGAAGAAGAAATGGCTACCATGGAAGCTCTCTTTTCTCGAGATGATATAGAAAGGTTGAAGCTCCTCGAATGCTTGATGTAATACCAATTGAAAGGGTAAGCAAGAGTGAGGGCAAGAGAAAAGCAAAAGCAGAAGCAAGAGAGCTATGGCTATGGAGGTTTGAACTCAAGAGAGCAAAGATGGGTATGTGGAAACTCCAACAATCACCGCATGACACGCCTTTCCTTTATTATTCTATAGTAAAAAATAAAAAACAAACATGACAATGATGACCGCCACCATCTACAATGTACAAGTATGCGACCACTAACTACAAGATATGGGAACGTTTAACTCAAATTTTAGGAGAATTTTTTAATTCAATTTCATCTATTTGCAATTTTCATAGCTTATAATTTTGTAAAGTCTAAGGTTTTAAAGCTTCTTGAAATTTTGAGGGTTGTTATTCAATTCTGATTCATTTTGCATTAAACCTCATTTTTTGGTGAACACTAGGATATACTCAAAATGAGTTTTTAGTGTCTCTGGTAAAATTGCAACACAATTGAAAGTCAACGGCTTGGCCCTTTACAAACTCATTGATGCACTTTCGAGATGAGTGGAGTTAGTACAATGGGGATCCACCAAATATTCCCTGGGTTGCTTGATACACTTTTTCAAAATTTCTCTAGTGAGGTAGGGATATTTGCCAAGCGGATTTTGTACCAAACACTTTGTTGATGCTAATGGAAGCTCAACGACGAGGACTATTCGTTTCTCGTAGCTTCCATTTTCCATATTTCACATTTCTATCAAGGCTGCTTTTTGTGCTGTATTCGAGTAGCATCACCCCCTTTGTAAGATTTAGCTCATTCCTCTATCATCATTGTAGGATTCCAAGGGGTATTTAGGAGTGGAATAGTCATGGATAAGGATACAAAAGGAGCCAAATGATAAAGGGACATTGCCAATCCTTTCAGAAATTGGATCTACATGAAGGGGAGAGTGAACAGGAGATTGCAAAGTCCTTCTGAGGGCATCTTACCCTCCATATAAGAGCTAGAAATATTGACCTTTCAAAAGCATATTTCAAACACACACAAAAAAAGACCTAAAAATCCCCTCTTTAAATAAAAACCTAGAATCCACCCTTCAGATTTGAGGGTGATTCGAAATCCCATCACCAAAAATATCATAATGCTAAAATGTAATGTGTGTGAGCCGTATGAGAGATGATAGATGATAGACCCAGACCTTGTAACTCCACAAGTGCCGTATGAATAGAATGTGAAACCCTCATCAAAGCTTTTATTTTTAAAAACATTGAAAAGCAAGAATACAACTGACATTTCAACAGAACTTTCAATGAAGAAAGACAAGTGTAAGTGTCAAAAATCAACCTTGCATGGCAGTATGAGTAAGCAGCAAAGTGGTAGGAATGGAGTGAGCAAGAACCAAAAGCCAAGCCTGACTACACAAAGACGGTGTCAAAAAATGATGCTGCCTATTTCAATCTTCCCTTTGCACCTCTAATCTATTGTTTAGGACTAAGATCAAGCCTGCAATACAGATTAAATCAGAGAGATGTATCACCTTGTGAAAGTTGATTTCAGACAATGATTCCATACTGGCACATATGAAAAGTTCATTCAATACAACTAGACCGATCATGCAACACAGCATGCATTGGCAGCAAGGAGATCGAGTTCACTGTGGGTGGGCGTGTTGCTCATTCAGTGGGTAAGAGGCTCATATATATAGGTGCAATTAGTCTCCCCATTCTCATATTGCAGACTATTAGCAGCAGCACCGCATCCAGCACCAATATCAAGGAGACGCTAAAAAACATGGTTTAACTACATCCAAGCAACTTATTGCAGGTGAGCAAATAGCAACAATTAACGATTGTGGTTAACACCAGTTAGTTTGAGACAAAGGAATGAGGATTCAAAGTCGTCTGAACAAATGCTATATTAGGGCACACAGACTTGCAAAGAATGTATCAGACCATAGTTTTTTCATACATTAGACCGATGAATATGCATGGGGATGAGATAAGTTTTGAAGTTCAGTATTTCTTAATCATCTGATACATATGCGCACACACACAAAAAGTTTTAGACAATTTCCCACATAAATTCCCACTTTAACAATTATATAAATTCCCACATACCCAGCTAGGAGCAGTTGGGGCCAAGGGATTACCGGTCCCCACAGGGTGTATATAGAACTATTCTGAATACATGGTGATTTGAGATGGCACATCTTCACATAATTATACACTATACATTGCATACGTCTACATGGCGAAATATATGAGTATGAAAACCACTATGATCCATACTGTTTGCCATCTGGATCAAAATACATTAAACACCAGCTTGTATTGCAGTTCAATGGTGAGTAGACCTCTGAACCCTCCAATTAAAACATCGGCAATTTGTCAGGGACATCTATTATCTTTTTCAAATGCAGAGCTTGCCATCTGTAGCTAAAGAGAATACACAATACCGTTTTGGTGATCCAAATAAAATTAGTTTGATTGTGTAAATTGCAGACATTCGATTGCCTTAGTCATCCACGTATAGACAATGTTGAAACTTGCAACATCATGCTAGTGCACCATTCTGAGAAAGTTTTAATTGTGAGGTTGTCGTAGACGTGCCTCTGATATAATTAATAAGAGGCAGGTGGAACAATTTGAATGAGTAGCCATGATTTGAAGCTTGCAGGTAGAATTGCTTCTGAGAGTCTCCCATGAATCCTGTCAGGCAATGGTAGCACAGTTTGAAGTTGGTTTGTAAGTGGACCTGTCCTCGGTCCTCTTTTCTTTGAATAATGGAAGCAGTTTTACATCCAGAAGCTCCAACACTTCACCAAAACAATCAGCAAAAAGGTTTGCAAGACAGCATCACACATCAATCTAAAATATTCTCCCCATCACATGATTGAAACCATCCTTTTGCACCTCAAATATGCCCATGGTAGTGGAATGCAGAGATGATAATGTACAGCGGGAACCCTAGGTCTGTGGGCCTCAGTCTGTACAAGCACGGCCCAAGAGCTTTGGAATCATTCCAAGGAGACCAAAAGTCCAATTTCCCAAGTATCATAAAAGCACATCTTATCTATGGTTGATCGTCCTCTGTGAGTATCTGCCATGATCATCACGTTGGTCACCAAAAGTTGATGAGTGCGACAACCTTACATGATGTTGATTGCTAGTTGATGACATAACCCCCTTCACATTCACAATTAAAATCTCCATTTTGCTATGCCTCGAATCCTCCCCTTTGGAGCTCAACTCATCTTCGAGTGAGACCTCTCTGTCTGCATATTGAACAGTGATTTCAACTGTTTGTTTTGGGTGAATCACTCCAGATGCAGGAAGCACCTGCATTAACCATCCGACATAAACAATTGTTCATGATTTAAACTTGCATGTTTCTCAAATTTGCATAATCAGGTACCTATAATATACCATCATAAGGCCATAATCTGAACTTACATACAATCTGAAGGAAATGAAAAGAACTTGAACTAAATCTAGAAAACAAAACAAATAATAATTTTGAAAAATGGGCAAACATAGCAAAACCCAAAATAAATACATAAGAAGATACTGAAGGTTTTATCCAGAAAAGTGGAAAGAGAGAAACACATAAACACACCCATATACCTGTAACCAGACTGGCAAGCCACTGCACAAAATACTAGGTGCATGTTCTCTCTCATCCATGTGGTTTGGTAAGAGTGAACCAATGGGCTCCCCTTCCAAATGGATACTAAAAAGTGCCATTTTATCTGTGCACTCATTGCTGATTTTCAAAATTGATTTTCTTTTTTTCACAAGAACCACATTGTTTGTCTGCACTACAGTTTCTGGAACAATGTCAATCTGCTTCTGAATCATCAAAGCTTCTGGATCAGTCCACAAAAACTTCCCATATTCCAATCTGCGTGCAGCTTCATTAATGACAGCAACCTGGACATTCAACAGGCAGGACACGGGTTTGTGATCACTTTCAACTGCCATCATGCAAGCTTCGTACCTGCACACAAAGAGCAGAACAGATGTTCAGGTCAGACAACTTGTTGAAGTGTCCCTCACCTGGTTTCAGCTGAATTAGCCCATGTTCAACCTCATATGTAACAGGAAACATGTAAATTCCTCACGCTACACAGCAAAAATGAACATCTATATGGTACAGTGCAACCCAGAAATTGGGCAGTAAATTTCTTTACACATGGCAATCAGCACTAACAAGGGTGGCAGAGTCAACAAACCTAAGAGTACAGAAACTAAAAGGCTCTCCATCTTTTACTGACATGAACTTTGTATATGATTATATGTTAACAGAGACAATCTCAACCAAGGTATCAGTTTTGTGATAGAATGATTCAATTATGGGACTCAACTCTTCAAGCATGACAAAAAATTGGTACTCCTACGTGTGTACTACATGTGTCACAGTTCACCAAATACATCCTTTGGGAATAGACACAAGCATCAAACAATTCAGTTGATAATGGACAGGGAGCAAGTTACCAAGAAGGAGAAACAGCAACAGGTCGAGAGAGCCCTAGTTTCCGGTCCACTTCACATGAATCAAAGCTGTCACGATACAACACACGATCACACCAAGCTGGAATCCTCCTTTTCTCACTTGAATCATACCCTGCTCCAAGTATTATTAAGTGGTTATGTAAGCCAAGCAACTGCAACTGATTCAATCACAATTCCAAAATCATACTCTTCTCTAGCAAGGGCCTCTCAAGACATGCATGCACACCACATTAGCTCTCACAAAGCTGTGTTGTGTTATTCCAGTTTTGTCCAGATTTAGATATGGCAATGACAACAAGAGTCTTATGTACATAAACTTTCGCAAATCACAATATCATGATTTTAATTGTCTAGCTCTAAGATCCTTCCCCTGTGGCAACATCAGTAGTGGTGGCAAACAAGGGTTGAAGTCCAGTCTACTGCCTGAAGCATCACCGAGATGTGTCTGCATCGTTCTACCTTTCACCTCATCACTATTATGGCCCATCACTGACTATAAAAACCAAGAACATAACTGATGTTTTCCTCATTGGATGCTCTTGTGAGTTCTAAGATCATTTTAGTGTAGCAGCCAAAACACCGATTACATTATTCTATTGCTCATAAGCAATCGCTGCAAGTCTAAATCTTAAAAGGCGACAGCCACAATACTCAGTTGCAAAAGCAGCTCAACAAAATACCAAATCACATCCTATGCATGACAGCCACCAGGAACAGGAAATGGAACTAGACATGATGGGGGCCTAGAAACAGGGAAACAGGGTTGTAAGGGAGGGGAACAGCTGTTTCTTGTGACAGAATCTCTTGGGACTT
Source organism: Lygodium microphyllum (assembly GCF_053477565.2). Lineage (NCBI taxonomy): Eukaryota > Viridiplantae > Streptophyta > Polypodiopsida > Schizaeales > Lygodiaceae > Lygodium > Lygodium microphyllum. Next base: position 183,105,729 of record NC_141136.1, on the reverse strand, counting down.
GAGAAACAGCAATAAAAATCCATAGCTCCTTGAAACCAAGAAACAGAGTCCAAGGATGATTCATGAACAACACTGGTAGGACCTCAAATGGTGAAGCCTGGGAGTAGATAGCAATTGGCCTGTATTTATCTGTCAATTGTAATAAGTGCGACCCCATACAGCTCATCTTTAAGAGGCTTCATAATTGCATGTAATGCGTGCTTACTTTACACTTCACAATCAGTGTTTTGCAATCTCCTTATCAAAAATAGTAGAGCTTGAAATGTTAAAACTGATACATGGCATCCTTACTACAGACTCCACCTAGCTGAGCCAATGGGCCAACCCCTTCTGATAGATGGCTATAGATATTCTCCCAGTCAGGTTCCATCTGGGATCTCAGGGATACAAGAAATCACTCAAACCAACCCTATCTTATAGCTAAACATGGTTCTCCTAACAATCTTCTGTTGATTGTGCTGTTTCTTTACATAGCATGAAGGAAGAAAGACAAGTTCCAACATCAGTTCATAAGACAACACCTTTTTCCATATCAGTGCAGGCATGGCCACTAGCCTGATTCCCAAGGCAGGCATTACTAGTACCAAATTAGTCAAGTAGCTTTCCAAATAAACACTCAATAGAGATAAGGTCCTACTGCCAACTCCAGACATAATCGAAGAGGCTTGAACGAGAACATTTTTGTCTACATGGAATGTGCCTATTCGACACTTGAGCAAACAAGCTGACTAGGGGTGAACAATCTCTTGGTTCTCAGCTACAAATATGGATTAGATAAAGCTGCTGAATGTTAGAATTGGTTAATTATGGGCAGTGCCCAATGTTTTAGTGTGTGGTGTGGACACAACTAAGTTGATAAGTTGTGTCACTACTTCTAGATTTAGTTTAAGTCTAGTTGAGTCAAGGATAGGTCTGTCTTACTTAAGACCTATTGTGCTTTCATTCTATCATTCTAGTACTTCCATCTTTTGAGTGTGGGACTGCTGCCCACTCTTGCTCATTTTCTTGTGTTCCCTCCCTCTCCCTCTCCCTCTCCATCCATGATAGGTAATTGTATTAATTACAAAAAAAGGACAAGATTACAAGATGCAAGGTGGCTTTAGGCCATTGTCCATAAACCAAATACTAGGACATCATAATCAAAGCAAAATGAAACTAGACGGGCTAGAGGGGGGTTGAAGAAATTGCAATGTGCCATGAAAGCAAATCTTGTCTAGGGAGAATATCTACCAACTGAATCATGTCAAGCTACCAATGAAGAAGTCCTTTCAGGCAGACTACATGACTCTCCACTCCTAATGAAGCATCAAAAATAAATGCATTCCTCATAGTCCATGTGTACCAACAACCCTAGAAGTGTAAGAAATGAAAGAGCGCTTTCATATCGGCTTGCAAAAGATCCATGAACTTGGGATGTCCAAAGACCTAATCATTTGGAAGTACCAATAGCCCAACCACTCGAGACCAAATGGCCAATAGTAGTGACCAAAAGAAAGGAAAACCAATGGCGGGGGGTTTCTACAAATGTCTGACAAAAGAAACAGTTACCATTAGAAATCCACCGCTTGGAGAGAGTAGAATCTCCACCACTTGGAGAGTGCCATAGTTGCATTCATACTATGTATGAACTAGTTCATTCTATACAACTTGTACCATACCGTTCAGTATGTATCCGCACCAATTTATACAAAAAAAACAGCCTATTTTTGGCCTATGAAGACTAGACCACACAATATCTTCCAACTCTCAAGCCTTATGTTTATTATCATAATTTCAAGCCTCTCTTTTTTTTTTTGTAAAAGGTAATTGTATTAATTACAAAAAAAGGTACAAGTTTTCATGATTTCAAGCCTCTCTCTCTCTCTCTCAACTTTCAAGATGGATATGTAATTCCAAGCACATCCTCTCTCTCTCTCTCTCTCTCTCTCTCTCAAACAAATGAATAACCTCTTTGTCCATCCGTCCTACACTTAGCTTTGTTGTATCATGTATGATGTTTTATGTATACACTCCTATCTGTCTTCCAGTAGCGTGTTGTGCATCAGCCTTTGCCTTGTTACCCTCATATATTCATCCTATTAACTCAAGTAACATTGCTATTTTGGCTCTAAACATGTGTTCTATTGTCTATAGACCAAAATAACCAAGTTTTTGTTTTTTCTTCGTACTAGTACCATACTGTACCTTCTAAATTCCTAAAGTACCAATTAGTACCGTATTTTATCGTACCGTATCGTATCATATCTTTCGTACCTGACAATCGTAGAGGGTGCAAAGACAAGGAAGAACACCAATCAACATTCACCAAATGAAGACCTTGTATCTAAAAGGTGTCTTGTTAAGCCAACTTGTCATCGCCACAAATTTCCACCACACTTGACCTTTCTCGAGACCCCAAGTGGTCTTGCCCTTTTGAGCAAGTCAATCCTTATCGCATATAAGCAAGTGGTATATCTAATTGATTGAAGCATGGCCCAAATGCAGCCGACCATTAATCATCCAATCTTGCCAAGGGGCCTCTTGGTCCAAAGGGAGGAGAGGTTGCATGGCCCATAAAGAGGTTAAGCTAGAGTCCCACAAATGATGATAGCCTCTAGGAATATGAAAGTAGCGCGAAATAATCTGAAAGATATGATAGTCCCAATTGTAGGTAGAAGAGCATCAGCAATAGTGACCAATCCCTGGCACACCATCCTAGTCAACATCAACCTTTGTTCATGTTTGCCTTGCCAAGTGAAAAGTTTCAGCCAATACTTCAGCTCTAAGGAAGTTTGTTGTCTCCCAATCTAAAGGTGGGTGCCAGGAAGATTTAGCACGACTAATTTCCAAGAGTGGACTAAATGATTCAAAAGCATGGGAAACTTAAGATGAAGAGGCTGTTTAGCATTAACGACATGCCACCATGAAGCAAAAATACTCATTTTCCATGCTTAAAACCCAAAGTTTCAAGGAAGAACTTGGCCATCAAAGACCACGGCTGCCTACCCTCACACAAAGCATAGTTGCCATCATACATCATATAATACTAATCATACCGCACGGTACCATACATATATGTACAGATCCGTACGAAAAAACAAGGCACTTTTGCCGCTGCGTCTACGTGTCCTCCCGCGTTCTGCTTGCACTTTAATCTGGCACATTCCCCCTACATGGCACTTTTGGGGGGATGGGAAGCCTTGGATACCTCATCTCACCTCCTTTTCCAACTATGCACTCTTTCCCCCCTCCCCGCCCCCCCAAAAAAAAAGTCCTCCTTGCCTCTTTGATTATTTGACCCTTCTCTCATCTACAAATGGTGCTTCTCTCCTCCATGCTTCCACACCAATTCAGGAAGCATTTTTCATTCTCATCTTTCTCTCTTCGATCTTGAACTTGTGATTTGCCATTCTCAACTCCCATCCCCTCTTTCCCACACCCTATCAAAGCATTTGCCATTCTCATCTCCTATCCCTCCTCTCTCACTCTTGCTCTTTCAACTTTACCCCAACCCTCCGGCCTCTCCCTCTCTTTCAACTTTCAAGTTTCAAGAGTTAAGACTCAAGCATTTCACTCTTCCTTCCTCTCTCACTCTCCTCCAAGCCTTTTCATCCATCATCGGCACTATGACTCGTGAGAAGCATGAGGCCTTTAATTTGCACGTGATCCATGTGGAGAGGGACACAAAGAAGTCCAATTCCCACCATTGGACATGCAAGTGTTGTGGAAAGTGCTCGTGCTATCCAAGTGGTGCAACTCGGCTTCTTCAACATCTTTCCAAGATGGGGGGGAAAGTTGCTCCATGCAAGGAGATCCCTCAAAACATCACGGAGAAGATTCTCACCGAGGTGAGAGAGGGATCCACAAGAGGAGGAGGAAGTGGCTTATCCGCACTAACTCCTATGCCTACTAACGAGGAAGCATCGAATGTGGGAGTTTCTTCAACCAATGCGGAAGAGGCCTCTACCATTGGTGGTGGGGGCTCCACATCCGCATCCAGCTCCGGTCAAAGACAGAGTGGAGACTCATGCGGCACCAGAGAGACAATCCTCTCTCTCTCTCTCTCAAGCTCCCGGTCATGTGTGGATCGGTTGTCTTTCTTAGAGAAAGGCAACGACTTGCGGACATTAAAGTTGCACCCACAGTGATTGAGTGTGATATTGCATTCAATGTCATAAAGCAAGAACAATGGAAGAAGATGGTAAAAGCCATTGCCAATGTGGGTCCATGTGAAGGATGGACCAATGTCACATAACGACGAAAACGCTTGATGAAGAGAAGGAGAGAATTGATAGAGCACTTGATCCTATTCGAGCCGCATGGACAAAATATGGTTGCTCCATTCTCACCGATGGATGGAGTGATCGTAAGAAACAGGGTATTATCAACATACTTGTCTCATGTCCACTCGGTACTTACTTTTTGCGGGCCATAGATACCGGCAAGAGGGAAAGAAAAACGATGGCCACATTTATCTATCGCCACATTCGGTGAGCTATCATTAAGATATACATTGCTTTTTAAATTTATTTCACTTCCTTTCATTATGATAACTGATTTATGCATAACTATCTATCTTCCTATTCTAATTTCTCTCTAATATCTATCTCAATTCTCTCTTTCCCCTAGAGCCCCAACCCCCATCTCTCTTCATTCTGTTGAAACTTAAAAGGCTCGGCTCTCTCTTTCTGTAACGTGTCCACCTGTCTACTTGTAGGACACGTCTTAGCAGCCTATCGGGAAGAGAGTCCAGAAAGCGCCACCCGGCACTCCCACGGAATATCACGGGGTTTGCGATCTAGGTCTTCTCGAGTCTGCGACGAAGCAGAAGCATTCCGGCCGTTCCCACTTAGGATCGACCTGAATCAGGGTTTCCCTAATGGTCAAGTTTCTCAGAGGTAACAAGCGTCGAGCCCCAGATGAACTACTTTATGCAAAAACGTCAGGGTCGAAGCGGATTTATACTGCACTTGGTTCAAGGAGAATGGGAAACGAGAGGGATGCAAAGCTCGACTCTCTGCCCGTAAGGCATAGTCCCATTCCATTCCCCTAAAACAGTATAAATCGGGACTCTAGTTCTCTAGATTCTAGGTCATCGTTATCTTGCTGTCAATTCCTTTGATAAAAGTTCCCGGCCAACCGGGACCACCCTTCCGTAGGACGGTCGGACCCATAGTCACATCCACCACACTTTCCTCGGGTTGTTTTAGTTATCTAATTACCTACCACATTTAGTTTGACAAGCAAAAACAGCTTCTTTAATTAACCAATTATTCACTAGTTCCTTCACGTAACTTAGGCACTGACATAGAAAAACAATGTCAAGCAAGTTATTTTTCAACATTTGATCTTTATTTATCAGTCTTTGAAATACATCATATAATCTAGCTCGAAGGCTATTCCATAATCCGCCCGAAGGAAATTCCAGCAATCCTTAGGGATCGCTATTTCAAGTTTCCGCCCGTTGACTAGTATGCCGGCCTCAAGATCCCATCTCGAGTCACGTCGGCCTCTTGTGCAGGACCCAGAGGCAAGGGATTTACGGCCAGAGCCCCCCTTGGCACCCAAGCATCCTCCAGCTCCAAGTAGCACCCACGGAAAGACCTCTCGCGGCGGGTTCAATCCACGTACCCGGCGCGGCTAACAGCCCCCTTGGAAAGGGTCAGGCAGACAGTCGGGGGTGACTAATGTTGCCTCTCCCTCCAGGCTTTCAACCTGAAGCATTAGTTATTTTCCAACATTAGTTCCTTGAGCAAAGAAGAACAAACAGTGCTCCTAAATGTACAAACACAAGCACTCCAGTGGTCGTTTATACGGCCAACTGCTAAGGTGTGAATCCTTTTCTCCAAATACATCTAGCATTTGATCCGGGATCAATCACGACTTGGCAAGATCCCAAGGGTTTCGTAAGCTGAGTTGCTTGTTTACCATTTTTCCTTGGGTTAAGGTTTATTCTCTGTAAACCCAAATTGTCAATACTTTAGGTTTTCTTTTATTAAGGTCGATAAATCCTGAACAACCCCGTTGTCCTCACTTGATTGGTCAATTGCTTGCTAGGCAATTCATAATTTCCCTAGCTTGGCAAATCAGCCCCAAGGGAAGGTGATGTAGCAGGATGACTACTCATCCTCTAGATAATTTGACTTGTACTTAGGACTCGCCAACCATGATCTAAGGAGTGGCAATACCATTTTGTGATTTGGTCATAAAACCATGCGACGTTGCAACTTGTTGCACGAGATAAGTGTCGCACCTAGCTTGTGGGATTACTTTTCCCATCACACGGAATTCCTTGGTCAAGATGTAGGATTTGGGAGTCCTCTTGACCCAATCCAACCCTTACCTCTACTAGGCCGATAACGCTTTGGTCTCAGGGATCCTAAATTCATACGGAGGTTTGGTATTTGGTCGATTGATCCTTAGGGTGAGAACCCTAGATCACTCTTGCACGGGTGTTTTGCTAACCCTAACATTCCGTAAATGTGGATAGGATCTTTGGGATCGGAAATATTAGGTTGGCAACCTAAGTGCGATACTAGGCAGAATTTTAACGTAACTTAACCCTACCTAGCACTTTGAGGTGAGCATCATTTGCAATCTAATCGTACCTTTATGATTTTCATGCGGATTACACAATTACAAGCGATTTAATTGTCTTACGACAAGAGGTGATCTTTCCTTAAAGATGCAAATACTTTTCCTAAAGATGTAAATAACTGCAAAATAGGTGAGATGCATCATTCCATGCAAATATGCGATTTCAAGACCATAGACTTTTCCTTCTATGCAGCTATAAGATCTACAATGATCGTTACTTTTCCTTGCCCTATGCTATGTTGATGCAACGAAATCAAAGCTTTAATATTTTTATTGAAGATGCATTCAAACTTTGATAAAAGGACTCCATGCATGAGCGAATACCATAAGTTCATCATTAAATTAATCCTTCCTTTAGCACTTTACCTGACTCAAAATGAACTACCATCGCATGCAATTTGCAAGGTACATAAATCCTTTCCATATATTGCAACTATTCAGACATCATTTAATGTCCGTCTATGTTTACCTTAATCGCAAGACACAACCAAGAATTAATTACATAAATGCGTTACGAGTTATATGTCCTATCCTTTGTGAGGTGCAACAAGATACCTTTGCACAATTCCGTCTTTTTACTTATGCATCATGCGTTCAGGATTGCAACTTGACCATGGAAGTGTAAGCAATTTCAAATGCACGACGTGCAACTAAATCTTGTAAATCGGCGAGCAAGTAAATTTTCCAATGTGTTAAAACTTGCCTACGAGATTTAAACATACTTAATGCATTCTTTTCATGCGGGACTATTTAACGAAACCTGGGCATTAGGACTCGGGGCATTGTCCACTCGCGTACTCGGGTTGGAAGGTCCCGCGTGTGCACCTCGCGACTTTTGCTTAGGAGCCATCAATGACGCAGATTTTGACTCAGCAAACTCTCCTTGCACTTTATCCGGTTTCCAAAACTCCCTTCTGCCTGCAAACTTACTTCCCTTCGTAGGAATCGGCCCTTGTAAACTCGGTTTTTAAAAAAACCGAGAGGTGTGGGTAAATAAGGCTTATGAAAGCCTTATTTAGAAGCTTCTAAGCTTCTGTCCAGGGATGACGTGGAGAGAGAATGATTGGAGAGGATGATGAGGACGGAGGTAAAGATGACGACGATGATGTTGATGATGATGATGATGATGATGATTATGATGATGATGGTGGTGAGGACGATGACAGTGGCCAAGCGGCGGCGTGATGGCAATGTGGCGGCAACGGGCAGCAGCACGACATCCTTCTCCCTCTCCTCTCCTCCTCTCAAGCTTGAGAGGGGGGGGGGGTTCTTATAGATTATGAAGGGGGGGGTAGCCATACACACGGCAAGCAATATGCCTCCTCCCCCCCCCCCCCCCCCCAATGCTCTCCTACTTCACACCCACTCCTCTCACACTCCCTCTCCCCCGTCATGCAACGGCTGAAGGGGAGAGGAGTTTTAATTTAAAAAATTGCCAAAAATTTATCCATTATCCTTTTCCCCTTGGAGGCGTGTTCCCGCGTGGAACTACGGGTCTTTAGCCACAGTCTCTTATGCACAACACGGGCTGGAGTTTGATGATGCACGCGGAGGGAGCACTTAGCCACCAACATTTATCGTTGTGGGAGATTACTTTGGGTTGCTTTTGCGCGAGATTTAGGATCTTGAATATTTCGTAGCGGAAATATTGCATTCTCTCCCCCTTAGAGGAATCAAGATGTCCTCATCTCGAGAAGAACTGGGGGTATTGTTGGTTGAGAGTACTTCATCCATCCATGTGGCATCCTCTTCGGGATAATCTTTCCATTGGACAAGGTATTCTCTCAAGGTTCTAGATCTTAAATGCCTCTCCCTAACATCTAAGATCCTGTCAAGCCGTAGCTCAAGGACTCCTTGGCTAGACATTACAACTTGTTGATCATCAAGCACATGACTAGGGTTAGGCACATACTTTTTCAGTAGGCTAATATGGAATACATTATAAACTTTTAGGTTTTCGAGGAGTTGAAGTCTGTAAGCATTAGGCCCTAGGCACTTGAGAACCTTGTAGGGTCCACAATACCTTGGACTTAGCTTTTTCCATTCACCTAAGGATAGGGAACTCCTCTTTGGACGTACGTGAATAAAGACCATATCACCTTCAACGAAGGATCTGTCTTGCCGTTTTAGGCCCACGTAAGCCTTCTGTCTGTCCTTGGCGGCTTGGATGTCCTGTCTTATTGATTTGATTTGGTCATCCATGTCTTCCAGCATCTGCTTTGAAGCTTCAACCCTCAAGGTTGGATCTGAAAAACTCAAAGGACTTCGACAGCCCATACAATGCTTGAAAAGGGGTCATCTGAATGCTTTGTTGATAAGAAGCATTGTAGACAAACTCAACCAGTGGCAAATGTTGAATCCACTTTTTGGGTTCACGACAGCAGTGTGCCCTAAGCATATCTTCAATAACTTGGTTGACTCGTTCTGTTTGACCATCAGTTTGGGGATGGTAAGCTGTACTGAAACAGAGTTGAGTCCCAAAATCTCCTTGATGAATAACCTCACGATATCCAAGGCTTTATAGTTTGTCTTAACAGGGATAAGATGTGCAACCTTGGTAAGCATATCCACCACAACCATAATAAAGTTGTATCCTCCCTGAATTTGGGGCAGGCCAACAACAAAGTCCATGCTAATGAACTCCCATTTCATTTCGGGAATGTCAAGTGGTTGCAATTTTCCTGGCATTTTGACATGTTCGGCCTTAATGCGTTGACAAGACAAACATTCCATGACATATTTGAGAACATCACCTTTGAGCATGTCCCAATAATAGCTCTTTCTGACTGCATTAAGGGTCTTGGCATAGCCAGGCTGTCCTGAGAAAGGGGAGTCATGGGCTTCCCAAAGTATCTTCTGCTTGAGTGATTAGCTTGTTGGTATACATAATCTCGTCCTATAGTAGACAAGTCCACTACTGATAGAGAATTCTTGATACTTTGCTTGTAGCTTCGGGTCTTGATCCTTGATGGAGATCTCCCTTAGCAATTTCTGATAGGTTGGGTCATGGCATGCCTCTTCTCTAGCTAGCTCAAGAATTGGGTTGTTTGGCATGTATATCTTTGTGGCTAGAGATCTTGCTGTTGATGGATCTTGCAAAATCAGAGAATTCAAAAATGCCTTGCAACTGAGTGCATCGGCAACTACATTCTCCTTTCCAGGCCGGTATTTGATTTCAAAGTCATATTCCTCCAGCACTTCAATCCATCGACGTTGCCTCATATTGAGATTCATTCTAGGTAAAAATCCATTTAAGACTCTTGTGGTCCATCACTAAGGTAAATTTGTTACCCAGCAAGTAGTGTCTCCAAAGTTTGAGAGCATGGATGACAGCTAACAGCTCCAGATCGTGGATAACATAGTTCCTTTCATGGCTCTTCAGTTTCCTTGAAGAGTATGCTACGAGATGATCTTCTTGCATGAGCATACATCCTAAGGCTAGTATGCTAGCATCAGTTATCACTTCAAACTTCTTACCAAGATCTCTAAGTTTCAGGATGGATACTGATACTAAGCTTTGCTTTAGTTTTAGAATGGGTACTGATACCAAGATCTCGAAGTTTCAGGATGGGTATTGATACCAAGATCTCGAAGTTTCAAGATGGGTACTGATACCAAGCTTTGCTTTAGTTTGTCAAAGCTAGTATGTTCAGTAGGTGACCATACAATTGATACTTGCTTCTTTAGTAGATCAATCACCGGTGCTGCAATCAAAGCATAGTTTTTGATAAAGACCTTATATCATCCTATCAATCCAAGAAAACTACGTATTTCTTTGACAGTTGGTGGTGTTGGCCATTCCAGAACGTCCCTAACCTTGGCCGGATCTACTGAAATTCCTTCTGCTAATACAATGAATCCTAGATATTCAATCTGTCCCTTGAAAAATACACACTTCTTCTTCTTGGCATAAAGCTTGTGTGCCCTCATTGTCTCAAGGACGATGCGAAGCTGGGGTTCATGATCTTTTCCTGCTTGGAGTAGACTAGGGTATCGTCAAAGAAGACGAGTATGAAGTCATCAAGATAGAGCCTAAAGATATCCTGCATTAACCTATTGAAGGTAGCATGAGCATTTGTCAGCCCAAATGACATGACTAGGAATTCAAAGTGTCCGTACTTTGTGCTGAATGCCGTCTTTGGGATATCTTCTTCCTTGATCCTTATCTGATAATATCCAAACCTGAGATAAATCTTAGAGAAGATCTTCACACCTTGAAGACGGTCAAGAAGTTCATCTATTCTTGGAATGAGATATTTATTTTTAATGGTTGATTGATTCAACCCTCTGTAGTCAATGCATAGCCGAAGCGTTCCATCTTTCTTCTTCTGGAACAGCACTCGAGCTGCCCATGGTGAACTGCTAGGACGGATGTAGCCTTGGTCTAACAGTTGCTTGAGTTACTCCTTCAGCTCAATCGCTTCCGAGATGGACATCTTATAGGGTCTCTTTGCGATTGATGCAGCTCCTGGCGCTAGCTTGATTTCGTGATCGACTTCCCTTTGAGAATGAAGTTTAGTCAGCTCTTCAGGAAATATGTCTGCATATTCCTTTAACCATAAAGGTTCTTCCCTAGATTACTGATCCTGATCTAGCTTATTTAGCTTAATCAAGTAGACAGATAGCCCCTTTCTAACTCATTTTATTATTCGTGTTGCTTTGGCCAGTTGAATTTTTGACTTCCCAACCTCTCCTTGAGTTGTGACTAGTTCCCCTTCAAAATATCAAAAAGAAACTTGGCCATTTCCACAGTGAATGTGGGCATCATTGGGTATTAGCCAATCCATACCAAGCAAACATTCGTGGACACCTAGGTTCATTACCCTGAATCTGACCGAAGTCGACTTTCCACCCAGTAGGAATTTCACCTTAGCAGTTTGCCCAGTACAAGAGACCTCACGACCATTTGCTAATTCCACAATTAAGGTAGATACATCATTTGTGGCTATTCCTAATCTTCTTGCACAAACTGGTGAAATGAAGGAATGTGTACTGCCACAATCAATCAAGGTTTTGAAGCTTTTACCTTGATAATACGATGGTGTTTGAATCACCGAGAGTTGGCGATTCGGGCCTTTCTTATGAAGGGTGGCATGAACTATTGTTTTCTCAATGTCAGCTTCCATGGTTGGATCTTCTTCATCACCGAGCTCCTTGTTGGCAACACTGGCGGTTCTCCCTTTGGCCCTGGTGGTGGCTCCTTGCCCATGGGCGGCTCCTTAGAATGGCCGTTGACGTTGTCCTCTGCTAAGCTTGGGACATTGCCTTTTAAAGTGACCAGGCTCGTTGCAATGGAAGCAACGGAGATTGCGGCCATTACCTTGTGCAGGAATGAAGTTGTTAACAGCGTTCGCCCTAGCTTTCTTCCTTTATTCCTGGTTTTGGCCCTGCGCTCTCTTGGTCTGGGACCTATACACTCCCTTGTTCTGATTCTTGTAAAACCAAGTCCTGTTATTTCTTGGCTTGGTCTGCACCTCCTGTATTATTGGTGCAGCTCGAGTGAGTACGTCCTGAAGGTCTGTTGGGCACATTGACTCCAGGCGGGTGTTTATGGGGTGGGTTTAATCCGGCACAAAACTTTGACACCTGTTGTGTCATATCCATTTGTGGCGCGTACTTTAAAAGAGAGACGAATTTTGAATAATATGCATCAAGGGATAGACCAAGCTGCTTTAATTCATAAAACCCGTTCATCTTCTGCGTGCAATAGGCAGGTGGCAAATATCTCCCTCACACAGCTCTTTTTAGCTTCTCCCAAGTAACTGACCCTTCCGAGATCCCTTGGTCCCTGCATCATTGCTTCCACCAAAGTCTTGCTTCGCCGGTAAGCTTCAGTTTGGCGAGCATCGCTTGGTTAGCGGGTGCAGTACCTGCTGCTTTGAAATAATCCTCCATGGATTCGATCCAAATCTCGGCATCAGTTTGGACGGTCCTTCCCTTACCATCGAATTCAGATGGTTTGATGTGCTTGAGAAGGAACTTCTTCTCTTGGATTACAGCTGTACTTGGTATAGGAATCGGACTAGGAATCTGCACTTGAGGTTGCGCCTGGGCATTAAGATTCTTTACGTTAAAAACATGCTAAGCGTTTCTCACATTACATTAACATGCCCAGTTCAGCTTTTAGCTAAGTGATCTAATCACTTAACTCCTTTACCAACACTTACAGCCAAGACAGATAGCGATAAAAATATTATTCATTCATATGGGCATAGCCTTTCTAAATACAATTATTTTGGGAAGGTAGAACAAGCTGATTGGTACATCAATTTAGGGAAAACAAGATTGTGTTACATTCAGCTACGGGAACTAAGTAATAGTGATTTTCAGGAATCGATAGGTCATAGGAAGCTTGGGGTATCCTTTCCTTTGATACCCGTTCTTCTCATAACGTCTCAACACCTTGATTCTGTCGGCAGGGATTATTCGAGTCACTTCCTCGTACACATACTTGTTCTGCTTGACCTTTCGACCTCCGACATGTAGGGTTGCGTTTGCTGAGCCTCAACAACGATGAACAACTTCACGATCTTTAAGTCCTCCATCCACTTGATTCTCTTAAAGTTGGTCCGAAGGTACGCAAGTCGGTGGGTAGCTATGTAATAAATTCCTGAATCACCCGTCCATCTTCGTTCCACGTACAGGGGTAAAGGATTGTAGATGTGGTCTAGGATATTCATCATACCTAGCCTCTGTCGATAATCCGAGCCACGCATTGCAGTCATAAACATAACCTGGAACACCGAGAATTTGTTCCATGCTTCGCGACTTTACAGGCCAACATTGATAAGTAAGTAAGGAAATGTTCTTAACAGCAACATTTGCTCTACTTCTCATTAAGTTTCCTTGTAAATATTTAAATCTCGTTGGTTCGCTCTGATACGAACTATAACGTGTCCACCTGTCTACTTGTAGGACACATCTTAGCAGCCCATCGAGAAGAGAGTCCAGAAAGCGCCGCCCGGCACTCCCACGGAATGTCACGGGGTTTGCGATCTAGGTCTTCCTGAGTCTGCCACAAAGCGGAAACATTCCGGCCGTCCCCACTTAGCATCGACCTGAATCAAGGTTTCCCTAATGGTCAAGTTTCTCGGAGATAACTAGCATCGAGCCCCAGATGAACTACTTTATGCAGAAACGTCAAGGTCGAAGCAGATTTATATTGCACTTAGTTCAAGGAGAATGGGAAACGAGAGGGATGCGAAGCTCGACCTCTCTGCCCGTAAGGCATAGTCCCATTCCGTTCCCCTAAAATAGTATAAATCAGGACTCTAGTTGTTGGTTTACCATTTTTCCTTGGATTAAGGTTTATCCCCTGTAAACCCAAATTGTCAATACTTAAGGTTTTCTTTTATTAAGGTCGATAAATCCTGAACAAGCCCGTTGTCCTCACTTGATTGGTCAATTGCTTGCTAGGCAATTCATAATTTCCCTAGGTTGGCAAATCAGCCCCAAGGGAAGGTGATGTAGCAGGATGACTACTCATCCTCTAGATAATTTGACTTGTACTTAGGACTCGTCAACCTTCATCTAAAGAGTGGCAATACCATTTTTTGATTTGGTCATAAAATTATGCGACGTTCCAACTTGATGCACGAGACAAGTGTCGCACCTAGCTTGTGGGATTACTTTTCCCATCACACGGAATTCCTTGGTCAAGAACACCTTTGGTCAAGATGTAGGGTTTGGGAGTCCTCTTGACCCAATCCAACCCTTAACTCTACTAGACCGATAACGCTTTGGTCTCAGGGATCCTAAATTCATACGGAGGTTTGATATTTGGTCAATTGATCCTTAGGGTGAGAACCCTAGATCACTCTTGCACGGGCGTTTAGCTAACCCTAACATTCCGTGAATGTGGATAGGATCTTTGGGATCGGAAATATTAGGTTGGCAACCTAAGTGCGATACTAGGCAGAATTTTAACGTAACTTAACCCTACCTAGCACTTTGAGGTAAGCATCATTTGCAATCTAATCGTACCTTTATGATTTTCATGCGGATTACACAATTACAAGCGATTTAATTGTCTTACGACAAGAGGTGATCTTTCCTTAGAGATGCAAATACTTTCCATAAATATGTAAATAACTGCAAGATAGGTGAGATGCATCATTCCATGCAAATATGCGATTTCAAGACCATAGACCTTTTCCTTCTATCCAACTATAAGATCTACAATGATCGTTACTTTTCCTTGCCCTATGCTATGTTGATGCAACGAAATCAAAGCTTTAATATTTTTATTAAAGATGCATTCAAACTTCGATAAAAGGACTCCATGCATGAGCGAATACCATAAGTTCATCATTAAATTAATCCTTCCTTTAGCACTTTACCCGACTCAAAATGAACTACAATCGCATACAATTTGCAAGATACATAAATCATTTCCATGTATTACAACTATTCAGACATCATTTAATGACCGTCTATGTTTACCTTAATCGCAAGACACAACCAAAAATTAATTAAATAAATGTGTTACGAGTTATATGTCCTATCCTTTGTGAGGTGCAACAAGATGCCTTTGCACAATTCCGTCTTTTTACTTATGCATCATGCGTTCAGGATTGCAACTTGACCATGGAAGTGTAAGCAATTTCAAATGCACGACATGCAACTAAATCTTGTAAATCGGCGAGCAAGTAAATTTCCCAATGTGTTAAAACTTGCCTATGAGATTTAAACATGCTTAATGTATTATTTTCATGCGGGACTATTTAACGAAACCTGGGCATTAGGACTCGCGGCATTGTCCACTCGCGTACTTAGGTTGGAAGCTCCCGCGTGTGCACCTCGCTACTTTTGCTTAGGAGCCATCAATGACGTAGATTTTGACTCAGCAAACTCTCCTTGCCCTTTATTCGGTTTCCAAAACTCCCTTCTGCCTGCAAACTTACTTCCCTTTGCAAGAATCGGCCCTTGTAAACTCGGTTTTTAAAAAAACCGAGAGGTGTGGGTAAATAAGGCTTATGAAAGTCTTATTTAGAAGCTTCTAAGCTTCTATCCAGGGATGACGTGGAGAGAGAATGATTGGAGAGGATGATGAGGACGGAGGTGAAGATGACGACGACGACAACGACGATGATGATGATGATGATGATGATGATGGTGGTGAGGGCGATGGGGACGGCCAGGCGGCGGCGTGATGGCAGCGTGGCAGCGACAAGCAACAGCATGACGTCCTTCTCCCTCTCCTCTCCTCCTCTCAAGCTTGAGAGAGGGGGGTTCTTATAGATTGTGAAGGGGGGGGTAGCCATACACACGGCAGGCAGCATGCCTCCTCCCCCCCCCCCCCCCATGCTCTCCTACTTCACACCCACTCCTCTCACACTCCCTCTCCCCCGCCATGCAACGGCTGAAGGGGAGGGGAGTTTTAATTTAAAAAATTGCCAAAAATTTATCCATTATCCTTTTCCCCTTGGAGGGGTGTTCCCACGTGGAACTACGGGTCTTTAGCCACAGTCTCTTATGCACAAGGAGTTTGATGATGCATGCGGAGGGAGCACTTAGCCACCAACATTTATCGTTGCAGGAGATTACTTTGGGTTGCTTTTGCGCGAGATTTAGAATCTTGAATATTTCGTAGCGGAAATATTACACTTTCTCTCTCTAACCTCCAAGTATTGTTAGTATACTTGTAATTTGTAAATTGTGGTTATAGGTAGGCCCCTCAAATGTGGTAGAAGTTGTTACCGACAATGCATCGAATTGCCGACGCATGGGCCATTTGATTGAGGCCAAGTTTCCGACAATTGTGTGGACTCTATGTGCAAGTCATTGTTTGGACTTGCTCATGGAGGACATTGGAAAGCTCAAGTGGGTGAAGAGGATGGTTTGCAAGGCTACATCAGTTGTCACCCTCTTCGTGGTAAAGGTAAAGGTAAAGGTGCTTGCCATGTATTGTGAGCATAGTACACCGGAGCTGAAGAAGTCTTCTTTAACTCCCTTTGCTTACATATAGTTATTGTTGGAGTGCCTTTATGAGGTGCGGTCTGCCTTACACTACC
Organism: Lygodium microphyllum; assembly: GCF_053477565.2. NCBI lineage: Eukaryota > Viridiplantae > Streptophyta > Polypodiopsida > Schizaeales > Lygodiaceae > Lygodium > Lygodium microphyllum. Next base: position 183,089,140 of record NC_141136.1, on the reverse strand, counting down.
CAATGGTGTCCACTCGATGGAATGAGTGCGATGAGCATGAGACAGAGGAGACCAAAGCCATACAGTGCTTGTGCCTTAATGAGCAGTTTTGGCAAAAATTCCGTGTCATTGTCATTGTCATGACTCCCTTTTATAGAGTATTATGTATGAGAGGTTGCAAGGGATCCACCATGAACATTCTCGTTCACTTCTTTAGAGCAGCATTGGTGGAGGCACGTGCTTGTATAGTAATCACATAGACACAGTGTGCACCTATTTTAGAGATAGCAAAGAGGAGATGGACATGGATGCATAAGCCCATCCATGGTTTTGCCGCATTGGTACATCTGGCATACAAGTCGCCTATGGTAATGGATGATAAAGAGTTCCGTTTGGACCAACTTGCTTATTTGACTTATGTGATCCCTGTGGATGACTACAATGTAGTGCTGGAGGAGCTAGGATGCTATGCAGATCAAAGAGGGCATGTGGCTTTTGGTTCTCCCACTTATTGGAGAAGAGAGTCACTTGTGAAGCCTTTATTTTGGTGGCAAAACTTTGGATATGCATTAGAGACCCTTCAGCCCTTAGCCATGAGGGTCCTTGCCCAAAATTGCTCTTTAGGTGCATGTGAGATAAACTAGAGTACCTCTTCTCTCATTCACACAAAGATTTGCAATCAGTCTAGTACACGACAATTAGAGCGGCTAGTCTATTGCCGCACTAACTTACGCGTAATGAGGGCTATGATGAGCATGGGTAGTCCAAAGCAAGTAAAGTTTAAACACTTAACCATTAAATTTAAATTTTACTTTTTTAAACTTTGAAGTTTATACTTTACAATTTAGACTTTAGTATTTACAATCTTACATGCATTGTGTAGGTGAATGTTAATACATTCAAGTTGATGGGCAACACTCACTCTTTCGAGTGTGCATCAGGAGATGGACAAGGAGATGATTTTTGCAGAGCTCTATAGAGAGCTTATAGCAACAGATACTCATGACACTCGTAGTAGCATGCTCGTGGGCAAGGTGTTCGAGTAGGTGGTAGCAAGGGCATGGTCATTCGAAGGCCTCCAGCATCAACAAGCAATGGTTCGAGTGGCTTGCAGACATATGTCATGCGGGGCTCTAGTAGCTTAAAGTGAAAATAGCCATTTCATTTACAAAATAGGATAAATACATGAGGGTGACTATCACGGTTGCATGTGATACAACTACAATCTAGTGTATCTTAGTGACATCATATATGTGGATACAATGATAGTAGATAGCAACAGATACTCATGATACTCGTAGTAGCATGCTCGTGGGCAAGGAGTTCGAGTAGGTGGTAGCAAGGGCATGGTCATCAACGAGCAATGGTTCGAGTGGCTTACAGACATATGTCATACAGGGCTCTAGTAGCTTTAAGTGGAAATAGCCATTTCATTACAAAATAGGATAAATACATAAGGGTGACTCTCACGGTTGCATGCGATACAACTACAATCTAGTGTATCTTAGTGGCATCATGCATGTGGATACAATGATAGTAGATACAAAAAAGAGAGAGAGACCTATGAATCTATGATGAGGCATCACTATCATCATCATCATCATCAGAACCATCTGAGTGCTCATCAAGAGAGTCTGAAGATGACTCCTTGGCATTGGATGATGAGACACACTGATACTCATTCTCACTGATGAGGTTACCATCATCATCAAATGATGGTTCCCTAGATGGCAGCTGTGTAGACAAGGGGGGGATGTCATTACGAGGCTGAGGATAAATCATGTTTTAAAAAAAATTTGTACTAATATCGCACTATACCTTTTAAAATCATAAGGTACCATTTAAGACCATATCTTATCATATCCTACCTAACAACTATGCTCTGTGTGTGTGTGTGTGTGTGTGTGTGTGTGTGTGTGTGTGTGTGCGTGCGCATGTGTGTTTTTACTACAACATAGCACCCGAGAAGTACAGCTCTGACCACTTATAGACAGGCCCTGATGCTGCAGATGAGAGCCCTCTATCTCTCGGCTATCAGTCTGCAACGGCAGCAAAATCCTGGCCTGACTGCAATGGACTTGTAAAGACAAGTTACAGCTGTGACCTGTTCTACAAATCAATGGAAAACGAGGTGCTTCATGAAACACTACAGCCTGGTCAGGTCTGCGCTTTCCTATCTGCAGGTCTGGGTGACTGTCTGTGAAAATTCACCCATCTGGACTGCAAATCTGTAATGATAAATGAGAAATTAAGGATGCAAAAACGCAACTCCTATTTATGAGAACTGGGGGTGCATTTGGTACCCATATGCCCAAGGCACTTGGAAGGTGTTTCAGTCCTTCCAAAGTGCATTCAGCAAAGGTACCTCCTGAAACTGAGAACTGGATATCATAATCTTTAACATCAACATGGCTACCATAGCATAGCAGAGGGTCACAACACTCTGCAAACACTGTAACTTACAAACAGCATGACTTTTCCTGTCTTTGTACCCTGCAGGCAATCTTATCAGCTGGAGAGAGAGTCTGTGTACAATCCGTTTCCAAAAAACAATTACCAGGTAATCCTTAAAATATTTTTTCCACCCAAACATAACATAAACTGGCAGTTTTAACGCAAAGATGCTTTTCACTTATACATATGAAACTATGTTTTGCTAAAACTTAACAAAGCAATCAAAATTGAGGTGGTACCAAGCTCAATGGATCCTTTGTCAAATTTGTAAGTTGGTTGAAACATGATATAGGCCTCACGCATGCCCTGAAACACGTTGCCTGATTTCATCTCTAACCTCAGCTGATCTTTCTTGATCAGATCCTCCCAATTCTTACCATACGCTAAGTCAACTGCTTCCGCATATGACAAGTCAACAAGTCTATAATTGAAATCGCCAAGCCAAATGAGTAGATCAGCTTCAGATAGTTCTGGCATGTTAGCACTCACATCTCCTGATTCATTATCCTGTCAAATGCCAAGTCCCTGACATCAACAGATGTAGAATACAGAAAGGTATATCTATGAAATCACAAAATGGATCCTTGAGATTGCACAATCAAAAACATGAAAACCCACGCAGAGCAACAAATTTGACGAGATAGAACTTTCTTGAACTTAACTCATACACTATTCAACTTTGGCTCTAAACAAGTTGCATCCTATGAAAATAGGCTCTAGCTTCAAGTAGAAATTTAAAGATAGAAGAAATGAAAAAAAAAATCGTGTTTCAATAACATGTTTCAGCGCTCTTAAAACAATGCAATTTCTCTTATGCAAAATAGTCTTAGTGTACAACAAAAAAAAAAGTTTGTTAGCCTGGAATATAACGAAAATGACAATTTTCAGAACATGTCAACAGGAATTTGAGATTTGCACTCTTGAACATTCTCCGCTTGGGCAATCTTCCTTCCTTCAACATTTTCATCTCGAAAGGCCTCCTACTTAGGCTTGGTGTTGAGCATCTACTGCGTGCTTCAAAGGGCTGCTTTCTTTTGCTTTTCATGCAAAAGTGCTGACCAATGATTGAATGTATTTATTGTTTTGTCTAGAGATGCCCAAGGAGCAGTGCCTCTTGCTCTACCTCTTACATACATGCAAGCAATCCAATGTGACATCTTAGAAGCATTGAAATACTGACTAACTAAAGAAGCACAGTATGCAAGGTCTGGCCTAGTATAAATCAACCAAAGTAATTTTCCTACATAAGTATGCTCATTGAAGGGCTGATCTAGGGAATCCTTAAAAAGTTTAGCAGTGGGATCAAGAGGCATGGCCACAGTGTGTGTCTGATCAGTGCAATATTGCTCAACTAATTGAAGGGTGTACTTTTGTTGTGAGAAAAAAATACTATCCCCAGATCGAACTACTCCATCCCCAAGAAGTAGGATAACTAACCAAGATTAGTCATCTCGAATGTAGAACAAAGCTGGCCTTTATATAACGGAATCTAAGCCAATGATAAATAAATCATCAACATATAGAAGGATATAGTTGGCCCCCTCTAAAGCGGTTTTTACATATAGGTTCAGGTCACAAGGGATAGAATGATAACTATGCGTTCTAAGGAACTCATCCACCTTATGGTATCAAGAATGCAATGCCTTGCTTCAACCCATAAAGAGCTTTAAACAAACAAAAGACCTTCTCTTTATGGTCTGTAGATGAAAAGCCAAGAGGCTACTCCACATAGACTTCCTCCTCCAAGTAACTCTTTAGGAAGGCACTTTTAACATCCATCTATTAGGGCGGCCAACCATGATGACATTTTGTTCATTTGCTAATCTGATACTTGTGTTTTGCTACATGCTATGATCCAACTACTACTCAATGTTTCTACTTATCACAATTCGTTCTTGTATCCCACCCTTGCATTTTATTATTCTAGCTGTTTGTAATGTGTTCTGCAGCCTGTCGATCTAGCATTCACCTTTTCAAGCTATCATGTTGTGAGGCTTTTTCGTAAGGATCTAAACAAGATTAAGAATTTAATAGTAACACATGGACTAGCTACAAAAAGAAGAGGAACGACTAGCTTTGTGCCTCTTGGTAAAACTAATCTGGATGGTTTGGTAACTACAAATCTTATGTTTTTGGTAGGAGAGAGTTCCAAAATTTTCTCCCATGACTACCAAGGTTTTGTTTGGAGCCATGGATATCCATTAGAAGTGTTTTAGGGTTTTGTCTTGGTGAAAACACTATGGTTGACGTTGAGATTTGAGACTTGGTAGCTTGACAATGGAAGCACGTGTATCATCATGAAGTTGTATGTGATAGCACGAAAGGCCAAAGATCATCATCTCTATGTGGTAAGTTTCAAGACTAGTAAGTTGATGACCTAGTGTTAACTTGTACCTTTGACTATGATGTACTCCTTGATTCCTTGGAAGGTTGCATGGTGGTATTCTATGATGATGGCATGGTGGGTTGCTTACGTGACCATGGTATGTTGAGTTAGTATTAAAAGCACATGTCTATACACATGTCTGTGAAAGTGGTGAAAGAGTGGCTGTGTACTAGGTTTTCCAACACTAAAGAATACGGAGATGGTGCTTTTTGAGGTTGTGACATCACCGATGAGACTAGCAAAAGCAAAAGAAAATATCAAAAGCATACTCTCTTGGGCGAAAACATAAAAGTAGGGACTTACATTGAGAAAGTGAAAAAAGCAACAAGCTTTAAAGCTCCAATAGGACTCACTTGTTAGAAAGAGGGGAGGACAAATTGAAAAACTAGACCACTATCAATATCGACGAAAAGAGCATGAAGATGAGAGTGGTTTGGCTAGAGGCCACAATGATGAATCTTTGAAGTTGAAGTTGAAGTTGAAGTGGTGGTGTGAACAAGAAGATGAGTTCATGGAATTATAGAGCGTGAGAAATTTGCACACATACTTGTGCCAAAGGCTTGATAATGATAAGCATTTTGGTCGAGATATAGAGGTGACTCATGGATTTGGGAGTTGTCCTTGTGGGTCGTGAGATTTTGGAGTTGAAATTTCTTCAACAATTGTCTAAGAGTTTCTACTTGCATATTTTTTTTTTGAATATAGCGAGAGCTCAACACCAGTCACGTCGCAAGCTCCCCCCTCCGCTTTGTTTCATCACGCCTGCCCCCCAAATCGATCACACCCCCCCACTCCGTCTCATCGCTCCCTCCTGCTCCGTCTCATCGCACCCGCCCCCAGATCATTCACGCCATCGTCAGCAGTCGTTTCCTTAGCTCCCCCCCCCCCCCTCCCTACGTTGAGTCCCCCCCGCCCCGACAGTCCCCCCTCCCCCCCGGCACGATGTCTCTGTCCGCGATCTCAGCTCTGTCTGTGGTGCCCAATACACCCCCCCCCCTCCCCATTGCTCCCCCCACCCTCCAATTGCTCCCTCTATCTGCAGCAACTTTCCCCCCTAAGTAGCACCGCGACATGTTTGGTAGTTCTCTCAGAAGGGATGCGCAATGGAAACCTCTGGTCAAACGCCGGCGCACTCAACGAGTGTCCCCCCAATCAAACACCCTGCGCGTCATCTTCTCTGAGAAGCAGCTCTTAGCCGTCCGAGCTAAGAAGCTGGAGCTAAAGGAAACAACGGTTTATGGTTAGGTAGTAGAACATTCCCTAGCCACGGCCCAACTTTAGGACTGACTCCACTCCACGCTGCGCATCGGCACAGCACATATCGTGGAGGTGGTCCTAATGGGCCAAGAGATCTTCATGGTCCAGCTCAGTTCGGCAGACATAGCTCGCGAGTTACTTGCCAATTCACCATATACGTCCACGAAGGGGGTCATATACATGGTCCCTTGATATAGTGGCTTTACTGTGGAGGCATTTGCACTCCACAGCATGTTTCTTCGGCACTCGGACACCCTTCTCTTCCCCGGCTTGGCGATAGAGTATCGCTAGCTAGTGGAAGACTTTTGACGGCTCTTCGGCACTATCCTTCCCGCGTCTTTTGCGGATGTAGTAATAGTAGCAAGAGCCCCAAAGGTATGGGTGGCAGTGAAAGAGGTCAAGAATATCCCACAGTTCCTAGAGATTGAGGTGGGCGGGCATTCCTTTAGGCAGCAGGTCGTTGTGACGGGGCAACCAAGGCAATACCTGCGCTGCCATGACTTTACTTTGGGCACTAGGCAGCAGAGTGTACGTGCTTCGGTGCGAGGGCGGCCCCACCTATAGGCCCACAGGTGGATGCGGACGGTTTTACACAAGTACAGAGACAACAGAGAGGAAGACCGCAGGGGGGACCGCAGGGAACTCCTTAGACACAGACATGGCAGGGTAATGGAGAGTGAGAATCCCCCCCTGGCAAAGCACCACGCGCCCCCCCCCAATCTCCTCGCCCCACCCGACAGGTCCACAGATCTCCAGATCCACCCCCCACAGAGGCGTTTCAAGCCACATCACCTAAGGGCTCACAGCCCCCACCCCCTCCACCCCGACCCTAGCATACACCCCTCCCCTCCCCCAAAGACACAGGCCCCCCCTCCATGCCCACCGGGCGCCTCTACCCCGCTACCGTCTCTCGAATCTCACCCCCCCCCATCACCCTCGCCCCCCCGCCCTCCCTCCCCTGATATCCACCCAGTTCAGGCGACCCCTCCCCCTCCCATCCCCATCCTCCCCACAGGAGAGGAGGAGCCCCAGACCCCAACATCTTCCACCCATCGAATCCCCAGTCCCTCCTACCCCCCTCACACAACCACCAACTCATCCGCCCATGCCGTATGCCACACTTACCCGAGACAGGCGTAGCTACTACCGCAGGAGTTTTTTCGCAGTGGGCCGTGGTCTTATTTGAGAGTTGCAGAGCGCGGAGTCTTCCCACTACCCCTAGAGGTGGAACTCTTTGTGGTACGCAAGGCTAGGTGCAGCAAGGTCCATCTACTAGCACCACTAGATGGACCAAATTACACCTTCTTCACTCAGACCTCTCACACAGGAGAATGGACGACGACTCAGATAGAGGAGGAGGTGAAGAGCCAGGTGGCAGACCACATCTCTCAGTGGATGGGAAAACGGGGTTTGACACTCTTCTCCCAGCACTGATTGGGCTGCATGATGGACATCAATCGGTGAGTAGGGGCCGAGGTTCCTCGTCTGAGCATTATCTTTCGAGCCCCCCTGCAGTAGAGAGCGCCAGCAGATGTAATTGAGTGGCCCCTAGCACAGGCGGCGTGTTTCTACCAGTGTACGGAGTCTCACCTCTCAGCTTGGTTGATTGATGCCTTGGTGGTACCACCAGGAGCGTCCATCACCCCCATGGTACATCCGAGAGCTACCATGGGGAAATGAAGTTCACCATCCAGGCCATTCGCGAAGCGCATCCGATGCCTCATAGCTCTTCTTCTTCGTCTACAGCATCCATGCCGAACAGATGTCTGTTCGGTCAGTCATAGATCTCCCCATGAGTTTACACCTTGCATCTTGGAACGTGAATAGCCTCCACTATAGGGGGGCGGCTCCACGAAGTTGATTGTTTGGCAAGAGCTACAGCCTACCCTTGCCGGTCGGATCAACATCTTACTTCTACAGGAGCACAAGCTCACCCCCACCCAGGCTCAAAGGATAGGGAAGGTTCTCCCGGGCAGCTCGCACACCTACTGGGAGCACGCCATCGGTACCCACAATAGGAGTGAAGGCGTATGCACCTCTATTGGCCTGAGTCTCACCGCTTGTATACAAGACCACGCGACGATAGTGGCAAGGAGGGTTCTATGGATCAAACTGGATGAGGCTTTAGCGGACCAACAGGGCAAAGGCAGAAACTACCAGGGCATGACTGGGGAGGAGCAGGAGGCATGGGAGGTCTTCCCACTGGCAGTAGGAGCACGTGACGCCTGGAGAGATCCTGCCTTCCACAGGAGGGAGAGATCCTGGACTTCTCTTGGGGATACAGGCAGCTAGGTGGTGTCTTGCTGGAGCGGTTGGACAGGTTTTATGCAGGAGAGTGGGGATGCTCTTGCGGAGGTTAGATTGGGCAGTTGGTGGGCACCACGCTGTCTGATCATTGCCTGGTGCTCCTAACACTTGATCCTCCTGATGCGCGATCCTATCGAATCCCGGACTCGATCTATAAGATGGAAGGAGGTAATGAGACAGATTGAGCAGATTTGGACTAGGGAGTGGGGCAGGAGGGACTGAATCGTAGAGGAGATTGCAGAAATCCTAGCCAAGTCGAGCGGCATTTGCGAAGAGGCAACCATACAGGCCAAGCAACAGAGCTGGGAGGAGGAGAGAGCACTTTGGCGGGACCTTGAAGCTGTTGAGAAACCCTTCACCCACAGTTTGCGTTTTTGCATTTCTGCGTTTTGCGTTTAGGGTTTGCAGCCCCAAAAAGGGACGCCATCCTAGACTGACTATGCCTATTTATAGGCCACTCTCTCATTCATTCACTACGGCTCATTCATTCAGTCCGTCACCTCTTCTCTCCAGCCTATCCACTACCCTCACACCCCTTCAGGAGGACATTGCGGTTTGTGGTTCGTAGTTGTCTTCATCATCTTCCTTGTGCTACGGCACCCTTGTTCCCTTGTATCACATCCACTCCATGATTCAGAACTTCATCATTCCATTCATCAGAGTTTCGTCTCCCTTCTCTTCTCTTCTCCATGTTTACCGAGTTCACTCTATGTTCCTCCCCACAAACCCTACTGTCTTGCTGGTGCGTCATCTATTGACATGGTATCAGAGCTGGATCTGCTCAAACAACGGCAAAGATGCTCCACTCCAGTGAAAGCAAAGACCGGTGGCGGGTTCGGCATTTACTTCTCTTCTTCTTCCGCTGCATCAAAATCTCGTTTTTGCAGATTTCAAGTATTTCAGCTTGCTGCCCACACCCCAAACGCGGAGGACATCGCCGTCCAAGCTGGCCATTGCTGTCTAGAACAGTCTGGTGCCTGTTTCCAGCCTATCACACACTGTTCGGAGCTGATTTCAGCATATTGACTACTGCTGCCGTTTTCTTCTTGCGTTTTTAGCCTTTCTCTCTCTTACGAGCTGTCCTGCCTGCGTTTTTAGTCTTTCTCTCACCTGCTGCCTACGTTTTTAGTCTTTCTCTCTCCAACACATTGTCCTGCCCGCATTTTTAGTCTCTCTCTCTCTTGCTGCCTACGTTTTCAGTCTTTCTCTCTCTTGCAAGCTGTCCTGCCTACGTTCTTAGTCTTTCTCTCTCCTCCAGGCTGTCTTGCCTGCGCTTTTAGTATTTCTCTCTCCTACAAGTTGTCCTGCTTGCGTTTTTAGTCTTTCTCTCTCCTCACCTGCGTTTTTCTACTGGTCGCAATCTCTTACTGCTGG